>NC_044031.1:305430666-306030666 GCF_901765095.1 Microcaecilia unicolor
TGTCTAACTGTAGGAGTAATGCCAGGGATTTTTTCAAGTTCAGCATGAAACTTGAAAAGGACCCAAAGTCCTCAATAAGTAACATTCTCTGTAAAGATGCCTGGGGATTAGTTAAAGTTAAAAAGAGTGTCATTTGTGAAAGCTAAGGCCTTATCATAGATGAGCCTAAAGCTATTCCTGACACTTCACTATCTTTAATAATAGTTTTTAAAGAGGTTCCAAATTTAATAAAAATAATAGTGGGGAGAGTGGGTAGCCCTGTTAAGTTCCTCTACAGCTGTCAAAAAACCTCCCGTTTTATAGCTAATTGGCCAATATAGACGCTCTGGGCTTATTATAAAGAGTCTGCATGGCTTGCCTAAACGGCCTTCTAATCACCACATCTGACAAATTCTGAAAAATATAATGCCAGTTGTCTGTCAGAAGCCTTTCTGGTGTCAAACTGCACTATCATCCCAGGCTGATTTGTGACTGTGTAAACATCACTGTCTAACCTTCCTCATGTTAACTACTGATTGGCGACTTGAAAAAGCCAAATTGTTCCTCCCCTATCAAGGAAGGTAAGTGAGCTGAGAAATGGACTGCCAGTATTCTTGAGAAAATCATAATAGCTATGTTAAGTAGGAATAGAGGGCTGTAGGATTCTGGGAATTATGTTGACTTTCCAGGTTTGGGAATAAGAGTAATTAGTGCCTAGGGGGAAGGAACCCTGTCTCTTTGCTCCCATATAGTAAACTTCCAAGGGACCACATAACTCTATGTGCAATAGTTTATAAAATTCAGGAGTAAACCCATCTGGATCTGGAGTTGTGAATTTTAGATGTCTTAGTAGATTTTTGTATTTCTTTTGCTCTAAGTAGACCATTTAATTGGGATAACAATTCTGAAGACAGACATGACAGGCCTGAGCTTTGCAAGTATTCCTTTATGTGCTATCTGAGTAAAAAAAAATCTTGGAATATTTTGACAATATATGATGTTTGGTTAGTGGGTTATACCCTAGCAGTTTGTTACCAAAATGATATTTCCGGAACAGCAGTATTTTTTTTTTGTATGCTATTGAATTAGTGCATTTAATGAAGCTTGTGTAACTATTAATGTTTGTTTGGTTACTGGGCTAGGAGAACGAATATAAGCCTGCTTTGCTGCTTTTCTCCAAAACTATTATACCCAGAAACTACACTTGGATCTAGCACAAACATATGATATGTCTCCATGAAGGGCCACATTAGCTGTTTCCAAAAAAAAAGAAAAAGCAAGAGTTCTTTCACATGCTAGGAATTAGTCTGCATAATCTGTACATTTTTTTTAGTAAATAAATTGTGTGTTAATCCCAGTCTTGATAAAGGCATGTGGGGAAATCTCCATCCCTGTGACTTTGGCATAGTTGGTCAATTAAGTCTATCCCGATCATTGAGTGGTCAGATACTTCCATTGGCCCTATGGTAACATTTGCAACTAAAGGGAACAGGGTTTGCGAAATCAGTATATAATCTATTCTAGCGAGTGAGCCATAGGCTTGTGAGTGATGTATGTAATCTCAGTAATTGGGGTAGACGAAGATGCCAGGGTGAGTACAATTTTTTTTAAATTTGTGGTCATAGTGTTGGGTGCATAGGCCACCAAAAGTTGTATTTCACATCCCGTTAGAAAATTGTTCAATAAAATAGCTTCCTGTGTGGTTTTACTACTACTTACCATTTCTGTAGCACTACTAGACGTACGTAGTGCGTACACTTGAACATGAAGAGACCACTCCTGCTTGACAGAGCTTACAATCTAATTAGGACAAACAGGCAAATAAGAGATAAGGGAATTACTAAGGTGGGGATGATAAAATAGGGATACTGAACAAGTGAGCAAGGGTTAGAGTTAAAAGCAGCATCAAAAAGCATAGCCGCCGAGAGGGGGGGGGGCAGGGGGCGACAAAATGGCCCGGGGGGGGGGTCCGGTGCCCGCAGTCCCACCCGCCCTCCATCGTCGACCATCTGCCTCCTGCATTGAAATCGCAGTCTCACCTCCGTGAAAGCAGCGCTGCAAGCAGCAGAATGCCTCCTTTCATGCCCTCCTTCCCTCCTTGTGCCCGCCCTCGTGGAAGTTACGTCAGACGAGGGTGGGACACAAGGAGGGAAGGAGGGCCAAAGGAAGGTGTTCTGCCTGCAGCACTGCTTTCACGGAGGTGAGACTGCGATTTCAAGCAGGGGGAGCGGCGGTGGCGGTGACCTTTGGGGGGGGAGTGGCAGGGGGGGGCCTCAGGGGCGGCCTTTGCCCGGCCCAGTCTCTCGTGGCCCTGTCAAAAAGGTGGGCTTTAGCCTAGATTTGAAGACGGCCAGAGAGGAGCTTGACGTACTGGCTCAGGAAGTCTATCCAGGCATATGGTGCAGCAAGATAAAAGTAACGGAGTCTGGAGTTAGCGGTAGAGGAGAAGGGTGCAGATAAGAGAGATTTACCCAGTGAATGGAGTTCCCAGGGAGGAGTGTAGGTCGAGATGAGTGGAGAGGTACTGAGGAGCTGCAGAGTGAATGCATTTGTAAGTCAATAAGAGGAGTTTGAACTGTAATGCAGAAACGGATAGGGAACCGTGAAGACTGGAGGAGAGGATTTTTGTATTAGTGTGATTTTCACATTGGCAAATCTTTTCATATTAACACTGGCCTCATCTCTGAAGAGTATGTCTCCTACTACCTTTTGTAGCTTTTGATAATCTTGGTCTGAAAGTTTCTTGCAAACACAGTGTTGCAACATAGGATATTACTGCACTTTATAGGGGATGTTATGCCAGATAAACTCCAAGATATAATTGTTCTGCCCCCATAGTCAAGGAGGCAAAGTGCGTTGTTATGTATATTTAATATGGGTACTTTATTGCATTGTGTATAAATAGCACTGTGTACTGGGGCTTCCGCTCCCCCCTGTAGTTTGCAGTATCTTGTGATTGACTACTTGTGAGCTCTTCCTATTGGCTGTTAGCTCTGAGCTTGGGCCAGCTTTCTCTCTCTCTCTCTCTCTCTCTCTCTCTCTCTGTGCCCCTAGGCTGTGTAAGAGAGCCCAGTCTTCCTAGCATCCTTTGTGATCAGTAGCTGTTCTAGGGCTGATCCCTCCTTTACTGTAATTCCATCAAGATTTTTCACCATCTGCCCAAGCCATTCACCTGCGTTTCTCCCCTTTATTTCCTTTGAGAGCCATAGCTTTTCCTCTCAGCTGGGCTGAGGTTCTGGCCATCTCCTTGCCTGCAGTGGCTAGATACAGACTATGTGCAGAGAGTAACAATTCTCTTCTATGCAACTGAACTGTAAGTTGGTTTCTTTGTTTATTATGAGTGCTACGGTAAAGAAGGTTTGCTTAAGGCCTGAGTACTGGTAAAGCTTCTACATGGGAATGGTTTAAGCTACACTATACTTTGCCTAGAACAGTATAGTGAAAAATCTTGGACACTATAGTACAAATCTCAGGGGGAGTGAAGAATCCTGGTCACTGTGGATTTTACTGACAAAGATTTTAGTGGACATGTTCATAAACCAGATTTGAGAACCAGAACGACACAACGTCGTCCACAATAATCAGCATCTCTTTGGAGACATTCTCAAGAGGCTGAGATACAGGTGCTAGAATTAGGTTTGAGGTTTGTCCCTACTACAGTATATGATCTTTTTCCATTAAGGATAGTATTTTATTGTTTTATGAGGAAATTTATAAGTTTATTTTCAGGATAAGCCACCCACCATTGACATATTGGTAAAAGGAAAAAACAAAACCAAAAACTGTCACTGGCAACCACCAGGTGTTATGGATCCAGCAATTTTGATTTTTAGGGAACTAGTTTTGAGTGATCTAATTCAATTGGAAAAAGGGAATTCCTTTAGAAGCAGTTTTCATTTAATTAAAGGACTTCATTGAGGCTCTACAGAATTTAAGGCATTCTAAATAATAATGAGATCAAAGTTGGAGCTACAGTTATACGAAATAAATAACAGTATGAAAGGAAAGCAATCATGCAGTTTTCAGACATTGCTACTTACAAGTCTATTGATTTGAAGGATGAAAATAAAATGTTAACTGACAAGCTTCATTTTTGATTCATCCCAAGACACCTAAAATTTTATTTTGTCCCCAAAATTCATAAGAATCTAGTACCACCACCAGGTCGTCCAATAGTGTCTACCAGAAATTCTGTCTTAGAGCCCTTATCCCAATTTGTGGATGTTTTTTTAAGGGTTGAAGTAGTGAAAATAGTCTTATTTAAAAGATACTAGTCATTTTTTTATACTTTTGGAAACAATTGGGACTTTGCCAAATAATGCGATTTTTGCTGCTTTAGATGTAACATTGTACACACGAATCCCGCATGATAGAGACATAGAAATCATCATTAAAGAAATTTTAGAGAGGTGAGAAGGAACACCACGTATAGCTACATATTTTTTGACATCTCTAGCTGAAATGGTTATTACAAAGAACTACTTTTGGCACAAAGGATTTTACCTACACTTACAAGGGGCAGCCATGGGAGCCACTTTGGCCCTGTTGGTGGCAACATTCTATGTAGCACATTTTGAAAGAAAAAATCATACCAACTACAGAATTTGAGCCATTCCTCTTTCGGAAGAGGTTTCTAGATGATATATTTTTCATCTGGCAAGGGGCAGAAGAGAATTTACATCAGTTTGGCACTTTGATCAATACTTTGGACCCGCATTTACAGTTTACTATGTCTTGTAGTAAGACTCAGATTGAATTTTTGGATGTCTTAATTTTTAAAACTCAAGAGATGATCAATACAACATTGTATCATGGAGAGAAACAGTTTTCTCCAATTTACAAGTTTCCATCTGAGAAAAGTAAAGAATAGCTTACCTTTCAGCCAATTTTTGCATATTCGGACAATATATACCTCAGTTGAGGAATTTAAGATTCAAACAGCTTCATTGACAGAACGCTTCACACAAAGAGGATATCCCCATGTCTATAGCCAAGGCCTATTTCAGAATATGATTTGCTAATAGAGAATTGCTTTTATTGGGTAAACCCCAAACATTAGACCTAGATGTTTTAACTTCCATATTACCATTAATACATTTGTTTGTAACCATTTTAAGGACACATTGGCATGTTTTGAAGCTACATCCATGCTTGGAACATTTTCCCACGATTGCATACACACGAGCACACACTATCGGAGAGATGTTATCATAGCATTATGAAGACCTCACGATGCCTAATCAAATGGGATGTCACTTGACTTGTGGACACTGTCAATGGTGTGAATCAGCTATTACAGGTCCAGTATGATAGATTATAAACAGGACAGAAGCTTCAATCACAATTCAACAGTGATTGTAACAGTCGTATACATAATACAATGCCCTTGTCAGCTGATCTACATAGAATGGAGTAGTAGACCAGTACGTACTTGATTAACTGAACCCAAATCGAGAATCAACACCAATAATATAGAGGCACCACTGGTCCCCCATTGGAGGGAGAATCATCATACAGTCAAAGATATTCATTGGCGCATATTAGATCAAGTACAAGAAGGGTGGGAGGGTGGTAATCGTGAAAATATACTTAATTTTAAGGAACAACACTGAATTTTATTTACCTCGGATGGTCATTCCTGCAGGTTTAAATGCTGAGATTGAATGGACTTCCTTACTATGATGTCATCAATTTTGGGTTCTGGGGTCAGCAGGCTCGGTCAGCTGATGGTTTTCTAAGGAGTCAAGGAGTTGATAAGTAATGGTGGAGAATCTCCTTACATTGATGGTGTTGGTGGGGAGGGGGTTCTTATGTCAATATTGAAAAGTATTGTTTGGACAAGAAAGATGGTGAATGTTTGTCAAATTCAGATTTAATCTTTTTCAGGGGGTATGTCCTTGAAACAGCTTATGCAAAACATGTGCCATGTCAGTCTATTTTGCCCCTGAGCCGACAAAAGCAGTGTCTTTTAATTGAATTAAGAATGAGGCTTGAAATAAAGTTTAATAAGATACTAGAGGGGAAGTTAGTCATAAAACATAAAAATTGAATATAAAGAGACTGATGAAGAATGATGTGCTTGATTCTTACTCTCATTAGTTTTGAGTTTCACAACGGAGGTCTGTTTAAATTACCAAAAATTGGGGGGGGGGGGGTTATTATAAATTTGAACTCTAGTATATGTTTGCATGATAAAGAGTAATTATAAGCATTCTTCAATGTGAAAAAAAGAGCAGAGTTACAGGTGCATTGCTTAAAAGCTTCCTAATGTATGACCCCAAGTGAAAAATAATTCTGCAGAAGAACTGTGCAGTGTGAAACTTTGGCAGAATAAAAGTTTTTAAAAATTTGCATTGCTTAAAGCACTTGTGGTATCCGTTTGAGGGGAAATTGGGATGTTAAAGTAAAATGAGAATGATTAAAAAAAATAAGAGCAGCTGCAAAGGTAAAAAATGTATAGCAGTTGTGGATGTTCTTCAAAAATACCATCCTGGAAATCCTGACCAGATATATTCCATGTATTAAAGGCAGAAGGAAAGCCCAAATGACAGCCAGCGTGACTAAAAAGTGAGGCAATGAAGACAAACCTAAAAATGTTTACACGGCTGAAGACGTTCTACGAATGAGCTGTTCAAACAGTGGGTAATATAACCTGATTGTTTATTCCACATTTTTGTCAACTTATTATCTTGCTGACCTATAGGAGTTCCTTGACCCCTGATGCAGGCATTTGTACGCCAAAACACGGACTGTGTCGGGTCTCCATTATAAATAAAGAACTACATTTTTCTCAATCCTGAAGGCCCAGTGTTTGCTTTGTTTGTTTGTTTACCTGGAGGATAGACAATTGTCCTCCTTGACAGACTGGGACTGCCAGAAGTTAAAAGCCCCCATTGCAGAGGAGGAAGTGGTTTTGTCCCTTAAACAGTGTAAATTAGACAAGGCACCTGGGTGGAATTTTAGAAGCTTCTGTGAGAAGATGTTATATGCCATCGTCTTGGCGTTTGCCAGGCATTCTCGATCAGTCACAGATTATCATATTACCAAAGCTGGGCAAGGATTCTACCAAAGTTGAGTGTAGAAGCCTATCCCATTGCTTTGCATGGAAACTAAATTGATTGCTAAGATATTGGTGAACTTCTTGGCGCAATGCTTGCCTTCCTTGATAGCATCGCCCCAGGCCGGCTTCATCCGTGGGCGGTATGAATCTTCCGTTGATATTGGCCTCCTTGAAGGAAGTTAGAGTCTGGTTGATGCCTTCCCTGTTGGTCAGTTTTGCAGGGCTGCCGTGTGACAGGCCCGGGGCAGAACCACCGCCACCACCCCCGGGCCCTCCCCCCACTCAGGACACAATAGCAGTTGCAGCCACTCCCTCTTTCGGGCTACCCCTCCATGCGCATAGTCAGACTTAAAAGATTGGGGGGGCCAGAGCCAAAAGTGTGGGGGGGGGGCACATTTTGCCCCACATCCATGCCCCTGCCACAATGCCACATACTTTACTCCAGCGCTATTCTCCACTGCATTGCCTGCCCTGGCATGGCGTGACATGAGAAGAAGCACTGAGAAAGGCAGATAATACGGAGGAGAACACCACTGGAGGAAGGCTTCTGATGGTGTGACTTGGGGACCCTGCCAGCTAAACCAGGGGCCCTGAATCCAATTTGGGATCCTGTCTGCTCCTCCCCAGCATCTAAGGGAGGCCTGGTGCCTATCTGTCTCCTGCTCTTGTCGGGACCCAGGTGATTACATCCGAGTCCCCATCAGGAGCAGGAGAGAGACAGACCCCAGCATCAGACCCCTTGGAGACTGGGCCCAGGGGAAACTTGCCCCCCCTCCCCCTCAGTGGCCCTGCATTCAATTGAGTGGATTGGTGGTTTCTACAGGGGCTTTTTCATGACACTATTCACACTCTTTATCAGGACCCCCGGGCATATATTGTGGTTAATGGGTGTCACAGTAATTAGGAGTGGCTTAGTGGTTAGGGTGGTGGACTTTGGTCCTGGGGAACTGAGGAACTGAGTTCGATTCCTGGCACAGGCAGCTCCTTGTGACTCTGGGCAAGTCACTTAACCCTTCATTGCCTGCCACATTGAGCCTGCCATGAGTGGGAAAAAGTGCGGGGTACAAATGTAACAAAAATAAAAAAATTCTTAGATCTTATACTTTTTGTTGTGCATCCCGCAAATGTTAGAAGTCATAATGATTGTTAGTCACTATGAATCCTAAATGGAAAAATGGCAGTATATAAAACACCAATAGAATAGAATAATGAAATAAATGTGATAATGTATCTAACAGCCTTTAACAATTAGGGTGACTAACTATAAACCCATTCTGCACCTGGACTAACTTGCTACACACACTGTAACTTAGATTAGTTCCTTATCTCTTGCTTAACTATACAATGAACTTGCCTTGAGTTTAACTAACCATCAAATTATCCCAACTGACTCTGTACCATGCATCTTGTTCCCATCGTATATCTACTCTTGATCCCTCAGCTATATGGTAAGCCGTATTGTAGAAATCCTTTAGCATCATATCTATTTTAGTTGACTGTTCTAATGCATGCTTATTAGGTGTATCATTAGTAGTATGCTAACATTGTATTATATCTCTGGTTTTTGAATTCCTATGCTGTTAAATGTGTATATTTTTGATACTGTTTCATGGTAGTCCTATTATTAGGTAGGTTTTAATTTGCTGTTCTCTAGTTTACTTCATTTATTGTATTTATGTTTATACTTGGTCATTCTACTATTGTTACTATTGTTAACAAAATTGTAAGTTTTATGTTAAACACTACCTGCTGTACACTACGTTGGGTGAACCTCTTCAGTAGGCCTTCTAGCGCTATATCAAGTGTATGGAAATAAATAAAATAAAGGCAGTTAATATATCTCAATCTTACTATATAAATGAAGAGTGACCAAAGTGCCGTGCATGCGGAGAACAGCGCATCTGTTCTGCGCATGCGCGGCATGTCACAGATCACTCCCACGTGGCACGCCGTCTCTCGTTTACAGGAGCTACCCCGACGAGCTGCGAGAGCGCTTCTCAACCCGGCTCCTGTTTCCCCTCCCCTCATCCGGAGGCGGGGGGCTACCAAGGGGAAACCCATGTCAAAGCGGAAGCGGAGTAATGAGGTGTGCGCAGACTGCAGCGTGCACAGAGAGGCTGTAGGCAGTAGCAGTGGTTCTCTCTCCTTATACTTGCTCCTGTCAGCGCTCTGATTTCTGCCTGCAGCACTAAAGATGAAGTCGGAGGGCTGAGAAGAGAGAGAGAACGTGGACGGGAGGGAGGAGTGAGAGTTCAGGAGTTAACAGAGAGAGAGAGAAAGGGGACCACGGGGAGGGGTAGGGATTCAGGAGAGCAGGAAAAATTACTGGTAGGAGGGAAGAGAGAGATGTTTGAGAGGGACAGATGCTGGGAATAGGGGATGAAAAAAACAAGGGAGACTGTGGTCATGGAGTGGAAGGGAGAAATGGTGATCATGGAGGGCAGGGGATAGTTGGTGCCAATGGAAGGGAAGTAAAGGGAAACGAGGAGAAAACAGGAGGAGACTTTGATGGGGAAGGGGAGAAATGGTGCCCATGGAGGGGAAGGGACCTGGAGAGAAGAGAGCCAGGAGGAGATGGTTATACACACACACACACACACACTCTCTCTCTCTCTCTCAATTCACTCTCATTCAGACAGGCGCGCACACACACACACTTTCTCTCCCTCTCACACACTCACACACACAGAAGCAGGGAGAAATTTATTTCCTCCTTCCTTAACTCTCTGTCTTTCAAACAGATGTACACACACACACTTTCTCTGTCTCTCTCTCTCACACACACACATACACACACTCTCTCTCTGAACTCACTCTCACACTCTCATTCAGACTGGCACACACACAAAATATTACCTTCTGTACTTTTACAAGACAAACAGAAGCAGGGAGAAATTTATCTTCTCCTTCCTTGACTCACTCTCTCTTTCAGATAGACGCATATACACACACTTTCTCTCTCTGTCTGTCTGTCTGTCTCTCTCTCTCTCTCTCTCTCTCTCACACACACACACACATACATACTCACCCCCCCCCCCCCCTCTCTCTCTCTCTCTCTCTCTCTGAACTCACTCTCACACTCTCTCTTTCAGACAGGTGCACACACACTTTCTCTCTCACACACACACAAAATATTACCTTCTGTACTTTTACAAGACAAACAGAAGCAGGGAGAAATTTATTTTCTCCTTCCTTGACACTCTCTCTCTCTTTCAGACAGATGCAAACACACACACGCTTTCTCAGTCTCTCTCTCTCTCTCTCTCTCTCTCTCTCTTTCTCTCTCTCTCTGAACTCACTGTCACACTCTCACTCTCTTTCAGACAGGCGCGCACAAACACAGACTTTCTCTCCCTCTCTCACACACTCACTGTCTCCCTCTCTCTCACACAATAGACAAAATATTACAACAATAAGGGAATTACATTTCACAAATAAAAAATGCTAAACGGCTTGTAAATAAATAAAATAACACTGTTAACAGATATCTAAGGCTCAATTTTACAGTTTAACCACAAGGTGTCACTGTCTCTAAGCAAAAGGTATTGCTATGCTTCATACCAGGAGGCTGTACACATAAAAGGCAATTCTGAGGTTAGATGCCAGCTGAACAGCAAAGTTTATAGAATGGTGGTACTTACAGGTGGGATTGACGCATTAGTGCTAGGTACAATTCTATGATATGGGTGTGCAACTTGCACAGCACATAACTAAAAGTGGACCATAGCTGACTGCATGTTGCGTGCATTGCATGGCGCAATTAGGCATGGTAACATAGCCCAGCCATTGCCTTAGGTACATAAGTGTTGCCATACTGGGACAGACTGAACGTTCATCAAGCCCAGTATCCTGTTTCCAACAGTGAGCAATCTGGGTCACAAGCACCTGGCAAGATCCCAAAAAAGTACAATACATTTTATGCTGCTTATCCTAGAAATAAGCAGTGGATTTTCCCCAAGTCCATTTTAATAATGGTCTATGGACTTTTCCTTTAGGAAGCCATCCAAACATTTTTTTAAACCCCAAGAAATATTTTATTTGATTCATTTTAAATTTACTACTTTCTAGCTTCATTGTGTGCCCCCTAGTCCTAGTATTTTTGGAAAGAGTAAACAAGCAAGTCACATCTACCCGTCCACTATCATATCTCCCCTCGGCTGTCTTTTCTCCAAGCTGAAGAGCTCTAGCCACTTTAGCCTTTCCTCATAGGGAAGTCGTCCCATCCCCTTTATCATTTTTGTTGCCCTTCTTTTTACCTTTTCTAATTCAACTATATCTTTTTTGAGATATGGTGACAAGAATTGCACACAGTGTTTGAGGTGCAGTCGCACCATGGAGCAATACAAAGGCATTATAATGTCCTCATTTTTGTTTTCCATTCCTTTCCTAACAATACCTAACATTCTATTTGCTTTCTTAGCCGCTGCCACACACTGAGCAGAGGGTTTCATCAACGATGACACCTAGATCCCTTTCCTGGTTGGTGATTCCTAATGTGGAACCTTGTATCAGGTAACTATAGTTTGGGTTCCTCTTTTCCACATGCATCACTTTGCACTTGCTCACATTAAAAGTCATCTGCCATTTGGATGCCCAGTCTTGTAAGATCCTCTTGCGATTTAACAACTTTGAATAACTTTGTGTCATCAGCAAATTTAATTATCTCACTAATTACTCCCATCTCTAGATCATTTATAAATATGTTAAAAAGAAGCAGTCCCAGCACAGATCCCTGGGGTACCCCCACTGTCTACCCTTCTCCGTTGAGAATACTGACCATTTAACCCTACTTTCTGTTTTCTATCTTTTAACCATTTTTAATCCACAGTAGAACACTTCCTCCTATCCCATGATTCTCCAATTTCCTCTGGAGTCTTTCATGAGGTACTTTGTCAAATGCTTTTTGAAAATCCAGATACACAATATCAACCGGCTCACCTTTATCCACATGTTTGCTCACCTCTTCAAAGAAATGTAGTAGATTGGTGAGGCAAGATTTTCCTTCACTAAATCTATGTTGGCTATCAGACTCATTTTTGAAAGAGATGGACGTCCAAATCGGTATAATCGAAACCCAATTTTGGATGTCTCCAACTGCAGTCCATCGCAAGGACATCCAAATTTCAAGGGGATGTGTTGGAGGCGTGATGAAGGTGGGATTGGGCGTGCCTAAGACTTGGACTTCTTTCAACCATAATCGAAAAAAGCAAGGATGTCCTAAAGTAAAACGTAGACGTTTTCACCCGGACGTGTTTCTTTACAAATAAGGCACAAAAAGGTGCCCAAAATGACCAGATGACCACCGGAGGGAATCGGGGATGACCTCCTGTTACTCCCCTAGTGGTAACTAACCCCCTCCCACCCTCAAAAAACATCTTTAAAAATATTTTGTGCCAGCCTCTATGCCAGCCTCAGATGTCATACTCAGGTCCATGACGGTGCATGCAGGTCCCTGGATCAGTTTTAGTGGGTACTGCAGTGCACTTCAGACAGGCGGACCCAGGCCCATACCCACCTACCTGTTAGATTTGTGGAGGAAACAGCGAGCCCTCCAAAACCCACCAGAAAGGGCTATAGTAGTGGTGTACAGTTGTGGGTAGTGGGTTTTGGGGGGCTCAGCACACAAGGTAAGGGAGCTATGCACTTGGGAGCTTTTTATGAAGTCCACTGCAGTACCCCCTAGGGTGCCCGGTTGGTGTCCTGGCATGTCATGGGGACCGGTGCACTAGAAATGCTGGCTCCTCCCATGTCCAAATGGCTTGCATTTGGACGTTTTTGACATGGAAGTCTTTGGTTTTGAAAAGCGCCAAAAGTCAAAGACATCCATGTCTAGGGATGTCCAAATTCAAGGACGTCTGTGGTATTTTCAAAATGAAAGATGGACGTCCATCTTTTTTCAAAAATATGGTTTTCCCCGCCCCCGGATTTGGATGTTTTACAAAGACGTTCAAATCCAAACAGACATTTCTTTCTAAAATGCCCCTCTTTGTCTCATTAATCCATGCTTTTGAATATGCTCTGTAATTTTGTTCTTTATAATAGTCTCTACCATTTTTCTCGGCACCAATGTTAGGCTCACCGGTCTATAATTTCTGGGATCACCACTGGAACCTCTTTTAAAAATCAGCGTTAAATTGCCCACTCTCCAATCTTCCGATACCATGCTTGATTTTAAAGATAAATTAAATATTACTCACAATAGTCCTGCAAGTTCATTTTTCAATTTTATCAGTACTCTGGGATGAATACCATCTGGTCCAGGCGATTTGCTACAATTTGTCAAATTGTGTCATAACATATTCCAGGTTTATAGAGATTTCATTTAGTTTCTCTGATGCATCAGCTTTGAATACCATTTTTGGCACCGGTATCTCTTCCAAATCTTCCTCGGTGAAGACCGAAGCAAAGAATTCATTCAATCTCTCCGCTATGGCTTTATCTTCCCTGAGTGCCCCTTTTACCCCTCGGTCATCTAGCAGTCCAACTGATTCTTTTGCCAGCTTCTTGCTTCTAATATACCTAAAAAAAAGTTTTTACTATGTGTTTTTGCCTCCAACTCAATCTTTTTTTCAAAGTCCCTCTTTGTCTTCCTTATCCGCGCTTTGCATCTGGCTTGCCATTCCTTCTGCTGTTTCATATTATTTTCGCTCAGATCTTTCTTCCATTTTCTGAAGGATTTTTTTTTAGCCCTAACAGCTTCATTCACCTCACTTTTTAACCATTCCAGCTGTCACTTGGCCTTCTTTCCTCCTTTTTTAATTCATGGAATATAACTGGCCTGGGCTTCCAAGATGTTATTTTTGAACAGCATCCAATCCTGATGTAAATTTTTGACCTTTGTACCTGCTCCTTTGGGGTTTTTTTTTTTTTTTTACCATTCTTCTCATTTTATCATAGTCTCCTTTTTGAAAGTTAAATGCTAACGTATTGGATTTCTTGTGTGTACTTACTCCAGAGCTGATATAAAATCTGATCATACTATGATCACTATTATCAAGCGGCCCCAGCACCATTACCTCCTGCACCAGATCATGTGCTCCACTAAGGACTAGGGCTAGAATTTTTCCTCTTCTTGGCTTCTGTACCAGCTGCTCTAGAAAACAGTCCTTGATTTCATCAAGGAATTTTACCTCCCTAGCATGCCCTAATATTACATTTACCTAGTCAATATTTAAGTAATTGAAATCACCCATTATTATTGTGTTCCCCAGTTTGTTAGCCTTCCTAATTTCTGATAACATTTCTGCATCTGTCCAGCCTGGCCAGGTGGATGGTAGTACACTCCTATCACTATCCTTTCCCCCTTTACACATGGAATTTCAATCCATAGGAATTCCAAGATGTGTTTTCTGTCCTGCAGAATTTTCAATGTATTTGATAAAAGGCTGTCCTTAACAAACAATGCTACCCCTCCACCAATTTGCTCCACCCTATCACTATGATATAATTTGTATGACAGTGTCCTACTGGTTATCCTCCTTCCACCAGGTCTTAGAGATGCCTATTATATATAATTTTTCATTTAGTGAAATATATTCTAACTCATCTTATTTCTTTGGCTTCTGTCATTCACATATAGATATTTCAAACTATGTTTGTTGTTCCTATTTACATCTTGCTTATCAGGTGACCGTGTTAATTTGCAATCTTTTGTCTGCTTTTTATTTGGTCTGCTATGGTCTGTATTGCAACCTTGATGTTGGGATAGCCTATTTTCCCTGTTTTGGTGATATCTTTGAAAGCTTCCTTGTTCCGAACCGTGCGCTTTTGAATGACTGTTGGCCTTCCCCCAGTTTCTAGTTTAAAAGCTTCTCTATCTCCTTTTTAAATGTCAATGCCAGCAACCTGGTCCCACCCTGGTTAAGATGGAGCCCATCATTCCAGAATAGGCTCCCCCTTCCCCATACTGGTGCCCAGTTCCTTACAAATCTAAAACCCTCCTCACTGCACCATCGCCTCATCCACACATTGAGACACTATGATTAAACCTAAGTTTTGGTGCGCCAAAGCGGCTTTGCACTTGTATTCTGTAATGGGTTAGGCCAGTAGTTCCCAAACTTAGTCTTGGAGGTACCCGAGTCAGTCAGATTATCAGGATATCCACAATGAACATTCATTGAATTAAAAAAGTAACCATGTTCACAATCTACTTTAAAGTGATGACTTTTGTATAATACCTTTAATGACACCACCTACATAACCACAACTACTACTACTTAATTATTTATGTTACGTTAAAAACTCAGAAATCTTGAAGAACCTTCATACATAACTATAGTTTTTTCTCTTCCTGGTATTTGTAAAATCCCTATTCACCTAAGACTTGACAGTAACTAATAGTCATGATTGTCCACACAAACAAGTATCAGGCAAACGTGCTGATGAGATCCTGGTTTCAAACATTTTTTTGCCATTGCGAAATTACAACCTGTTGAATCCTTGTATCAGTACTGGTTCTCACCCCACTTTTCCAACAGTGCAGCATCTTCGCTATGAACTACACATTCCTTATTGTCATGTGCTGAACAATTCCATGTTATAAGCCTTCTGGCACAGATTTCACCAGTGCTGCCAAACCGTTGTCTCCTTTTCACAACCTGACTGAAGTTAGAGCTCTACATGGTACCATGTTTCGCCAATAAAGGCATCATCAAGAGCCGAGACTACAATAAAAATATAAAATGACCACTCAATTAAATACTAATGTATTATAATATATGCATCCAACAATAACTGCATTTCTTACCTTACGTACATCATGAAAACACTCAGACCACCTTGAAATGGAGTAAATCAACAGGTTGCTCCAGGCACTACCTGTTTGAACAGTTGCTGACCAATGTTCGAGAGAATAAAGAACAATAATTCTCTGACAAATATCATCTACCATCAACATGGGTTCCTCCTGGCCCGATAGACTCCACTATAGATACATTTCAAAAATGTGTGGTGTGATGTATGAGACTGCTTTTGAGTAAACGACAGGACAATTTGACAAAAATCAGAAGAAAGCACTGTGTCAATTACTGGAGGACAAAAGTTTAATTATTATGAGAGCAGCTAAATTGGGGCAGGTGGTGGTGCAAGATAAAAGAGCAATATTTAAAGGAAGCCTACAGACAACTACTACTACTACTACTACTATTTAGCATTTCTATAGCGCTACAAGGCATACGCAGCGCTGCACAAACATAGAAGAAAGACAGTCCCTGCTCAAAGAGCTTACAATCTAATAGACAAAAAATAAATAAAGTAAGCAAATCAAATCAATTAATGTGAATGGGAAGGAAGAGAGGAGGGTAGGTGGAGGCGAGTGGTTACAAGTGGTTATGAGTCAAAAGCAATGTTAAAGAGGTGGGCTTTCAGTCTAGATTTAAAGGTGGCCAAGGATGGGGCAAGACGTAGGGGCTCAGGAAGTTTATTCCAGGCGTAGGGTGCAGCGAGACAGAAGGCGCGAAGTCTGGAGTTGGCAGTAGTGGAGAAGGGAACCATAGGCGTAGTTTGACTGATTCATTTGGGGGGGCAAAGAATGGGCGGAGCATATTAGCATATCATTTGCATATATACATATGCAAATGAATATGCTAATGTGGAGGAAGGAATTGAATTTACAGGCAAAATATCACAGATGCACATTTCAAAAAGCTGACACATTTCAATTAATAAATTATGAATAAAATACTTTTATCTACCTTTGTTGTCTGATCATTTAGTTTTTCTATTCGCTTTGGTCCCAGTGTCTTCTGTTTTATTCAGTGTCTTCTTTCCAGTAGGCTTCCCTCTGCTCCCCACCCCTCGCAGTCCCATCCATCTCTTGCTCCTTCCTTCTGCTCCCCACCCCTCGCAGTCACATCCATCTCTTGCTCCTTCCCTCTGCTTCCCACCCCACCCAGTCCCATCCATCTCCTGCTCCTTCCCACCCCTCCCAGTCCCATCCATCTCTTGCTCCTTCCTTCTGCTCCCCACCCCTCCCAGTCCCATCCATCTCTTGCTCCTTCCTTCTGCTCCCCACCCCTCCCAGTCCCATCCATCTGTTGCTCCTTCCCTCTGCTCCCCACCCCTCGCAGTCCCATCCATCTCTTGCTCCTTCCTTCTGCTCCCCACCCCTCACAGTCCCATCCATCTCTTGCTCCTTCCCTCTGCTTCCCACCCCACCCAGTCCCATCCATCTCCTGCTCCTTCCCTCTGCTTCCCACCCCTCCCAGTCCCATCCATCTGTTGCTCCTTCCCTCTGCTCCCCACCCCTCGCAGTCCCATCCATCTCTTGCTCCTTCCCTCTGCTTCCCACCCCACCCAGTCCCATCCATCTCCTGCTCCTTCCCTCTGCTTCCCACCCCTCCCAGTCCCATCCATCTGTTGCTCCTTCCCTCTGCTCCCCACCCCTCACAGTCCCATCCATCTCCTGCTCCTTCCCTCTGCTCCCCACCCCTCCCAGTCCCATCCATCTCCTGCTCCTTCCCTCTGCTTCCCACCCCTCCCAGTCCCATTCATCCCCTGCTTCTTCCCTCTGCTTCCCACCCCTCCCAGTCCCATCCATCTCTTGCTCCTTCCCTCTGCTTCCCACCCCTCCCAGTCCCATTCATCTCCTGCTCCTTCCCTCTGCTCCCCACCCCTCGCAGTCCCATCCATCTCTTGCTCCTTCCTTCTGCTCCACACCCCTCGCAGTCCCATCCATCTCTTGCTCCTTCCCTCTGCTTCCCACCCCACCCAGTCCCATCCATCTCTTGCTCCTTCCCTCTGCTTCCCACCCCTCCCAGTCCCATCCATCTCTTGCTCCTTCCCTCTGCTTCCCACCCCTCCCAGTCCCATTCATCTCCTGCTCCTTCCCTCTGCTTCCCACCCCTCCCAGTCCCATCCATCTCTTGCTCCTTCCCTCTGCTTCCCACCCCTCCCAGTCCCATTCATCTCCTGCTCCTTCCCTCTGCTCCCCACCCCTCCCAGTCCCATTCATCTCCTGCTCCTTCCCTCTGCTCCCCACCCCTCGCAGTCCCATCCATCTCTTGCTCCTTCCTTCTGCTCCCCACCTCTCGCAGTCCCATCCATCTCTTGCTCCTTCCCTCTGCTTCCCACCCCACCCAGTCCCATCCATCTCCTGCTCCTTCCCTCTGCTTCCCACCCCTCCCAGTCCCATCCATCTCTTGCTCCTTCCCTCTGCTTCCCACCCCTCCCAGTCCCATTCATCTCCTGCTCCTTCCCTCTGCTTCCCACCCCTCCCAGTCCCATCCATCTCTTGCTCCTTCCCTCTGCTTCCCACCCCTCCCAGTCCCATTCATCTCCTGCTCCTTCCCTCTGCTTCCCACCCCTCCCAGTCCCATTCATCTCCTGCTCCTTCCCTCTGCTCCCCACCCCTCCCAGTTCCATCCATCTTCCCTCTGCTCTCCCCCCCCCCCCGCGAGGTCCAAGATGGTGACTCCGTTTACCCCCTCTCTTCCTCCCTCCCTCCCTCCGCCGCAGGCAACAGTCTTCAGCTTTTCCAGCGTTCCTGGCAGCGGTAGCGATGTACACGCTGCCTTCGGTCTGCCCCGGAAGCCTTCTCCAAGTTCCTGTTCCCACCTATGCGGGAACAGGAACTTGAAGAGAAGGCTTCGGGGCAGAGCCAAAGGCAGCGTGTACAACGCTACCGCTGCCAGGAACGCTGGAAAAGACTGCTGCCTGCGGCTGAGGGAGGGAGGGAGGAAGAGAGAGGGGTAGACGGACACGCTCCTCTCAGTCCGCTACTCCGCTTGGCTTCCCTGCCCTCTCTGTCTGCGTCCCGCCTTCCTCTGACGTCAGAGGAAGGCGGGACGCAGACCAAGAGAGCAGGAAAGCCAAGCGGATGGAGAGGAGCGCGTGCATGCATGTGTTTTTTTTTTTTTTTAAACTAATGGCGCGGCGGCATTGCCCCCCCTCGCCCCCCCCCAGTCTACGCCTATGAAGGGAACAGACAAGAAGGATTTATCCATGGAGCGGAGTGCACGAGAAGGGGTGTAGGGAAGGACGAGTGTGGAGAGATACTGGGGAGCAGCAGAGTGAATACATTTATAGGTTAGTAGAAGAAGTTTGAACAGGATGCGAAAACAGATAGGGAGCCAGTGAAGGGTCTTGAGGAGAGGGGTAGTATGAGTAAAGCGACCCTGGCGGAAGATGAGACGGGCAGCAGAGTTTTGAACCGACTGGAGAGGGGAGAGGTGACTAAGTGGGAGGCCAGCAAGAAGCAGATTGCAGTAGTCTAAACGAGAGGTGACAAGGGTGTGGATGAGGGTTTTGGTAGAGTGCTCGGAAAGAAAGGGGCGGATTTTACGGATGTTGTAAAGAAAGAAACGACAGGTCTTGGCGGTCTGCTGGATATGAGCAGAG
The DNA here is from genome assembly GCF_901765095.1 of Microcaecilia unicolor. Taxonomy (NCBI): domain Eukaryota; kingdom Metazoa; phylum Chordata; class Amphibia; order Gymnophiona; family Siphonopidae; genus Microcaecilia; species Microcaecilia unicolor. The sequence goes on from NC_044031.1 coordinate 305,450,042, forward strand.
AAGGAGAGAGAAGAGTCAAAGATGACCCCAAGGTTTCGAGCTGAGGAGACAGGGAGAATGAGAGAGCCATCAACAGAAATAGAAAACGGGGGGAGCGGGGAGGTAGGTTTGGGGGGGAAAATGAGAAGCTCGGTTTTGGTCATATTTAATTTCAGGTGGCGTTGAGACATCCAGGCAGCAATGTCAGACAAGCACGCTGAAACTTTGGTTTGGATGCAAGGTGAGATATCAGGGGTAGAAAGGTAGATTTGGGAGTCATCAGCATAGAGATGGTAGGAAAAGCCATGGGATGAGATTAATGAACCAAGGGAAGAAGGGTAGATAGAAACGAGGAGGGGACCAAGAACAGAACCCTGAGGTACGCCGACAGGCAGAGGGATAGAAGTAGAAGAGGATCCACCAGAGTGAACACTAAAGGTGCGGAGGGAGAGGTAGGAAGAGAACCAGGAAAGGACAGAGCCCTGGAATCCAAGTGAGGACAGGGTATCGAGAAGTATGCTGTGATCGACAGTGTCAAACGCAGCGGAAAGATCAAGAAGAATGAGGATGGAATATTGACCTCTGGATTTAGCCAGTAATAGGTCATTGGAGACTTTAGTAAGCGCAGTTTCGGTTGAGTGGAGAGGGCGAAAACCAGATTGTAATGGGTCAAGAATAGCATGTGAGGAGAGAAAATCAAGGCAGCGGCGGTGAACAGCACGCTCAAGTAATTTAGAGAGAAAAGGAAGGAGGGAGATGGGTCGGTAATTAGAGGGACAAGTAGGGTCAAGTGAAGGCTTCTTAAGGAGAGGTGTGACCACAGCATGTTTAAAGGCAGCAGGGACAGTCGCAGTGGAAAGTGAGAGGTTGAGAATGTGACAGATAAAAGGAATAAGAGTAGGAGAGATGGCATTAAGAAGGTGGGTGGGAATGGGATCAGAGGAACAGGTGGTACATTTTGAGGAAGAAAGGAGAAGTGGAGTTTCCTCAATAGTAACTTCAGGAAAGGAGGAAAGGGAATGAGGGGAAGGAGAGAGAGGGGAACGGACTAGTGGAGGGAGAGCTGGTGAGGCAGAGAAAGCAAGGTTTATCTTTTGAACCTTGTTGTGAAAGAATTCAGCAAGGGTCTGAGGAGATAATGAAGGGGGAGTTGGGGGAGGGGGCACCTTGAGGAGAGAGTTCAATGTGGTGAAGAGAAGTCGAAGATTAGAGCCAAGAGAGTTGGTCAGTTGGATATAGTAATCCTGTTTGGCACGTAAAAGAGCAGATTGGAAGGAGGTCAGCATGAACTTAAAGTGTAAGAAATCAGCAAGGGCCCGAGATTTCCGCCAGAGGCGTTCGGCGGAGCGGGTACAGGTACGTAGGTAGCGGATATTAGAAGTCAGCCAAGGTTGGGGTTTTGTACGCCTTACAGGGCGGGTCATCAGAGGTGCAAGAGTGTCTAAGGCAGAGGATAGGGTATTGTTGTAAACTGAGCGAGTTTACAATAAAGTTCTAAAAGAGTTAACATTTTCACCCAAAACATTTTCTAAATGCAAACTTAAATCACCTAAAATCAAAACTCTAGAAATTGAGATGATAATACATTATGGTTCAATCCAGAAAGGAGAGGATTTGTAGTTTTGTGGTTTCTGAACATTGACCGAGATCCGTTCTGTTCTTTGATTATACATTATGGTTTCAGAAATGGTCAATTGGTCTCAGGATTCAGGAGCTCTATATACAAGTAAAATACCTATTGGGCCCTACACAAGTACATAAGTATTGCCACATTGAGACAGACCAAAGGTCCATCAAGCCTAGCATCCTGTTTCCAACAGTGACCAATCCAGGTCACAAATACCTGTAAAGATCCCAAAAAAGTTCAATACATTTTATGCTGCTTATCCCAGAAATAAGCGGTGGATTTTCCCTGTCATTTAATGGTTTATGGGCTTTTCTTTTAGAAAGCCTGCTTGAGTTTGTTCTTTGGATACAGCAGAGTAAACATATTTTTGGAGATATCTGTACAACCCCTGACGCAGCAATAGCGAAACGAGGGGCTCCCTGTCATCGGGTTGATCAGCTGGTGGTACCGAGAGGAACAGAGCACTACAGCAACTGGATTATAAACTAAGTGATATCTGGAAGGAAGACCGTGGCTGAGAAGACGGACATTCTATATATGAAATTGATTATATCAGTGAGATATCAAATAATTGATCTGAGAAGTTTGAGACACACACGACTGTTCTGTTAAATAAGCAGTGATAGAGAGATAGATACTCCATATCTACTGTATTGTAAAGTAACTTGTGTGAGAATTGATGGAGTTTTTTTTCGAAGCCACATGATGGTGCGCTGGGCTCATGCCTTATAGTCTGCACGGTTGGACTGGCTGGGTGGTGATACTGAGGCTTTTTTTCTCCATTATTTGATGTGGATGTGGGATAATTTGACAGCAGTGTGAGTGGTAAATACTAATTACACATAGCTAGTGGGAGGCTGTGTTTTTGATTTTCACTTATTGAGTAAGCTTGGGTGGACTATTAGAATCCCAAATACTACACCAAGGTAAAAGGGAAAAAGGCAAAAAATACACCCTCCCCTGCATAAGATGATGATTCCTATCCCTAGGAGCCAACTTTTCAAAATTATTGGGGGTGCTAAGCCCAATGAAAATAACCCCTCCGTGGACACATACAAGGAATTTTCTCAATATTGGGGGTGCTCAAGCACCCACAGAGTCGGCTCCAATGTTCCTATCCCTTTTGAGAATCCCAAATAATAGCAAGGTTCATGCTACCGATCCCAGGGCAAGCAGTGGCTTCCCTTATGTCTATCTCAATAGCAGGCTAAGGACTTTTACTCCAGGAATTTGTCCAAACTTTTTTAAAAACCCAGCTACGCTAACCTCTGTTACTACATCCTCTGGCAACAAGTTCCAGAGCTTAACTATTCAATGAGTGAAAAAATATTTCCTCCTACTTATTGTTAAAGTATTTCCATATAACTTCATTGAGTGTCCTCTAGTCTTTTTACTTTTTGAAAGAGTAAAAGATCAATTCACGTTGACCCGTTCTACATCACTCAGGAATTTGTAGACCTCCATCATATCCCTCCTCAGCTGTCTCTTTTCAAAGCTGAAGAGCCCCTTTAGCCTTTTCTCATATGAGAGGAGTTCCTTCCTCTTTTAACTTTTTGGGTGCTCTTCTTTGAACCTTTTCTAATTCTGCTATATCTTTTTTGAGATATGGCCACAAGAACTGAACACAATTCTCAAGGAGAGGTCGCACTATGTAGTTATACAGAAGGATTGTAATATTCTTATTCTTATTTTCCATCCCTTTCCTAATAATTCCTAGCCAGTGCCGTAGCGAGGGTGCCTGACACCCGGGGCAGGTCGCCGCTGCGCACCCCCCCCCCCGGGTGCAGGGCAAGGTGCACCCTCCCCCCCCCCCCAGAAACGCACCCTTACCTTGCAGTGGAGGGCAGGCGGGAGGGCCGATCCACCCCCCAGTGCACGTCACTGGGAGCTGCGTCGGCTCTGCTGCTTCCTTGCTTTCTGTGCCCCGGAACAGGAAGTAACCTGTTCCAGGGCAGAAACAGCAGGGAACCAGCTAGCCGACCCCCCCCCCCCAGCGGCGTGCACCCGGGGCGGACCGCCCCACCGCCCCCCCTTCCTATGCCACTGTTCCTAGCATCCTGGTTTCTTTTTTGGCTGCCATTGCACTCTAGGCAGAAAATTTAAGTGCATCGTCTACAATTACACTTAGATCTTTTTCTTGGGTGCTGATTCCCAAAGTGAACCCTAGCATAAGGTAAATATGATTCAGAGTAATCTTCCCAATGTGCATCACTTTGCATTTGTTCACATTAAATTTCATCTACCATTTGGATGCCCAGTCTTCTAATTTCCTAAGGTCTTCCTGCAATTTTTCATAGTCCCCACGTGTTTTAACAACTTTGAATAGTTTTGTGTCATCTGCAAATGTAATCACCTCACTTCTTGTTCCTATTTCTAGATCATTTATAAATATGTTAAATAGCACCAGTCCTAGTACAGATCCCTGCGTCACTCCACTATTCACTCTCCTCCATTGAGAAAAATGACCATTTAACCTTACCCTCTGTTTTCTGTCCAATAACCAATTCCTAATCCGCAACAGAACATTGCCTCCTATCCCATGACTTTTTAATTTTCTCAGGAGCTTCTCATGAGGAAATTTATCAAAAAGCCTTCTGAAAATCTAGATACACTACGTCAACCGGCTCACTGTTAGCCACATGTTTATTGATGCCTTCAAAGAAATGAAGCAAATTGGAGAGACAAGACTTCCCTTGGCTGAACCCATGCTGACTCTGTCCTAATAAACCATGTTTGTCTACATGTTCCGTAATTTTATTCATTATAATAGTTTCCACTATTTTTCCCAGCACAGAAGTCAGGCTTACCAGTCTGTAATTTCCCAGATCGGGAACCCTCTTTAAAAATTGGTGTTACATTGGCCACCCTCCAACCTTCAGGTACTATGGACATTTTTAACAGCAGGTTACAGATCACATACAGCAGATCAGCAATTTCACATTTGAGTTCTTTCAGTAGATCTTCCTAAGTAGAGGAGTGTGGTAGCCATGTTAGTCCACTCTTAAGGTTATCAATAGAAATCAAACAAAATAAAACATGGAAAAGAAAATAAGATGATACCTTTTTTATTGGACATAACTTAATACATTTCTTGATTGACGAAGAAGGGCAACCTTCGAAAGCTAATCAAGTAATGTATTAAGTTATGTCCAATAAAAAAGGTATCATCTTATTTTCTTTTCCATGTTTTATTTTGTTTGATTTCTATTGATAAGTATATCTTCCAGAATCACTGAGATTTCTTTCAGTTCCTCTGCATCATTTATTTTTGTTGCATTTGTACCCCGTGCTTTCCCACTCATGGCAGGCTCAATGTGGCTTACATGGAGCAATGGAGGGTTAAGTGACTTGCCCAGAGTCACAAGGAGCTGCCTGTGTAAAAGATGGCGACCAGAACGGAGTCCTGAAACGGGAGCTCCGCCGAATATCGGCAAGATCGCCCAAAGACCGTGATCCAAGTGGCCCTGCTGGTAACGAGGAGGCGGAATACCTCCTTAATGTGGGGACCACCGAAGATAGGAAACTGGAACCCAAAGTAGTGACCCACCAGGACATCACAGGGCACTACAAACCAGCAGCCCTGCGACAAGCTCCCAGACCAGAGCGAACCTCGCGGATCCCGAGTCCGCTGAGGACTCTGAGGCCGAGCAACCGAGGCTGTGGGAAGTCGGGAGAGACGCCACCTGACTAGACTCGGCAGGCCGGGCCACGACCGTGAACGGAGCGAGACGAGAGAGAAACGCACTAAACCAAGGCCAGAACCTACCTCGGAGCTGGCCTGGGGTGCGGAAAGGCTGTGAGCCTGTCGAGCGCAGGAGAGTGTCCCGTCCAATTGGGCCTGGGCAGACCGAGCGTGACCCTGGCGTCGGACCCGAAGGAGTGCGGTGGCGCGGATTCCTGATGCGGCACGGCGGTGCGCTAACCCCTTACGCGAAGTAGGTGCACACTACCGGCGCCTGGGTAAACTGGAGAACGCTGCAGCGGACGATCGCCCCCCCCCCCAACCGAGGCACCCACGGATCTCCGAGACGGCGTGAGGTGCGCCTACCTCTTGCACTCCGAGCGCTGCAGAATTGTAGACGAACCACATAAGAACCCAGGACCACGTGGTGAAGGCCAAAAAAAAAAAAAAAAAAAAAAAAAAAAAACTACCAAAAAACTACTACAATTAACTGCTTGCTTTGCCTCACTGCATGCACCGATGTCGGCTAGGACTTACAGCTTACACTCTGCTATGCTAGCACTAAATAGAAGGTAAAGAGCTGCAATGCCACAATAGCATCACTTTCTGTTATGTCCTCTTTGTTTATTTTGTACAGCGCTGCATAACCCCAGTAGCGCTCTAGGAATGTTAAGTAGTAGTAGTAGTATTTAATGTAGATGCTTTAACTATCTTAAATATTGTACATAGAAGGCAACTAAGCTGCTTAGCCAAATAACACTATCTTCTATAATGATTTAATTGCTATTGCCTTGCCTCGATCTAAATACAAGGCAAGTGAACAGCCTGGTTCAACTGTAAAACAAAGAAAAATTGTAACTTACACCACTACAGCCTTATGCTAAATGTAACTATCTCACTCTGCTTGCTTACACCGCTACAGCTTTATGCTAAATGTAATTATCTCACTCTGCTCGCTTAAGACCTCCAGACAAATGAGCCACCTTGCACAGTGAGATAATTGGATCAACACATAACGCTCACTGTTATGCTTTAATTGTAAATACAGGCGTGCTTGCTTTGATTAACCAAGCATGATTAGCATGAAATGCTGCCAAGCTTAAATGCAACTACAGGCCTGCTTCGCTTTGAATATAAACTTGCAGATTGCTTTCTACAACGCCTTAAATACTGATATGAATACCAGTAAAACACTCCTAACCTTTTTCTGCATCACCCTACTCTCTCACGCAAACATTACCTACGACCCAGACAACAATAACACCACAACCCACAAATTACACAGCACTCATACACACACAATGCCCACCCTGAAGAGCATCGATAACAAGCCAACCACAACACACCAACTCCACGCACAACCTATGAACAACGTAACAAACCAAAACAACACAGACAACAACAACCCAATTACTTACAAATCATACAACACTCACACAGACACAATGAACACCCCAAACAGCACCCACAATCACTCACCACCAACCCACCAATCATATGCACAACCTTTTGACAACCCACCAAACCAAAGACACAATAACCAATCAAGAGGAATAGCCTCCGGAAACGAGCACAATCGACAAAATGAAGAAAACAACAACAACAACAAATTCAATCACCGAAGGAACAGACAACTAATAAAAATAAACACGTCAAACCCTCCCTTGGAACCATATCGCTCAATTCGTCTAGGATACATCAATGCAAGATCAGCAGTAAGGAACTCAGTACACATACTAGACTGGATCGTCGCAGATAAACTAGACCTCCTATTTATCACAGAAACCTGGCTCCATAGTCCTACAGATCCAGCCATCTTAGAAATATGCCCACCAGAATACAAAATCACCCACTGGACAAGGAATGGAATAAAAAGAGGAGGCGGAATAGCTATAATTTACAAACCTGAATTCACCATCACAATCACGGGTGAATCTACCTCCCCACATCTCGAAATTGCATCGACAAGAATCAACCATCCAAATCTAACAGGCCACCTCAACACAATCCTATTCTACAGACCTCCAGGGAAATGGCAAGACTCCCAAACACAACTCATGGATTTCGTCTCGAATTCCTGCGTATCTTCCTCAAACATCCTCATACTAGGAGACATCAACTTACACCTAGAAGATGACACCTCACCAAGCACACGAGAGTTCAAAGAATTCTTAAAACTTTGGGATCTGCAAGCACCTTACATGCAACCGACTCACGAAAAAGGACACACACTAGATATCATAACAAACAAATTCGAACCGGATTCAAACATCATGATCACGGACACAAGTTGGACACCTACACTATGGTCAGACCACCATAAAGCAAATGTCACTCTCTGCTGGCGAAAAACACACTTAAACACGACCAACAAACCCGAGCGAACAACATACACAACGAGAGGAAAAATAGACTCCACAACATTCTGGCAACAGATCTACCAGTACGAATGGACAACAAACGCTGACACCATCCAATTCCTCCAAGAATGGGATGAACTATGTGCAACAACATTAGACAAAATCGCCCCAACCCAAACCAGAACATCACACAGGAAAAAAGCAAACCCATGGTTCACCGAAGAGCTGAAAAAACTTAAAACACAAGTCAGGAAACTAGAACGAGCTTGGAACAAAAAGAAAGACGAACAAACACGAAACGACTGGAAACTACTTCGGAGAAAATACAAATACACCATAAAACAGACAAAAAGACAACACTACAAAACAATAATAGGACCAAATTACAAAGACACACACAAACTCTTCAGCCTTGTGAACAAACTGCTAGATACCACACCAGTTACAAATAACGGTAAAAACATACCAGACGTCGACAGCCTTGCGAAGTACTTCAAAGAGAAAATCATACTACTACGACACAAAATACCCGCCAGTCCCATAGAATACGCCACTCTTCTAGACTGTCTGGACCCAGAAGAAGGAGCACACCCAGCAGACAGAACCTGGACAGAGTTCGAACCAATACCAGAAGACCTCATCTCTAATACTCTCAAAAAATATGCCAAATCCAACTGCAAACTAGACGCATGCCCAAACAGCCTCATGAAATCAGCCCCTCAACAATTCACAATTGACCTCACGAAGCATGTAAATTACATGCTACAAAATGGACTCTTCCCAAAAGAAAAAGGAAAAATCCTACTCACCCCAATTCCTAAAGATACAAAGAAAAACCTGAGCGAAATTACCAACTACAGACCAGTAGCATCCATACCACTGATAACCAAGTTAACTGAAGGAATGGTAACCAAACAGCTCACAAACTATCTAAACAAACACTCAATACTGCATGATGCCCAATCCGGATTCCGGTCGAACCATAGCACAGAAACAGTACTAGTCACCCTTATGACCAAATTTAAACAAATAATAGCAACCGGGAACAATATACTCCTCCTACAATTTGACATGTCAAGCGCCTTCGACATGGTCGACCACGAAATCCTACTACACATACTTGAATACTTCGGCATTGGAGGAAATGTCCTAAGCTGGTTCAAGGGGTTCCTAACCATGCGCTCGTATCAAGTCACATCACACTCAACCACGTCCAAGGCATGGATACCTGAATGTGGAGTCCCACAAGGATCACCCCTCTCACCAACTATTTTCAACCTAATGATGATCCCTCTAGCAAAACTCCTATCAAACCATAACCTCAATCCACATATATACGCTGATGATGTGACTATATATATCCCTTTCAAACAAGACATCAAAGAAATCTCCAACGAAATCAATCAAAGCCTAAACATCATGAACACATGGGCAGACACATTCCGTCTGAAATTAAATGCAGAAAAAACTCAATGCCTGGTACTCACCTCCCAATACAACACCAACGAATTCAACGCGATAAATACACCAAACCTAAACCTTCCAATCTCAGAAATGCTAAAAATCCTTGGAGTCACTATCGACCGCCACATAACACTTGAAACCCACGCAAACAACACAACTAAGAAGATGTTCTACTGCATGTGGAAACTGAAAAGGATAAGACCACTCTTCCCAAGATTCGTCTTTCGTAACCTAGTGCAATCCCTCGTCCTCAGCCATCTGGATTACTGCAACTCATTATACGCAGGCTGCAAAGAGCAAACACTGAGGAAACTTCAAACAGCCCAGAACACAGCAGCCAGACTCATCTTCGGTAAACCAAAATATGAAAGGGCAACACCACTACGAGAGAAACTACACTGGCTTCCGCTGAAGGAACGCATCACCTTTAAGGTATGCACACTAGTCCACAAGATCATTCATGGCGAAGCCCCAGCCTACATGTCCGAGTTGATTGACCTACCACCCAGAAATGCTAGGAGATCTTCCCGAACATACCTCAACCTCCATTTCCCTACTTTCAAGGGCGTGAAATACAAGACGCTACACGCGTCAACCTTTTCTCACACGAGCACGCAACGTTGGAACTCACTGCCATGCAACTTAAGAGCGATCCACGAACAAGCATCCTTCCGCAGATTACTGAAGACCCATCTATTTGAGACAATTTACGGAAAAAACCAAAACACATAGAGCCCACACTCACTTACATAAATGCATCACACATCCACTTATGATCTCTCATCCCCCTAATTCCACATTACTCATACATATACTTACAGGAATATGTACACCATGTGCCTATGTGTCTTAACACTGCCCTTAAGCTTCCCATTGTCTCCTCCCAAGCTCTCCCTGTTGATGTCCCATTGTGATATTCCTAATGATAATCCGATTATCTCGCATAACTTGTACAATGTAACCCATAACCAATTTGTAACAACTGCATTCTCATTATTCATATCTTATTGTAAGCCACACTGAGCCCGCAAAGAGGTGGGAAAATGTGGGATACAAATACAAACAATAAATAAATAAATAAATAAAATTGAGCTCAGTTCCCCAGAACCAAAGTCCACCACCCTAACCACTAGGCCACTCCTCCACTCCATCATCCTTGAAAACCATTTCTGATACAGGTATTTATTTATTTATTTTATTTTTTAGGATTTATTTACTGCCTTTTTGAAGGAATTCACTTAAAGCATTGTAAAGTAAGAATAAATCAAACATAAGCAATTGACAATTACAGCAGTAAAAATATTCAAATAACAATACAAAGTATGGCCTAGTATAATATTTTCAATGTCAACATATACTCCCCTGTTTACTAAGCCGCACTAGTGGCTGCCGGGCACTAATGCTGACATATCCCATTCACTTTGAAAGGGCTGTGTCAGCATTGCTGTGCGGCTTAGTAAACAGGGGGATAGATAGGTAAAAGAGTAAGAGAAGTTAGAAAATAAGGGGACTAATTTAAAGAAAGTTGCACATGAGGTCAGAAAGATGATTAAATATTGTCTCAGATAGGGTAGGACTTCTTCTATTAAAGGCCTGATTGAAGAGCCAAGCTTCCATCTGTTTCCTGAAGTAGAGATAGTCTTGTGTTAAGTACAGCCTTTCAGGGAGTGCATTCCAGAGTGTGGGGGTCACTCTGGATAAGGCTTGCTTGGAATGTCTTTTGGAGATGGTGTTATTAGGGATAGTCCTTGAGAGGACCTTAGTGTCCTTTGAGGTGTGTAGAGGGTGATCCTGTTCTTCAAGTACTCTGGGCTATTTCCTTTAAGGGTCTTGAAGATCAGACATAGAGTTTTTAATTTAGCCCTGTATTGTACTGGTAGTGAGTAATGTTTTTCCAAAAATGGTGTGATGTGACCACGTCACTTGCAACCTTCTGTTAGTCTTGCAGCAGCATTCTGAATCAATTTTTTGTTGTTGTTGTTACATTTGTACCCCGCGCTTTCCCACTCATGGCAGGCTCAATGCGGCAGGCAATGGAGGGTTAAGTGACTTGCCCAGAGTCACAAGGAGCTGCCTGTGCCGGGAACTCAGTTCCTCAGTTCCCCAGGACCAAAGTCCACCACCCTAACCACTAGGCTACTCCTTTTGTGGTCAGACCAGATTACAGTGCATTACAGCAATCCAGTCTTGATGTGACAAGGCTTGCCTTCTCAATGTATGGAGACAGGCAGCGTAGTTGTCGCAAGTGAAAGAAGCTGCACTTGACGGTTGCTTGGATTTGGGGGATCAGAGTAAGTGTTGTATCTAACTGTATTCCAAGGTTCCTGACTTGTGATTTGAGGGGGAGTTCGTAATTCCCAAAAGAGATTTTGTTGTCTGGTATGTGCCTACTTGTGTTAGAGACCCATAGAAGCTTGGGTTCAGGCAACTTTTGTTGTGTTTAACCCATTCTTAAATTAATGTTAGACAGGTAGTAAGTTTATTTAGGGCTGTAGGTAAGTCAGGTTCAGTAGGTATGAGTAGCTTCACATCATCCGTGTAGATGTAGAACTGGGTGTCCATCGAACAAATCAGCTCGGCTAGTGGCTTAAGGTAGATATTGAACCATAGGTGACAGTATCAATCCTTGTGGAACCCCATGTATCAGTGCGCATGGTGGCAATGAGGTGCTGCAAAACATTATGGACTGTTGCCTGTCTGATAGATAGGATCTTAACCAGGCAAGTACTGTTCCTCTGATACCTGTTTCTGCCAGTCATGCTAGCATATCATGATCCACAGTGTCAAAAGCTGCTGAGAAATCTAGCAGGACTAACACTGAGACAAATCCCCTGTCTCGGTTTCTGTGAAGATCATCTAGTAGGGATACAAGAACTATTTCTGTTCCTTAACCGGGTCTGAACCCAGATTGACATGGATCTAGCCAGTGTCTCTCTCCTAGCCCATCACTGACTTGAACACAGACTGTTCTGTAAGTTTTGCTAAAAATGGGATGTTGGATACTGGTCAGTAACTTTCAAGTTTGTCCTGGTCAAGGTTGTTTTTTCTTTAGCAAATGGTGCACCACTGCCCTTCTTAATGCTATTGGTAGTTGCCTATTAGAAAGACAGGAGCTCATGATTTTTGTGGTGCCTTCTACAAGGCCCATACTTGCCTTCTGCACTTATTTGATCAGCAGTGGTCGAGAGAACAGGGAGTTGGTCGAAGGTCTCTTAGGATTTTGTAAAGGCTCTCCTCTGTTATTGGGTTAAAAGTGTCCCATATGTCTGTGTCAGGAGGGGGCAAGTTTGTGCGCTCCTGGTAAGCTGATTTGAGACTGGGTGGGACTGCCTGTAAATCCTGGAGGAGACTTTTTTTTTCATTTTCTTTGGCAAGGTATGCAGCAAAATCATTGCAGTTCTGTTTTGGGGGTTGCAGTAGGTAGACCTCTTACATCTTCTTCCATAAAGACCAAAGCAAAGAATTCAGTCTCTCTACTATGGCTTTCTCATCTCGGAGTGCCCCTTTTGCTCCCTGATGATCTAATGGTCCCACAGATTCCCTCACAGGATTTCTGCTTCTGGTGTACCTGAAAAAGTTGTTACTATGAGTTTCTGCTCTGTGGCAAGCTTCTTTTCATATTCTCTTTTTGCCTTCTTCATCAATAATTTGCCTCTAACTTGCCAGTGCTTATGTTGCTTCTTATTCTCTTCATTTGGAACTTTTTTCCATTCTTTGAAAGATGTTCTTTTGGCTCTAATAGCCTCTTTCACCTCACTTTTTAACCATGCTTGTTGTTTGCTCCTCTTTCCACCTTTGTTAGTACATAGAATACTTCTGGTCTGGGCTTCCAAGACGGTATTTTTAAATAGTGTCCATTCCTGATTTAAATTCCTTACTTTGCAGCTGATCCTTTTAGCTTCTTTTTAACCATTTTCCTCATTTTATCATATTCACCATTTTGAAAATTAAATGCCGCCACAGTAGATTTCCTTAGTGACTTCACTCAAGATATCAGCTCAAATTTGATCACGTTTTGATCACTGTTTCCTATTGGATCCAACACCATTACGTCTCATACTATGCCCTGCATTTCACTAAAGGCTAGATCTAAAATAGCTCCCAGTCTTGCCAGTTCTTGGACCAGTTGCTCTAAGAAGCAGTCATTTATTACATCTGGGAATTTTTCCTCCCTAGCACTCCCTGATGAAACGTTTATCCAGTCAATACTGTGATAATTGAAATCACTTAAAAAAAAACCCAACCACTTCTACAATAATATTCTGTATCAGAAGGAATGCTTCCAAAAAATTATGAGGTGGAGAAAAAAGACCTCAGTAGAAAAAGGAGACACACCTACTTGTAAGGCAGGACCTTCATTATATAGGAGGCTCTTTATAATCATCAGTCATAAAAAAACTCCACTTATGCAATAACTACAATATTCTTCTATACAGCAAAACACAGATACAGAATAAGCTTGGGAAACTGTGTAAAAATTCAGTTGCCACAAATAGTTCTACATAGTACTTATCTTGGAAATAAACAGTCTCTTCTCCATCTTAATATAATCCAACGAAACCATTCAAATCCCGACAGGGTTCCCTGTTTCACCACTCAAGCCTGCTACAGGGGAAAAATAACATTTATTTTATATCCAATCCAAGATATCCAATACTTGCAACTTTCAAGAGAAACTTTCCAACTCATGGCACTATCAATATGGTGAAGGACCCCACCAGGACGCTCAGATTTTAAATTCTGGCGTCACACATGCAAGACATCATGTTGTAGCACTCTCTACCTGTCACAGAAAGGCTTTCCATTCCACTGCTACATTCAACCCTTTAGGTGTCACAGACTGCAGGGGAAATTCCATCTCTGATGACATCTCTGTGCTCTGTGACCCTCAATTGTTCCAACACAGTACATTGGATATCAGCAAACACATTCTGTGTTTCCAAAAAATGCATTGCTAAAGGTTCATTTAACTTGTTCGCCTGAATACAATGTCTGTGCTCAATCAATTGGGGATGGGACGACTTTCCTATGAAGAGAGGCTGAGAAGGCTAGGGCTTTTTAGCTTGGAGAAGAGACGGCTGAGGGGCGATATGATAGAAGTGTATAAAATAATGAGTGGAATGGATCGGGTGGATGTGAAGCGACTGTTCACGCTATCCAAAAATACTAGGACTAGAGGGCATGAGTTGAAGCTACAGTGTGGTAAATTTAAAACGAATCGGAGAAACTTTTTCTTCACCCAACGTGTAATTAGACTCTGGAATTCATTGCCGGAGAACGTGGTACGGGCGGTTAGCTTGACGGAGTTTAAAAAGGGGTTAGATAGATTCCTAAAGGACAAGTCCATAGACCGCTATTAAATGGACTTGGAAAAATTCCGCATTTTTAGGTATAACTTGTCTGGAATGTTTTTACGTTTGGGGAGCGTGCCAGGTGCCCTTGACCTGGATTGGCCACTGTCGGTGACAGGATGCTGGGCTAGATGGACCTTTGGTCTTTCCCAGTATGGCACTACTTATGTACTTATGTACTTATGTAATTGTGTTTTTAATGATCTAGAAGTTTGACCAACATAATACATATTACACGGACATTTGATTAAATAAATTATATAGAAGAAGAACACGTGGTCTTAACATGCAAAGGATAAACTTTGCCAGTGTGAACATCAACAACCTGAGTAAAATCACACATCATGCATACAGAACAAGACCCACACTCACTATGATGACCACCCTCCATCCCATCCTTCACCCCACAATTCCACACTTCAGCCATACATAAAATGTCGTTCAAACCTTTGATATGCAAACAATCCTCAGATGTTGAAAACAAGAATGAGCTCTCAGTACAGGAATATATTCTTTTACAGCTCTCACTAACCCCTTGGTATGAGTGTTATATCTTGTGGCAAATGTTAATACCTCATCCTCCGTTGTATGATGCTTTTTTGGAGACAGAAGCAGCTCTTTGTGATTGTACAATGCTCTTTTTCTTGCACTATTTACTCATGAAACAGGATATCCTCTAGAAATAAATTTATCAGACAGTTTGGGTAATTGTTGCTTAAACTGAAGTGTGGTGGAACAGATTTTGAGGTACCTCAGAAATTGAGAAAAAAGGTATGTTGGATTTACAATGGAATGGGTGCATACTTGAATACTGAGGCAAAGTATTCCTATCAGTAATTGAAATCATCCATTATTATAGTGTTGCCCAATTTGTCAGCTTTCCTAATCTCTGTAAACATTTCTTCATCTGTCTGTTCATTGTGTCCTGGCAGACGGTAGAACAGCCCTACCAGTATACTCCTTCCTTACATACATGGAAATTCTATCCATAAGGATTCCATGCTGCTATCTGTTTCATGTTGAATGCTTACTTTGTTTGACTCAATTCCCTCTTTAACATCGAGTGCGGCCATTTCAGGGGGGAGCCCTTACTGCCACCCATTGAGGTGGCGGTGAGGGCTCCTGTGCTAACCAGTGGTAACCAGGCAGTGCGCGGAACTGCCTGATTACAGCTGGCACACTGGTGCTACAAAAATTAAAATATTTTTGTAGCACCGGATATGACAGTGCACTGGGGGTGGGAACTATCGCCAGGCTGCTGCGGAGATTTCAACTTGTCTGATGTGGATTGGAATGTCTTGTTGGCAGAATTAGAAAGAAGTAGGGAGATCGTGGATGCCTATCAAAGTGCCTTTTTCAGACAAATGGTGACAGAACCCACGAGGGAAGGGACGATGCTGGATCTAGAGCTCAAAAATGGAGGCAGTGTTTCCAATGTCCGGGTGGGTGCCCTCCTAGGTAACAGCGATCATCACATGATATGGTTTAATATAAGAGCAAAAGTGGAGTGCAGTCAAACAAAAGTCAAAGTACTGGGTTTCATATGTGCTGATTTTGGTAAAATGGGGGAATACATGAAGGAGGAGCTGATGGCATGGGTAAGCATGGGTGAAGTGGAAGTGCAGTGGTCCAAGCTGAAAGCTGCTATAGGTATGGCAACTGAACTTTACACACAAAAGTAAACAAAAACAAGAGAGACAGGAAACCTATATGGTTCTCAAAACAGGTGGCTGAAAAAATAAGGGC
Source organism: Microcaecilia unicolor (assembly GCF_901765095.1). Taxonomy (NCBI): domain Eukaryota; kingdom Metazoa; phylum Chordata; class Amphibia; order Gymnophiona; family Siphonopidae; genus Microcaecilia; species Microcaecilia unicolor. Next base: position 305,466,251 of record NC_044031.1, read on the forward strand.
AAAAGAGGCTTTGTTCAAGAAATACAGAAGAATGCAACAGGAGGATCATGGAAAAGATTATCGGCTTAAACTCAAAGAAGCCAAGAGAGAAATAGCAGGGACTGTCTTTTTGTGTATGGTGTGCAGCGCTGCGTATGCCTTGTAGCGCTATAGAAATGATAAGTAGTAGTAATAATAATATGGCTAGTGAAAGCACAGGTGGAAATAACAATGGCTGAAGATGTAAAGAGAGGTGTTGAGACCTTTTTCAGGTATACTGGGGAAAGGAGAAAAGCTAGGAATGGAATTGGTAGACTGAAAGATGCTGAGAACAGCACATTTACTTTATCCTTATCACTCTCGACATAGCCAAACAAATACTTCTCTCTTCATCGGCAGCTGAAGATATGCCTGGGAATGGAGTGGATATTGCACCATTCACAGAAGAAAGCATTTGTAAACAGCTTGAAAAGCTGGCAGTGGACAAAGCTATGGGGCCAGGTGGGATACATCCCAGTATACTGAGGGAGCTCAGAAAAGTTCTGGTGGGACCGCTTAAGGATTTATTTAATAGATCTTTAGAGACTGGAGAAGTTCCTCTGGATTGGAGATGAGCTGATTAAAAGGAAAAATAATGGAATCGCTGCTGAAGGAAAGGATAGTTAAGTTTCTAGAAGGCAATGGAACTCTTTGCCGGAAGAGGTGGTAACAGTGGTTAGCGTATCTGGGTTTAAAAAAGGTTTGGACAAATTCCTGGAGGAAAAGTCCATAGTCTGCTATTGAGACAGACATGGGAAGCAACTGCTTGCCCTGGCATTTGTAGCATGGAGTGTTGCCACGATTTGGGTTTCTGCCAGGTACTTGTAACCTGGCTTGGCTACTGTTTGGAAAACAGAGTACTGGGATAGATGGACCATTGGTCTGACCCAGTATGGCTACTCGTATGTTGTTATGTAGGATCCGAGGCAACATGACTCTACCAAAGGAAAATCCTGCCAAACAAATCTGATTGACTTCTTTAGGTGACCAAGGAACTGGATAAATGATGTGCGCTAGATATAATCTACTTGATTTCAGCAAAGTCTTTGATATGGTCCCTCACAGAAGACTCACAAATAAGCTGAGAGGGCTGAACTTAGGACCCAAAGTGGTGAAATGGATTAGAAACTGGTTGACCGACAGGAGACAGAGGATGGTGGTAAATGGAATCTGCTCAGAAGAAAGGAAAGTGAGCAGTGGAGTGCCTCAGGGGTTGGTGCTAGGGCCAATTCTGTTTAATATATTTGTGAGAGACGTTGCTAGTGAGTTTGAAGAAAAAGTTTGCCTTTTTGCGGATGACACAAAGATAGCCAATAGAGTGGATACCCTGGAGGGTATAGAAACCATGCAAGGTTCCATGTTAGGAGTCACAGACCAAGAAAGGGATCTAGGGGTCGTCGTTGATGATACGTTGAAACCTTCTGCTCAGTGTGCTGCTATGGCTAAAAAAGCAAATAGAATGTTAGGTATTATTAGGAAAGGAATGGAAAACAAAAATGAAGATATTATAATGCCTTTGTATCGCTCCATGGTGTGACCGCATCTCAAATATTGTGTTCAATTCTGGTCGCTGCATCTCAAAAAAGATATAGTGGAATTAGAAAAGGTGCAGAGAAGGGCAACGAAAATGATAAAGGGGATGGGATGACTTCCCTATGAGGAAAGGCTAAAGCGGCTAGGGCTCTTGAGCTTGGATAAAAGGCGACTGAGAGGAGATATGATAGAGGTCTATAAAATAATGAGTGGAGTTGAACGGGTAGATGTGAAGAATCTGTTTATGCTTTCTAAAAATACTAGGACTAGGGGGCATGCGATGAAGTTACAATGTAGTAAATTTAAAACAAATCGGAGAAAAGTTTTCTTCACTCAACATGTAATTAAACTCTGAAATTTATTGCCAGAGAATGTGATAAAGGCAGTTAGCTTAGCGGAGTTTTAAAAAGGTTTGGACGGCTTCCTAAAGGAAAAGTCCATAGACCATTATTAAATGGACTTGGGGAAAATCCACTATTTCTGGGATGAGCAGTATAAAATGTTTTGTACTTTTTTGGGATCTTGCCAGGTATATGTGACCTGGATTGGCCACTGTTGGAAACAGGATGCTGGGCTTGATAGACCTTTGGTCTTTCCCAGTATGGCAATATTTATGTACTGATGTACTTATGGATCTCCAAACGTTGGAAGAATGGTCAAGGGTCTGGCAGTTAAATTTAACGCTAAGAAGTGCAGAGTGATGCACTTGGGGTGCAAAAATCCAAAAGTGAAGTACCAGATAGGAGGGGAGAAATTGATAAGCTCTGCTCAGGAAAGGGACCTTGGGTGATGGTGTCTGAGGATCTCAAGGTTTCAGAATTTGACCATGCACTAATGTTAGCATTTAGGTGCAGCCATTTACAAAAATTACCAGGGGAGCACTTACTGCCACCTATTTTGGAGGCAGTATGGGCTCCTGCATTAACCAGGCACTAATCAGTTTGTGCACGATAATGTAGCTGCACTAACTGGTTAGTGCAGGAATACCCAGTCTCGTAAGGTCCTCTTGCAATTTTTCACAATCCTCTTCTGATTTAACAACTGGGCATCCAAATAGTAGATGACATTTAATGTGAGCAAGTGCAAAGTGATGCATGTATAAAAGAGGAACTCAATAGCTACATGATGCAAGGTTCCACAGTAGGAGTCACCACCCAGGAAAAAGATCTAGGTGTCATCATTGATGATAAGCCTGAACCCTTTGTTCAGTGTGCAGCGGCAGCTAAGAAAGCAAATAGAATGTTAGAAGTTATTAGGAAAGGAATGGAAAACAAAACTGAGAATGTTATAATGCTTTTGTATCACTCCGTGGGATGACCACACCTCAAAGACTGTGTGTAATTCTGGTCACCGCATCTCAAAACAAATATAGCAGAATTAGAAAAGGTACAGAGAAGGGCCACGACAATGGTAAAGGGGATGGGATGACTTCCCAATGAGGAAAGGCCAAAGTGGCTAGGGTTCTTCAGCTTGGAGAAGAGAGGGCTGAGGGGAGATATGGTAGAGGTCTATAAAATACTGAGTGGAGTGGAACAGCTAGACTTGAATCACTTGTTTATTGTTTCCAAAAATACAAGGACTAGGGAGCACACAAAGAAGCTACTAAGTAGTACATTTTTAACAAATTGGAGAAAATATTTCTTCACTCAACGTGTACTTAAACTCTGGAATTCATTGCTAGAGAAAGTGGTAAACGCAGTTAGCTTAACAGGAGAATCCATTGCTTATTTTTAGGATAAACAGCATAAAATCTGCTTTACTGTTCTGGGATCTTGCCAGATACTTGTGACCTAGATTGGCCACTGTTGGAAACAGGATACTGGGCTTGATGGACCTTCGTTCTGTCTCAGTATGGCAACATTTATGTTCTTATGTTCTTACCTTCTTTATAGCTCTCTGTCCTCCTCTTTTGAGACTGGAACTTGAGAATCTACTCCTCTGGCAACAATACTATGCCCTTATACATAGTAAACATAGTAGATGACGGCAGAAAAAGACCTGCATGGTCCATCCAGTCTGCCCAAGAAGATAAATTCATATGTGCTACTTTTTTATTTGTACTGTCCTCTTCAGTGCACAGACCGTATAAGTCTGCCCAGCACTATCCCCGCCTCCCAACTACCAGTCCCGCCTCCCACCACCAGCTCTGGCACAGACTGTATAAGTCTGCCCAGCACTATCCCTGCCTCCCACCACCGGCTCTGGCACAGACCGTACAAGTCTGCCCAGCACTATCCCCGCCGCCCAACCACCAGCCCCGGCACAGACAGTATAAGTCTGCCCAGCACTAGTCCCGCCTCCCAACCACCAGCTCTGCCACCCATTCTAGGCTAAGCTCCTGAGGATCCCTTCCTTCTGCACAGGATTCCTTTATGTTTATCCCATGCATGTTTGAATTCCGTTACCGTTTTCATCTCCACCACCTCCCGCGGGAGGGCATTACAAGCATCCACCACCCTCTCCGTGAAAAAATACTTCCCGACATTCTTCTTGAGTCTGCCCCCCTTTAATCTCATTTCATGCCCTCTCGTTCTACCGCCTTCCCATCTCCGGAAAAGGTTTGTTTGCGGATTAATACCTTTCAAATATTTGAACATCTGTATCATATCATCCCTGCTTCTTCTTTCCTCCAGGGTATACATGTTCAGGTCCGCAAGTCTCTCCTCATACGTCTTGTAACGCAAATCTCATACCATCCTCGTAGCTTTTCTTTGCACCACTTCAATTCTTTTTACATCCTTAGCAAGATACGGCCTCCAAAACTGAACACAATACTCCAGGTGGGGCCTCACCAGCGACTTGTACAGGGGCATCAACACCTCTTTTCTTCTGCTGGTCACACCTTTCTCTATACAGCCTAGTAACCTTCTAGCTACGGCCACCGCCTTGTCACACTGTTTCATCGCCTTCAGGTCCTCAGATACTATGACCCCAAGATCCCTCTCCCCATCCGTACCTAGCAGACTCTCACTGCCTAACACATACGACTCTCTTGGATTTCTACTCCCTAAGTGCATCACTTTGCATTTCTTGGCATTGAATTTTATGGGTGTCAAAGTGCATCCCCAAGAGGGGCATAATCGAACAGAAACGCCTATCTCCATGGGCGTTTATCTCCGAGAACGGGTCCGTGAAGGGGCGGAGTGAACCGTATGTTCAAAAAAAAATAGACGCCCATGTTTTATTCGCCAAGGTGTGAGCTGGGCGTTTTTGCTTTTCACCGATAATGGAAAATGAAATCGCCCAGCTCAAAAACGAATAAATCCAAGGCATTTGTTCGTGGGAGGGGCCAGGATTCATAGTGCACTGGTCCCCCTCACATGCCAGGACACCAACCGGGCACCCTAGGGGGCACTTTTACAAAACAAAAAAAAAAGGTAAAAGAGCTCCCAGGTGCATAGCACCCTTCCCTTGGGTGTTGAGCCCCCCAAATCCCCCTCAAAACCCACTGCCCACAAGTCTACACCATTACTATAGCCCTAAGAGGTGAAGGGGGGCACCTACATGTGGGTACAGTGGGTTTGGGGGGGTTGGACGACTAGTAGCATTAAGCAGCACAATTGTAACAGGTAGGGGGGGGATGGGCCTGGGTGCACCTGCCTGACGTCCACTGCACCCCCTAACAACTGCTCCAGGGACCTGCATACTGCTGCTTGGGAGGAGGGTATGACATTTGAGGGTGAAAGTAAAAAGTTGTGAAACATCATTTTTTTGTGGTGGGAGGGGGTTAGTGACCACTGGGGGAGTCAGGGGAGGTCATCCCCGACTCCCTCTGGGGGTCATCTGGTCATTTAGGGCACTTTTTGGGGCCTTATTCGTGAAAAAACAGGGTCCAGGAAAAGTGCCCTAAATTCTAGCTACAAACGCATCCATTATCGGCGAAAGGCGCCCATCTCTGTTCGGGTGATAACCACGCCCCAGTTCCGCCTTCACCACGCCTCCGACACGTCCCCGTCAACTTTGTCCGCATCCGCGACGGAGTGCAGTTGAAAGCGTCCAAAGTTCGGCTTTCGATTATACCGCTTTATTTGTTTTTGTGAGAAAAACGCCCATCTCCCGATTTAGGTCGGAACTTGGGCGTTTTTCTCGTTCGATTATAAGCTGGCAAGTACTCCAGGCTCTATAACAGGAATGACTCTTGGCAAAATTCACCATCCAGCCTAGCTGCTGAAGATAACCGATCACCTAGTCAGATGTGGATGCACCTGTATGCTCTGCTTCCTGAGGAAGCCACCCTACTACTGTGACCTTGGAAATAATGTTCCCTCTAAGCTATGCAGGAGTCCTCTAACCACATTGCTTCCAGTGGGGGTGGCGTTTCTATATTGTATTTTTAACTAGTAGGAACATGTGGGTCCTTTGGAGTCCTGCAGAACTTGTCCCCCACTATTGAAAATGTGATATTGAAACAGCACCCACACTAGCAGGTGTATAGGTGGAAGACTCCCACACAGCTTAGAAAGAACATTGCCTGGAAAAGGTGCAAGGCACTATTGTAAAGCCAAAGAGCATGGCCCGGAACTGAAAACACTCCCCCAGGATACAAAAGTACAGAAACCATGGGTGCAGACCTCTGTTGGCAATGCGGAAATAAGCCAAATTAATACAAATGTTAATAATAATAATAATAATAATAATAATAATGTGGAAATAAGCCTCTCAGACATTCAAGGATGTTAGGAACTCACCCAATTTGACCAAGGCTACCATAGAGTTCAGTGAGTCTCTATCCTGAACTGGGGAACCCACAAGGCAGTGTTGACTGCAGGATAGGCTGAAAGACTCCCCATTTCTTTGGCACCATGAAGTAGATGGAGTAACACCCTTGACCCTACATCTGCTGGGATATAAGCTCCACTGTCCCCAGGTCGATTGCATTTATTTATTTGTTGCATTTGTATCCCACATTTTCCCACCTATTTGCAGGCTCAATGTGGCTTACATAGTACCATGATGGCGAACGCCAATTCTGGTATGAGAAATACAGAGTGGTAGTTGCGCTAAAGTACATGAGTTACAGAGTGAATTAGGTGGTTAGGAGAGAAATTAAGTGTCCTGGTCTGGTAGCAAGTGTCGTCGTGTTGTATGATTCAGGTGTTTAGGTTGGATCATTATGGTATGCCTTCTTGAATAAATTGGTCTTTAGTGATTTCCGAAAGATTGTTATGTCATGCGTTGTAGAGTGTCTTGAACTGCCCACTTTTTTCAGAGGGGACCTGCAGTGACCACCACCAAAACCACCTCACCGAGCGCTGGGGTCCTCGAACCAAAGCTTGGGGTTAGGAAACCAAGCACTTGGATCATCTGGGGGTATGGGTTGTACATATCAGTACTATCTGTGCCATCTGCTGGAGGTAGAGAATACTGAGGTTCACCAGTCTGCACCAGCCCTTATACCAGTGATGTCCCTGGTTTAAATCAGTATCTCTACGTCCATCTGCTACTCGAGAAGGTACACAACACTCTCAGCTACACTGGTGTGGCAGAATGAAAAGGAATGTTGAGTTTAATTATCAATATTTTGGGTAGAGTCTGCAGGCTAGGGGTCCGAAAGTTAATTTGGGGGAAAGGAGTGTAAGGCTGAAGGTTTGCCTATGGTCTTTCCGCACATTGATCTTCAGCTCCTTACAGTCATATAAATCCACCTCTAGCCTTCCACCTGTCCCCTGACATACCTGAGAGGGTTGTGTCACATCTTTAGCAGAGCCAGCATAACAGGTGAGCCAGCTCAGGGTGTGCTACATGAAGGGCACCAAAATGTCCTGCTGCTCATGTCACTGCTTCAGAACCCCCCACAGCCCAGTGTTATGTTTTTTTTTTAATGGAGCCAGCGGGAGGGGGGAGAAAAGGAGGGACCTGGCACCCACCAGGTTTACACTTGCTCACGAAGAGCCCTCAACCCCAGGTACTCAACAAAGCCTAAGTAGATAGGCGTGGAGACCAAGCCAGAGCTGCTGCGTGTGACCACACACCTGCTAGATAGAGAGAATACTGAGGATTTCCTGGTAGCACATGACCACATATAGAGAGGCAAAAGATTGCTCTCTATCTCCACCTGCTGGTAGATGGACACATCCCACCAGTCTATGGATTGATCTGCTTGATATGGAATCTCTCTCTCCCCCCCCCCCCCCCCCCCAGTATACCTTTAAATGTTTCCCTCTCAAAGGTCAATGGCAGCAGCAGTGATGTACTTTCACAGAAAGTGGCCAGTCCCAGAATCTTCCCTCTGCTGTGTCCTACCCATGCAGAAACAGGAAGGTATGTCAGATGCTCAGGACACGGCAGAGGGAAGACTCCAGGGCCAGCCACAGGCTGTATATGTTAATCACTGCTGCTGTTGCTGGAGACCTTGAGACGAAAATAAACATTTTAAGGTACACTGTGGCGGTGGGGGTTTGAGAGAGAGGGGATTATACTGGACCCAGGGAGAAGGGAGGAAGAACAGAGATGCTACACAATAGGAGAGAGAGAGAGAGAACCAATGACAGGAGGGTGAGGAGGAGGTCCCCAATGCAGAGGTGGGGTGGGATGGGGAGGCACTGATGGGGGGACACCAGAGCATAGGTTGGCTCATGGTACTACAACCCCATGAGCTGGCAGTGCTCTTTTATACCCATCTTTCCCCTCCCCCTTTTGTCATGCTGATTTCTTTTTCTTGTGCTGATGCTCAAAGGTTAGAGTCTTCACTGTATTGTGAAATTAGCACTAAAAAAATGTTGTGGCATGCTCAAACTATTGAGCATGCAAATTAATGCTGCGTTAATATTGCAGCAGTAATCTGCAGCTCAGTGCTAAACTTTCAACTATCCTGTCAGTGCCTGAACAGTGATTGGTTCAGACATTGACAGGAAAGTTGACATTTAAAAAAAAAACACAAGCATGCCATGGCATGCATCAGCCCCTTACCCCCTTACACCTCTTCCTGCCATCCCAAGCATACCCCTGGTGTCTAGTGGCTCCCACCTTACCCCCACATACTCAACCCCCTTTCCCTAATTAAAAAAAAAGCCCTGGTGGGCTAGTGGTCCCCCTCCATCCCACTCCCTACACACAAGTTCCTTGGTAGCCTAGTAGTCCCCCCCACACACACACACACATTACCAAAAAAATTCCCTGGTGGTCTAGTGAGACCCCCTCCACCCCACCCACACAGTGCATCCTAGGATACACTCGGCAGGGCTTGTTTATCATATAAGAGAGCATGGGGGTTTCAGGTACTTATGGCAATGGAGGGTTAAGCGACTTGCCCAGATTTCTGTAACTACAAAGAGGTTTATATAGGGTTAAAAGACTTGTCCAGAGTCACAAGGAGCTGCAGTGGAAATCGAACCCGGTGCCCTAGAATCAAGGTCTGCTGCACTAACCACTAAGCTACTCCGCCATTGTCACATCTCTTTTCAGTTTTATCCCACCATCTTTCCACTTCCCTTAGCTCCTGCCACCCTATCAGATCATTCTTCATTTTACTAACTTCAGCCGGTTGAGCTTGGTACAACTTTGCTTTTTTTTTTTTTTAATTGTTTTTAAATGAAACCATACTATCCGATGATCACTGGTGCTCAGGTGGACATTAACCTGGACATTACACACACTGTACGCTGCCCCCCCCCCGCTTATGGGACTTTTGTTTGTTTTGTTTTCACAGCTCTGTAAATGCCAGACAATAATGCAGGGCGCAGATCCAACACAGAGGGAAATATTTGAAAAGACATCAGTACATTTCCATAGGCCAGTTGTTTGCACCGTACATTTCACCCAGTGTAAGTAAAAGACCTTCAAGGGCTGTAACTGGGGGCCCTTCTGAGCAGCGGGCTGGCAGGCTGCCATGGTGTGGGGAGGAGGGGTTGTTTGACCTTCAGCCCGACTGAGCTCAGCTGTGGAGGCGGCACCCTCGCTGAGGGGCTGGTCCGGAATGTAATCCCAGCCTCGCTTCTCATTGGTTGTGGCACGGCCACCACCCCCTTCCTACCCGGACCTGCCTCCTCCACTCCCTCTCCATTCATAGTGCTGTCAACGGCTCAGGAGCTGCCAAAAATGGCAAACCCGGAGTTGCAGAAGTGCCCAAGCAGCATCCTGTGTCTCTTTGACGTGGATGGCACCCTTACTCCAGCCCGACAGGTATTGCCCCTCCTCAACCCCCTCCCCCTCCCCAATACCTCTATATGTCCATACTATGCAGCAGCAGCAGCAGCAGCGGATCCCCTAGAAGAGATTTCCAATTAAGTAGCTTAAAGGCGGATTCGGGGGTGGGGGGCTTTTCTACTGTTGAATTGCTTAAATTACCCTTGTGTATCCTGCTTTCTTTGGCTGTTTCTTGGTCTCTTTTCGGTTTCCTTATCTGGGCTTGCAGACAGTTTCCCTGCCCTGCCCCTTTGCCACTGGTTGATCAGTCTCCAAGCTGGTTTTTCACTTTTGCTCGCCTCTCTAACCGCAGCTGCAGCAGTGTTTGGACAATGGCAGAGGGACAGATAGACAACCCAGCAGCCGAGTAAGAGAGAAGGGGCAGGAGATAGTGGATTTTCACAAGAAATAACTTTGATGGGGAAGATGATGGGAAGGTAATACGAATCTTTTACCTTATCCCTTAATACAGGTGAAATCATTAAGCAGTAGTCTGTACAGGGGGCAGGTTGGATAGCATTCTTAGCCCCCTCAATCTAAGATGGGGGAGAAAAAGCGGATCTAACATTTGGGGCTAGCAAGGAGAAATGAGCAATTGAAATGGGGCTGCGTTTTCAGAGGCTTTGCTGTTTTAGGCCTGGGAGCTCCTGCTTTCCTGGAACTGGTCTTGGCTGGCCAGTGCGCCAGTTTGAGAGTGTCCCACTGAGGAAATACATATCTACTCCCATGACATTGGGCTCTGTCAGGATCCTGAGGTGTGCCTTTAATGTGCTCTAATAAGAATTCGGCATTTGATCTCCATACTCCAGTACAAGGGTCAGGGCCGGTCAAACCCAGTAAGCGAGGTAAGCACTGCAGGGGGGCGCCTGCCTTCAACAGCGCCGCTGAGGTGCTGCACCGCCATACCGCACTGCCCCTGGGGGTTTAAATCTTTTACTTACCTCCGTCCCAGTGGCCGCGTCATTTCAAAGCCCTGCCCGTCTCTAGCCTTCCCTCCCTTTGTGAATTCGTTCCCGCAGAGTCCCGCCTTCTGACGTCATTTCCTCGAGGGCGGGACTCTGAGGGAACGAACTCACGAAGGGAGGGAAGGCTAGAGACGGGCAGGGCTTTGAAATGACGCGGCCGCTGGGACGGAGGTAAATTAAAAAAGACTTAAACCAAGCAGGGTGGCAAGAAGAAAAAGGGGGATGTTGGGGGGAGAAGAGGGTGGGCAAGTGGCCATAAATGGGAGGGGGATGGGGGCGAAGAAGAATCGCTGGACAGGGGCAGGGTGGGAGAAAAGAGAAAGGAGAAGTTGGGGGGGGGGTGCCAACTGATAGTCTGCAGGGGGGCGCCAGAGACCCTAGGACCGGCCCTGACAAGGGTGGGCACAGTAGATCTTACTGGTGTTTGCATATAGTCACCAAAAATTGCAGGTTTTTGATACCTGGTGGGTGGCTCTTATCATAGACCACTCTACTCTTTTGCTTTAGCAGGATTTCTGTATTTTTAATTGGGGTGAGGGGGAGCTGGGTTTAATCTCATATCTGTGGCCAGATGATCAAGGGTGGAAGGAAATGATGTACCAAGACTTTCCAATGTACTGTAAAACGTGGTTTTAATAAATCAAGTCCCAGACATGTTAACTCAACACAGTCTGTGTTTTGGCTCTACTGTGTTGAGTTTACACGTCTGGGACTTGATTTATTAAAACCATGTTTTACAGTACATTGAAATGTCTTGATGCATCATTTCCTTCCACCCTTACGTTTGGCACATCAGCCAAATAAATAAATACAATACAGTGGTCATCTGGTCACAGATATGAGATTAAGCCTGGCTCCCCCTCCTATGGAAGACTCTTGGTTTTCTCTTTGGGATTTGGACCTTTATTTATTTGGCTCACATCTTTTTCAGTTGTAGCTCAAGGTGAGCTCCATTCAGGTACAGTGGGGTTCTGTCTCTGGGGGACTTACAGTCTGAGTTTGTACATCAGCTGACTGACGCCCAAAGAGCCACAGTGGGATTTGAACCCTGGCTTCCCTAGGTCTCAGCCCCACAGGCTACAAAAGATTTGTCTACAATGCTGGAGGAAAAGCAGGAAGCATAAGGGGAATGAGGTGCCTAAAGAAGCTCTCAGATAGGGCACCAGTCCCCCATTATTGCAAAGACCAAGGGAGCAGCAGATTTAAGGTGAGGATGGATACACATTTGTAATTCTCAGTATCCTTGTGTTGCAAACATGACAGCGTGTCTGCGGAGGGAAGCCATGGAGCTGTGCCAGGACCTGCTGCAGTGCCTCCCTCACCTTTCCTCTACATTCCCTGTCTGCCAAGGCTCCTGCTCTCTGAGATTCACATTCAGGAAACCTCACTGACATAAAACAGTCTGTGTCTGTGTCACTAAAGGAATACAGAGAACACAAAAGAAAATAATTACAGGCAAAGAGAAGACAATTTCAGGAATCTCCAGCTGCCCACTTTTGTCCCTGTCTCTGATTAGGTTTCTTATTTTGTTGCTGTGCTGCCGTTTCTCCTCTTCCTACCAAATTTTTTTTTTTCTTGTTCATTCTTTTGTGGGAAGTCTTTGGGTTTTCTCTGCTAGTTTTGGGAGGTATGTATCTCTAATGCCTTTGTATTTGCACAGTGCAATAAGAAATGCATTTGTGTTTCTGTTTCTTCACCATTGCATTGCATGCAGACTCTGGCTTCACGGGGTCTCCAGTTCAATTTTTGTCTGCATCTTTCTGTTTGTAGTCTCTGTGGTCACTTATTCTGTTTTTGGTGAGGCTCTATCTGTGCTGTACTTTGCATGTGTGACTAAGATGGGGGATTTGAAGCAGTCCAGTCTTCAGCTGCTCACTGGTATTCTAGTATCTGCTGGGCTGCGTTTTCATAGGTAGAGGTTTTGCTGTTTTAGGCCTGGGAGTTGGAAGAATTTTGGTGGTGTAATATTTTCAGGGCTTCATGTTTCTTCACATAGTGTCTGGCAGGGCAGGGAGTTTATGTCACTGTTCCTGAGGTGAGACCAGCATTTGAATATTCTTTCTGTGTTGCATACTAAAAGGAGAGAATTGGGTTTGCCCTGCACTCATTCTTGGGAGAGTTTGTTTAAGCAGAATGTTTGTTCACAGAACTAGAGGAGCAGGCTGGTCAGATGGTGTTTGACCTGCTCTGGGATTAGGATCTGGCATGAATCTTAATCTGTAACTACTTAAGAATTTTCCCCCTATTTATGTATCTCCTCCCAACCCCCACCTCACAGGTTGAAGAGTAGTGGGGGAGAGGGGATCTGTCACTGTACCTTTCTGTGGTACAATTTTTGCCACACTCCAGAACAATAGCATTGGCAGATGGCAAATTTTGGGTGGGCACAATTTATTTCTCTCTTCCCTGCTTGCGCCCTCCTGTTCTCCCCCCTCCCATCTCAACTTAAAATACTTAACAATTAAATGCCTTAGCTGGCAGGGATCCCCATGCCCTGCCTGTTGAAGACATCAAAAGCCTGCCAGAACTCCCTCCAGACAACCACAGCAGTCAGCAGCAGCTGTCCCAGCCACTGACAAGAGACACTCCATGCATGCTTAGTTCTCTCTTATGAACTGAGCGCTTGCAAAAAGTGAGCAAGTGCCAGCATGGATGATGCCACTGACTGCACGGTTGGCTGAGGGGGCTTATGGCAGGCTTTGGATGCCTTCAGCTGATGGGGCTTGGGGATCCCTGCCAGCTACACAAACAGTGTACCACTGCTGGGAGGTCCTGAGCTGAAAGTGGATGGGCTGGGCCCAGGCCATCCTGACCCACCTGTGGTTACGCCTCTGCTCCAGAAGAGAAACACTCCAAAGTGCAGGATCTTAAGGTAGTTGTCCCAGTGAGATTAGCCTCCCTGTCCTAGAAGTATGATCCCGCTTTTGTGCGATTTCTCTTTCTCTTTATGTTCTAGAAGAAAATATACTGTATTTTTAAACCAATGATCTTTTTTTTTGGGGGGGGTGGAGGGTTACTGCCTTCCAGCTTTAAAACTACAGCAGTTATTTGTTTTCATTTTGTTTCCTTATCCCTTCTTTATTGGACATAACTTAATACATTTCTTGATTAGCTTTTTTCAGATCGGAAGAAGGGCAACCTTCGAAAGCTAATCAAGAAATGTATTAAGTTATGTCCAATAAAAAAGGTATCATCTTATTTCCTTTTCCATGTTTTATTTTGTTTGATTTCTATTGATAACCTTTAAGAGTGGACTAACACGGCTACCACACCTCTCTACTTATCCCTTTTGAATGAGCAAAGGGTTCATGACAACCCCATGCTGGTGGCTGAAGTTTGAAGGGGTTCTTTACCCAGAGACCAGAGACATGAGCACTGTTCTTTGTCAGAAGGACTCACAGCTGTCCTCCTGTGGGTGGAGGGGTCCTGATTTAGAAAGGGATAGTAGCATATGATCTCCACCATGGAGGTTTGATAACAGGAAGAGACATGAGCCTATCTGGCTCATTATCTGGACTGAAGCCAGTGGGTGGAGTTTGCTGCCATATTGGTCATAGCAAAACAATAGCAATTGCCATTAACAACAATAGCAAAGTTGTGAGGTTTTTATTATTTTATTAAACCTCCTAGGTTTTGCATTCTCTCTGGTAGGAGGGGATCGGGGGGGGGGGGGGGGGGGGTTGGGGAGTTTTTGAGGGGTCTGTGAAGGGGTGAAAGTTACATTCAAAATGTATTTGTCAGTGCTCCAGAGCTTGCTTTGTTATTTGCAATGTTGTATTGTGGATTTCAGTGGCGCACCTAGAGATCCACACTGAATTTCAGGCATATTCAATAATAACATGCGTAACTTAATTGGCTCAAACTAATTAGCATTTATAACAGCACAAGAAGTAATAATGAGCACTAATTGGCAAGAATTTGAATTTACACACACAACTCGCTAAGTGTATTCTGTAACGCAGTGCAGCTAACTTCTAACACGTGCAGGTAAAAAGGGGCTTGGTTATGGGGAAATGGACGTTCTAAAATTTACGCATGTAGTTATAGAATATGGCCCAGTGCGCCTAAATCTATGTGCCGGGATTTGTGCCATGTTTTCATTGATGTAAAAGGACGAGCGCAGTTTTAGGCACTGGAATATTAACTAAGTATTTTCTATATACTGTGTCTAAATCTAGGCATCACTTATAGAATACGCTTAGGCAGAAATGTTTTCCACTCAGATTTTTTAGGCGCTATATATAGAATCCCCCCCCCCCCCCCATATGCCTTTATTTTTGCTTATAATGACAATAAAGATATTTGTACATAAAAACAATAGCAGCTGTGACCACAAAAGAAGCCGGGGTGGGGTGGAACTCTTAACTTGTTCCCCAGCTCGGTGATGTGCTGCCCTGGGGTTACACAGCAATAAACCAAAGAGAGCCTCAGAAACCAAGTCACGGTCCTTTCTCTACCCGGCGTTGAATAAAAGCCTTGGAGCTGGTAACTCACCAAGCTGAGCCCCTGCAGCCGCCTTCTCTCCCTCCTACCCCCACCCCTCAAGGTGCTTGCCGCCTCCCCAGTCGCAGCCTGCTAGCATCCATCTCCCCTGCCACAGTGGTAGGGTGTCCCTATTACCAGCCCCTCGAAATGACACACCAATTATAGTTTAGAACTAATTACTATTCTAACCGATGAAAGGTTATTCCATTCCTCTGTGTAAATCCATATGCTGCACAAGCCGACAAGTTTCTATAACAGAGATTTAAAATAAATGCTACCAACAAGCATGCGGCAGCGTATAGTTTGTTTTGGTGTCACCAATATGATGGCTGTGGGGGGGGGGGGGGGGGGGGAGACTGCTTCAGCTTTTTGACGTCATGCAGTCTCTTGTCTTCATTAAACCACCTTGATCTCCACATTGTGTGCATACCCTGCTGCTAGCCCCATCAGACGGAAGACAACTTCCTGGAGGAGTAGCCTAGTGGTTAGTGCAGTGGACTTTGAGCCTGGGGAACTGAGTTTGATTCCCACTGCAGCTCCTTGTGACTCTGGGCAAGTCACTTAACCCTCCATTGCCCCTGGTACAAAATAAATACCTGAATTATGAAAACCGTTTTGAATGTATTTGCAAAACCCTCAGAAAGGCAGTATATCAAGTCCCATTTCCTTTTCCCTTTTATAGTACAGATCTGAGCAATCATGTGCAGCTCAATGTGGATTAAAAGCCCCCCCCCCCCCCCCCCCAATCCAGTCCCCATCTCCTCCTCAGGATTCTGGGACTGGAATGTAAAATGAACCTGCTTGGTGGATGCAGCAAAGTTAGCATGAGCCTGATGTAATGAGGTCTAATTAACTGTGGCAACCTCCAAGCACTGTTGTTCCATTACAGACCAGGCAGCAGCACAGCAAACCAGAGCAGTTCTACTACTACTACTACTACTATTTAGCATTTTTATAGCGCTACAAGGCGTACGCAGCGCTGCACAAACATAGAAGAAAGACAGTCCCTCCTCAAAGAGCTTACAATCTAATAGACAAAAATAAAGTAAGCAAATCAAATCAATTAATGTGTACAGGAAGGAGGAGAGGAGGGTAGGTGGAGGCGAGTGGTTACGAGTCAAAAGCAACGTTAAAGAGGTGGGCTTTCAAATCAAATCAGTAAGGCTCTCGCTTCAGTCCAATTTGTATTTCATAGCTGACGCTGTTTGTCAAAGCTCCTTCTCCTCAACCACTCCCGCCATCTTGCATCTTCGTGAAGCAGATGTTGCTCTAGATTTTGTATTTAATTTTTTATATGCTGCCTGCAAACCCAAAAGCTATCCAGGTACAGCAGGCATTTTTCTGTCTCTGTAGGGCTCACCACCTAAGTTTGTACCTGAGGTAATGAAGGATTAAATGACTTGCCCAAGGTCACAAGGAGCTGTAGTGGGCTCCCCTCATTCTCCACCCACTACTCTAACCATTAGGCTACTCCTCCACTCCAGGTATCACACTGAAACATGAAAAACAGATGTAATCCCACATTGTAATGGGGATTACTAATGCTGGTATGTAGAACTCTCCAAAGTCTCTGGGGAGGGTTTAAAACGTGAGAATCCAGCCCAGGGGATAAATTGCAGAGGAAAAGAGTTTGGGGGAGTGATTGTTAGTTGGGGAGGAGTTAGAGTTAATAAAAAGGATTTCAGTAGGGAACACAGGGTCTTTGGTTGCCTGTACCCTGCCAGTGACTGAATAAACCTGGGTTGAACTTAAGGAGTCATTGTTACCCCTAACAGTAGCAACTGAGAAGGAGTAAGATGCTCGGGGTGGGTAGTCAGAGCAGGGGAAGCCTGTTCAAGGCCAGGCTGCAGCTCTGAGAAGTGCATTGTTGGAAGTAGGGCAGCCAAAAGGAGAACTGGATTGGGATCAGGATTATTAGGAGCAGGCCTGGATTAATGATAGCCCAAAGGGATGGGTAAAGAACAGGTGGTGCTGTACATATGTAAATGCTGGCAGTTTGCAAAGTAAATCAAGTTTGGAAAGTGGTTGAGGTTGTGAGGTTGTAATACACAATCTTGAATGAGAAGGATTGCTAAGACAAGTTGATGACTATACAGATGGAGTTATAAAGGGCTGAACTGCCTGTTTCAGAAAGTTAGTAAAGTTGAGTTTTCATTAAAAAGAAAATATTTGCAGCATTGTGTGGTTCTTTGGAGCAGGAGTGAGGACGCTTGCTCCCCTGGACTGGCAGAATGCCCTCAAGAAGCCCCAGCGTTTAGGGTTACCATATGGCTCCAGAAAAAGGAGGATGGATTGAGCCAGCCGGGTTTTACTTCCATTGCTTTCAATGGAAAGCAATTGCTTTCAATGGAAGTAATTGAGCCAGCTGGGTTTTACTTCCATTGCTTTCAACCCGGCTGGCTCAATCCGTCCTCCTTTTTCTGGAGCCCTACCAGCGTTACTCCCCATTGCTTCCGGATCTCTATTCCAGCCAGTGTTGACACCAGTGACTGTGTGAGTTGGAGAAACTGAGTGGAGAGACCCATAGAAGTTTCTGTTTTGTGACCCAGGTCTAAAGCAGGTGGAGGGGGGGTGTCCAGACTTCCTGGAACTGAACTAGTGCTGGGAGTGAGACCCAGATTACTCAGAGATATAGCATCAACCTTTAGAGACAGGGCACTCAGAAGAGAAAATGGCAAAAGATGTTTTGTTTTTTTTAATCATAAGAGCCATCTTTTGAAAACAACTGACGTGCTAAACTCAGTGTAAATTAGCCCTCCCTGTACACAGTGAAAGTGTTTGTTCAATATTGAGAGAGTAAGAGCCCACTGCTGATTCCTATGTTTTTTGTTGAAAATATATATAAAAAATTATTTAAAAATATACATCATAGAAAAACATAAAGTCTAAACAGAGAAATAATCCCCTCAACCAGGCTGTGGAACAAACATATTGATATTTTAAAGCCTCCATTTGACACACTTAGAGTGAGGCAACATATAACATGTTTTATTTCCTGTGGCTGCATGGTATGAAACGTTAGCAGTTGATGTACAATTAAATAATTAGGATATTCTGATGTGATTCAGTACTTTGGGAGCAAGCTGTAATTCAGGTGGGGCTGAGTGTTTTCCTGGCAGCATTAAGTTGTTCCTTGTTAAGTTTGCAAACTGCCTTCCTCTTTCCTGAGGGCTTGCAGCCTGGGTGAACGCTGTGGCAACCGTACACAGGGTTGGGCTTGAATGAGTCGTCCTTCTCTCATACTAATCTGGGGTTTGCCCCTTCCCTTATACCTCCCCTCCCGCCTACTCTTGACAGAAGAACTTCCTCTGACCTTGAGAAGTATGGATATGGACTCTCCCCAAACTTGATCTAGTTTAAGGTGGCTGTTTGGGTGCTGGAATGCAATTAGTCCAGAGAATACTGCGGCTCAGTTGTGACTTCACTCTGTGATTCATCAGCACCTTTTCTTCTGCTACTGTTCTTGACATTACCACCTTTTACACCAGCCACAAGAGCAATCTTGTCTTGTCAAGAATTTTGGTGATCTCTCAGTCAGACGGTTGTATCCGCTGAAACACAGCCCGTGTCGGGTCAAGTGTGTCAGTGCATCTTTTCTAGCAATAAAGGTGACGGTACTCAGATGCTAGGCCACCCTTCAAGGGTGGGGTGATCACTGAGGGACCCACCCCACAATAGCTAGGCCCCCTGCAACCAGTCACAGAATCTATGACAAGGCAGAATTGGTGTGTAGAGCCTGAACTTGTTCATTAAAACTTGGGGTCCATGGGTCAATTTTAGCAGACAATGGAAAAGGTGTCGGTACTCAGTACCCCCTCAAACAAAGCCCTGCTGGTACCTTCAATAAAGTATTCTAAGCAACATTCCCTGCGTTGGTTGATCTTTGTGTCAACTTCTACTTCACCTTGGTTGGACTGGCTTTTCCATAGAGATCCTCTCCTCGTTTGCTGCTTTGTCGTTAGCGGCATGGGCAGTTTAGGGGTGTGCCTAGAACTTATATGGGTATTAGAATTCAAGCAGTTAGGTGCAAGCATTTACATCAGCCATTGAGCTAGTGTAAGTGCTGACTCCTGAAGTTAGTCTAGTATTCTGTCATGTCAGCAATGTGTGAAAAACTACAGATAAAAGAATTTCAATGACAGGCTCATGGGGAAAGGGGAAGGGGGTGGGAGTGAGAAACAGGGAGGTGTGAACAGAAGGGGACAAAACAGTATAATTTTATGATTTATAAGGTGATGGGAAACTCAGATCTCTGTTAAAACCTCTTTTGCTGAGGCCAAAATTTCATCATCTTATCCTAAAAGGTCTTACACTCCTGGATTATTTTAAAGTTTTCTACAGGAATGTAAGGCTTTTGAAGTTAAGATGATGAAATATTTTGGTGTTCTCTCAGGCAGAGGGTTGTATCTGCTGAAACACAGACTGTGTTGGGTCAAGTGTGTCAGTGTGTTTTTGAGACTTGATATACTGCCTTTCTGTGGTTTTTGCAACTACATTCAAAGAGATTTGCATATTATATACAGGTACTTATCTATCCCCCCTTCAATCCGTTCAGAACTCTGCTGCGCGTCTTATCTTCCGCCTAGACCGATATGCTCATATCACCCCTCTCCTCAAGTCACTTCACTGGCTTCTGATCAGGTACCGCATACAGTTCAAGCTTCTCCTACTAACCTACAAATGCACTCAATCTGCAGCCCCTCACTACCTCTCTACCCTCATCTCCCCTTACGCTTCTACCTGTAACCTCTGCTCACAGGACAAATCCCTCCTCTCAGTACCCTTAAGGCTCCACCACCGCCAACTCCAGACTCCGCCCTTCCTGCCTCGCCTCACCCTATGCTTGGAATAAACTCCCTGAGCCCATACGCCAAGCCCCCTCCCTACCCATCTTCAAATCCTTGCTCAAAGCCCACCTCTTCAATGTCGCTTTCGGCACCTAACCATTGTACCTCTATCCAGGAAATCTAGACTGCCTCAATCTTGATTGACTGCACTTTTTGTCCTTTAGATTGTAAGCTCCTTTGAGCAGGGACTGTCCTTCTTTGTTAATTGTACAGCGCTACATAACCCTGGTAGTGCTTTAGAAATGTTAAATAGTAGTAGTAGTTAAGTGGCTTGCTTGGAGTCCCAAGGAGCTGTAGTGGGAATTGAACCCAGTTCCCCAGGATCAAAGTCTGCTACACTAGCCACTAGGCTACTCCTCCACTCCACATCAAAGCTCTGGGTTTCCAGTTGGCTTATAGACCATAAAATTATACTGCTTTGTTACCCTCTGATCACCCAACCATCTCTCTCTCTGTACCTCACTTCCATCTCCCCACCTTTACCTTTCCCTGTGACACTGTCATTGGAATGCTTTATAGTTCACTTATATACAGTACAGTCTCGATTGTCCAATGTAAATGGGACCAACCTGTTGTCAGATAAGTGAAAAGTTGGATAATACAGAAAAGACTGCATAGACTCCTCAAGCAAAGCATAAACAAAGGCACAGAGTTCCCGATTTTCATTATTAACAACACTATAGCACATTCTGCAGCATGATTGTAGCCCTAAAACATCATTACTGTATATCTGCTTATTCTAAAAAGAGTTTTAATAGAAATAAACGTGACAATGTCACCGGGGGTGGAGGAGTTTGATGGAAATGCTGGATGGTCAGATTAGCGAAGGTCGGAGACTGTACTGTATTCTGATATTGTCATCTGTTGCTCATTCCTAACCTGAGGAAGAAGGTTGCAGCCTTCAAAAGCTAATAAAAAATGTATTAAATTAGTCTAATAGAAAAAGGTATCATCTTATCTTGTTTTTTTGATTTGATTCATTTCTATCTATTACCTTAAAGTGGACTAAAACGGTAACCCTATTATTTTATCCAAGAGGTACTGAGGAAACGTACCCATCTTTTACATTCATCCCTGATAGTGTTAGTACAAATAAGGATCTTTTTCTTGAAGGACCAGAAGGGGGAGAACTGTGTTATTTTGCAGACTGTACATCTCCCTTTTAAAATTGCGCCTTCTTGCAGCTTTGGGATAGGGGAAATATCTCTGCATAGCTGTGGGTGAAGTCTTACAGCCAGTGTTGCCAGGTGGGCGGTTTTACCGCCCAATTGGGTGGTTTTCCGCGACCCGCCGCGGGAAATTTTTGCCCGCGGCGGGTTGAGGTTTTTTGGGCTGTTTTTGGGCTTCAGGGCGTTTTTTTTCGGCCGCGGGGGGGCGGGGTTAGTGACGTTTTTGGGCGGGGTTAGTGACGTTTTGGGCGGGGTTAGTGACGTGGGAGGCGGGGCCGATGACGGGGAGGCGGGGCCGGTGATGTGGGAGGCGGGGCCGGTGACGGCGGGGGCGGGGCCGGTGACGTGGGAGGCGGGGCCAGTGACGGCGGGGGCGGGGTTGATGACGGCGGGGGCGGGGGTGATGATGCGGGGGTGGGGGTGTCAGGGGCGGGGTTTGTGTTTGGGCGGGTTTCGGGCTGTTTTTTGGGCTGGATTGGGCTGGCAAAAAATTTTCCACCTGGCAACCCTGCTTACAGCACCAGATCATAAGCTTGGCTCTGATTGGCCTAAAAGCTCACAAGTAAAAGGGAAACTGCCTGCTCAAAAAACCATGGAATTAACCATGGTGGGGGTGGGGGGTAGCTGGAAATTTGTTGCAATGATCCTAGGGAGAAGAAAAAGGGACGTTGTCTCCAGAAAACAAGCAAACAGAAAAATTCTAGCAAAAATTCTGATTGTTCTTATACATTTGAAAGCTGCATTCAATCCAAGAGCATTTCTGCAGTGCCTCAGTAGAAGATCCAGTGCAAGTCTCTCTTGCTGTATCTTCATTTTATTTTTCAGGTTTGTTGCCAATGGGAAGGTAGATTAGGGCCAACATCCTGTTTTTAAATGTGGCCTGTAGACAGAATATGATTTTGCTGAGGTTGCAGAGAGGGGGCAGTGTGGGGGAGGGGAGCGATTCTTGCCTTCTCTCTTCCTCATGTCAGTCATGCAGGGGGAAGGCTTCAGCTTTCACCTTATGTCTCCCATATCATTGTGCAGTTCCTTCCTCCGCCACCGCAGAATATTCTACTCCTCTTGCACCTACCAGACATTTTGGTCCTTTGGAATTCACCTTCAGCCCTCTCTAAATTTAGCAGGGCAAACAAGTCATAAAAGCTACTTAGAGCAAAGAACTCCAGAGCCAAAGAGCAAAGGCATAAAAATAAAATGTGTCGCCTGATATGCTCCAAACACTGGTATATCTGTGTAATATAAACAGGAAAAACCCGCAGTTCTCCTTGTCATCATGGGTAAGTCACTTAACCCTCCTCTGCCTCAGGTATACATTTACCCCCCCTGTTTACTAAGCTATGCTAGCGGCTGCCGTGCACTAATAATAACACAGTGAATGGGCTGTGTCAGCATTGCCATGCGGCTTAGTAAACAGGGGGATTAGACTATAAACCCTCTGGGGACAGAGAAATACCTACTGTACCTCAATGTAATTCATCTTGAGCTTCTATTGAAAAAGCTGAGAGCAAAATCCAAACAAACTGGACAGCCTGGATATCAATGGGTTGTTTTCTGCTGTCCTCTCCTATGTTACTCTCAATGACCAAATCGCATTCCTAGACTATGAAATGGTTAACCAACAGAACCAGGTACAAAGCCATGAAAGCCAAAGTCAGGAGAGAGATGCAGCTGTGCAATATACAATCAAAGACCTTGAGACAGAGAAGTACACTGCTCAGAACTGCCATTCCCCCCCCCCCCCCTTTAACATATAAGTGTAAAACATTTCAGAAAGCCAGATCTACTTTTAGGATAAAATATTTTCTTTAATAGCAAAGCTGCCTTTAGATCCATTCAATCCTTTTGAGATTGAAAACACATTGGATTGGCATAGTCAAATGTACTTTTTATATGATTTAACTAGATTAAGAGTGATCTTAAAAATGCATAGAAACTTTCCTAAGTAAGTGAAAACTACACATATTTAACCATGTGAACATTTTTTAAGCAATATTGACTGAAATCTTTAGAAAGGAAAGGTGCAGGAGGTGGTGAAACTTTCACAAATATTGAAGATGCTTTTTGGGAGTTGTGGTTTGAATGCTAGTTGATGTACTTGCATTGTGTAAAACTGAATTCTCTGGAGGTTCTGATACCTTTCATTGGACTATCATGAAAATTATGCAGAAAGTTATAGTAACTGAGGTTCTGAAATCAAAAAGGTGCCTTCTTCAGATGAAGGAAGCGTGTCTACCCCTTGAATAAGCACTGAAGAGCAAAAATTAACACTGTAGGCAGTGTTAGATGTTGAGTGGTGATTTGATTAGCATTAGCTGGCAGAAGCTTAGTGTCAGGAATATCAGAAATGTGTCCTCATCAGAACTACTACTGGTGCTGGAAGGTTCCAGTGTCTTGATTTGGGTTGCTCACTTTATTTATTTTATAAACTTATTTAATTTTTTTTCAAACTCATACAATGATCTAACGCTCAGTTGGTTCTTTCGTGTGTCAGTCCATATTTCAGTATATAACAGTGAAGGGAGGTAGGGTCAGTCCTTTTAGAGTATAACAACAGATGGGTCTAGTATGAAATGGGCAAAACTTTGGGTCTGTGGGCTATACTGGAGGCCCAGTCAGGGTGGATCTCTGAGAGGGGTGATCCCAATATCCCTGGGACATCAGAGGAGCAGGGGGGAGAGGCCTGTTGATATCACTTTCAGCCACAGACTTATTCACTCTAGTAACGCATTTATCATCAATTTACATTTCTTGGTCAAGTAACCAAGATTGAAAGAGGTCTTAAGAAAAAAAGTATATACATGGAATATATTTTTTAAATAATAGTTACGTTGGTTAGGCGGCATCATATTCCTCTCTCTGATTTCTATACTGCTTTGCCGATTAGATTATTGCAATACCCTATGTTGTGGTCTTCCCTTAAAGCTTTACAGATGGTACAAAGCCCCTTTGTTAGATTATTGGCCCACCGTGGTCCGTGAGAGAATATGTTGCCTGTGTTAGCAGATCCACACTGACTTTGTTACCCAGAAGACTATAAAGATCTGTTGTTTGATTCATTGTGTTTTGCATGAGGAGAGTCCTACACTGTGATTTTGGCCACACTCGTAGATCTACTGAGACCAGTTTTCTTTGAATCCTTCCAGTTTGTCTGCTGAGGCTGGCCACTACTCAGAAAATGGCTCTCTCTGAGGCAGGGCTTCTGGAATGCTCTTCCTAGCTAGTTGAGAATGGGATTGAATTATTTGAGGTTCAATAAACAATTGAAAACATTATTATTTTCTCAAGCATTTGGGGGGCCTTTTTACTAAAGGGTTGCTGCGTGGCAACCCAGAAGTACCGCCGGCCCAATACAGCCGCTGGCAGTAGTTCAGTCTTGAGTGTGCGCCATTTCCGGCGCTACAGAAAATAATTCCATAATTTCTAGCGTGGTGCTAACCTGGTGGAAGCCCTTATCGCCACCTCAACAGGTGGCAGTAAGTGCTCCCCCCCTGCATGGCCACACGGTAAGAGTAATCTTACTGCATGTCCATGTCTTTTTTAGGGACTTTTACTTGCTGTGGTAAAAAGGGCCCTGGTGCACAGCAAAAACAGCCCCACCACTACCACAGGGCCCTTTTTACCGCAGCTTGGTAAAAGGACCCCCTTAGTGCTTTTTTGGAATTTATTTATTTATGATATTTATACCCCATATTATCCCAGACTGGCTTGGGCACAATGTGGCTTACAAGCAATAAACAGCATTGATTAATAAGGTTAAGTTAACAGTAAACATAGATTATTAAATCACACCAAAAGACGTGAAGGGGCATTTTCGAAAGAAACGTCTAAGTCGGAATTTGGATGTTTTACAAAGACGTCCAAATTCAGAGGCGGAGAGAAGGTCATTTAAAAAAAAAAAGATGGACGTCCATCTTTTGTTTTGAAAATACCATGGACGTCCCTGCATTTGGATGTCTTTGATTTTTGGCGATTTTCGAAACCACAGACATCCAAGTCTAAAATGTCCAAATGCAAGCCATTTGGATGTGGGAGGAGCCAGAATTTCTAGTACACTGGTCCCCCTGACATGCCGGGGCAACAATCGGGCACCCTAGGGGGCACTACAGTGGACTTCATAAAATGCTCCCAGGTACACAACTTCCTTACCTTACATAAGTACATAAGTAATGCCATACTGGGAAAAGACCAAGGGTCCATCGAGCCCAGCATCTTGTCCACGACAGCGGCCAATCCAGGCCAAGGGCACCTGGCAAGCTTCCCAAACGTACAAACATTCTATACATGTTATTCCTGGGATTTTGGAGTTTTCCAAGTCCGTTTAGTAGCGGTTTATGGACTTGTCCTTTAGGAAACCGTCCAACCCCTTTCTAAACTCTGCTAAGTTAACCGCCTTCACCACATTTTCCGGCAATGAATTCCAGAGTTTAATTACACGTTGGGTGAAGAAAAATTTTCTCCGATTTGTTTTAAATTTACTACACTGTAGTTTAATCGCATGCCCCCTAGTCCTAGTATTTTTGGAAAGCGTGAACAGACGCTTCACATCCACCTGTTCCACTCATTATTTTATATACCTCTATCATGTCTCCCCTCAGCCGTCTCTTCTCCATGCTGAATAGCCCTAGCCTCCTTAGTCTTTCTTCATAGGGAAGTTGTCCCATCCCCGCTATCATTTTAGTCGACCTTCGCTGCACCTTTTCCAATTCTACTATATCTTTCTTGAGATGCGGCGACCAGAATTGAGCGATACAACGGCATTATAACATCCTCACACCTGTTTTCCATAACTTTCCTAATAATACCCAACATTCTATTCGCTTTCCTAGCCGCAGCAGCACACTGAGCAGAAGGTTTCAGCGTGTTATCGACGACGACACCCAGATCCCTTTCTTGGTCCGTAACTCCTAATGTGGAACCTTGCATGATGTAGCTATAATTCGGGTTCTTTTTTCCCACATGCATCACCTTGCACTTGCTCACATTAAACATCATCTGCCATTTAGCCGCCCAGTCTCCCAGTCTCGTAAGGTCCTCTTGTAATTTTTCACAATCCTGTCGCGAGTTAACGACTTTGAATAACTTTATGTCATCAGCAAATTTAATTACCTCGCTAGTTACTCCCATCTCTAAATCATTTATAAATATATTAAAAAGCAGCGGTCCTAGCACAGACCCCTGAGGAACCCCACTAACTACCCTTCTCCATTATGAATACTGCCCATTTAACCCCACTGTTTCCTATCCTTCAACAAGTTTTTAATCCACAATATCCCTCCTATCCCATGACCCTCCAATTTCCTCTGTAGCCTTTCATGAGGTACCTTGTCAAACGCCTTTTGAAAATCCAGATACACAATATCAACCAGCTCCCCTTTGTCCACATGTTTGTTTACTCCTTCAAAGAATTGAAGTAAATTGGTCAGGCAAGATTTCCCCACACAAAAGCCGTGCTGACTCGGTCTCAGTAATCCATGTCCTCGGATGTGCTCTGTAATTTTGTTTTTAATAATTTCCTCTACCATTTTCCCCGGCACCGACGTCAGACTCACCGATCTATAATTTCCCGGATCTCCCCTGGAGCCTTTTTTAAAAATGGGCGTTACATTGGCCACCCTCCAATCTTCCGGTACCACGCTCGATTTTAAGGATAAGTTGCATATCACTAGCAGTAGCTCTGCAAGCTCATTTTTCAGTTCTATCAGTACTCTAGGATGAATACCATCCGGTCCAGGAGATTTGCTACTCTTCAGTTTGCCGAACTGCCCCATTACGTCCTCCAGGTTTACCGTGAAGTCAGTAAGTTTCTCCGACTCGTCCGCTTGAAATACCATTTCCGACACCGGTATCCCACCCAAATCTTCCTCGGTGAAGACCGAAGCAAAGAATTCATTCAGTCTCTCTGCTACGTCTTTGTCTTCCTTGATCGCCCCTTTTACCCCTCGGTCATCCAGCGGCCCAACCGATTCTTTTGCCGGCTTCCTGCTTTTAATATACCGAAAAAATGTTTTACTATGTTTTTTTGCCTCTAATGCTATCTTTTTTTCGTAATCCCTCTTGGCCTTCTTTATCTGCACCTTGCATTTGCTTTGACACTCCTTATGCTGCTTCTTGTTATTTTCAGACGGTTCCTTCTTCCATTTTCTGAAGGCGTTTCTTTTAGCCCTAATAGCTTCCTTCACCTCACTTTTCAACCAGGCCGGCTGTCTTTTGGAGTTCCATCTTTCTTTTCTAATTCGCGGAATATGTATGGCCTGGGCCTCCAGGATGGTATTTTTGAACAGCGTCCACGCCTGTTGTACAGTTTTTACTCTCTCAGTTGCCCCCCTAAGTTTTTTTTTTACCGTTCTTCTCACTTTATCATAGTCTCCTTTTTTAAAGTTAAATGCTAACGTATTTGACTTTCTGTGTACAGTTACTTCAAGGTCGATATCAAAACTGATCATATTATGGTCACTGTTATCAAGCGGCCCCAGTACCATAACGTCCCTCACCAGATCATGCGCTCCACTAAGGACCAAGTCTAGAATTTTTCCTTTTCTCGTCGGCTCCTGCACCAGTTGCTCCATAAAGCTGTCCTTGATTTCATCAAGGAATTGTATCTCTGTAGCGTGTCCCGATGTTACATTTACCCAGTCTATATTTGGATAATTGAAGTCACCCATTATTATCACATTGCCCATTTTGTTCGCGTCTCTGATTTCTTTTATCATTTCTGTGTCTACCTGCTCATCCTGGCGAGGCGGACGGTAGTACACTCCTATCACCGTTTTTTTCCCTTTTATACATGGAATTTCAACCCACAATGATTCAAAGGTGTGATTTGTGTCCTGCTGAATTGTGTGCTGAGCCCACAAAAAGGAACCCAAAACCCACCACCCCCAACTGTATACCACTACCATAGCCCTTACAGGTGAAGGGGGGCACCTATATGTGGGTACAGAGGGTTTCTGGTGGGTTTGGAGGGCTCACTGTTTCTTCCACAAATGTAACAGGTGGGGAGGGGGGTATGGGCCTGGGTCCACCTGTCTGAAGTGCACCTCACCTACTACGAAACTACTCCAGGGACCTGCATGCACTGTCATGGACCTGAGTATGACATTTGAGGCTGGCAATCAATATTTTTAATGATGTTTTATGAGGGTGGGAGGGGGTTAGTGACCACTAGGGGAGTAAGGGTAGGTCAAACCCGATTCCCTCCAGTGGTCATCTGGTCATTTCGAGCACCTTTTTGTGACTTATTCGTAATAAAAACAGGTCCGGGTGAAAAAGTCCAAGTTTTAGTCATGGACGTCTTTGCTTTTTTCCATTATGGCTCAAAGACATCCAAGTCTTAGGAACGCCCAAGTCCCGCCTCCACCACACCTCTGATACGCCCCCTTGAGATTTGGATGTCCTTGTGATGGACTTCCGTTAGAGACATCCAAAATTGTGTTTCGATTATACCGATTTGGATGTCTCTGAGAAATGGAAGTCCAAGTGCCAATTTATGTCAAAAGATGGACATCCATCTCTTTTGAAAATGAGCCTGATAGATGTAAGGTATTTATTTTACTATTGTTTTATTTATATGTGTTT
Source organism: Microcaecilia unicolor (assembly GCF_901765095.1). Classification (NCBI taxonomy): domain Eukaryota; kingdom Metazoa; phylum Chordata; class Amphibia; order Gymnophiona; family Siphonopidae; genus Microcaecilia; species Microcaecilia unicolor. The sequence continues at coordinate 305,494,967 of NC_044031.1, forward strand.
ATTTATAGTTACCATGTATATTAGAATGCTTTTTAATATGTGTTGCTTATCGACATGTTGTAGTCTGATAAAATTACTTTTTTATGAGATAAGTGAATGATAAAAACTGAATGAATGAATGTGTAAATGAAATTAGCCAAACAAATTCTATCTAAGGCATATACAACTCTGTTTTGCTCCTTGATGTTCCATCAGAGAATATTTAGAGGTGAAATCAATTCCACGGGTTCATTTTAAGATGCTAGATTAGCACAGGAGCAAACAGCTCGACCTGAATCAGTTTCTTTTGGGACAGCTTAGGTTTCCTCAGCCAATGAAAATCACACACTGTACACTCATCCAGAAGGAACTGACATGCTGTAGCATGATCTAGGTTATTCCATGGATGCAATGGTGTCACATTCCTAGTTATGATTCATATCCAAACAAACCAAGATGTTAATTACACAACCCTTCTAGAAATAGGTCAGATGTATTTCCTATTTATTTTAGGGAAATGTTACTGCAAACTCTACCATAGGGATTTTTTTTTCATATTCTTTCTATTGGCATTGCAACATCCCATGATAAATAATAATTAAATCTTACACATTGCTTCATTCTGATTACTTGCTCTCCACGATATTTTGACAAACACAAACCAAAGGAGACGAGCCACCCTATGTGAAGCCTACTCTGTCTGACCTTCTCTGTGATATTTTGTCAACAGTTTTGTAATTAATTTAACTCCACATCAGTGCTCTTAGGGGCCCTTTTACTAAGCCACGGTAAAAAGTGGCCTGCGCTAGTTTTGAAACGTGAAACTGGCATGCCTGGGCCAGTTTTTACTGTGGTGGGAAAAGGGCCTTTTTAAAAAATGGGGTAGTAAATAGCCGTGCGCTAATATTAAAATTAGTGAGTGGCTATTTACTGCCTGAGCCCTTACTGCCACCTATTTTATGCGGTAATCAGGAGGCACGCACAATGTGGCCATGCTGCCGATTACCATCAGGAGCACCCCGTGGTAGAAAATAGAAATTTTTTTTCTACCGCAGGAAACTGCATGCACCAACTTTGGAAGTACCACCAGGCATCCGCGCTACCCCAGCGGTAGGGTCGATTTGGCGTGCAGTAGCCTTAGTAAAAGGGCCACTTAGTACAGTATCTTCAAACACTTCTCATTTGTTCAGATTCTGTTTATTTCGGAATTTCCACCTTGCCACTGTCCTTTTCCATGTAAGTCTTCGATCTCCTCCTACAAAGATTCCCTGTGTCAGTCATTTTATTTTGCTCCTCTGGTAACCAGTCTACAAATTAACCCCATTACTGCGCTACAGAAAAGACAGGGGTCTAAAAATCTATTGTGAAGAGTCTTGACTACTGTAACTAAAGTTAACTTATACTCTGCAATGCTCTTATCTTGACTCTCAGTTCCTGCTCTTACAGCTGCTCTCTTTTCTGAGGGGAGGCAAGGGAGATCAGGAGGCCTCTGACTACTGCTGATTTCAAACTTTTCTATGCCCATTACAGCACCAAAACAACTACTTTCTCCAACGGTCTCTTTTCCAGCTTCTGACCTTCATGTATGCCTGGCCAGGGTTGCCAGGTGGAAAATTTTTTTCCAGCCCGATCGAGCCCAAAAAACAGCCCAAAACCCGCCCAAACACAAACCCCGCCCCTGACACCCCCACCCCCGTGTCATCACCCCCACCCCCGCCGTCATCAACCCCGCCCCCGCCGTCACCGGCCCCGCCTCCCCGTCATCAGCCCCGCCTCCCACGTCATCGGCCCCGCCTCCCACGTCATCGGCCCCGCCTCCCACGTCACTAACCCCGCCCAAAACGTCATTAACCCCACCCAAAAACGTCACTAACCCCGCCCCCCGCGGCCGAAAAAACCGCACTGAAGGCCAAAAACAGCCCAAAAAACCGCAACCCGCCGCGGGCAAAAATTTCCCGCGGCGGGTCGCGGAAAACCGCCCAATTGGGCGGTAAAACCGCCCACCTGGCAACACTGTGCCTGGCCTGCTTTACCTTTTGTTCAGAGTGATGTCATCAGCTCCTATGCATCATGGGAGCTTGAGGCTCTTAGAAACTAAGATGGCTTCCCTCTGGTTCCATATCATATTTAGGTTAATACTTATTTTCATGTAAAAAATACATTAGGAAACTTATCAAATACTTGCCTAAAAAAGGAAAGATTACCTCAAACCCTGCCCTGTCCAGTCTAGTGAGAGAGAGAGAGACAGTGCAATTAAGGCATCTAACCTCTTCCATTGTTCATCCCTTAGAAAATAGACCTGGAGGTGGACTTGTTTCTGCAGCAGCTGCGTCGCAGGGTGAAAATCGGTGTAGTGGGGGGCTCCGATTATTCCAAGATAGCAGAACAGCTGGGAGAAGGGGATGAAGGTAAGAAAAACACACTATGGTGAGAGAGATTATTTTTTACAATTTATTTGCATTTGATATATCGTTCATTGAGCACATTTGACACAACATTCCTTTGCTACTATAGCAATTATAATTTGATTTTATGTTTTATCTGCTTTTTCCTTACTTAAGAACATAAGCTTTGCCATACTGGGACAGGCCAAAGGTTAATAAAGCCCAGTATCCTGTTTCCAATCCATGTCACAAGTACCTGGCAAGATCCAAGAACAGTAAAACAGATTTTATGCTGCTTATCCTGGAAATAAGGAATGGAATTTCCCATCTTAATAATGGCTTATGGACTTTTCTTTTAGGAAATGATTCCATTGCTATAAACTCAGAACACTTAAGAGACATATTTACCATCAGCATCTGGGATAGGTGGAAATTGATGCCCCAGTTAGAGTCAGCTGTCCTGTATTTATGTCGACAGTACCTTTGCTATGGAAAAGGTGACCGGTTTTTCTGCAGTTCTGTAGAATTAGTCATTTATTGGGTCATTTTTCAGTACAGATCAAAGAACAGTAGGGTGATGTGGGAGTGGAAGAATAGGCCAAAGATTAGTTTGAACTAGTTGGAGAAGATTGAAGTTGGAAACTAGGTGGAAGCCTAGCTAAGATGGTGTGCCAGGTAAGAAATCACAAGAACTTATTCAAAGAGCTTGAAAGGTTTGGGAGACAAAAATGCAGAGATTTTTGAAATCTGAAAGATTTATAGGTGGCAGAAAGTATAGTTAAGTGGGAGTCACAGCTGTAGCAGTGGTGGATGAGGTTATAGGAATACCATCAAGACTGAGTTTGCCAGTAACGGGAAAGAATAGAGTTGGAGTGAGAAAAGGAGAGAAGCACAGTTTCAGCTGCAGAAAGTTTGAGAATATGAAAGGACATTCAGGAAGAAACATTTGAAAATAGAATGGAGACAGCAGTATGAGAGAAGGGACAGTCAATCTGTAGGCTATCCACAAATAAATTGGGGCTTGAAATAAGAAATCAGAGCATTTGCAGAGCACTGAGAAAGAAGAGTACTGTAAAACATCAATAAGGAACGCACAAGGATAGAGAAAGTGGGCATTCATCATGACAGAATAAAAGCAGATAGATTAAACTGGATGCGTTGGAGGGATCAACTGTAATAGACAGGAATGAAATCATGATCGATCTGTGGAGTTATAGGATAAGGAAGAGAGAGAGAAGAAAGTGTGGAAGGCAGTGTGCATACCACTGAGAACAGATGTTTTACCACTCTAGTCATGTACCCATGATGGAACCCACTTAAATAGAGACAAATTAGTGAGAAACAATCAGGGAGCTGCTGACCAAGGATAGTGATTTTAGTGAGGGGCTTTATTTTTCAGTGAAGGAAGCAATATGCTGGAGAGAAGAGATGGATGTGAGATAAATCCTAAAACTGGAGGAAGGGTATTGAGGAGCAGGAAGGAAGGATATGGATAGTCATTCGAACAAGTGGTGGTGATGTAACCTCCAGAATCTCAAGAGCCATTCAGTACTAAAGTAAAGTAAAAGAAGAGGTTGGTTAGACATCAAAGTTGTTCCCACAGAGACTTTGGAAACCAGTCTCTGGCCCTCCCCTCAGGGTTTTCAGTTGCTGATGCTATGTTGGACAAAATATTGGTTTGGCTATGGCCCTAGTAGCCCACTTTATTCCACTGCCTATGATAAAGACAGTTGTGAATGGTATGAATTTTAAGAATATTTGCACGTGTATATTTACTGCTCAAATACTGCCCTCCCTCATGTAGTGATGTATAGCCGTATTTTAAGGAGGCATGCTTGAGGGTTGTATTTGGGTTAGAAGAACACAAAGTACAATGTAGACTGACTTTCCAAATTTCCACATGTCAGTATTCACCGTAAATGCAGGTGTGCACATGGCAAGATTCAGAGTGTAAGTATATGCACATACTTTCACTTTGGAAACTGGCTCAACGTCCACAAGCAAAAAGTACCCACAGATGGTGTTCCAAGGTACACAGTGTGGAATTGTCCCTTTTCTGGTGAAGCAGCTAGTAAGACTGGAAAAAGGATGAGTAGGTGGAAATGGAGAACACAGGAGTGAATCAAAGGCTTGAAAAGACAATTTGGAAGAGGAAAGACAAACCAGAGAAGCAATTATAGACTAGTTAAAGGTCTTCTTGTCCCTGAAAAAGAAATGGAAGCATGCAAAAGTGTCACAGATGGCTTCAGAATGAAACGTCAGTTTTATTTATTTGTTTGTTTGTTTTTATTTGAGAATACTTGATATATCTGCTGCTGTTGGGGGGGAGGGAGCATGCAGTATGGGCAGAGAGTAAGTTAAATGTACAGGCATTTTTGGCTAAATCTGAAACAAGACCAAATACAAATTTCAGGCAGGTTTCATTGCCGAAACCAAAATTCAGTGGGCCTCTATTGGACCATTTTAATATACCCATTGTTAACACATGAAAGCTCTGATGTAGGCTATTTAATTTAAAGGACCCTGAGGGGACAGGTCTGTAATACTACTACTTAACATTTGTAAAGCGCTACCAGGGTTACACAGCGCTGTACAATTTAACACAGAGGACAGTCCCTGCTCAAAGGAGCTTACAATCTAAAGGACAAAAAGTGCAGTCAATCAAATTGGGGCAGTCTAGATTTCCTGAATAGAAGTATAATGGTTAGGTGCCGAAGGTGACATTGAAGAGGTCTGTGAAAAGCACTGGATTAATATCCTTTTATTGAGAGATAGAACTGAAAAAAAGGTGCAAAACTTGCTCTTCAGAATGAGGAAATGCAATCTCTACTAATGAGAGAACGTTTCTAGTCCTGCTTCCAGTAGTATGGCGTTGCATGGATTATCAGATCAGCAACCTTCTTTGATTCTCATTTTACTGACCTTTTAAATGAAAAGTCCCACAAAAACTCCACCTACCCTCCTCTCCTCCTTCTTGTACACATTAATTTATTTGATTTTTGTCTATTAGATTGTAAGCTCTTTGAGCAGGGACTGTCTTTCTTCTAGGTTTGTGCAGCGCTGCGTACGCCTTGTAGCGCTATAGAAATGCTAAATAGTAGTAGTCTGTAGGAAACAGTACTGCAGCCTAGACAAGAGGGTCATTTCTCTGCAGTGGACACAATGTACTTTGGGAACAAGATCCTAACAAGCCAGTAAAAAAAGGATTAAAATTACTTATTTCTATCAATTTATGGGGTAATTCTAGATGTAAGCAGATGGAACATACCAGTATTCTACCTAATTATGCGCATATGTGTCCACATATATGCATAAATTATGCGCATATGTGTCCACATATATGCATAAATGACCATTTTCCAGCTACCCGGTATTCTGTAGGTATATGCCAATATTTAACGGCTCGTACTTTTTCAGTGGATGTTCAAAAGGGCAGAATTCGGGTAGAACGTGGATAGGGCACAAATTTACACTCCTAGATTATAAAATAACTATCCTCTACATGTGTTACATAGAAACATGATGGTAGATAAGGGCCATATGTTCCATCCAGTCTGCCCATCCTCAGTAACCATTAATTCCTGGTAGTGTGCCCGCTTTGGAAAGAGTGTACCGTCTTTCAAATGAGTACAGCCTCCTTTGAAAGAGTATGCATTTTTCACTAAAAGTACACCCACTTTCAAAAGAGTGCAAACTATTAATGACACATGCAAAAAATGAAATTTGGGTTTTTTTTCCTGTTGTTTTGGGCAGAAAATGCAAACAAATGCACACCCCTACTCAAAACCCAGGCTGGCACTGGAACTGGAGAAACATGTTGAAGAAGCCTCTGTTATCAAACATATAAAAGACAAGTGACCGACTCACCCGCAAATGCGCAGTAGAGACTCCCCTCTCTGTCCTGCGCTCGTGTCAAGACATCATGACGTCAGAGGGCAGAACAGAGAGGGAAACGGATGCTGCCGGCCTGCTGCTGGAGAGCCTGGAGACGAAGGAAAGGAACATCGCCGGTGCACCAACCTCCACCCTCCCCCCCATCCCCGACGTCGTCGCCGCTACCTCCCCCCGCCGTATCGGGCCCCCTGCACTAACATGACAGCGCCTCTCACCTCCGTGTGGAAGCGCTGCAGGCAGCAGCAGAGTGATCTGCTGCTGCCTGCAGCACTTTCACACGGAGGTGAAAGGCGCTGTCAGGTCAGTGCAGGGGGCCCGGCACGGAGGGGGGAGGGAGCGGCGGCGAGGAGGGTAGCTGGACATGGGGGGAGGGCAGGGGAGAGGGGAGGGTCGGTGGACGGGGTGAGGCCAGGGGAGACAGGAGGGCTGCTGGACATGGAGGGGCAGGGGAGAGAGCAGGGTTGCTGGACATGGATCGATGGAGGGGAGGGGAGGGGAGGGGAAAGAGGAGGGTTGCTGGACATGGGGGGGAGGGCAGGAGAGAGAGGAGGGTTGCTGAACATGGGGGAGGGCATGGGAGAGAGCAGGGTTGGTGGACGGGGGGGAGGCCAAGGGAGAGAGGATGGTTGGTGGACGGGGGGGGGGAGGCCAAGGGAAAGAGGAGGGTTGCTGGACATGGGGAGGAGGGCAGGGGAGAGAGGAGGGTTGCTGAACATGGGGGAGGGCATGGGAGAGAGCAGGGTTGGTGGACGGGGGGGAGGCCAAGGGAGAGAGGATGGTTGGTGGACGGGGGGGGGGGGGGAGGCCAAGAGAAAGAGGAGGGTTGCTGGATATGGGGGGAGGGCAGGGGAGAGAGGATGGTTGGTGGACGGGGGGAGGCCAGGGGATACAGGAGGGCTGCTGGACATGGGGGGAAGGCAAGGGAGAGAGCAGGGTTGCTGGACATGGATTAGGGGAAGGGAGGGCAGGGGAGAGAGGAGGTTTGCTGGACATGGAGGTGAGAATTACAAATCTTGCCAGTTTTAACAGGCTTAACGGCTGGTTAGTACATAAAGGGCCCTGGATTTGATTCACGACAAGGATCTCCTACTTTAAGCTGACTGGGGCTGTACCCAGGGTCTACACATGGGGGCACTGTAATAGCCAGGCCCTTTAGCCAGCACTGTATCTAAATCTATAATTATGTTATGTGTCCTGGGTTGTAGAGGGATATGGAAGAGGCAAGGGCAGGAAATTTGAGACAATAAATGAGCCTGAGGCCCTAGGCCAGTGTTTCCCAAGGAGTACCCCATGCCAGTCGGGTTTTCAGGTTATCCACAACGAATATGCATGAACTTGATTTACATATACTACTTCCATTATATGCAAATCTCTTCCATGCATATTCATTGTGGATATCCTGAAGACCTGACTGGCAAGGGGTACTCCAGAACCGGACTTGGGAAACATTGCCCAAGGCCACAGGTGACTGTGCTAGGTTTAATTAGATGTAACATGCAAGCAGGCTGAGTCTGCTGGCCACAAAGCGCAAGAGCTGATTAGATGTGGTGTTAGGGGAGGAAGGCCTTGAAGAAGTGTTGGAGAGAACTGCTAAGGACATGAATGGAGAAAGCACACACACACACACACACACACACACACACACACACACAAATCAGAGGAAACGTCACTCATCTGAAATGGGAACAAGATTTCATTACACTGTAAACGGGACCGCTGCACCAGTAGGGGGAGGAAGAAAGTCTCCTCCCCAGGATTAATCCAAGCCCCACAAATTGCTACCAGCAGATACTTTCAAATATTCTTTTCTTTTTATTTTTGTTTCCAAGTTACAAACAAAAGCTTCAGTCCAGCCCTGGGGTTAGGGCTGCCCCAGGCAGGGTAGTGCTGCCCCTCACCCAGCAATCTAAAGTCTCTGACCGTTCTTGAGGGCTGCAATAGTCCCCTTTGGAAATACTTCCTTTTCACAGTACGTATCACAAGCTGTGCTGGCCCAAAGCAAAATTGTTCCCTCCTGTCCAACCAGGGTTTCCAGCTCCTACAGTTCTTACACAACAAACAGGAGCAGCTGGGGAACCAGGCTTATAACTCTTCCAGTCCTCTGCCCTTCCCCCACAGCAAACAGTTCAAATCAAAAACAGGCTTCTTCCTTACAACAGGTTTTAAATTACAACTTTTAAACACAGAGCTTTCCCCCTTTAGGTGCTACCTTCCTCAGGGCTCTCCAGCAGTGTTGCCAGGCGGAAAATTTTTTTCCCACCCAATCTAGCGTAAAAACAGCCCAAAACCCGCCCAAACTCAAACCCCGCCCCTGACACCCCCACCCCCGCATCAACCCCGCCCCCGCCGTCATCAACCCCGCCCCTGCCGTCACCGGCCCCGTCATCGGCCCCGCCTCCCCCGTCATCGGCCCTGCCTCTCACGTCATCGGCCCCGCCCAAAACGTCACTAACCCCGCCCCCCGCGGCCGAAAAAAACCGCCCGAAAAACCGCGACCCGCCGCGGGCAAAAATTTCCTGCGGCGGGTCGCAGAAAACCGCCCAATTGGGCGGTAAAACCGCCCACCTGGCAACACTGCTCTCCAGCTCCCATTCCATCCTCCTTCTGCCTCTTGCTCAGCAGCCTTAACCCCCTCCTCCACCTGCTTCTCACTCCACCCTTCCCTCTACAGGTGGGAGGCATCATGTATTGATTAGGGAGCCAGGGAACTGGGCTTCTTCCTTCTCCCTCCCTCTTGTGGTCAGAGGTGGTATATACCCATCTTGTCTATCCCTGGGGCTCCCTTTGCTGGGACGGGCAATGCATTCTGGGAGACGTAGTTCAGGATTTTGTTTCATTTTGTACCTCTGGGCTGTAGCCTTGTCACAACACCACACCTGAAAGCGGTGGAAGCTGTGTCCAAAAGGGAGACTTGTGACCTCTTTGTGTGAATTAGGCAAAGACACTCAATGCCAAGTTCCATAAATGGACTATAGGTTTAGTTATAACCCAATTGCATGAAAATATCCTGAACCATAGATGGTGAAGGAATAGAGAAAAGGACAGAGCGAGAGAGGAGAGGCACAGGGGTTTTGTTCCCTAAAGCAATCATGAACAAAACAAGTCATCTCTTCCACCCCAAAGGCATATGCACACACACTGTTCATTAGGAGAGGGTCTGCCATGTTTTTCCTAGATAAGAGGATGTGAAAGGGCAGTGTCAGCAAAAGGGACTGCTTACTCCACAGTGTGACTTAGACACCACAGTCAGACCCGGCTGGTGGCCCCAAAGCTAAGCAGGGAACAAACAAGCCCACAGCAAAGGAGAGAGAAGAGACATAAAAGTGACAGGGCCAGTGGCATAGCTGGGACTGATCTTTTTTGGTGGGGCTCGACTGTAAATTCCTGTAGGCCTGCTCTCTGGTATAATCAGGAGCTGTAATGCTGCTTGTGCCCTGCCCTCTGCTGATATCTTTCCTCCTTGCTTTCTCTTGCAGTTATCTGTAAGTTTGATTACATATTTGCAGAGAATGGGACAGTGCAGTACAAAGATGGGAAGCTCCTCTCCAGACAGGTAAAACCCCTTCAGAAAGGCCTCAGCTCTTTGTCTTTCCTCCTTACTCTCCATTCTAACCTCCTACCCCAGGATAACGTGACCAGAAAACAATATTTTTTGACTCGTGTATTAGTATGGTGGCCAACTTTGTCCCTTTTTTTTAACTCACAGGCAGACCCAAAGCTGTTTTTTGCACCATTCCATGTACAGATTTGTAGTTTTGATTTCCCTATAAAAAGTATGACTACATCTCCATGCTTGCAATGGGACAAAGCTAGGACTGGCTCAGCCTGTTATAGCACACCCCGTCCTCTTGCTGCACTGCTAATTCAGTTTTGTTCAGTGCTTGCCCATCTTCTTTCAGTGTGTCCTAAATGCTGTTTTGCAAATTAACAGCAACAAGTTATGGTGTCCTCTGAACATCAACACTTGCCACTGACTGGCCATTGAAAGGACTTGCTTCCTGTAACTTCTGTGAGATATATGCCACCTGAGGCACTGGTTCTCAGACTTCTGTATCTATTGTTACAGTATTTTAAATGGTGAAAGGATTATCTGTTGCCGTTTGCTGGCATTGTACCTCAGCCTCTCTGCAACTGCTTATCCAAATCACCCAGAATTCTTTGCTGTTTGTGCCTGGCTGCTTGTCCACATTATCCAGCATGCTTTTCAGTGGCTGTCTGTGCCTGCTCGTCCACATTACCCAGAATGCTTGTCAGCAGCTGTCCATGCCTGGTTCTTGTTCAAATTACCCAGAATGCTTTTTTTTGTGGCTGTGTCTGGCTGCTTGTCTATATTACCCAGAATTTGTTTTTGTGGCTGTGACTGGCTGCTTGTCCACATTACCCAGAATGCTTTTCAGTGGCTGTCTGTGCCTGCCTGGCTGCTTGTTCAAATTACCCAGAATGCTTTTCAATGGCTGTCTGTGACTGGCTGCACCCCCTGCTTACAAACTCCTGCAGCTCTAGGCTGTGGCTGGCTCCACTCGTACTCTACAGCTTCAGTGACCCCCAGAGAAAGATTGATCTCAGAACAGTTTCTGCAGTTTTTGTTTCTTTTTATAAAAGAACTGGAGGGTTACTACTATTTTGACTTCTAAAATCATGTGAGTCCTTCCAGAACTAGATTGTAAGCTACACAGAACAGATACGTTTATGATTAGCTGTACACTTTATATGTCTGGTGGCATTGTAGCAATAAGAAGTAGTACTAATGATGTTCATTGCAGACTTCTAGTTTTAAACTGTAAAGCAGCCCCTCTGCTCCAGCCCTCAGCATAGCCTCACTCCTTCTTGAAATTTCTTTGCAGACCATTCAGAGTCATTTGGGGGAGGAGCTGCTACAGGACCTCATCAACTTCTGCCTCAACTACATGGCTTTACTCAAGCTGCCCAAGAAAAGGTACCTCTCCATCATACAGCTACATACACAATTCATATATTGACACGTCCATACAGACACATACAGCATACATACACATCTGTGTAGCCCCCTTATCTCCCTCAGTTTCAGTGTAAGGGCATGTTTAGATACTGCAGAGGACTGACCAGCTCACTGCACCTTCTGGGTTCTTCCACTAGGCCAGGGAGCAGCAATTCTTTGGTGAGCACAGGGTCAGGATATAGATGGCACACAGGAGAAAATATGCTGTCCACACCAGCAAATATTGTTCTAAAATTAAAAATGTACTGAGGTACTTGTGCAATGATCTGATAAAATGTACACGTTGGCCTTCATTTTAATACCTGCCATACTCGAATATTACTCACCTTGAGCTGCAACTAAAAAAAGGCATGAGCCAAATTAAATAAATAAGTAAAACATCTTGTGCGGGAGTCTATAGAACGCTGCCCTTTTCCCTTAAGAATACTCCCTCACAGTGTCAGAACCACCTTAAGCCCCATAGTCCCTCCCAAAGAGGAAATGACATGGGGGGGATAGATAAAGGAGGACAGCTGCCAGGAAGTATAAAAGGCAGGGCCAGCGTTGGGTTAAGGAGGCCCAGGGAAAGGAGAAGTGGGCCCACAGTGTAATTTTTCACTATCTATGTGTAGCTACCATAACCTGGTTCAGGCCAAACCTTAACTTGAATAATTGTGAGAATCCTGTTCTTGAGGCCCGGCTGGAGCCAGATCAGCGTTTGTGCCACCTGAGGGAAAGACTGTGTAAACTATGCTTTGGGGCCTCTCAGACATGGGCCGAGGTTCAAATTTCCTCGGAATCCGAAGAGACTTTCTCCTTCATTTTCTGTACCTGTGAAATAACAGGTGAGGCCTCGGCCTTTGAGTTAATAAAGTGTCTTGCTATACCTTTGTAACCTTGTCTGGTTGTATAATCTGAAGGCCCACCCTCAACCCTCTCTCATCACACCTATATTATAAAGGCAAATTCCATATCATCAAGCTGATCAATCCATAGACTGGTGGGTTGTGTCCATCTACCAGCAGGTGGAGATAGAGAGCAAACTTTTGCCTCCCTATATGTGGTCATGTGCTGCCGGAAACTCCCCAGTATGTTCTCTATCTCAGCAGGTGGTGGTCACACACAGCAGCAGCTCTGGCTAGGCCTCCAAGCCTAATTCTTAGGTTTTGTTGAGTGCCTGGGGTTGAGGGCTCTTTTGAGCAAGTGCAAACCTGGTGGAGCCAGGTCCCTCCTTTTCTCCCCCCTCCCGCTGGCTCCGGTAAAAAAAAAAAAAAATTTTAAACGGCCTTAAAGGCGTTTATTTCGACGTTTATTTAAACGTTCATTGCAGCTACTCACTGGGACACCAGTTCGTTACAGCTCGGAGCGGCAAGCAGGTAATTTTTACCTTTTTATAGCGGGCAGGGGGTTCCCCGATTCTTCTCCTCGTGGCATATGGCGTCGGAGGGCGAGGGCGCAAAGGGTCGCTCCCCGGATCGCTTGAGCGCTTCTAGAGGGGATGCGGGGGTTTTACAGCCTGATTCGCCCTTGTTGAGTGACAGTTTAGTGACCGATGAATGTCCCGGTCCTTCCTCCGGCGTGGCGGTTTTTCCCGCCATAAACGCCCATCCCCCGCTCCTCGCCTCCGCCATCTTGGCCGGCCACACGGCTCGGACGGCTTCTTCGTGGGCCGCCCTTGAGGTTGGAGACATTAATGCCATGAACGCCCTTAATTTGGGCGACGGCACAAAAGCGGCTAAAGTTAAGCGCCGCTCTTCCCGCGCGGCTCCTTCGCGGAGTGTCGCGCCGGACGCCATTTTGGATGCGCAGCATGTCTCTCCCCCGCTCTTGCGAGCGCCGGTTGAGGGTGCGTCTAGGGCTGTTGCCCAGGCTGCGGAAGGCACAGTCTGGGGGGTTTCTCCCCCGAGTTTGTTTTGCTGCTGCATCAGGCTTTCCTCATGCAAAACGCTGCCCCTGCTCCCTCGTCTGGTAAAGAGGTTGAGGTTCCCAGAGGTAAACGTCCTCGGGTTGATTCCCAGGCCTTGGAGGACTTTGTCTCCTCCGATGTAGATGAGGGCAGCGTGTCTGAGGTCTCCCAACGGTCCTTTGCGGATTCCTTGGAGGAGACGGATCCCCGCTCGGATGGAGCGGATGACCCCTCTGCAGCGCGGCTTTTTAGCCCAGAGGATTTGCCCAACCTGTTGTTACAGGCCATGGACACTTTGAAGATTTCCTCTCCGGAGGACGTCTCTCCCTCAGCCCCTGTTGGCTCTGCCATTATGCTGGGGACGAAGCGCCCGCCTAGAACCTTCCACGTGCATGATGCCATGCACACCTTAATTTCGGCTCAATGGGATGTCCCGGAAGCGAGCCTTAAAGTGGCTAGGGCTATGTCCCGCCTCTATCCTTTGGCTGTGAGTGAACGTGAGGCCCAATCTGTGGCCTACCGTGGATTCTTTAATCACTGCGGTGACTAAGAAAACGGCGTTGCCGGTGGAAGGTGGCACGGCCCTAAAGGACGCCCAAGACAGAAGATTGGAGGCGGCCTTAAGGTCGTCCTTTGAGGCAGCTGCTTTAAGTTTGCAGGCCTCAGTTTGCGGCTCCTATGTGGCCAGGGCGTGCCTGACTATGGTGCAGCGGGCTTCCCCCTCGGATCATTCCTTGAGGGCTGATTGGCCGGCCCTGGAATCGGGCTTAGCCTATTTGGCAGACTTGCTGTATGATGCCTTGAGAGCCTCAGCTAAAGGCATGGCTCAGACAGTCTCTGCGCGGCGGTGGCTTTGGCTGAAACATTGGTCTGCTGACCACGCCTCTAAATCCCGCCTGGCTAGATTGCCTTTTAAAGGCAAGCTGCTCTTTGGGGTCGAGCTGGACAAAATCGTGACCGATCTCGGCACGTCTAAGGGCAAGAAATTACCAGAGGTCAGGGCTCGGGCTAGTACTCGTCCCGGTACCTCCAGAGGACGGTTGCAGGAAGCCCGTCGGTACCGCCCGGGCAAGTCGGGCTCCTCTGCCCCTGCTTCCTTCAAGAGGAATTTCTCCCCCAAGCAGCATTCCTTTCGCAGAGACCGCCGTCCCGGAGGTGCTCCCTCCGGTCCTCCCCCAGGGTCTCGTACCCAATGACGGGGCCTTGGTCCACGCCCCAGTGCAGATTGGAGGACGGCTGTCCTCGTTTCTGGGCGAGTGGACCACAATAACTTCAGACGCGTGGGTGCTGGAAGTCATCAGAGACGGCTACAAGCTAGAGTTCTGCCGACCCTTAAAAGACGGGTTTGTACTCTCTCCCTGCAAGTCTCCGGTCAAAGCTGTGGCAGTGCAGCAGACCTTGGACAATCTGATCCGCCTGGGCGTGGTCGTTCCGGTGCCAGAAAGTCAGCTTGGCAAAGGACGTTACTCCATTTACTTTGTGGTACCAAAGAAAGGAGGTTCTGTCCGGCCTATCCTCGACCTCAAAGGGGTCAATCGGGCCTTGAAAGTGCGGCACTTTCGCATGGAGACTCTCCGCTCTGTTATAGCGGCAGTGAAGGCAGGAGAGTTCTTGGCTTCCTTGGACATCAAGGAAGCGTACCTGCATATTCCCATCTGGCCTCCTCATCAACGCTTTCTGCGTTTTGCAGTCCTGGGACGACACTTCCAGTTCAGAGCCCTCCCTTTCGGGTTGGCTACTGCTCCGCGGACCTTTTCCAAAGTAATGGTGGTCATCGCGGCCTTCCTACGAAAGGAAGGGGTACAAGTCCATCCTTATCTGGACGACTGGTTGATCCGAGCCCCCTCTTATGCAGAGTGCGGCAAAGCTGTGAACCGGGTAGTTGCTCTTTTGAGCTCCCTGGGATGGATCATCAACTGGGAAAAGAGCCAGCTGCGCCCGACTCAGTCCCTGGAGTACCTGGGAGTTCGATTCGACACCCAAGTGGGCAGAGTGTTCCTGCCAGACAATCGGATTGTCAAACTTCAGGCTCAAGTGGACCAGTTCCTAGTAGCCTCTCCTCTTCGGGCTTGGGACTATGTGCAGCTGTTGGGCTCTATGACGGCCACGATGGAAGTAGTGCCCTGGGCCAGGGCTCATATGAGACCACTTCAACACTCTTTGCTGCGGCGCTGGACTCCGATGTCGGAGGATTATGCTGTGCGCCTTCCCTTGGACCCAGCAGTGCGCAAGGCGCTGAGCTGGTGGATGCAGACAGACAAGTTGTCTGCGGGAATGCCTCTGGTGACCCCAGAGTGGATTGTCGTCACGACGGACGCCTCTTTGTCGGGCTGGGGAGCCCACTGCTTGGGAAGGACAGCGCAGGGGCTCTGGTCTCCTGCAGAGGCAAAGTGGTCTATCAACCTCCTGGAACTCAGAGCCATTCGGTTGGCGCTTTTGGAGTTCATCCCGGTACTGGTGTTGAAGCCTGTACGGGTCCTGTCGGACAATGCCACGGCTGTGGCCTATGTCAACCGCCAGGGAGGTACCAAGAGCGCCCCTCTAGCCAAGAAGGCTATGAATCTTTGCCAGTGGGCGGAAGCGAACCTGGAGCAGCTTTCAGCGGCCCACATTGCCGGAGTCATGAATGTCAAGGCGGACTTTCTCAGTCGCCATACCTTGGAGCCCGGAGAGTGGCAACTATCTGCTCAGGCGTTCTTGGACATCACGAAGCGCTGGGGCCAGCCGAGCCTAGATCTGATGGCGTCATCGGCCAATTGCCAAGTGCTGCGCTTTTTCAGCAGAGGACGGGACCCTCGATCCCTGGGAGTAGATGCTCTTCTCCAACAGTGGCCGACACAAGAGCTCCTCTATGTGTTCCCGCCCTGGCCCATGTTGGGCAGGGTGCTAGACCGGGTGGCAAAGCATCCCGGCAGGGTAATCCTGGTGGGTCCGGATTGGCCCAGACGTCCCTGGTATGCGGACTTGATCAGGCTCTCAGTCGACGATCCTCTGCGGCTGTCAGTGGAGCAGGGCCTGTTACATCAGGGTCCCGTGGTGATGGAGGATCCCTCCCCCTTTGGTCTTATGGCCTGGCTATTGAGCGGCAGCGTCTGAGGAAGAAGGGCTTCTCAGACAAGGTCATCGCCACTATGTTAAGAGCGAGGAAGCGCTCTACTTCTACTGCTTACGCCAGGGTTTGGCGTATCTTTGCAGCGTGGTGTGAAGCAGGCTCACTTTCTCCCTTCACTGCTCCAATTTCTTCAGTGTTGGCGTTCCTGCAAGAAGGTCTGGAGAAAGGCCTGTCGCTCAGTTCCCTTAAAGTCCAGGTAGCGGCTCTGGCTTGCTTCAGGGGCCGCCTGAAGGGTGCTTACCTGGCTTCGCAGCCAGATGGGGTGCGTTTTCTCAAGGGAGTTAATCACCTGCACCCTCCTCTGCACTCAGTGGTGCCTGCGTGGAATCTCAACCTGGTGCTAAGAGCATTGCAGAAGCCGCCTTTTGAACCCTTGTCGAGGGCATCTCTGAAAGACCTGACGTTGAAAGCAGTCTTTTTGGTGGCTATCACTTCAGCCAGAAGAGTTTCCGAGCTCCAGGCGCTCTCATGTCGAGAGTTTTTTCTGCAGTTCACTGAGGCAGGAGTGACTATTCGCACAGTGCCTTCCTTCCTGCCCAAGATTGTTTCTCGCTTCCATGTGAATCAGCAGCTCTGTCTTTCGTAGGGAGGACTACCCAGAGGAGTACTCTGCTCTTAAATATCTGGATGTGAGGCGAGTCATCA
Organism: Microcaecilia unicolor; assembly: GCF_901765095.1. Classification (NCBI taxonomy): domain Eukaryota; kingdom Metazoa; phylum Chordata; class Amphibia; order Gymnophiona; family Siphonopidae; genus Microcaecilia; species Microcaecilia unicolor. Next base: position 305,511,844 of record NC_044031.1, read on the forward strand.
TCAGATACTTGGAAGTGACCAATGATTTCCGGAAATCGGATCATCTGTTTGTCCTGTTTGCAGGTCCTCGTAAGGGTCTGCAGGCTGCTAAGCCTACAGTGGCAAGATGGGTCAAGGAAGCCATTGCAGCGGCTTATGTGGCTGCAGGGAAGGTGCCGCCTATCCAGCTGAAGGCTCACTCCACGAGAGCTCAGGCGGCCTCGATAGCAGAGGTCGGATCCGTCTCCTTGGAAGAGATATGCAAGGCGGCAACTTGGGCTTCGGCTCATACATTCTCCAAGCATTGCCGTTTGACGGTGGCTGCACGGGCGGAGGCCCGGTTTGGAGCTTCAGTGTTGAGGTCAGGGATTTCAATGTCCCGCCCTGGGTGAGTACTGCTTCGGTACATCCCACCAGTCTATGGATTGATCAGCTTGATGATATGGAAGGTAAAATTATGTATAATCATACCTGATAATTTTCTTTCCATTAATCATAGCTGATCAATCCATAGCCCCTCCCAGATATCTGTACTGTTTTTATTCTGATTGCATTTCAGGTGCAAGTTTAGTCTTCAGTTACTTCAGAAAGACTTCGTGTTCAAGTTTTTCACTTGGATTCTTCAAGAGTTGAGACGAGTTTGTGTTACAGTGAGCTGCTGCATTCCTCTCCCCCCCGTTTTACGGGGCTGGATTGAGACATAAATTCTGCCGGCACTCCCTCCCGCTTCGTGCGGCTGTAGGGCAGCTTTGTACCCCTCCCGCTTCGGCGGTGTTAGGGTCAGTCAGCTCCTCCCGCGGTTGCGGTTGCAGGATAAGCCAGATCCCCCCGCATCGGCGGGTGTGGTGTCCCTCCCCCGCTCCGCGGGGATGAGCTGGACGGATTCCCCTCCCCCACTTGTGTGGGGATGAGCTGGGTTAATTCCCCTCCCCCGTTTCGGCGGTGGTGAGCTGGGCAGAGTGTCCCTTCGTGGGTGTAATTCTCTAAGTGCTGAGTCCTGCGGATGGAGCTTTGATATCGACATACTGAGGAGTTTCCGGCAGCACATGACCACATATAGGGAGGCAAAAGTTTGCTCTCTATCTCCACCTGCTGGTAGATGGACACAACCCACCAGTCTATGGATTGATCAGCTATGATTAATGGAAAGAAAATTATCAGGTATGATTATACATAATTTTACCTTAAGTGTCTGTGTACCTGTATAATATAGCTTCACAAAATGAGCCTGGTAGTGCACAACTGCTTTCACATAAATTCTACACCTTCTCTGAAGAAGGTACAAATATGTGCAGATAGTTATGTATTTTATAAACTATGTGAATTGTGACTTCATCCCTGCCCAAAATACGCCTCTGAGAGCACCTGTACACAGATTGTATAAAAGTAAGGGCACAGGAGCCCCAGTCAACCACGTGAGCAGAAGGGCAGCCTAGGAATTGCACCCAGGTTTCCTATATGGCAATATGCAATATTTATCTCTGAGCCACTGCCTCTTTCATCTCTGTGAAATTGTCCAAACTATATTAATAACCTTAGTAGTGGCTATGAGCATATCATTGAGGTAGTGCTGGGAAAAAGGGTTTTCCTAAATTTAAAGACAGGAGATAATGTGGAATACACAGCATTGGTTTCCAGGTAAGATAACCCTCTCCCTGGTCTCTCTCTGTGTCTGCAGAGGAACCTTCATAGAGTTTCGCAATGGAATGTTGAACATCTCTCCGATTGGTCGGAGCTGCAACCAGGAGGAGCGAATCGAGTTCTCAGAACTGGACAAGGTGACTCAGACTGTGCAGACATGAACTAAAGGACCCATTACTCTCATCTACCCCCTCCAGAGCCCTTGGCTGGCCTGATATTCCAACCTTTTGTGTGCTCTATCTTCCCCTCCAGACTGCCTGGGTGGGAGACACAGGGAACATGAGCAGATATGGTGGCAGCAGTGGAAGGGGAGCAGATGTGGAAGGAGAAGATGGAGACACTGGGAGGGTGGGGGAAGAAAGGCAGGTGTGAAATGGCAATGATGGGCCCGATAAGTTGGAGAGGATGTTGGGGAAGGGGGTTAAGAGGCAGAGGATGGATGCTGGGGGAGTATGGACTCCTCCCTTCATCACTCACTTGTAGAGAAAGGTTGTGTATACACACACCCCCTGCCAGTCCACACCAAGGACAGGATGGCAGATCAATTGTACAGGTAACCATCAAAGATTTTCACCCAGAATGCCCCTCATCCTAACGCATCCCAGATTATTGCCTCTTCTAATTATAGCTTCATGCAGTCTGTTAGTAATTGTGTGCCTGTCACTTGTCTCTCCCTTTGTTCTCTCTACCCGCAGAAGGAGAGGATCCGTGAGAAGTTTGTGGCCGCTTTACAGAGGGAGTTTGCTGGGAAGGGCCTGAGATGCACACGAGGTGAGTGTGGATCATTCCAGGGAGCCAGCTGAGAGCTCTCCTGTGCAGTTTACAGGCAGCAAATGCCAGGTTCAGCTTTTTGTCTTCAGGTGTTACAGTGGCTAGTAAGATAAGTTCTAGGGAGAAACACAGTGATGAGATACCAAGCTGGTTTCTGTTTTTTAGGAAATGTACCCCAATTTGCCACTGGATCCAAGGATATAATTATTGAGGTTACATGAACAGGAGAGAAATTGTGGATGAAAGTCTTGGGCTGTAGAATACCAAATCATAGTAGTAGTAGCAAGAAAGTGGAGGGATAGAATGGCTGAATCATCACAGAGTGAATTTTAAGAGGGGGGAACTTATGTATTTAGGTAACATAATGTATAACAAGCTGACTTTGTCACCTCAAGCAACCGTGATCTTTTTGGCAGGACGGAATCCCTTTTGCCACAAAATATATTCTTTAGTAGAGAACAACTTGCAAAATATACTATCCAATGGGAACCTGAAATTTTATTTTGTTTGTATTAGGTTTAAAAGTTTGATAACAGTTATAATGTCAGAGTGTTAAAAGTATTTGAAAATTTTCCCCGAAGAGACTAAAAGCAAACAGAAAGAGGTGTGTATTAAGACATGTATTTGGTGGCATGTGCATTGTATTTTACTATGTACTAGAGTTGGTCAATAAAAATGAAAAAAGATGGCCGCTGCATCCCTTCTCCAGCAAAACTCCTGAAAATCCCTGCTGTAATTCTGTTCTCTTTCCAGGAGGCATGATCAGTTTTGACGTGTTCCCTGAGGGCTGGGACAAGAGATATTGCCTGGATATTCTGGATGGGGAGCAGTTTGACACCATTCACTTCTTTGGGAATGAGACCTCGCCGGTGAGTCTCCGGATCAGCTTCAGCTCTCGGCTTCCAGGCCTTTCTGGCATTCAGCAGTGACCTCTAGTGTTCCAGTGGGGGAAGTGGAAAGGCCATTTTCCCAATGGCATTTCCATGGCAGTGATGGATCTCATGTGTTTATTGATCCTTGATTTGCCACTTTAACTAATTAATAGGACAAAGCAGTTTGCAGGAATGTTAAGGGTCTTTTTACTAAGCTGTGACAAAAGTGACCTTAGTGCAAGTTTTCCCCACATGCTAAGCCATTTTTTTTACTGCAGCCATAAAACTGGCCTTTTATTTGTTTTCATTAATGCCATTAGTGCATGGCCATTAAAAAATTATACTGTATGAGCATTTACTACCACCCATTGTGTAGGCAGTAAGGGCTCACCTGGTACTCTTGTGCTAACCACTAATGTAGCTGTGCTGATTAGCGCAGGAACACTCACTCTCCATGCTCCTCTCAACAAAATGTTTCAAATATTTTTTAGCACGCCAGTGTGGCAGTTAGCACAGGACTCCTGAATGCATCCTGCAGTACACCATTTTAAGCTGTGGTAGGAGTTCGTTCGCAACTAACACAGCTTAGTAAAAAGACCCCTTAGTTATCTTGAATTACCCAAATGAACATCAGCACATAGGGATAGGATAAAAAGTCCAGGTCGTTCCTGCCACATCAAAAGATCCCCAAACAGAGGTACAGAAACAAGCAGCGCTCACCCATAAAACCCCCAGAAGCTGGGCCCCAAACACAATTCGAAAAGTCCTGATCTTATTGAGTTAATCTTTAATAACTGGATGAAAACACAGCATCCAAGGGTGAGCTCAAGTCAATGTGTGTTCCGCAAACACTTCCTCGGGGGTCATCACCAGAACCATGATGTTCTTCTAAACCCACAACACCAGGGGGGCAGTACAGCCCAAAATAGTCCACATCATTCTGTTAGTGAATGAATTCGTTACTTCATAGGAATGAGTTTGTACTGCAATTCCAGTCACAGCAGACAGCACGAGTTAAAATAGTTTAATAAGGAATTTGATATACCAATAGCACAACTGTGTTGATCAAAGCGGTTAACAAACTACAGAAAGAAAATGAAGAAAGGAACACCAATTATAATAGGATTCATCCACAAGGAGGGGTCATAATGGTTAAGATACAGGGGCTGGTGTGCCTTAGTCTGCAACAAACTATTCAGCTAGATAGGGTTGAGGGCCCAAAGGCCAACTGAAAAAAAATGAGTCTTTAGTAATTGTTTACATTTTGGGATAGAAACCGCAGATCTCAAAGGTGTGAGGTCATTCCAATGCTTTGGAGCGATTAAAAACGAAGGCCATGAAACATGACCTTTCCAGTCTCACCCATGCCAGATTCACACATTCTGGTGATTTACAGGTATCCCTTCAGTGTTGTAATGTTCTACCAGAGAACATTGTGGTTCTAGAAGCATGGGTGAAAGGCGCATTGGTTCGAGTTCATTCTCAACTACTGTTTCAGAGCTATGCACTTTATAGCCTGTTAAAGCTAAACCAGCTATAATCTGGCTGTTGATGGGTTTGTTTGGTTTCTGTAGGCTGTTGTTGGGCGAGTGCTATCCATTTGCCATCTAGAATTACTCATTTTGTGCAGTGCCCCTTTCCGGGGAGTGTTGGTATTCGTCTGCTTTCCAGAGAACTTATCCGAACTGTTCTTAGATCAACTTTTTTGCTGTCCTATCTGGATAGTTAGCAGTGATATGAAGTGCTGCCATCTGGATGATTTGTGCCTGTACCCCAATTGGCTTGGCACTATCTGGATAGTCCAAATACAGCTTCACACACGCTGCGTACCAAAATCAATAAGTACTCCCGCTGTCACCTAAGAGGCCAAACATGACCATGCACTATATAGTGGAGAAAAAAAGCCTCAGTAACGCCACCCAGCCAGACTAAGATTACAGACTATAAGGCGTGGACCCGGCCCACCATCATCTGGCTAAAAAAAAAACTCCACGTAGTGCTCCTTAGTATATCTAGGTATGTGTTGAAAACTTCTCTCAACTCAACTGGTAAGGTGACAAACGTGTATATATACTTTATAGAACACAGAATGTAGTTTGAATCAATTGCTTTCTGTTCTAGTCATACAGTTTACATCAGTTCAATACTAATCATCAATCCTGGTGAAACAGCCACAAATCACTTAGCTTCAATCCAATTGCTGCAGTGTTCCGCTGTCCTTAATATCACCAGCTTCAACCCAACAGGGAAGCCCCGTTTCATTTCCACTGCATCAGGGGTTTCAAAGCTACATCTGGGATTACAATCCCATCTCTCTTCTGCTGTATCGAAAAACAGAGCAGGTAACTGACAAAAAGATGCCTATGCCAATCTTTAAATGGATTACGCACCTCCCATTCTGATTCAGACCAACCAATCAGCAATGGTCACTAACTCTATCGTCACTCCATCCGTAGCACAAATCAGAATCGAGGAGGAAATACCACAACACAATCAACTCAAAAGAACCAAACAAAACAAAAATCCAAACAAAAATAATTTTTTGTCGGAAGCATTTTTCAAAAAAATGCCGACCACTCCACCCGGACATTCAGTCCATCTGGTTCCATCAAGTTGAAAAAAAATATCCACTTCTGTTCTGATTGACGCAATGCACGACTCATATCCCCTCTCCTTTGGGAAGGTCTTAATTGCTCCAATACTGCACATAGTAGATTGTCAAACTGATGGTGCTGGGTCTCACAGTGAGTCACTAGCGGAGCCTCCCGCTTCAGAAGCTTGAGGCAGGAGCGATGCTCCATCAATCTTGTTTTTAAACTTCTCATGGTCTGCCCAATATACAGTAGGTCACAGGGGCATTTAATTAAATACACTACCCCAGCCGATTCGCAGGTCATGTTAGATTTCCAAATGCATTTCTGATCTGAACCAGAGTGGGAGGTGCGTAATCCATTTAAAGATTGGCGTAGGCGTCTTTTTGTCAGTTACCTGCTCTGTTTTTCGATACAGCAGAAGAGACACGGGATCATAATCCCAGATGTAGCATTGAAACCCCTGATGCAGCAGAAGCGAAACGGGGATTCCCTGTTGGGTTGAAGCTGGTGATATTAAGGACAGCGGAACACTGCAGCAATTGGATTGAAGCTAAGTGATTTGTGGCTGTTTCACCAGGATTGATGATTAGTATTGAACTGATGTAAACTATGAATAGAACTGAAAGCAATTGATTCAAACTCCATTCTGTGTTCTATAAAGTATATATACACGTTTGTCACCTTACCAGTTGAGTTGGGAGAAGTTTCCAACACATACCTAGATATACTAAGGAGCACTACGTGGAGTTTTTTTTTTGAGCCAGATGATGGTGGGTCGGGTCCACACCTTATAGTCTGTAATCTTAGTCTGGCTGGGTGGCGTTACTGAGGCTTTTTTTCTCCACTGTGTAGTGCATGGTCATGTTTGGCCTCTTAGGTGACAGCGGGAGTACTTACTGATTTTGGTATGCAGCGTGTGTGAAGCTGTGTTTGGAGTTTCGATTTAATTTCAAAGTGTGAGTGGACTTGGTCAAAAGACTATCTGGATAGTTCCAGAGCGGTCTGTAAACGTACTCAGTGGCACCATTCGGACAGGGCCACTGAATATCTCTCTCAATACCTTCTACTTGGATAAATGCTTTTAAATTTTAGTCCCATGTTTAATTCAGACACCTTTTTTTTTTCTGACATACTGGGTCAGACCAATGATCAATCTAGCCCAGTATCCTGCTTCCAACAGTGGCTAATGCAGGTCACACATACCAAAAAGTAGCAACATGCCAGGGTAAGCAGTGGCTTTCCCATATCTGTCTCAATAGCAGACTATGGACTTTAACTCCAGAAACTTGTCCAAACCTTTTTTAAAACCAGTTACACTAACCGCCATTACTCTCCTCTGGTAGAGGAACATAAATCATCCTGATGGCAGCATTAAATATCACCGCTAGTTATCCAGATAACTTAGGACATAATTTTATCCATAAGTTTGGATTTTTATGTTTTTCCTGTTTTCAGATTTGCGGATTTTGCTTCTTTCTCTTTTTGTTTTGTGGGGGGGAGGGGGTAGTTGTTAATACCACTGTGGCATTCATGGTTTAATGGAAAGCATAGCATTTACAAGTTATAAATCTATGAGGAATTCAGATTGAATCATACACATTGCCTTCATGCAGAGCAAACAATTGCCACAGAGCAGTTTACAGGAGGAGGGGGTAAGCCTATAATGAAGAGAAAGCCGTACTAACCTGGAATGAATCAAGAAAAAAATACTAGGAGGAGGAATAAGAACATATCTAACTGTGCTATTCCCTGCTTTCTATTCCCTTCTCTTGCAGGGTGGGAATGACTATGAGATCTTCACAGACCCTCGTACAGTGGGGCACACTGTGAGTTCCCCACGGGACACCATCCGCAGGTGCACTGAGCTCTTCTTTCCAGAGAGGACCAGTGAATCCTGATGCTGGCAAAGCCGCCATCCCCACATGAACTGTTGGGTTGTCTGAAGACATGACCGTGCTGTCGGGAAGTTTCTGCCATCCTCCACAGAGACGGGACGAGAGAGGCTAAGGGATCACTCTTCATGGGCTCTCAGCCTGCTCTTGCCTCCTGGTGTCATAGGTCTATCTCCCATTAGTGCCACAAGTCTCTGCTGTACGGGGAAGAAAAGTGTTGGGAAAGAGAGGCTGGGATCTCTCTTTCTTGGCTGAATCACACCCTTCTAGCAGATGGTTGCACTTTAAAAATTGCTTCATTCTAGGGAATGCACATGGACCTGTTAATATTCATGACATGATGTAATCTATACACTGGAATACAGCAAGACAGTCTCTGCTCCTTGACCTGAAAGACACAGTGACCTTGCACAGCTTCACACCCATGAGAAGTAATGCCTGTATCACTAATTACTCATGTGGGAATAAAGTACAGTGTATCTCAATGGCATACCTATGGGAGGTGGAGCCATTTGAGATTTGTAGGGAAGGTCCACTTTTGAAGAGCCAAGTTGAGAACCGGATACTCCATAACATACCTCAGCCTCAGGCAGCTGTGTGTCTGGGCTACATGTCATCCAGCTATGCAGTGAAGCCCTACATGACACTATCCAGCTGTGAGTAGGCACAGTGCAGCAGTTTGGAAATGAGGTGGGACCCTCATGTAAGGCGCACCGTCTGAAGACATGTTTTACTTTTTGAAACATTTTTTTAAAAAGTTTATTCTTCAATTGGGTTCCTTCTACCTTGGTGAGCAGTTTGACAATACTGTCACTGCATGCTGTGATTCTACCTAGGCTGTGGACCAGTGGCGATGTCATATGACATCACTAGCTGTAAGGACCAATGAGAAATGAGTGTGATTCTTAAAGCATGCTGCCAGGCGTGTGGAGGAGTTACAGGGACCCTACTGCTTAAAGAATTTCAAGCATGTTTGTTGACTGGGCTGTGTTGTGTGAGTGTGTTCACTGTTGTATGCTCTCATGGTACTTCAGAGTGCTCACTGAGCTCCTTTTTTGGTGATGATGTTTAAAAGAAAATATCTAACACTTTAGTTCCAAGGTTTTTGTTTGTGCAGAATAGTTTTTTTCTATAATGTATTATGGACCTCAGTGGTGACGCAGCAAAAGCGAAACATGCTGCATGTCGGCCACTGGTCCTGTTGTTTATGACTGCAAACAAAGCAAAGTCTTTTTTGTAAAAAGTTTTTTTTTTACATATGAGACAAAGGTAAAGATTTAAGATGGGATATGAAGTTGCGCTAAAATGTCAAGAAATTTATAAAAAGTATTCAAAAAGTTAAAATAAGGAATTTGATTTAAAAATTGGACCCTGTGAAGAGGCAAGGTGAGCTAAGAGATATTCTGGCTCTTATGAAATGAGTCACCACTGAGGTCCACAATAGATTATACAAAAAAGCTATTCTACACCAACAAAAACCTTGGAACTAAAGTGTTAGATGCTGGGCTCTCTTGGGACTGTTTATTGCATAATTAGCCCCCGTCTGCTTGTTGAGATAAACCTTTAAGTGTGTCCTCTTGAAGCTGATTAAAAGAAAATATCAGCAGAGTTGGTAAAATGAGAATTTGAACTGTTCGGGCAGCCAAAGCCAGTTAGTCTTGCAGTTTCAGTATGCTTTGCTTCCCTTTTAGCCAGTGCTTCCCAACCCTCTAGTGGAGGCACACCTGGCCAGTTGGCTTTTAAGATTACCACAGTGAATATACACGAGATAGATTTGCATAGAGTGGGCCTCCAGAACATGCATAATCATTGTGAAAGCCAGGAAGGGGTTGAGAAGCACTGCTCTATTGTATCCAACTATCTCTTATTCATATTCTTTGTAGACAGCATTTGACGTAGGCTGGCTAGGGGACATGCCAGAACTGGCTTGAAAAACTAATCTACAAATTATGGAGAATGAAAAAATGGAGGGGGGAGTTGGGTTTATTTAGCTTAAATACAAGAAAGGGGGGAACGGGACTTCTGTGGTTCTTGCAATTTCATTCAAAACGGTTTACATATTATATACAGGTACTTATTTGTACCTGGGGCAATGAAGGGTTAAATGATTTGCCCAGAGTCACAAGGAACCCAGTTCCCCAAGATCAAAGTCTGCTGTGCTAACCACTAGGCTACACCTAATAACACTCTCCAAATACAAAAAGGGGAGGAGGTAGGATGAAAAGGTGTTAAAAAAGAGGTGGTGATCAGTTGTTCCCCTTATGGAGGAAAAAAGTGAATTGCAGCAAGGGACAAGGCTGCTTTTCTTTATGGGTGACTACCCTGGACTTCCTTAATAATGCAAGGCCCTTTGCAATATCTAGAAAAGGGTAGAAAGGAATAAGATATCTGCCAAGTGCTGTCAACACCCGACACATCCATACAGAGAAAAATGTAGGTAGACAGTCTGCCCATCCATGCCATCAATTCTGTCTATCACTCCGTTAGAGATCCTATGTACTTGTCCCAAGCTCTCTTAAATTCAGATACTGTTTTCATCTCCACCACTGCCACTGGGAGTCCATTCTACAAATTCACCACCCTTTCCGTGAAGAAGTATTTCCTCAGGTCACTTCTGAATCTATCCCCTTTCACCTTCATCCTATGCTCCCTTATTCCCAAGCTTTCTTTCAATTAAAAAGAGACTTGCCTTCCGTGCATTTATGCCACATAGGTATTTAAATGTTTCTATCATATCTCCCCTTTCCCGCCTTTCTTCCAAAGTATACATATTAAGATCTTTAAGTCTATCTCCATATGCTTTATGACAAAGACCACTGGCCATTTTAGTAGCTACCCTCTGGACTGATTCCTTCCTGTTTATATCTTTTTGAAGGTGCAGGCTTCAGAATTGTACGCAATATTCTAAATGAGGTCTCACCAGAGTCTTATACAGGAACATCATCTCCTCCTTTGGCCTACTGGCCATTCCTCTCCCTATTCACCCAGGATAGCTTCTAGCTTTCACCATTGCCTTTTCTACCTGTTTGGCCACCTTAAGATCATCGCTTATGATCATACCCAAGTCCCGCTCCTCTTTTGTGCACAAACGTTCTTTACTCCCTAAACTATAAGAACATAAGAGTAGCCATACTGGGTCAGATCAGTGGTCCATCTAGCCCAGTATCCTGTTTTCCAAACAGTGGCCAAGCCAGGTCACAAGTACCTGGCAGAAATCCAAATTGTGGCAACACTCCATACTACAAATTCCAGGGCAAGCAGTTGCTTCCCATGTCTGTCTCAATAACAGTCTATGGACTTTTCCTGTACCGTTCCTTCAGGTTTTTGCATCCCAAATGCACAACCCTGCATTTTTTTGCTTTAAATCTTAGCTTTTTGGGGAGTTTCGATGCGAAGAGCAGGCAGTCCTATCCTAAGGATGGCCATTATATTGTTTCTGTTTATTGTTTATAGTCTGAGTTAATTTATACTGTATGTATTAAGATTAGATTGTTGAGGGAGGTTTTGGGTTATGATAGTTTGATTTGATGTAATCTGATTTAGTTTTTATTTTAGTTCTGTTCTCCTGAAGACGCCATAGGAGGTGAAACATTGATAGGGAGAATGTCTTGTCCCCACATTGACTCCCGATTTCATGGCAAGATTGCAAGACTCACTGGAGGAGAGTTTACAATGCAATTTATTTCCTGACATCGCACCAAGGGAAAATATTCCCCGTGCACATTAGTAACTTTTATCATGGTTTGAAGGGTAGCAAACAGTTGTTTGAACCGTTACATAATTTCTGGACTTGCTGTTTCAAATTTTTGGACATTTGAACATTGTAGTAGTTTTGGTAGGCAGGGAGGGCTATTGGGGTGCAATTATGAATGGCACTGTGTGTACTGCATTACAGAGGAAGTACATCCTTCCAGTGAGAGACACTAAATTCTGAGTACCATTCATTATTATTTTAAGAAAATAGGTATATTTACATAGTATTTTCATTTTTATGGGTCTTGTTATTTAGTACAATTGTGAATGAGTAGAGACTGGAGACATTTTCGATACCCCAGTAAATTGTAGTAATTAAATCTTAGCTGCCAAATTCCAAAGCATTCCTCTAACTTCGCTAAGTCTTTCCTCGTTATCCACACCATCAGGGGTGTCTACCCTATTGCAGATTTTGCTATCATCTGCAAAGAAGCAAACCTTACCAGACAGCCCTTCAGCAATATCGCGTACAAAAATGTTAAAAAGAACCGGTCCAAGAACCAAACCTTGTGGCACACCACTGGTAACATCCTTTTCGTCAGAATGAGCTCCATTTACCACTACCCTCTGTCGCCTTCCAATCAACCAGTTCCTAACCCAGTCAATCACTTAAGGGCCCATACCGAGGGCACTCCGTTTATTTATTAGTTTTCTATGCGGAACCATGTCAAAGGCTTTGCTAAAACCTAAATACACCACATCTAATGCTCTCCCTTGATCCAACTCTCTGGTCATCCAATAAAAGAAATTAATCAGCTTTGTCTGACAAGACCTGTCTCTAGTGAAACCATGTTGCCTCAGTTCCTGTAATCCATTGGATTCCAAAAACTTTACTGTTCTCTGTTTTAAAAGTGTTTCCATTAATTTACTTACCATAGAGGTTAGACTTACCTGCCTGTAGTTCCCAACCTCTTTCTTACTTCTGCTTTTGTGGAGACGGACCATATCTGCTCTTCGCCAGTCCTCCGGAACCACACCTGACTCTAAAGAAGCATTGAAAAGATCAGCCAGCGCAGCCGCTAGAACCTCCCTCAGTAATTTCAGATGTATGCCGCCTGGCGCCATCGCTTTATCCACCTTTAGGTTAGCAAGCTCCTCATGAACACAGTCCTCTGAAAATCATTCAGGGACTATCACCCCTCCATTCCTATTTGTGTTTGTCTTCTGTGGTCCTGCTTCTAGTCCTTCAGCTATGAACACAGAACAGAAATATGTGTCAAGCAGTTCCGTCTTATCTTTATCAGCTTCTACATATTCTTCCCCTTCATCTTTCTCTGAATGCCACTTTTGCACTTCTTCCTATCACTAACATATCTAAAAAAAATGTCCCCCCAGTTTACCATATTGGCAATTTTTTTTCTTCAGTTTTCATCCGTCTTCCTCTTACTGTGATCTCTTGTAATTTATGAACGCTAACCTCTTTTTTTCCTACCCTTTCAGCTACTACTTTTGAGAACCAAAGCAGCCTCCTTTTCTTCTTTTATTTACTTTCCTTATACAAAGGTTTGTTGCCCTTTCAGTAGCTCCTTTCAGTTGGCCATTCAAAGGATGAAATTCAGTGTGCAGTCACCCATCTTGACAGAACTCCTGATTCCATATTTGATATCTATCAAGGCTTTTGTTGTCAGTTATGGACAGTAGTAAATCATGTATGTGCATGGAGATATGGTTTCTATCTTTTAACCAATTCCCAATCCATAACAGAACATTGCCTCTTTTCTCAGGAGCCTCTCCTAAGGGACATTGTCAAAAGCTTTCTGAAAATCTAGATACACTACATCAACTGGCCGACCTTTATCCACATGCGGGAGAGAATTGGGTTAGAAGGGTGCGTTTTCAATAGGGCACCTAACTACAAAACTACTCATGTACATTATAGGCCGCACAATGCCAGTTGAGTTGTAAATGCAAGCTACCCTTGCACAGTTTTTGAAGGCTGGCTTATTTGGATAGAAGTGTGTGTCTGCACTTTCCCTTGTCAAATGATAGCACAACTGGTGTGCTCTTTCTACTGCTCACAACAATAGTTTCCAGCTGAGCCTCTGAAACATCCCCTGAAACACTTTTCTTGTGCTACCTAAATGCATACAGGTGACTGGAAATCCATTGATGCTGATTAAGTCCATCTTCCCGACTCCTTATCTCATGTGCATGGATCCCAACTGAGCCCTTGAAAATTTGCCCCTTTGAACTCTCTAACTGTGATTTGACTGGGAGAGGGGGTTGACCGTCTGCAGGTTACAGCAGTGATGCCCAAACTTTTTACTATGATGGCGCCTCTAAAATATTTTTTTCATAAACTGAGGAACCCTTAATTTATGTAATTATATATATTCATATACCTGATTCTACAATCTTATTTCTTGAGGAACCCTAAGAGAGTTCAAGGAACCCAGTTAGGGAATCATTGGGTTACAGAAACATCAGTCTGGGGTGCTAAGGATAAAGGGGATCCACAGAATGGACTAGAGCCATGTATCCCATAAAAGATCACTTCTCAGGACCTCCCTTGGTGGCACTAAGTACATCCTTGTTATCTATCATGCTCTTAACTCATGGTAAGTATTTTTGTGCTTACTGCAGGGGCAGATGCAGGGAATGCCCCCTTAAAGTAAATGCAAAGGCTTTGCAGTTATGCAGTAAAAATTATTGCATGGTCAATGCAAACTTTTACCTCACTAAAAGTGCGCCTTAGTCCTGGAGCCTCACCTGCTTTCCACAGGGAATAAATCTCCTTAAATGGTCAAAGTCAGCAAAGGTAACTCCATGTATACATAATATTAGACCCAGCTGTTAAATTATTCAATCAATTTGTAACAAAATTCAAATCTAAACTTCACTTTTATGTTCCAACCATACCAAACTTTATTCATTAACGTCCAAACACATCCTTATATTTATAGCTTCCTCCTTTGTATTCTTTAGTTTGTAACTTCATACTTTAAAATGTCTTCTCATTTCAGTTGAAAACACTTGCGTGTCTTTATACACCTTAAAGTATGAAGTTACAAACTAAAGAATACAAAGGAGGAAGCTATAAATATAAGGATGTGTTTGGACGTTAATGAATAAAGTTTGGTATGGTTGGAACATAAAGTGAAGTTTAGATTTGAATTTTGTTACAAATTGATTGAATAATTTAACGGCTGGGACTAATATTATCTATCCACCGGGAATAGGCATGAGGATGCCAGTGTGTGCATATTATAAGGCTCTGCTTAACACTTCAGGATGCAGGTGAAAGCTTGGCTCTTCAAACAGGCCTTTAATGGAAGAAGTAACTAACTTGTTAGTCTCACTCACACCCAAGGATTGACTCGAGCTGCACATACTGCAGTGGGACATGTTTATCCACTCCTACCATAGCTGAGATAATAGTAACATAGTAGATGACGGCAAAAAAGACCTGCACGGTCCATCCAGTCTGCCCAACAAGATAAACTCATATGTGCTACTTTTTGTGTATACCTTACCTTGATTTGTACCGTATAAGTCTGCCCAGCACTATCCCCGCCTCCCAACCACCAGCCCCGCCTCCCACCATAGGTTCTGGCACAGACCGTATAAGTCTGCCCAGCACCATCCCCACCTCCCAACCACCAGTCCCGCCTCCCACCACTGGCTCTGGCACAGACCGTATAAGTCTGCCCATCACCATCCCCGCCACCGGCTCTGCCACCCAATCTCGGCTAAGCTCCTTAGGATCCATTCCTTCTGAACAGGATTCCTTTATGTTTATCCCATGCATGTTTGAATTCCGTTACCGTTTTCATTTCCACCACCTCCCGCGGGAGGGCATTCCAAGCATCCACTACTCTCTCTCTGAAAAAATACTTCCTGACATTTTTCTTGAGTCTGCCCCCCTTCAATCTCATTTCATGTCCTCTCGTTCTACCGCCTTCGCATCTCTGGAATATTTAACCATCTGACCTCGTACAACTTTGTTTAAATCAGTTACCTTACTTTCTAACTCTCTTACCTAGCTATATGTTCCATCTTTGCTTTACCCTTCACTGTCAATTAAAATGTTCTATTATGTATTTGACATTGTAAGTACTGTAGTATACTATATATTATTTGAATATTTTTACTGCTGTAATTGCCTATTGCTCATGTTTGATTTATTCTACCTGCACGCTGCCTTGAGTGAATTCCTTCAAAAAGGCAGTAAATAAATCCTAATTAAATAAATAAATAAAATATGCACTGAGTGTAGTAGTGACAGATTTGCTTCTACAGACAGGGTTTAGGGCAGAGGCTCAAAGGTTCTGTTACAGCTGAGAAGTCTCTGTACAGTTGATCACCAAGCTGTTTCTATGGCCCTAAAGGGTCCAAATTCAGACCAAAAACTTGAATAAAATGATGCTAGGATGAGATGTGCAAGCTTTGAAGAAAAAATATAAATGGCAATGTTTTTCTTGAAGCCCAGCTTTCATGATCATTTGTGTGCATGGGAAACAGCAAGGGCTCATGTTGGTAAATACAGAGAGCAATGTGATCTGGCTTATGTGCTGTGTTGTCTCCTTCAGCCTGTAATTGGGTCATAGCAAAAGAACCCCATGAGCTTGTTTTTATGTTGTTTACATTCTCTGTCAAAGGACCAAAAATCCAAAGGAGGCAGTGATATCTGCACTTGCAGTGTTGAGGCCCCATGATGACTGCTGCAAGTTGAAAGAGGGCTGAAGGGTACCACTCAGGTCCACTTCAGTGGGAACAGGCTGAATTGGTCCTGCCCCATGGTAGAAACTATTACTGTAATTAGGATCAGGATTAATGTTAATCAACCAATTAGGCAAAAATCAGGCCTGGCTGGAGCTGTGGGGTAGGCCTAGCCGGTCTGCAGGGTCCTTGCTCTTCCTTCTAACATTCCTGCATCTGAGCTGTGCCATGGCCCATCAGAGCCATTTCTGTAGTCTGTCTGCATGTGTGACATTCATCTCCCATGGGATCAAAGAGGAGAAGCAGTGTGAAACAAGACTTTATTTAACTCTGTGACATAAGATTTGTATAACGACAATCATGAAATAAAATGTAAATATTTGAATTTTGTTTCTACCATCTTCTTTGTGAAATGCAGATGAAATTAGGCTCCAAATTATGACTTTGGAAAGGTGCTAATGAGGAAGGGGCAGCAGTTCTAGTGCACCACCAAAGGCTCTGCCGGCAACAACATCACTAAGCAGCTTTGTCCAAGTTCAGTCTTTGAGGGCTGCAAACAGGCCATCCCCAAAACTTGCTTCCCCACGACCTTCCTTGTATGTAACCTCTCTCATGCACATTGAGTAGCGACATCCTGAAAATCTGACCTGTTTATGGCCCTTGAGGACTGATCTTGGACAAGCCTGGGCTGCACAAGGAGATGTGCGAACATTTCATGATGTCTCATTTCCTTCTTCATTAGAAGACATTTGTACATGTTCATGTGATTTCTGTGTAAATACAGACTTTAACTATTAGGGACTGCTTTGTTCAGTAGGAAACCTGGCAAGAAATGGAATCAGCTGATGACCACAGACAGCAGCCAACAGGAAAGCCGCTTTAAAAATGATTAATGACATCAAAATGTGCTTTGACTTTGAGATTTCAATGGAAATGGCCCATTTCCCTTCTCAACCCAGTCCTCGGGCCCTACCCAGCTAGTTAGATTTTCAGGCTATCCGCAACAAATATGAGCAAGATAGATTAGTGTAGAGTTGAGATGGAGTATGCAAATTTAATCTCGTGCTTAGGTATCCTGAATCCTGATTGGCTGGATGTGTCCTGAGAACTAGGTTGATAATCTGTTTCTTACAGGAAAGAAAAAGGAGGGGGATTCCAAGTACCAGGGGCATCAGGGTGACATGAAAAGTGTGAACCACAGGCCTCTGGCTGATTTAGTATCTGTGACACAAACGGGAACGGGATGAATTGTTAAGTTCCATATCATCAAGCTGATCAATCCATAGACTGGTGGGTTGTGTCCATCTACCAGCAGGTGGAGATTGAGAGCAATCCTTTTGCCTCCCTATATGTGGTCATGTGCTGCCGGAAACTCCTCACTATGTTCTCTATCTCAGCAGGTGGTGATCACACACAGCAGCAGCTCTGGCTAGGTCTCCAAGCCTAATTCTTAGGTTTTGTTGAGTACCTGGGGTTGAGGGCTCTTCTTGAGCAAGTGCAAACCTGGTGGTGCCAGGTCCCTCCTTTTCTCCCTCCTCCCGCTGGCTCCGTTTAAAAAAAAAAAAATTTTTGGACGTCCTTTAAGGGCGTTTATTTTAACGTTTATATCAGCGTCAGGGGCGTAGCCAGACACCCAAGTTTGGGTGGGCCTGGACCCAAGGTGGGTGGGCGGGCAACACTCTGCCTTGTCCTACAAGTGATTTGGTTTCTCCCTCTCTTGCCTGCATACCATATGGTCTTTCAAACATCCCCTCTCCCCCGTATACCTTTTAAATACCAGATTTTCACCGGCAGCAAAAAGATGTTGGGAGTTTTGGGCTGGTGGGGCTTGGGGTCCCTGCCAGCCACATTATAGGTATGCTGCTACTTGGTGGGCCTGAACCTAAAGTGGGTGGGCCTGGGCCCACCCCAGCCCACCCTTGGCTACGCCACTGATCAGCGTTTATTACAGCTGCTCACTGGGACACCAGTTTGTTACAGCTCGGAGCGAGAAGCAGGTAATTTTACCTTTTTATAGCGGGCAGGGGTTCCCCGTTCGGTCTCCACGTGGCTTATGGCGTCGGAGGGCGAGGGCACGAAGATTCGCTCCCCGGACCGCGTGTGTGCGTCTAGCGGGGATGCGGGGGTTTCAAACCCTGAATCGCCTTTGTTGGGCACCAGTTTGGAGTCCGGTCAGTGTCCCGATTCTTTCTCCGGTGCAACGGTTTTTCCCACCATAAGCGCCCATCCCCCGCTGCTCGCCCACTCCATGTTGGCTGGCCACTCTGCTCGGACGGCTTCTTCTTGGGCCACCCTCGAGCTGGGCGACGTTAATACTATGGTCGCCCTTGATTCGGGCGACGGCAAGAAAGCGGCCAAAGTTAAGCGCCGTTCTTCCCACGCGGCTCCTCGGAGTTTTGTGCCGGACGCCATTTTGGATGCGCAGCATGTTTCTCCCCCGCTCTTGCGAGCGCTGGTTGAGGGTGCGTCTAGGGCCGTGGCCCAGGCTGCAGAAGTGCACAGTTTGGGGGGTTTCTCCCCTGAGTTCATTTTGCTGCTGCATCAGGCTTTTCTTATGCAAAACACTGCCCCTGCCCCCCGTCTGATAAAGGGGTTGAGGCCTCTGGAAGCAAATGCCCTCGGGTGGATTTCCAGGCCCTAGAGGACTCGGTCTCCTCTGATGTAGATGAGGGCAGCGTATCTGAGTTCTCCCAACGGTCCTTTGGGGATTCCTTGGAGGAGACGGATTCCCGCTCGGATGGAGCGGATGACCCCTCTGCAGCGCGGATTTTTCGCTCAGAGGATTTGCCCAACCTGTTAGTGCAGGCCATGAGCATTTTAAAGATTTCCTCTCCGGAGGACGTCTCTCCCTCAGCCTCTGCTGGCTCTGCCATTATGCTGGGGACGAAGCGCCCGCCTAAAACCTTCCACGTGCATGAAGCCATGCACACCTTGATTTCGGCTCAATGGGATTTCCCAGAAGCGAGCCTCAAAGTGGCTAGGGCTATGTCCCGCCTCTATCCTCTCCCTGAAGGTGAGCGGGAGGTCTTTCTTTGGCCTACAGTGGATTCTTTAATCACTGCGGTGACTAAGAAAACGGCGTTGCTGGTGGAAGGTGGCACGGCCCTAAAGGACGCCCAAGACAGAAGATTGGAGGCGGCTTCAAAGTCGTCCTTCGAGGCGATTGCTTTAAGTTTGCAGGCCTCAGTTTGCGGCTCCTATGCGGCCAGAGCGTGCCTGACGATTGTGCAGCGGGCCTCTCCCTCGGATCCTTCCTTGAGGGCTGATTGGCCAGCCCTGGAATCGGGCTTGGCCTACTTGGCAGACTTGCTCTATGATGTCTTAAGAGCCTCGGCTAAAGGTATGGCTCAGACAGTCTCTGCACAGCGCTGGCTTTGGCTGAAGCATTGGTCTGCTGACCACGCCTCTAAGTCTCGCCTGGCTAAGTTGCCTTTTAAAGGCAAGCTGCTCTTTGGGGTCGAGCTGGACAAGATTGTGACCGATCTCGGCATGTCTAAGAGCAAGAGGTTACCGGAGGTCAGGGCTCAGGCCAGTGGTGCCCGCCCCGGTCCCTCCAAAGGACGGTTTCAGGAAGCCAGTCGGTATCGCCCGGGCAAGTCGAGCTCCTCTCCCTCCTTTTCCTTCAAAAGGAACTTCTCCCCCAAGCAGCATTCCTTTCGCAGAGACCGCCGTCCCGGAGGTGCCTCCTCCGGTCCTCCCCCAGGGTCTCGTACCCAATGACGGGGCGCTGGTCCATGGCCCAGAGCAGATTGGAGGACGCCTATCCTCGTTTCTGGGCGAGTGGACCAGGGTAACTTCAGACGCTTGGGTGCTGGAAGTCATCAGAGACGGCTACAAGCTAAGAGTTCTGCCGACCCTTAAGAGACGGGTTTGTGCACGCTCCCTGCAAGTCTCCGGTCAAGCTGTGGCAGTGCAGCAGACTTTGGACAATCTGATCCACCTGAGTGCGGTCGTTCCGGTGCCAGAAGTTCAGCTTGGCAAGGGCTGTTACTCCTTTTTCTTTGTGGTACCTAAGAAAGGAGGTTCTGTCCGGCCTATCCTCGACCTCAAGGGGTCAATTGGGCCTTGGAAGTTCGGCAGTTCTGGATGGAGACTCTCCACTCTGTTATAGCGGCAGTGCAGGCAGGGGAGTTCCTGGCATCCTTGGACATCAAGGAAGCTTCCTTGCATATTTCCATCTGACCTCCTCATCAACGCTTTCTGCGTTTTGCAGTTGTGAGCCGACACTCCCAGTTCAGAGCCCTCCCGTTCGGGTTGGCTACTGCTCCGCGGACCTTCTCCAAGTAATGGTGGTCATCGCGGCCTTCCTACGCAAGAAAGGAGTACACGTTCATCCTTATCTGGACGACTGGTTGATCCGAGCCCCCTCTTATGCAGAGTGCGGCAGAGCTTCAGACCGGGTGATTGCTCTTTTGAGCTCCCTGAGGTGGATCATCAACCGGGAGAAAAGCCAGCTGCGCCCGACTCAGTCCCTGGAGTATCTGGGAGTTCGATTCGACTCCCAAGTGGGCAGAGTGTTCCTGCCAGACAATCGGATTGTCAAGCTTCAGGCTCAGGTGGACAAGTTCCTAGCAGCCTCTCCTCTTCGGGCTTGGGACTATGGGCAACTGTTGGGCTCTATGACGGCCACGATGGAAGTAGTGCCCTGGGCCAGGGCCCATATGAGACCTATACAGCTCTCTCTGCTGCAGCGATGGACTCCAGCTTCGGAGGATTACGCTGTGCGCCTTCCCTTGGATCCAGCGGTGCGCAAGGCGCTGAGCTGGTGGCTGAGGACAGACAAGTTGTCCGCAGGAATGCCTCTTTTGACCCCGGAGTGGGTTGTCATCACGACGGACGCCTATTTGACGGGCTGGGGAGCCCACTGCTTGGGAAGGACAGCGCAGGGGCTCTGGTCTCCTGCAGAGGCAAAGTGGTCTATCAACCTCCCGGAACTCAGAGCCATTCGGTTGGCGCCTTTGGAGTTTATCCCGGTCCTGGCGCTGAAGCCAGTACGGGTCCTGTCGGACAATGCCACGGCTGTGGCCTATGTCAATCGCCGGGGAGGTACCAGGAGCGCCCCTCTACCCAAGGAGGCCATGAAGCTATGCCTGCGGGCGGAAGCAAACCTGGAACAGCTATCGGCGGCCCACATTGCGGGAGTCATGAATACTGCTCAGGCGTTCTTGGACATCACGAAGCGCTGGGGCCAGCCGAGCCTAGATCTGATGGCGTCATCAGCCAATTGCCAAGTGCCGCGCTTTTTCAGCAGAGGACGGGACCCTCGATCTCTGGGAGTGGATGCTCTTCTCCAACAGTGGCCGACACAGGAGCTTCTCTATGTGTTCCCGCCTTGGCCCATGTTGGGCAGGGTGCTAGGCCGGGTGGCAAAGCATCCGGGCCGGATAATCCTGGTGAGTCCGGATTGGCCCAGACGTCCTTGGTATGCGGACTTGATCAGGCTCTCAGTGGACGGACCTCTGCAGATGCCAGCGGAGCGGGGCCTGTTGCATCAGGGTCCCGTGGTGATGGA
The DNA here is from genome assembly GCF_901765095.1 of Microcaecilia unicolor. Lineage (NCBI taxonomy): Eukaryota > Metazoa > Chordata > Amphibia > Gymnophiona > Siphonopidae > Microcaecilia > Microcaecilia unicolor. The sequence goes on from NC_044031.1 coordinate 305,533,517, forward strand.
GGATCCCTCCCCCTTTGGTCTTACGGCCTGGCTATTGAGCGGCAGCGTCTGAGGAAGAAGGGCTTCTCAGACAAGGTCATCGCCACTATGCTGAAAGCGAGGAAGCGCTCTACTTCTACTGCTTACGCTAGGGTTTGGCATACCTTTGCATCGTGGTGTGAGGCAGGCTCTCTTTCTCCCTTCACTGCTCCAATTTCTTCAGTGTTGGCATTCCTGCAAGAAGGTCTGGAGAAAGGCCTGTCGCTCAGTTCCCTTAAAGTCCAGGTACCGGCTCTGGCTTGCTTCAGGGGTCGCCTGAAGGGTGCTTTCCCTGGCTTCGCAGCCAGATGTGGTGCGCTTTCTCAAGGGAGTTAATCACCTGCGCCCTCCTCTGCACTCAGTGGTACCTGCATGGAATCTCAATCTGGTGCTAAGAGCCTTGCAGAAGCCGCCTTTTGAACCCTTGTCGAGGGCATCTCTGAAAGACCTGATGTTGAAAGCAGTCTTTTTGGTGGCTATCACTTCAGCCAGACGAGTTTCAGAGCTCCAGGCGCTATCATGTCGAGAGCCCTTTCTGCAGTTCACTGAGGCAGGAGTGTCTATTCGCACAGTGCCTTCCTTCCTGCCCAAGATTGGTTTCTCGCTTCCATGTGAATCAGCAGCTCTGTCTTCCGTCCTTTCGTAGGGAGGACTACCCAGAGAAGTACTCTGCTCTCAAATATCTAGATGTGAGACGAGTCATCATCAGATACTTGGACCAATGATTTCCGGAAGTCGGATCATCTGTTTGTCCTGTTTGCAGGTCCTCGTAAGGGTCTGCAGGCTGCTAAGCCTACAGTGGCAAGATGGGTCAAGGAAGCCATTGCAGCGGCTTATGTGGCCGCGGGGAAGGTGCCGCCTATCCAGCTGAAGGCTCACTCCACTAGAGCTCAGGCGGCCTCGATGGCAGAGGCCGGGTCCGTCTCCTTGGAAGAGATTTGTAAAGCGGCAACTTGGGCATCGGTTCATACCTTCTCCAGACATTACCGCTTGACTGTGGCTGCTCGGGCGGAGGCCCGGTTTGGAGCTTCAGTGTTGCAGTCAGGGATTTCTATGTCCCGCCCTGGGTGAGTACTGCTTCGGTACATCCCACCAGTCTATGGATTGATCAGCATGATAATATGGAAGGTAAAATTATGTATCATACCTGATAATTTTCTTTCCATTAATTATAGCTGATCAATCCATAGCCCCTCCCAGATATCTGTACTGTTTATATTCTGGTTGCATTTCAGGTTCAAGTTTAGTCTTCAGTTCCTGTTCAGGAGGACTTCGTGTTCAAGTTTTTTCAATTGAATTCTTCAGGAGTTGAGACGATTTTGTGTTACAGTGAGCTGCTGCATTCCTCTCCCCTCCGTTTTACGGGGCTGGATTGAGACCTAAATTCTGCCGGCGCTCCCTCCCACTTTGTGCGGCTGTAGGGCAGCTTTGTACCCCTCCCGCTTTAGTGGTGTTAGGGTCAGTCAGCTCCTCCCGCGGTTGCGGTTGCAGGATAAGCCAGATCCCCCCGCATCGGCGGGTGTGGTGTCCCTCCCCCGCTCCGCGGGGATGAGCTGGATGGATTCCCCTCCCCCACTTGTGTGGGGATGAGCTGGGTTGATTCCCCTCCCCCACTTCGGCGGCGGTGGTGAGCTGGGCAGAGTGTCCCTTTGTGGGTGTAATTCTCTAAGTGCTGAGTCCTGCGGATGGAGCTTTGATATCGACATACTGAGGAGTTTCCGGCAGCACATGACCACTTATAGGGAGGCAAAAGGACTGCTCTCTATCTCCACCTGCTGGTAGATGGACACAACCCACCAGTCTATGGATTGATCAGCTATGAGTAATGGAAAGAAAATTATCAGGTATGATACATAATTTTACCTTTTACTAAAGGGGACCTAGACCAAAGCAGACATCATAATCTTAGAAGGCAGTGATTTGCAACCGGGTCCTTAGGACACATGTAGCCTATCTGTAATGAATATGAATGAGAAAGATCAGCATACAATGAGGCAGTAAATTCAAATCTATATCTCATGCATATTCATTATAGGCATCCTAAAAACCTGACTGGCTGGATATGTCCTGAGGACTGGGTTGAGAACCCCTACTATTAAGACAGCTGTGGAATGTGTTGCCAGAGAATGAACTTAACGACAGTAGTACAGCTAAGTGCTGGAAAGGTCTAGAGAAATTTTGAAAGGACAGGTCTATTACCAATAATTCACTAAAACAGCCTGAGTGACAAATAGGAAATGAGTATGCACTGGACCTTCGCATGCTCTGTTTAACTGCATGCCGTACTTCGGTCCCATTTTTGGCGCCATCGGTTTAGCGCACCACTAATAAGTGCAAGATTCACTTATATGCATGGTTTAAGACCTCTTCTCTGCAGGAAAGACTCCGCATAAGCGCACGCACGGAATATGGAAGCCGATTGGCGTGTGACAACCAACGAGATTTCAAATTTACCACCCCTTTAACTGCCACAGGCAGAACAAGCAAAAAACACTGGGGTCGTTGTCGTCGTAGCGGAACTGTAAGATTTTAACACTGGCTGAACAAATAGAAGTTCTTAAAAAATTAGAAAACAAACAAAGTCAAGCATCTATTGCTAAAGAATATGGTGTCAATCCCAGACAAATGTCACGTGTCTTGAAGCAGAAAGACCAGCTTCTGGAAGACTGGCAAAACAATACAAATCCACAATGGAAACGAAAACGGCGGGAAAAGCTGAGGAGGTAGAAGATGCTCTTCAGTGGTTTTCTCGAGTCAGGAGCAGACAGTTTCCTGTCAGTGGTCCACTGCTTATGGAGAAAACTAACCAGGTAGCTGGACTAACTGAATTCAAAGCCACTGTTGGATGGTTGGAAAGATGGAAGGAGAAGAACATAAAATTCAAGAAACAGCATGGTGAGAAACAAGACACTGATGACTTTGGTGCTGAAAATTGGGTTGCTTCAGTTCTTCCTACCATCTTGAACGAGTTTGCACCTTGTGACATTTTCAATGCTGACGAAAACGGTCTCTACTGGCGAGCGATTCCTGATGGAACACTTGCATTCAAGCATGCCGAAACTACTGGAGATAAAACGCCGAAGGACTGACTCACTCCCATCCATATTGCAGCAAAGGAGGATCGTCAGACGTTGGAACCCCTCATCATTGGAAAGAGCAAACAGCCCAGTTGCTTCAAGAAAGTTAAGCGACTTCCTGTGTCATATGAGGCTAATGCAAATTATGGATGACTGGGGAAATTTGGAAACAGTGGCTAAAGAAGTTAGACACTAGAATGCGGGCACAAAAGCATCAGATTTTGTTGCTTTTTGATAATTGTGCTGCACACAGGGATGATGTCAGGCTGTCTAACGTCAAGGTGGTCTTCCTGCCACCAAACACTACCTCTCTGATCCAACCTATAGATCAGGGCATAATAGCCAATTTCAAACAACATTATCGGGCTCTTGTGCTACGTCGTCTGATGAGCGTTATGGATGACCAGAATGGCAAGGATAAACGTGCTGTTGAACTGGCTCGTAGTCTATCACTGTTGGATTCCCTACATATGCAGAAAGAAGCCTGGAATCATGTTACACAGGCAACCATTGTGAACTGCTACAAGCGGGCAAGCTTTGTTAAGGATGTGGAGAGGGACGAAACAGATGCAGCTGTTGCAAACGCATCAGATGAACAGGTTATTGACATCCCAGCCAGTGTTACTGAAGAGGAGTTCCATTGCTACGTAGCTGTTGATTACGATCTACAAACAGCTGAAAACAGCACTGATGTCCAGATATGTGCCTACACGCAGGCAACAACGGCTGATGATGGAACAGATGATGAAATGAGCAGCGAGGCACATGCTGATGAAATTCAACAGCCTCCTCCTGTCACTTTTGCAAGAGCACTGGAGAGTCTCAACACTGTGTAGGCCTATCTGGAGGCCACTGGATGTCAGTGCTATGACAGTTTTTACCGTCTGGCAGACGTAGTCTATGGAACTCACAGACCCAATAGTGTACAGAGGACTATAATTGATTACTTCAAGTAAGCCTAACGTCAGTTAACGGAGACTGTATACTGTACGTATAATAATAAACAGTACTGTGCATATGTTTATCAGATGTCAAGCTTCTTTGGGTCACAACGGTTAAGTGCACACTCCGGTTAACTGCATGCATTTCTTTGGTCCCAGACCCTTGCACTTAAGCGGATTGCCCTGTATATTCATTTGCATACAGACATAATCATTATGGTTCTTCAAAACACACACACCCCAGACTAAAACACTGTATTTGAAGCTAGTATATCAAAGCAATTCATTTATTTATTTTTTTTTTTTAACTGAAATGATCCAGCACCAAGGGAAACTTCTCTCGCCCTTCACATTCACACAAATTAGCAAGGGGAGAGGGCAGTTTCCCTAGGCCTGACACAGCACCATCTCTGTTCACTTTCTCCAAATCCCAGCTCTTTCTTCTTCCTGATCAACAACTCTCCATACCATGCCACAGATAGAAAAAATACACCCCCCCCCCCCCCCCCAAACACCAGTATACCTCTACTGGGAAACTGGAACAATCTGGACTGTTACACATTCCTACACAGACACTACATGCTAGCAGAATCCTTCACCTAAGTTGCATGTACAGAACATGGACAAACCCCTCACAAGATACAAAATAGGGAAAAGAGGGAGAGTAGTGGAAAGATCTTCCAACATAGGATATTATCATGCAGGTAATTGCCAATAAAGCCTCTTGAACAATTACCTGTGTGTTAGTGTCCTATGTTGGAAGACCCTTCCACTACTCTCCCTCTTTTCCCTTCTAGACTATTCATAGTGGTCATCTGTTCCCCAGTGCCTTAGCGAGGGTGCCTGACACCCGGGGCGGGTCGCCGCTGCGCACCCCCCCCGAAACGCACCCTACCTTGCAGCGGGGGGCAGGCGGGAGGGCCGATCCGCCCCCAGTGCACGTCACTGGGAGCTGCGTTGACTCTGCTGCTTCCTTGCTTTCTCTGCCCCGGAACAGGAAGTAACCTGTTCCGGGGCAGAAAGAGCAGATAACCAGCGAGCCGACACCCCCCCCCCAGCGCGTGCACCCGGGGCGGACCGCCCCACCGCCCCCCCTTCCTACGCCACTGCTGTTCCCCCACCTCAGTGGGGTTTTTTTTATCACGATACAAAACAGGGAACCACAGGAAAATTGAAATAGAGATCTCTCTCAAGAAAGCCAGACTCTGTAAGGAGTGCAAGCACTGGTAAAAGAGAAACAGAAATGTATTTTCTCCTGCACTCTGCAAAATACAAAAATAGAAAAGATGTACATTTTACAAAGCAGGACCATCTCAGTCCTTAAAAAATATTAAATAAAAATAGTTTTTTCTTTTTTACTCTTATTGTCCAAGCACTTTATTTTCCTAATTGGCCTGGTCCCAGTCTCTTTTCTACTTTCCACGTGTCAATCTTCTCTAAATTCTTTTCCACGTTGGCATTTCCATTTCTTCTCTCTCCTCTTGGCTTCTTCCTTTCCTTCTCTACATCTGTCTGGCAGTGACCTTTCATTTCATGTGCCCCCCCTCTTATTTGTGTTTAACCCCCTTTCTCTCACTTTAGTCTCCGTTTCACTTCTCATCTACCTACTAGCTTTTACCATTGCTCCCTGTCTCTCACTTATCCAGTCTCCTAAACTCCTATCTTTCCCCATCTTTCACCCACTTAGCCCCCATTCCCATTCTCTTAGCCCTCATCTACACTACACTGGATCTCTTCACCCTATCAGTCCCCAGCTCTATCCCTGCTTCCAAGGCATTCTTATATGTCCTACCCTGTACCCCATGCCCTTCCTTCCTCTCCCCCCCCCCCCCTTGCAAGGTCCAGTGCCGCTCTCCCTCCAAGGTACAGCCTCCCCCTCCCTCCCAGGTCCGATGTTGCTTTCCCTATCTCCTTTCCCACAAGGTGTGGTGTCAGTGTCACCCGCTGCTCTTCTTCCCTCCCTCCCTCAAAGTCCGGTGTCATTCACTCTCCCTCCATTCCCCCCCCCCCCCCCACCGCCAGGTCCTGTATCACACACTCTCCCTCCCACCCCCTGCAAGTTCAGGTGTCACACTCTCTCTCTTTCCCCTTCTTGCCCTCCTCCCAGCTGCAGTCTTTCCATCTTCTGGACTGCTGGCAGCGTTAGCAATGTTAGCATGCTGCCTTTGCTTGGCCCAGAAGCCTTCTCTCTGCAGCGAGCAACATGCCTACATAGAAACAGGAAGTCACAACAAAGAGAAGGCTTCTGGGCTGCACAAAGGCAGCATGCTAACATTGCTAACGCTGCCAGTAGCCCGAAAGATGGAAAGGCTGCAGTGGGAGAAGAATAGAGAGGAGGAGGAGTGACACTGGACCCTGCAGGGAGGGGTTGGAAGGAAAGAGAGAGAGAGATGCCATGCCATGCAGGATAAAGATGAAGAGACAAGCCGTTTGGGGGTGGGGGGGCAATGATCCCCTCGCCCCCCAAACTATGCCCATGCCTTTGAGCCTATCTGCTCGTGGGGGCCCTGCTGGTACTGACCCTCTGACGCATACATGTCAGAAAGAGCAGAACGAACAGGGCTTTCCTAAGTGCATGTCGTTGGGTGTGAAGGCTCCTCAGCATTGGTGCCAGGCCTTGTACTGGCTGATTACTGCCAGGGGCTCGGACTCTCAAGCAAGCAGGCAGGCAGCAGGAGAAGGAGGAAGGTTTGAGGAGAATTGCTGGACATGGATGGAAGGGGAGGGCATGGGAGAGGGAAGAATTGCTGGACATGGATGGAGAGGCGAGCAGGGGAGAGAGGAGAATTGCTAGACATGGATGGATGGAGGGGATTCCAGGGGAAGAGAGAAGAAATGCTGGACATGGATGGAGGGGAGGGAAGACAGAGGAAGGAGATGCACATGGATGGAGGAGAGGGAAGACAGAATAAGAAGATGCACATGGATGGAGGGGAGGGGAGAGAGGAGAAATGCTGGACATGGATGTAGGGGAGGGGAGGGAAGAGAGAGCATGCAGATGAACATGGATGGAGGGAAGGGGAGAAAGGAGAAATGTTGGACATGGATGGAGGGGAGGGGGAGGGAAGAGAGAGCTTATCTATTCTTGATTGACGATTGTTAGGATGTATTATTGTAAGCCACATTGAGTCTGCAAATAGGTGGGAAAATGTGGGATACAAATGCAATAAATAAATAAATAAATAAGCAAGGAGATGCACATGGATGGAGGGAAGGGGAGAGAGAAAAAGTGAAATGAACATTGATAGAGGGGAGGAGATAGAGGAGACATACTGGACATGGATGGAGGGAGAAGAGAGGAAAAACTCTGGACATGACTGGAGGGGAGGGAAGAGAGAGGAAGGATATGCATAGGGATGAAGTGTTAGTTGTAACTGGAAACAGTGGCGTACCAAGGGGGGGCGGTGGGGGCGGTCCGCCCCGGGTGCACGCCGCTGGGGGGGTGCCGCAGCGCGCGCCTGTTGCCCTGTTTCAGTCCAATTTCGCAATTCGCATGTGTTCACTGCTCCCTCTGAGTCTGCCCTGGAACAGGTTACTTCCTGTTCCGGGCAGACTCAGAGGGAGCAGTGAACACATGCAAATTGCGAAATCGGACTGAAACAGGGCAACAGGCGCGCGCCGCAGCACCCCCCCCCCAGCGGCGTGCACCCGGGGGGAGGGGTGTCATTTTACCAGGGGGAGGGGAGAGAGGTGTCATTTCACTGGGGGGGGGGGGGCGCATCGCCGATCCGTCCCGGGTGTCAGCTAGGGTCGGACCGCCACTGACTGGAAAGGCTGGTTCTGTAGTAGGAGTTGCAGTAGACCATTACTATTTTGAATAGCTGCTTGGTTGAATTTGCAACCTGTTCAATTATTGATTTTTGGCTACTGTTAAGGCCTGATGGTACATTGTTATATGTTTCCTGCAGATGAGCTTGTCTACATCTGGAGGGGGAAGGGGATTTCTGGTATTTTCTTTATATCCTTGTTACTTAAGGAACTGTAGTTCTGGGGAAATTGACAGGGAGCACTTGTACCTCGACCATAGAATCTTCTTTTATGTGGCTGTTTTTCCTAAGAGCATTGCTAAGTGTGCATGCCAGATGTTACTACTGGGGAAATTCTGTACTACTGCACAATGCAGACGAACAGAATGCCCCATCTCTACAAGCTGCACAGAATTCAGAGCAGTCTACTTTTGAAGTGTAGAGTGGCACAATTTACTTTCCAGCTGCTTCCCTCCCAGCACAACAAGAGGAGAGGCTGCCCAGCCACCCAGCAGCCTACTTCCTCTTTCTCTAGAGTCTTGGTCCCCACTTCAGTTCCTTTTAGCTGCACCACTGTACGGAGGATAGCAAAACTTAGGAGGCACCAGCCCTTATAACGGGGGAATTCTGCACAAGAAAATTGCAAATAAAATGTGTAGAATTTTCAAAAGTTTTTTTGAACAGTATTCCCCCAGGGTAAGATGTCAACCTGTTCTGACACTGTAGTCATTTTGTTTTTCATCCACATAGGGACAAGACCTCTAGGAAACTCTCAGCAGTCAGATTCCTCATGGCTCAAGTTTCCTTCCAAACTCTGGTAGGATCCTTCTGGTTTAGGTTTTCCTTTATAGAAAATTTTAGTAGGAAATGATCTGTCCATGATAGAACTATTGTCTTGATAGCAGCCGTGTGTTCAAATATGCCGAGTCCTTTCTAGACCATCTAGTCTAAGACATGTCCCTTTTCACGGGTTGGAAATTTGATCACCTGTGCAAATCCTAGAGCCACCATCATGTCAAGGAAAGCAGCAGTTGTGGTGGCTGGAGTTACAATATGTAGGTGAACATGTCCCAAGATCTCTGACCTAGGGAAGCCCAGGATTACCTCAGTCACCAGATTTAGCAGCTCTTGCATAGATGATGTGTTATTGTGAGATACTCTGAGATCACAAACAGCCACATTGATTCCTTATCTCCCAGCTAGAGTAAGGTGCATTCTGCCTCAGACAGGTGTGGGATGGAGACTCGCACAGTATGATTGTTTCTTGGATCAGGACTGCTATTCCTCCCCAATGCTTCCCTGGGCTTGGTTGATACTGCATGGGAAATTCTGTTGGATATAATTCAGTCTATGGGCCTGCCAGACTCTGTTCTTCCCCTTTGTAAGCACCACAGAGCAAGGACTTTCTTTTATGTGGTTGTACAATGCTGAATACATCTAGTTCTGCTGTAGAAATAGATACTAGTTTAGCAAAAATTAGGATATATTGTTTGGCGTGGAGATTTTATTTTGAAAACAGTTTTACGTTTGGTCTCAAGACAGGTTGTGTGCATGCAAGTTTCCACATCAGATACAAGAGACACATTAAGCAGTGGTTAAGGTTGGATGCTGGAGTTCAAGGTTATTTTATTTAATAAGCTGCTTAAGGGCAGCCATTAGAGTACATAATAAATAAAATAGCAATACAAGTAAAATACTCAGAAAAGGAATGTCAGTTATGTGAAAGAAAAGAGTAAACAGAATAAACACAGCGGTCAAAACAAAAACAGAGACCAGAAAGAGAGGGCAAAAATAAAGTAAAAAGCAAATTATCGGCTGGCTCACCAGAGCTCCAGCCCCCAGCATATTATACCCCAAACTCCACTTGCTGCACAAGGGAAAAAATATATATAATAAAATTAAAACGGAAGAATCTCACCTCAAAATACACAGGGCCCCTTTTACCAAGCTGCGGCAAAAGAGGGCCGGCACAGCAGTGCGGCACTTGCTATGTGGCCATTTCGGGGGGGGGGGGGGAGACCTTACCGCCACCCATTCAGCTGGCGGTAAGGGCAGTGCCGTAGCGAGGGCGGCTGACACCCGGGGTGGGTCGCCGCTGCACATCCCCCCAGGTGCAGCACGGCGCCCCCTCTCCTCAGCGTGCACCCTCCCCCCGGAGCGCATTCTTACATTGAATTAGGAAGCGAGGGACGGGTGAGAGGGCTGATCCACCCCCGAGAACATGTCGCTGGGAGCTGCGTCGGTTCCGTTGGTTCCCTGCTCTCTCTGCCCCGGAACAGGAAGTAACCTGTTCCGGGCCAGAGGGCAGGGAACCAGCGGAGCTGACACCCCCCCCAGCGGCGTGCACCCGGGACGAACCACCCCACCACCCCCCTTCCTATGCCACTGGGTAAGGGCTCCCACATTAACCCGGTGGTAACCAGGCAGCACACGGCACTGCCCAATTACCAGCCAGTGCTACTGTTGCCACCCCTCTCAGGTGGACTGTAGTGATGTGCTTCCAGATACCTGATGTTTGTAGTCGTGGCGAATATCCAGGGAACACACACTCACAGCCGAGGGAGTGGAACAAATAAACTAACCCCGTCCTTTACTCTCAAAGAATAAAGGAGGAAAAGAAACTAAATTTAGGAATTGTTCCTGAACTGGAAGAACCGCACCTTCAGATTTGCAAATTATCTTTTTCTTTATTGAATACAAATGCAAACAAATTTTCATTCAAATAAACTCAAATTCACAATTAGTGTGTGGCTTAATAGAACTGCAATAACATATTCAACATTCAAATGTAGTTTTACATGTATACCCTTAACTTTTTGTTTCTTTCAACAAAATCACCTAAAAAGGCAGAAAAGAACCTTTTCAGATAAATATTTAAATTGTCTTTTTATCAAATCAGATATTTATTTCTATATTCTTTCCTTGCTATTGATGTCAGAATTTGAGTCTTTATGGGTATTATAGATGTTTGTGCAAGGATCTCACTTGAACCCACAACACTTAGGCAAGTCAGGAAAACATGGATTTTTTTATATTTGATGTTGTTCTGTTCTTTAGTTTTCCCTTAAAATGTTGTGAAAAAATAATATATTTCTTTCAACACCCTTGGCAATGTCACTTAGCTGTAGTTGAATTTACTTAGATGTCTTTCTTGCGTTGGAGCTCATCTGGAACCCTTCAGAGGATGATCTACAGAATTCTTCTTCCTAAAACCTCACTTATAAAGAAAATAAATGGAGGCAAAGTCCTTAAACTCCCTGCGTGTCCAGGATCTGGGGACTATTAACCAATTCTCAATACTGTGGCCAAACTCTCTAATTGAAATAAAATAAGTTAAAGGAGTACTCACTTCACAGCCTATTTCTCACTGTTAATTCCGTTCTAAACGCTCCAGCAGGCTTCAGCCCTGTATTCAGAACCACCACACAGTAACACATTCCATATTCAAATAGTAATACAACATTCCATCTCACAGACTTCACATAAAAACATAACTTTTCCCTTCACAGCTATCAGATCAATCTGGAGAATACACCATACTCATACAAAAGCAGTGCTTAATCTGCCACCTCAAACCTTGCACTGAACTCAGAGCACTCACAAACAACATACCTTCCACAGAGACACAGCTTATTGACTTTTTTTTTTCAAAGATCCAATTCACCTCTCAGTCCTTCCCCTGTGTCACACTTAAAATCCTTACACACTTTTTCCTGACACCCTTATAGGCTCTCTCATTTAGTACAATTCCCACCACAAATCAAAGCCTCTCTCACCCTAAAATGGTAAATCACTTATCTCTGGAAATTCAGTGCTATACTGGAACATCACACTCACCTCAGCTCACTTTCAATATCAAAGTACCCTTTTCCAATGTCACTTATTTCACTTTAAACTCATAAAATATACTTTTATTTCTTACATTTCACGCACACTCAGCATACGTTTCTTTTCTTTTCCAGCTTTCCCTTGCTCTCTAGTCTCTGCCAGTGTGGCAACTCCCCCCCTCTAGAGGAACACCTGATGTCCCTCAACCAATCAGCTTGTCAGCTAAAGACTGAGTTTTTTTTTTTCTCTGATCTGTTTTAGAATCTCCCTCCCCCATAGAAGTAAATGCAAAACTTCCTATACAGAGAATTTCAAAGTCAATTTTAACCTGACTTGTACCCAAAACTGAAAGGAACATTTTAAAGTACAATCCCCACCTAATCATGGTTTATTTCTTGAAAAATAAAACCATATTTAAGAAACATCTCACACTTTCTTCTGCTAACTCCGTTAACAATTCCCAAACTAAACTTTAAACCTTTTCCAGCCAGCAACATTCACCAAAACCCTGGAACAGCCCCCACCAGAGCCCCAGGAAAAAACATTTAATATATGTGCTGGAAATGATGGCGTACTTGGTGTGGGAAGTAATGCCGGGCTGCTGCAGTACAGTAAAAGGAGCCCATAGTAACATAGTAGATGATGACAGATAAAGACCTGTATGGTCCATCTAGTCAGCCCAAGTAGATAAACTCATTTCATAAAGGTATGAGTTGATACAACATGTGTATACCTGATCTTGATTTATTCATTCCATTTTCAGGGCACAGACCACAGCGGTCTGCCCAGCCCTATCCTTGTTCTAAAACTTCTGAAGATGTCATCGAAGTCCTTAAGGGAAGACCTCCTGAAAAAAAAATACGTCAATTAAAAAGGTTGGCGAACTGGCTCCACAGTGTAAGTCCTATCACGCTCAACATCATGGTATGCTGTGTTTCAGACACAGCAGTTTATTCCTCCTTCTGAGCTAAAAGCACAATCAGACCTATGGCTAGAAACTAGTGTCACCAACTATTTTGAGGATTTCCCCCTCCCCCATTTTTTTTATCCCCTCACAATGTGCTTTTAGTTTCAATAATAGTTTACAGCTGGGAGTCATACACCAGAGCTCCTTCTAGGACTTGAAATAATAGGCCCTAAATCTGGCCACTAGGTGTCACTATTGTCCAATGATTTGTTTCTATTGCTGTATTTTTGAAATTTTACAGTAAATCAACTATTCTCATTTTAAATTTAAAAACCATACCATGCTGCACTATTTATGATAAGCTTCCCTCTATCACAACTTGGCTGGCTTCTCCTCTAAGATTGGAATAGCTGGACAACAAGCATAGTTTTGCAAAATCAAGGAAAAGAAACTGGAACTAAAAATTCCAGCCAGTCTCTTGTGTTCTAGGACACTCACAGTGCATGAGATATACATATAGGCATCTGCAGCCTCAAACAGTCACACAGACCACATTTATCTTCTAGGTGAGGCAGAAGAGGGAATGCAGACAGAAAGGGCCCAAGAAAAGCTATTTCAGTTCTTTGGCTCTTTTTGGCAGCCTTGGTCAGATCAGCACCTTGCCCTAACACTACCTACTCAGTCTGCCAGTACTTTGGAGGCTGTTCCTCTAGGAGGCATTCTGCACAGTAAATGGCAGCAGATAAAGACAAAAATGGCTTATCCAGCCTGGCCAGTTGAGATTTATCCACTGTGGCTATCCATTTATATATTTTAAAAAAATTATATATATATATATATACACCCTTATGTAATCCACTCCAATGCCCATCTTTCATGATCTCTCAATCATTTGCCCACCACACCTGTTTCAAGCATGTCCAAAATCTTTTATAGTTCTGGCCTCCACCACCTCTGGTCATTTCAGCCTACTCATCTTCAGTTTTGATTCTTCCAAGATCAGTAAGTAATCTAGCACCCAGCCTTTCCTATGTCTTATTACCAAGTTTTCTACTAATCGCCACAGCTGCAACAGTTTAGATTTGGATTAATTGGGGGAGGGGTTCAATCAGATGATTTTTCAGGATATCCACCATGAATATGCAGGAGATGAATCTGTAATCTTATTCTTTAGAATAGCTTCTACTATTGTGCCCTGCCCTGACATCAGGGTTACCAGTCTATAATTTCCCCAATCACCTTTGGAACCCTTTTAAAAAATTGGCATTACATTGGCCACCCTCAATTCTTCTGGTACTACGGACAATTTGAACGACAGGTTACAGATCATTTAATTAATTTGTTACATTTGTATCCCACATTTTTCCACCTTTTTGTAGGCTCAATGTGGCTTACATAGTACCGGAGAGGCCTTTGCAGGCTCCAGTGTGAACAAATACAGGGTGATGTGGTAAGATCAAGTTCATGTGATACAGCCACATTAGGAAATCGGCGAACGGAAGAGTTGTGTTACGTCCATTACGTGCTTTAATTTGGTTGTGTTGCAGAGATTAGGTATTTAAGTTGGATCAGTAGGGTATGCCTTTTTAAATAGGTTGGTTTTTAGTGATTTCCGGAAGTTTAGGTGGTTGTACTTCGTTTTCAAGGCTTTTGGTAATGTGTTCCACAGTTGTGTGCCTATGTAGGAAAAACTAGATGCATATGTTGTTTTGTATTTAAGTCCTTTGCAGCTTGGGTTGTGCAGATTTAGATAAGATTGTGTTGATTCGGATGTATTTCTAATTGGTAAGTCGATCAATTTGTCATGTAACTCGGGGCTTCTCCGTAGATGATTTTGTGAACCAGGGTGCAGATTTTGAAGGTGATGTGTTCTTTAACAACTAGGGCTGTACAATTAATGTGTTAATACTGCAATTAATGCACTGACCCCCAGATTCTATATATCACACTATTTCCATGTGGAAATCGAAGCATATTCCATAACAAAGCGCATAACCTAATTGGTTAACAATCTAATCAGAACTGATAACTGGATGTTAACAAGCAATTATCAGGATTAAATGGCAATTAGAATTTATGCACACTACTTGCTAAGTGTATTCTGTAACGTGGTGTGCATAAATTCTAATATGTGCTGCCAAAAAGGGGGCGTGGCCATGGGCTTGGAATGGGCAGTTCATGGGCATTCTCCGCAACTAACTTATATAATGTTTTATTTAACGTAAATGGATGCACCTAGAGTTAGGCACTGGCATGGCCGCTAGGCTTATTCTATAAACTGTGCCTAATTCTAGGCAGTTTATAGAATATGCCAAGGTGGAATTTTTTGGCACCAATTTTTCAGGCACCATAAATAGAATCTAGTCCTAAATGTTAACTCGTATTAACATTTTAATGCTAGATAAAATTAGCAATTTGTCAAGTCTATCTTCCTTTTTATTTTTCCTGCCAGGACCTTACCTCTGCGACGCTCTGGCAGACCCCTCCTCTGCATGCTCCAAGCCTCTCTCTGTAACAAGAAGTTCTGTCAGACGGGGAGTAACTGCCTGTTACAGAGGCTTCAGGCGGGTGAGGCAGGAAGGAGCTGGGGAGCCAAGAAGCTGCTGCGTGTGAAGAGTTGCCCTGTGTGAAGAGCTGCCATGCCGCAAGAACCTGTTGTGAGCACAGAGGAGCTGCTGGCTGAGACCCATGAGGGCTTGAGGAGCAGGGAGAGGAGCTGCTGGATAAGACCCACAGGTCCTTGAGGGAGTGGTAGAACTAGAAGAGATGCCAGAAACCTCCCTGACCAAGATTAAAAAAAAAAAAAAAAAAGGGGGGGGGGGGAGAGAGATGACTGCTGATAGGGGGAGGGGCCTGCCACAGGAGAGAGAGAGATGCAGAGGGAGGGGAACCACAGCAGGAGAAAGAGGGGGGGGGGAAGAGAGCGATGGGGGGGGGGGGTGTTAGAGGCACAGATGGAAGAATTAAAGGGAGATGGTGGCCACAGAGAGGAGAGGAAGAAAAGGGAAAAGTGGTGATCATGGATGGAGGGAAGGGAGGAGATAGTGCCAGGGGAGGGGAAATGATGGAGAAGATGGTGCCAACAGAGGGGAAGGAAGGAAGGAGATGGTGCCCATTGGATCACATGACTAATCATATGAGTAAAATTTTTAACTGATGTACAGCCCTACTAACAGCAGATTAGCAATTTCATGTTTGAGTTCATTCAGTACCCTGGGGTGTACACCACCCAGACACGGTGATTTATAACAACATGTCAATTTGGCTCAGTGTATCTTCCAGGTTCACAGAGATTTCTTTCAGTTCCTCTGCATCATCACCCTTGAAAACCATTGCCTGTACGGGCAGAACTCATATCTTCTGTAAAAAAAAAAATGAAGCAAGGAATTAATTCAATCTCTCTGCTACGGCCCTGTCCTCCCTGGGTGTCCCTTTTGCTCTTTCATAATCTAACGGTCCCACGGATTCCCCTCACAGGCTTCTGATGTACCTATGATTTTTTGTCTCTGCAGCAAGTTTTTCTTCATATTCTTTTAGCCTTCTTTATCAGTGCTTTCCACCTAGCTAGACAGTGCTTATGTTGCTTCTTAATTTTCTTCATTTGGATTTTTTTTCATTCTTTGAAGGATGTTCTTTTGGCTCTAATAGCCTTTTTCACTTCACCTTTTAACCATACCAGCTGTCATTTGCTCCTTTCCGGCTTTGCTAATATAAGGAATTCATTTGGTCTGGGCTTCCACGCATGCCCATGGTAAAATCAGAAATGGTCTTGCATGACACCGGCAATGCTGAGCCACACATGCAAAATCCCCCAAATCACAAGTTTAAGGGCACACAGTCATATGCACACACTGATCTGCAATGCCCAGCATGCATGCTGCATCCCACCAAACACAGCCAAATGCCAGCAACTGTAGGGCTACTGTCTCATTGTTCTTCGATGCAAGGCCCGAGGACCAGCGGCAAGGCAGCTCCTGGAGACCCGTGGGCTGGCCTTCATCATTCTGGCTCTTTTCTGCTACACTCCGCCTTTCTACCCAAGCTGATGACAGAAAGGGGGGAGTGGATGTGAGAAGAGCCACATGCTTGAAGGACAAGGCATTTATTTCTCAATAGACAAACAGAATGTATTTGGTCATGACCATCTCTTTAAGAATACACACAATAAAAAAAAAAGGCTGGTGGTGTTGATATCATTGACACACCGTGATCAGCACTGTTGTGGCCTCGCATGGGAAGATATTTGATGGCTCTCCTTCAGCTCATTTAGATCCAAAGTGGCCCCGACTTAGAAATTAGTGAAGACCACTGCTCTGTTAGAGCTACCAGTTTCAAAAAGCTAAATAAATCCTTCTGCTGACAGAGCAGGATGTGGGCGGTGAGGGAGTCTCAGCATTACCAGTGTCATGCACAACCATTTCTGTTCCCTCCTGTACCAGATTTTGTGCTAAAGCCTGAAAGCAAAAGACAACCACTTTATGTGAAATAAAAAAGTAAATAAAACCAAATAAAGAACAGAAGAGAAAGACATCATCCAGTATATATATATTATTGCAATTTATTTATTATTGCCAAAGTTACACTCATAGAATAGACACCATCTTCCAAACACAAAGCCATTTGTAATGAATCATTTTCATTAAAAAAAACAAAAAAAACAACAACAGTAGTGTCTATCAGACAAGTTGGCAGCCCAGATTGTTGGGAATGAGATCACAGTGACATCAGAGTGCCCTGGAGTGATTGGGGAAGGAGAGGGGAATGAGAGATCCCTCTCTGTTGGGACTCTGGAACCCAACTGTGATGCTGTGGGCACAGGGAATGATGGGCTAATCAACTCTCAGCCTTGTCTGCAACAAACAGACCCTGGCTCTCTCCTACATCAAAACAGTGAAAACATCAAATGTGGGTTTGTACAAAATGGTAAAAGCACAAGGAAAAATAAAAGGGTTGCCATTCGTAGTAGGCCTCTGTACACTGAGAGGTGCAGGATAAGCACAGCTGGGTCACATGATTTTTGGAGCTAGAAGGGTTGAAAAGTTGGTTGTGGCAGGTTCTGTACCCACTGGGTTTATCCCTATTCCCATTTCCATATTTTGCCGGTTTGATGTATCTCAGAGCCTGGCATAATGTGCTTTCTGGATGGCTTCTAGCACCAGAAGGGAGAACTCAAAATATACTAGTTTCTAACATGTAAATCTGAGCTCAGCTAATACCTAATCACACAGCTCAGTTTCTCTAAAAAATAAGAAGCAACCCTCCCCCTCCCATACACACAAAAAAATACCTTAGATATATGTCCATGTTCCAACACTTTAACACCAAAATAAAGGCAGTATGTCTTTTCCACCCCCTCCCTCGAATCCTGATACCCCAGCTTCCATATGGGCACTCTTACCTTGACAGACTTGTTCTCGCATTATGTGCTTAGGAGTTTCAGAAGCTTTCAGTGTATTATAAAAGATCCCCAATAATGTGGGGTGAATGTCTTATCTAACTTCTCCCTGCCACATCCTTCCACACCCCCTGGGATACAGCAGACAAAGACTTGGTTTCGTTTTGTCAGATATGACAAGAGACCAAGAGAGTGAGAATGGCAGTATGGCAGGGAACTTAATTTCTGTGCACAGTGTGGAGCAGGCAGACACAGCACATGGGTCATCACACAGCCTGAACAACAAAGGGCCATGTCCATGTTTGCGAGGAGGCAGCAAGAATTTGTGACTTCTATACTCTAATTCCCCCATCCTCTCCTAAACACCCCTCCCCCCCACACACATATGTTCCAGTTTCATACCTCATAGATACAGTCAGCTAACTTGAGAGCCATTCTGGGTGGGAACAAGGGCCACATCTCAAAGACCCAGTAAAATGCACTGCAGGACTGAGTACAAAATTTCTTGTCTTTCTAAGTGCTGGACAACTGATCTCTGTGGAGGTGATGGCTGTCTATTAGGGGGTCTTCCTGCACAGGAAGAGGAAGGGCAGAGATAGGTGAGTTTTTCTTATTGTGAGACATTAGCATATTCTACTTCAATATGCCAACTAGGGCTCTCATTTCAGGATGGGCCTATTCAGTCCTGCTTTTACTACTGCAAACATGAACTTGCAGCCCTGTTTTTCAGAGGGACAAAACCCTGTAATATAGCCGTGTGAACAGTAGGACAAACTCTGAAGTGGATCGCCCTATCCTGAAATACTGCAAGCATCTGGGAATCCTATCACCTAATGCCAACACTCGCATTGTCTATTAACCCTGATGCAAAGGGGGCAAAATCCATCCAAGCTGACCTAACAGCCCTCTCTGCTCTACAACATGACTGGCTTTCTTGTGCTACAGTTGCCAAACATCACCCTGCTGCCAGCGCTCTTTGGAAAGCAAAAGCCATTCACTTCTGAGAGGTCTTTTCTGCCAAGTCTGCTCAACTTACTTGTCAAAGTATAACACTTCTCAGATTCAAGCAGCAGGCATAGAAAGCAGAAGTTATGACAGACTCAACAATGACCCTAGAAGATTTCTAGATGTCATGTTTCTGAAAAAATGTTTATTTCTTGTTTCAATTTTCAAAAGTATACTGCTTTTCATGGATAGTCCTGTTTGGGTCTGGATCTGCCACGCCTATTATAGCATCTCCAGGACTACTGCCTGCTTGTCACTTAGCCAATAGGATCTCCTATTTCACCAAAGAGATGGTACACATTTAAGGGGTTCTCTGATAGTCATATTAAAAATGGATCTTACTACATGATTATAAAATTATTGTTCTAATAATTTTGAAAGCCACAAATATATGTGAAAATTACAAGGCCAGAAAGACAGACGGTTAATGGAAACCTCAAATTTACCAAAATCTACATCGTCATTTTGTTGCTTTGTTGTCCTGCAGGACCAACCTAGCACTGAAACAAGCTAACTGTTTTCTCCTGTCATTCAGCACAGCCAGCAGTAAACATACAGCAATGGGATCTTGTTTCCTCTTTGATGGCTAGAGGAAGGTGGCGTGTGGACCTTTACACCTTCTGAGCAACTCTGCAGGAGTCTCCTCAGGAATTGTGCTGGATGCTGGATTTTTGTGGACACTCTGAACACATTAGATGGCTTTCAGACACTGGGAATGATGGAGACTGCTGCAAAACACAGAATGCGAAGGATAAAAATGCTCAGAAAGGTAAGAACAAGGCTGGCTTCCCTTAGCTGGCTGGGTCTTGCTCAAACCATGATCAATAAGCCAAGCAACCATGACAATAGATCACGAGAGTAAGATTTATGTAACAGAGACGACACAGCTTCTGCATTTTAAATTCCCTCAATCCCTCAATGTAAAAAATAAGCTTCAATAATGTGAAACAAATTCATCTTATAAAAGAAAATTCTGGTTCACGTTATAGACAATACAGACTCCCAAAGTCTTACATTGCCCTCCCAAAAGTTCTTTGCCACCACCTTCCTCCTCATAGTCACACCATGGTCCAGAGCACAGGCCTGACGGGAGCTTTAGGAGTTAATCACTTGGCCTGTCCACGTCTCATGCTTCGTGTGTGGGGCCAGATGGGTGATCACTACCTCCACCGCCTGGAACTTTTGGTTTTTTGGAGGAATGGGACACATCTTGTATGAAACTTCATCTCCCTCCACTGGGACGTACTCCCCTTCAATGCTGATGGAAAGAAAAGCAGAGAAAATAAATGGTAAAAAAAAACACAAACAAAAAATAGGATAATTCCTGTTACAGGGACAACTTGGGGGTGGCTAGGAAAAGAAAGTTTCAGGAACGGCTACAGCATAGGTGTTGGAACGGGGGGAGCCAGAGGTGCCATGGCACCCCCAAAAATCTGGAGTGGGAAGGAGGCTCTCCTCATTCCCACAGGAGTCCGGTATTCATGTCTTCGGGAGGCCAAGTCTCCCCATCCCCAACCATGTCCTTCCTTACCTCCCTCCACCAATGTTGCTGCTTTTAACAAACAGCAGTAGCAATGCCTAAATAAAACATGACTGCCGGCTTTGCTGATCACATCCCCTCCGACATCAATTTCCTGTTCAAGAGGGGGCGTGATCACCACAGCCTGCAGTTGCCAGTCTGAAATCAGAGGTTCAGCACCTTACCACTTAAAAAAAAATACTGCTGCTTTTCTCATGATGCAGGTGCCATGGAGGAGGGGTGGAGAGAGAAATGGAGATGGTTGACGCTGGCTGGAAATAGAAGAGACATTCACTGCAAGGGGGTAGAGGCAGAGAGAGAAAAAGAGACACTGGCTAGAAACACTGGATATAAAGGGTGGAGAGAAAGAGGGAGATGATGCATGGAAAGGGAGGATAGGAGGAGTTGGTGGATGAAAAGAAGAGGGGAAATTCTGCATGGAAAGGGGTAGAGAGAAGGAAAAAACACTGGTCGAAAGGGTGGGGAAGAAGCTGCATGGAAATGGTAGAGAGAAGGGTGTTGGATTATTTGTAGTAAATAATTAGCAGATTTTAGTACACACAGCTTCAGCTTTAGAAATGTTAATTTCTTTCTTCATCTCTCTCATACACCCCAGAATAATTCACTGCTGAGTCACTTTAAAGTTGAAGTAACAAAACATCTGTTTACTCACAGTTTGTAGTTAGATTATAATCAGACAGGCTTATATATACATAATACTATACATTTGGATTATCAGCTCTTTCCATGTGCTTAGATGGTAATGGATGCTCACACCACCATAGATCCTCTCAGGTTAGGAGAGATCATGAGCTCCATGTGCTGTGCCTGACCCCCACAGGAAGTTGCATAGCTGTGACCTCTCTAGGAAATTCACATCAGAGGTCACAGAGTAATCACAGAGAAATAATAGGTGACAGGCAATGCATGTAAAATACAATAAATTCCAACAAACCCCTTCTCATGCATAACTGTCATGCAATTATTTATTCATACAAAGTCCAAGCTTTATACGCAGATTCACAAAATGTTCTCTGGGTAATGGTTTGGTCATGATGTCAGCTGTCATCTCACTGGTGTGACAATAGTCTAGACTGATGACCCCTTCTTTCGCCAGCTCTCGCACGTTGTGGTATTTCGTTGCGATGTGCTTGGTGCGTGACTGAACCTTGTCATCCTGTGACAGTCGGATGCAGCTCTGATTATCTTCCATTAACTGGATTGGTCTCTGTTCAGCTATTCCAAAATCCAGCAAAAGTTTTTCAATCCACATCAGTTCTCTGCATGCTTCTGATACAGCCACATATTCAGCTTCTGTAGAAGACAGACTCACAATACTTTGTTTATGACTGGCCCATGAAATTTGTACATTTCCATACATAAACACATATCCACTTGTGGATTTATAATCAGAATGATCCCCTGCCCAATCTGAATCACAGTAACATATTAGTTTTGGATTACTATTGGCTGAAATCTTTAATTTACAATCAATGGTACCTTTTAAATACCTTACCATCCTTTTAACTGCAGTCCAATCTGATTTGGTAGGTGAGCTGACCCTTCTGCTCAAAATTCCTACTGCATTTGCTATATCAGCCCTGTATGTGGTAGTCAGATATAAAAGCTTACCTATGGCTGATCTATATTGGATGTTATCTGGTAAAGGTTCTCTTACTGTTTCATCCTTCAGAAAATCAGTGATCATGGGAGTGCTTACAACTTGGGCATCTTGCATACCTAAACTTTCAATAAGCTCATTTATTTTCTGCTTCTGGCTTAGAAGATAAGAACCATCATTTTGTTTCTCAATTTCTATACCAAGATAGTATGACACATTACCAAGTTCTTTTATCTCAACATTGAGGTTTAAATATTTTACAATGTCCTTGTACTCTTGCTCACTTTTGCTTGCAATGAGCAGATCATCAACAAAAGCTAAAATGTATGCATATTGTCCATTTCTGCACCTAGTGTACAAGCATTTATCTGCTTCACCTTGCTTAAATCCTAAATTTGTCAATATTTCATGCAATTTGTCATTCCAACATTTTGCACTTTGCTTTAATCCATAAAGACCTTTGTTTAATTTACACACTAGCTGTCTTTGTTTTGTATTTATGAAACCTGTTGGCTGTTCCATGTACAAGTCTTCAGTTATATCTCCATGAAGAAATGCTGTTTTCACATCAATGTGGTTGACTTGCATGCCTTTTGAGACTGCAATGCTCAGAAGTGTTCTGATTGTCGTGTGTTTCACTACAGGTGCAAACACTTCATCAAAATCTTCTCCATATTTTTGAAGATATCCCTTTGCGACTAATCTGGCTTTATACCTTTCCACTTTTCCTTGTGCATTCCTTTTTAACTTGAATACCCATTTGCATCCTATAGCTTTCTTGCCAGGAGGTAATTTTGTAAGAATCCAAGTATTATTTTTATGCAATGCATCAATTTCTTCTTGTGCAGCTTTACGCCATTCAGCAGCTTCTTCTGCTGGCATTTTCTCAATCTCATCCCATGTTAAGGGCTCTTGAGCTTCTGCTGACTTTGTTAGGTAAGACAGTCTTGGGGGTGGAACACCTTTGTTTTCCCTGGATGAGCGTCTGACAACTGGTTGGTCCGACCTTTCTGCATCCTCTAAATCTGAGAGTCCTTCTCCAATTGATTCCCCTTCTCCAACTGTACTGTCTCCTGCGATGATCCTTTCTGTGTCTGCTTCCTCTGCCTGTTCCTCGTTAGATACAGATGAGTTGCTTTCAGACATCTGCCTTGGTATGGCATTTATATACACTGGCATGTCTATTATGGTTCTAGTTTCATATTCTGGATGATAAGGCTCATCTGGGATAATCCAGCCTTTATCAACCCTTTTGTTTTCATCAAAATATGTAACATGTCTTATGCCAACAATGCCAGTTTTCAGATTCAAAATTCTATATCCTTTGTGTCCTGGAGCATAGCCAACTAAAATGCCTGTTGTGGAATCCAGCTTATGCCTTCTTTGCTTTGGTACATGAGCATATGCTGTACTTCCAAATGTTCTTATGTGTGACAGGTTTGGCTTCCTACCATGCCATGTCTCATGTGGTGTGCGCTCAGCGCCTTTAGTTGGCATTCTGTTTTGTAGGTACACTGCTGTGAGAATGGCTTCCCCCCATAGTCTTTTAGGGAGATTGCTATCTGACAGCATACATCTGGTCATTTCCACAAGTGACCTAAATTTTCTCTCTGCACCAGAATTTTGCTCTGGTGTATAAGCTACTGTTGTGATATGCTGAATGCCTTCTTGTTCTAGAAATGTGCGCATGCTTTGTGAAGTGAACTCACCACCATTGTCGGTCTGAAGAACCTTTGGTTTTCTTTCAAATTTATTGCTCACCATGGCTACGTATTTCTTCAGCATGTCTGTGACTTGACTTTTTTCTTTCAGTAAATAGGCCACACAGTATCTAGAGAAATCATCCAAGAATATTAGCACAAATCTGTTATTTCCCAATGATGGGATATTAAACAGTCCACATAAGTCACTGTGTATTAAGTCCAGTACTTTATTACTCCTATTTCCTGTGTATGCAGGAAATGAGGGTCTCACACCTTTTTGAGTAACACAGTCTATGCATTTCTCCATTTTACCAGCATCTGCACTTATCTGAATGCCGGTGGCTAGTTGCTTACTGTAAAGATCCTGGATCACCTTAAAATCACGATGTCCCAGGCGGCGGTGCCAGATTTCCAGACTACATTTACCATCATTCTTCCTTACTTGCGCCATATGTGAGGCTTCACCTGAAATGCTCAGTTTATAAACATCATTATGCATAAAAGCTTCAGCATACACTTCATCATTTTTAGAGATTGTGCACTTACTGTTTTCAAAATGAATCACAAATCCCTTCTTATCTAATGTAGATACACTAAGCATATTGCAAACTGCTTGGGGAATATACAAGACATCACTTACAGGAATTTCTTTAACTTCATTAGACACTTTGCATTTTAAGAATCCAATGCCTTTTGCTTGGATCTGAGCAGTCCCTGCGTTTGCAGTATTAAGAATACCTTCTTCTGGACTCATTTCCTGAAAGAAATCCTTACAATTGGTTAAATGGCATGTGCTCCCTGAATCCAAAATCCAAGTACTTTCATTTGAATTATTATTTACCATAGTCAAAGATTTTTCTGCCATTAGAAAGCCCTTATGTTTATTATTGTCCTTCATACATTTCCTGGTTTGAAAATTCTTTAGTTCCATTGGCTTAGGTGAGCTAGAGGGGGTGTTTTGTGTTTCCTTACACCATTTAGATACATGTCCCTCCTTTCCACATGAGTAGCAAATCAGCTTGCCCTTGGGTGGAGTTTTCCCATAGCTCCGCCTTCCTCTGTTCTTTGCCAAGAAATTTGTTTCATTTCTCTCTGACTTGCTTTGAGAACACATCTCCTCAGAATCATTTATTATGCATTCCTGCCTTAGTTTTGATGTTGCCTGTTCAAAAGATTGCCCTTCAATGGCTTCATTTACAGACCTAAAAACATCAAACTTCTTTGATAGTGAGGTAAAAAGAAATGCTCTTTTCAATGCATCACACATGGGAATTCCAGAAAGTTCTAACTTTTGAAATGAAGACATAAGATGCATAATGTGATCATTACATTTACTTTTATCCCTTAATTTGGTTTCATTCAACTCTGCTAACCAAATTGGTTGCTGCTTTGCATATGTAGTTGCATACATAGTTCTCAGTTTATATAAAATGTCCTTTGGTGTATCTTTTCCCTCCACTAATATGGCTTGTTTCTCTGAGAGAGCTTCTAAAAACATGCACTTCACATAATAGTTTGCATTGTCCCATTCAGCCATATTTTCAGCTGTTCTGTTTTGGTCTAAGCATATATTTAATCCTTTTGCTTGAAGGAGACATATGAATCTTAATTCCCACTGCTGATAATTAAATTCAGTTAATTTAGGCACCTTGAGAGAGTAGAAAAATGGTGAATTTCCTCCCTCAGCCATTTTCTTAGCCTTCTGTCTGGTGTGTGGGGGGAGAGAGAGACAGACTGAATCTTTCTTTTAAAACTTAAGAGAAAAATGTGGCTTTTTTACTGCCTGGTAATATTTCTCTTCTTTTTCAATTCCTGGCCCCTGGGCCCATAACCCTTTTGTTGGATTATTTGTAGTAAATAATTAGCAGATTTTAGTACACACAGCTTCAGCTTTAGAAATGTTAATTTCTTTCTTCATCTCTCTCATACACCCCAGAATAATTCACTGCTGAGTCACTTTAAAGTTGAAGTAACAAAACATCTGTTTACTCACAGTTTGTAGTTAGATTATAATCAGACAGGCTTATATATACATAATACTATACATTTGGATTATCAGCTCTTTCCATGTGCTTAGATGGTAATGGATGCTCACACCACCATAGATCCTCTCAGGTTAGGAGAGATCATGAGCTCCATGTGCTGTGCCTGACCCCCACAGGAAGTTGCATAGCTGTGACCTCTCTAGGAAATTCACATCAGAGGTCACAGAGTAATCACAGAGAAATAATAGGTGACAGGCAATGCATGTAAAATACAATAAATTCCAACAAAGGGGAGATGCTGGAGGGTAGAGAACAGAAATGTTAGCTGTTAGGGGGAGATGCTAACTGGAAGGAGTGGACAAGAGGGGGAGATCTGAATGGAAAAGGGGAGGGAGAGGGCAGATGCTGGATGGAAGGGGGAGAAAAAGAGGAGAGATGAAAGATTAAGGGGGAGAGAATAGAGTTAGCAATTGTAAACCCCCTGGTGGCAGAGCAAGGTATTACAATGATGGTACCAAATATGTCACAGTGTTTCCCCAAAATGACTCAACACCAACCAGGGAGTTTAACAATAAAAAGAAAATATTTGTTATTAGTGAATTATATTTAAATGTTAATGAAATTTTACCAACTTGCAAATTTAACATATGTATTTCAATTACAGGTTTGCAACACAAATCAGTTTAGAAACATTGGGAGCATTTTCAGATAAGTATAAATATTACGTACATAAATCATTTAAGTACATTCAATTCTGCAAAACACTAGATTCTTTAAACTTTCTTTTCTCCTGTCTTTCAGATTTCCAGAGACCTTCAAGGATCTCAATATGTAAGTTTTCCTCTACTCTTTTTTTTTTCTTCTTCTTGTAGTTATCTCTCACTTATTGTTCAGGTTTCCTTTACTTTTTTCTCTTATGTGCACTTTTTTAAATAGTTTCAGTCACTTAGCTGCTCTCTTTGTTTTCTCTCTCTGGCTCTCTTGAACGGTGGGCGCCTTTTCTTTCAGGTGATGATCTCCAGCATCAACTTTCTTCCAGTCTTTTCCTAGTAACATGTTCTCACCAATAGAGCTCTCTCCCAACTGCCAGCCTGAGCTGTTTGTCACTCTCCAGTATGCGGAACACTCAGCGCATGCACACAGACCACTCAGTTTCACTGCACGGCTCACTGTCTCTACACCAGATCAAGAAGGAGCCAGGTAATCTTTTAAAATTTAAGGGGGAGAGAATAGTTAGCAATGATGGGGAATAAGAGGAATGGGAGAGCTGGTATGAGGGAAAGAGGTGGAAAGCTGTAGGTAGATGCAGTAAAAACTGGATTGTAAGAAAGAATCTGGATTAGAGAGGCACACAAATAAATGAAAGAAAGCTGAAAGGAAAAGATCAATATTGGGAGATGGATAAAGTGGAGAAAATGAAAACAGGAATGGCAAACTGACAGGAAAGCAAAGCTACTTACCTGTAGCAGGTATTCGAGGACAGCAGGCTGATTGTTCTCACATGTGGGTCGACGTCCGCGTTGGCCCAGGAAACAGCAAATTTTTCTCAGCAAAAATAAAAAGGTTTACCAGAGTCTTCTGGTGCGTGAACAGCGTGCACCAAGCATGCGCGCACAACTTCCCACCTGTCGCATGAGCGTGCCTCTTCAGTTAAATCAAAAAGCATATAAACAAAGTAACAACAACTCCAAAGGGGAGGTGGGCGGGTTTGTGAGAACAAGCAGCCTGCTGGTCCTCGGAGAAAGCGAAGATACTTACCTGTAGCAGATATTCTCCAAGGACAGCAGGATGATTGTTCTCACATGTGGGGTATATCCCTAGAATCCAGGCTCACTCAAAACAATGAACATTGGTCAATTGGCCCTCACAACGGCAAGGACATAACATAGATTGACCTGAAACCATAAACAACTAACAGAGTGCAGCCTGGAACAGAACAAAAATGGGTCTAAGGGGGTGGAGTTGGATTCTAAACCCCGAACAGATTCTGTAGCACTGACTGCCCAAACAGACTGTCACATCGGGTATCCTACTGAAGGCAGTAGTGAGATGTGAATGTGTGGACCGATGACCACGTTGCAGCCTTGCAAATCTCTTCAATGGAGGCTGACTAAGTGAGCCACTGATGCAGCCATGACTCTAACATTGTGAGTCGTGACATGGCCCTCCAGAGTCTGACCAGCTTGGGAGTAAGTAAAGGAAATGCAATCTGCTAGCCCAGAGGTAGGCAATTCCAGTCCTCGAGAGCCGCAGGCAGGTCAGGTTTTCAGGATATCCACAATGAATATGCAGGAGATAGATTTGCAAGCACTGCCTCCTTGGTATGCAAATCTATCTCCTGCATATTCATTGTGGATATCCTGAAAACCTGACCTGCCTGCGGCTCTCGAGGACCGGAGTTGCCTACCCCTGTGCTAGCCAACTGGAGATTGTGCGTTTTCCCGATGGCGACTCCCCTCCTGTTGGGATCAAAAGAAACAAACAACTGGACGGACTGTCTGAAGGGCTTTGTCTGCTCCACGTAAATGGCCAATGCTCTCTTGCAGTCCAAGGTATGCAAACTGCTTTCACCAGGGCGGGTATGAGGATGGGGAAAGAATGTTGGCAAGACAATTGACTGGTTGAGATGGAACTCCAACACCACCTTCGGCAGGAACTTAGGGTGCGTGCGGAGGACTACTCTGTTGTGATGAAACTTGATATAAGGTGCATGCATTACTAAGGCCTGAAGCTCACTGACTCTACGAGCTGAAGTAACAGCCACCAAGAAAATGACCTTCCAGGTCAAGTACTTCAGATGGCTGGAATTCAGTGGCTCAAAAGGAGCTTTCATCAGCTGGGTGAGGATGCCGTTGAGATCCCATGACACTGGTGGAGGTTTGACCGGGGGCTTTGACAAAAGCAAACCTCTCATAAAGCGAACAACCAAAGGCTTACCCTCTACACGGCGATAAGCACTAATCGCACTAAGGTGAGCTCTTATGAAGTTGGTCTTGAGAGAAGGTATTCAAGCAGGGTCTGTGTAGGACAAGAAAGAGGATCTAGGGCCTTGCTGTCACACCAGATGGCAAACCTCCTCCATTTGAAAGAGTAACACCACTTTGTGGAATCTTTCCTGGAAGCAAGCAAGACTCAGGATACACCCTCTGAAAGACCCAAGGAGGCAAAATCTAAGCTCTCAACATCCAAGGCCATGAGAGCCAGAGACTGGAGGTTGGGACGTAGAAGCGACCCCTCGTTCTGGGTGATGAGAGTCGGAAAACACTCCAATCTCCATGGTTCTTCGGAGGACAACTACAGAAGAAGAGAGAACCAAATCTGGTGTGGCCAGAAGGGAGCAATGAGAATCATGGTTCCCCAGTCTTGCTTGAGTTTCAGCAAAGTCTTTCCTACTAGAGGTATGGGAGGATAGGCATACAGAAGGCCTGTTCCCCAATGAAGGAGAAAGGCATCTGATGCTAGTCTGTCGTGGGTCTGAAGCCTGGAACAGGACCTTGTGAATGGATTGAAAGGCAAAAAGATCCACCGAGGGGGTGCCCCATGCTCGGAAGATCTTGCGGGCCACGCTCATGTTCAGCGACCACTTGTGAGGTTGCATTATCCTGCTCAACCTGTCAGCCAGACTGTTTACATCTGCCAGATAAGTGGCTTGGAGCAACATGCCATGATGACGTGCCCAAAGCCACATCTGGATGGCTTCCTAACAGAGGGCGAGATCTGGTGCCCCCCTGCTTGTTGGTGTAATACATGGCAACCTGATTGTCTGTCTGAATCAAAATGATTTGGTTGGACAGCTGATCTCTGAAAGCCTTTAGAGCATTCCAGATCACTCGCAATTCCAAAAGATTGACCTGAAGACCTTTTTCTTGAAAGGACCAAGCTACTTGAGTGTGAAGTCCATCTACATGATCGCCCCACCCCAGGAGGGATGCATCTGTCGTCAGCACTTTTTGTGGCTGAGGAATTTGGAATGCACGTTCCAAGGTCAAATTGGATTGAATCGTCCACCACGGAAGGGAATTTCGAAAGCCGGTGGACACCACTGGGAAGCTAGGGCCCATTGAGCTGATCTCATGTGTAGACGTGCCATGGGAGTCACATGAACTGTGGAGGCCATGTGCCCCAGCAGCCTCAACATCTGCCGAGCCGTGATCTGTTGAGACACTCTAACTATGGACACCAAGTACAGGAGGTTGTCTGCCCTTGACTCGGGAAGATAAGCTCAAGCTGTCTGTGTTCAACAGAGCTCCAATGAATTCCAACTTCTGAACTGGGGTGAGTTGGGACGTGGAGTAATTGATCACGAACCCCAGTAGCTCTAGCACCTGAATAGTCATTCGCATGGACTGTAGAGCACCTGCCTCCGAGGTGCTCTTCACCAGCCAATCGTCGAGATAAGAGAATACATGCGTAGCGACGCTGCGACTACCGCTAGGCACTTTGTGAACACTCTGGGCGCAGACGCCAGACCAAAGGGTAGTATACAGTACTGAAAGTGCTGTGTTCCCAGCCGAAATCGAAGATACCTCCTGGGAGTATCGAGATGTGTGTGTAAGCATCCTTTAAGTCCAGAGAGCATAGCCAATCGTTTTCTTGAATCACGGGAAGAAGGGTGCCCAGGGAACCCATCCTGAACTTTTCTCGGAATAGAAATTTGTTCAGGGCCCTTAGGTCTAGGATGGGACGCATCCCCCCACCCCCGTCTTTTTCTGCACAAAGAAGTACCTGGAATAGAATCCCAGCCCTTCTTCCCCTGGTGGAACGGGTTCCACTGCTTGGGCCTTCAGAAGGGCGGAGAGTTCCTCTGCAAGTACCTGTTTGTGCTGGGAACTGTAAGAATGAGCTCCCGGTGGGCAATTTGGATTCCAGATTGAGGGCGTATCCCGACCGGACTATTTGAAAGACCCACCGGTTGGAAGTTATGAGAGGCTACCTTTGGTGGAAAAATATCAACCTCCCCCCAAACGGCAAGTCGTCCAGTATGGACACTTTTAAAGAGGCTATGCTTAACTGGAGCCAGTCAAAAGCTCGTTCCCTGCTTTTGCTGGGGAGCAGCACGGGCCTTAGACGCACACTGTTGATGAGAACGAGCGCGCTGGGGCTGAGCCTGGGCAGGCTGTCAAGAAGCAGGAGTGTACCTACACCTAGGATAGGAATAGGGAGCACTCCTCTTCCCCCCAAAATACCTCCTAGATGAGGAGGTAGTAGCAGAAGACGCCCGGTGGGAGAGAGAATCCATAGCATCATTATGCTTCTTGATCTGATCAACAAGATCCTCTACTTTTTCACCAAAAAGGTTGTCCCCCCGGCAAGGAACATCCGCCATTCGCTGCTGGACCGAATGATGCAAGTCAGAGACACGCAGCCATGAGAGTCTACGCATCACTATACCTTGAGCAGTGATCCTGGATGCTACATCAAAAGTGTCGAACGTACCCCTGGCCAGGAATTTTCGACGCGCCTTCTGCTGCCTGACCACCTGGCGAAAAGGCTCGGCTTGCTCTGGAGGGAGTGCATCAACCAAGCTAGACAGTTGCTTTATCGAGCCCCGCAAGTGAATGCTCGTGAAGAGCTGGTATGATTGAATCTTGGCAGCGAGCATAGCAGCCTGATACGTCTTCCTCCCAAAAGAATCAAGAGTCCTAGCTTCTCTGCCTAGGGGCGCCGAAGCATAGTCTCTAGTACTCCTGGCTCTCTTGAGGGCGGAATCCACCACCATAGAATTGTGGGGTAACTGAGACCTCATCAATCAAGGTTCACTGTGGATCCATGCAAACGATTCCGTGATGTCTCCAACCTCGTCTCTATTCCCCTCCTCCCCCCCTCTTCCCTCCCCTTCTCATGCGCCTTGTGGAATGCCCACTCGATCTGCAACAAACTGCCCTTCACCCACGATCTCTTCATCTCTCATTCCCTCCAACTGCTCGCCCTTACTGAAACCTGGCTCTCCCCTGACGACTCTGCCTCAGTCGCGGCCCTTTGTCATGGAGGTTCTCTCTTCACCCACACTCCACGCCCAGATGGCCGCGGTGGAGGCGTCGGGCTACTTCTCTCGCCCTCCTGTAGTTTCCAACCCCTCCTCCTACCGGTCTCACTGCTTCTCGTCCTTTGAAGCTCACTCCATCCGGCTATTCTACCCATTACCACTCAGAGTTGCAGTCATCTACCGCCCCCCTGATAAGCCCCTCTCTTCATTCCTTACTGACTTCGACGCTTGGCTCACCGTCTTTCTTGATCCCGCATCTCCATCCCTCATTCTTGGTGATTTTAACATTCACGTTGACAACCCATCCAACTCCTATGCTTCTAAATTCCTCACTCTGATATCCTCCTTTAACCTCCGACTATGCTCTACCACCCCTACTCACCGTGATGGCAATTGTCTCGACCTCGTTCTCTTCTCTTCCTGCTCACCTTCCAATTTCTGCACCTCTGTCCTTCCTATCTCAGATCATCACCAAATCACCATCACCCTCCCCCTCAACCTCGCCCAACTATAACCACTGCCTTCAGGAATCTCCAAGCTGTCGACCCCCCTACCCTATCCTCTCATCTCCACTCTCTTCCCTTCCATCTCGTCTTCTGAATCTGTCGACACAGCTGTCTCTACCTACAATGAAATTCTCTCCACTGCTCTGGATACCCTAGCACCATCTGTCTCTCGCCCCACTAAGCGCATTAATCCTCATCCCTGGTTAACCCCTTGCATCCGTTACCTTCGCTCCTGCACCCGCTCTGCTGAACGACTCTGGAGGAAATCTCGCACCCCGTCAGACTTCACCCATTACAAATTCATGCTATCCTCCTTCCAGTCCTCCCTATTCCTTGCCAAACAGGAATATTATTCTCAATTAACCAATTCTCTTGGCTCCAACCCTCGTCGCCTCTTCGCCACCCTCAACTCCCTACTTAAAGTACCCTCCGCTCCCCCCCCCCCACTCTCTCCTCAAAAACACTAGCTGACTACTTCTGCGATAAAGTGCAGAAGATAAACCTTGAATTCACTTCCAAGCCTTCTCCTCCCTGTGACTTCTTAACCCACTCCCTCAACCAACCTAACCTGGCCTCCTTCTCCTCCTTCCCTGAGATCACCGAAGAGGAAACTGCTCGCCTTCTTTCTTCCTCTAAGTGCACCACCTGTTCCTCTGATCCCATTCCCACCAATCTGCTTACCAACATCTCTCCTACAGTTAACCCCTCAATCTGTCACATCCTCAACCTCTCTCTCTCCACTGCCACTGTCCCTGACACCTTCAAGCACACTTTAGTCACACCACTTCTCAAAAAACCATCACTTGACCCCACCTGTCCCTCCAACCCGCTTCAATCCGGCTTTCGCCCACTACACTCAACAGAAACAGCACTCTCTAAAGTCTGCAATGACCTGTTCCTTGCCAAATCCAAAGGTCACTATTCTATCCTCATCCTCCTCGACCTATCTGCCGCCTTTGACACCGTCAATCATAATCTACTTCTTGACACACTGTCCTCATTTGGGTTCCAGGGCTCTGTCCTCTCCTGGTTCTCCTCGTATCTTTCCCAACGCACCATCAGAGTATTTTCTAATGGCTCTTCTTCCACCCCCGTCCCGCTCTCTGTTGGGGTCCCTCAAGGATCTGTCCTCAGACCGCTTCTTTTCTCGATATACACCTCTTCCCTGGGCTCGTTGATCTCATCACATGGTTTCCAGTACCATCTCTATGCTGATGACACCCAGCTTTACCTCTCCACTCCCGACATCACAGTTGAAACCCAGGCCAAAGTTTCGGCCTGCCTTTCAGACATCGCTGCCTGGATGTCCAACCGGCATCTGAAACTGAACATGGCAAAGACTGAGCTCCTTGTCTTTCCACCCAAACCCTCTTCTCCTCTTCCCCCACTTTCTGTCTCTGTTGACAACGCCCTCATCCTCCCTGTCTCTTCAGCCCGCAATCTCGGAGTCATTTTTGACTCCTCCCTCTCTGCCCATATCCAGCAGACAGCTAAGACCTGTCGCTTCTTCCTCTATAATATTAGCAAAATTCGCCCATTCCTCTCTGAACAGGCCAACCCGAACCCTCGTCCACTCGCTCGTTACCTCTCGTCTTGACTATTGCAACCTTCTCCTTGCTGGCCTTCCGCTTAGCCACCTATCCCCCCTTCAATCTGTCCAAAATTCCGCCGCACGTCTTATCTACCGCGTGAACTGATACTCTCATATCACCCCTCTCCTCAAATCGCTTCACTGGCTCCCGATCCGCTACCGTATACAGTTCAAGCTTCTCCTATTGACCTTCAAGTGCACTCAATCTGCAGCCCCCCATTACCTCTCTACCCTCCTCTCCCCGTATGTTCCCACCCGTAACCTCCGCTCTCAGGACAAATCACTCCTTTCTGTACCCTTCTCCACCACCGCTAACTCCAGACTCCGCCCCTTCTGCCTCGCATCACCTTATGCCTGGAACAGACTTCCTGAGCCCATATGCCATGCGCCCTCCCTGCCCATTTTCAAGTCCTTACTCAAGGCCCATCTCTTCTCCCTTGCTTTTGGCGCCTAACCACCTTCCCATTCCTGATACCTACACTGACTACATAGTTTTTACCTTTAGATTGTAAGCTCTCTTGAGCAGGGACTGTCCTTCCCCATGTTTAAACTTGTACAGCGCTGCGTAACCCTGGCAGCGCTATAGAAATGCTAAGTAGTAGTAGTAGTAGGATTCCGCTTTCTTCGGGACCACAGGGCCAGACAGAGGGGCCGACCAGTTTCGCATAAGGACTTCCTTCAATACCTTATGCAGAGGGACTGTCACAGCCTCTTTAGGTGAAGAAGAATAGTCCAGGATTTCAAGCATCTCAGTCCTGGGCTCATCCTCAACCTCCACAGGGAAGGGAATAGCCGTAGCCATATCCCGGACAAAAGAGGAAAAGGAAAGACTCTCTGGTGGAGGGGAAAGGTCAGAAGAAAAGTACCTTTGATCTTCCTCTGACTCCCATGAACCCTCCTGCTCAGTATCGGATAAGACCTCTGCCAAGGTACCTTAACATTGGACCTGCCTTGAAGCCGAGGAACGATGTCCTCGATAGCAATGTCCAGAGGCCGACGCCCGCTTGGACTGCGGCGAAGCTCCCTCCACTGATGTTGAAGGGGAGTCGACCTGGGTGGCAGCTGACGATGCCACAGGCGGCATCGCGGTTGGGGACCTCACCACAGGAGAAGGGCCAGACATCGCTGCAGCAGATGATACAGAAGGCGCAAGCACCCCCGACACCGAAGCTGACTGACATACAAGTCCCTCCAGAAGTTCTGGAAACAAGGCCCGGATGCGCTTGTCAAGAGCCACCATCAGAGAAGGCTGCGGGGTCGGTGGAACAGGCGGTGTCAGAATCTGTGGAGGCTCAGGAGCAGGTACTGGGCTGCTAGGAGACCGACGCATCGGCACCTCCTGTATCGAGGGGGAACTATCCTCTTGGCGCCGATGCTTCTCGGGTGCCAACTCTCGACGCCCTGGAGCTCCCAGCACCATGTGTCGAAGGAGAACAATGACGGTGCTTCTTTGCCTTTGCTCAACGCCAGTCATCGAGACTCCTCGGTATCAATGAGGACGTGGAATCCTCACGTCTCCTCGGGGCCAGGTCAGACGAAGGTCCGTCCCGGGGGGGGCCAGCATAACAGGATGCCTCGAGGCAGGTGGAGACCCACTCGACGCCTCGCTGCTCCCAGCGCGAGTTGGTCTCTCAGCAGCCATTACCTCTCCTCCCGACGTCGATGCTCCTTTCGATGCCGACCTCGGTACCGATGTCGAAGGACCGGACCGAGCCCCAAAAAGCTTTTCTTGTTGAGCTTCAAGATGCTTGGGTCTGTTTCTTCATACGAAGACACAGACTACAAGCAGCTGGGCTATGATCGGGCCCAAGACACTGGATACCCCAGGCATGGGTATCTGTACCCGAGATGGTCTGGTTGCACTGAGTACAATGTTTGAAGCCGCTGGATGTCTTCAATGACATGGAAGAGAAAAAGGCTTCAGTGAAATCAAAAGACACGATTGTGCCTGACAAAAGAAAAAGGGTACAAAAATAAGGGAATAACCCGACCGCGTGGCCTAAAAACTGGCCGCGATGAAAAACAAAGGAAACTTGAAAGGGGACAAAACTAAAAGTACACTATGGGAACTTTTTTTTTTTTTTTTTTTTTTAATGACAGTAATAATAAAATTAGGAGAAAAAACCCGAAAACTCGAAGAGAGGAGTGCAGAAAAAAACTACCGCACCTCAACGCGGAGAACAGAAAACTGAAGATGTATGCTCACGTGACGGGCGGGAAGTTGTCCGCGCAAAGTTGTCCGCGCAGTAGAAGACTCTGGCAAAACTTTTTATTTTTGCTGAGAAAAATTTGCCGTTTCCTGACCCGACGGGGATGTCAACCCACATGTGAGAACAATCAGTCTGCTTGTCCTCGGAGAAAGGAGTATTAAGAAAAAATAAAGGAAAGCAAAAACCAAAGGCTGGGACCAATACAATTAGAAAATTTAAATGACCAAACAACAAAGGTAAAAAGGCATTTTATTTTTAATTTAGGATACAGTAGTGTGGTAGTTGTGTTAATCTAAAAAAATAAATCAAACATTTTTACAAATACTAAATAAAGGGCCTCTTTAACAAAGCCACGCTAGTGATTCCTGCACGGCAAATGAGAGGAAGCCCGTTTAATTCCTGTGGGAATCGATAGTCCAGCTTTGTAAAAGAGGCCCAGAGCGATAACTTTTTATTGGACTAACAATATCTTTTTCTACTTGCGGCCAAATCTTTCCTAAGATCAGGACCATGTACCAGACTGTCCTGACCTAAGGAAAGAGGTTCACATGGCCAATGGGAATATGCTGGATGGGCGAGCTAGGGCTGACAGACAGACAAGTATTAAAGTACCCGCGTATATTTCCAGAACACAGTACTGCAAATACTTTTCTGTTTAACAAGCTGAATTGTTTTGCCATGCATTATTTTGATTTTTTTTGGTACATAATTCCCTGAAGTGTATTACAGAATGCATAATAACCATCAGTAACAGAGGTACTGGGGGAGGCAGCTGGTAGACAGAGAAGGAGTCCTTCCCTGCTGTATTCAAAAGTGCCCCTACGGTTTTTGGTTTTTTTTGTTGTTAGAAGTGGTGCTTGTACAGGGGGAGCAGTGTTCCCTCTAACCTCTGCTATACATCCAGTACATAAGAAATGCCACACTGAGAAAAGACCAAGGGTCCATCGAGCCTAGCATCCTGTCCACAACAGCGGCCAATCCAGGCCAAGGGCACCTGGCAAGCTTCCCAAACGTACAAACATTTTATACATGTTATTCCTGGAATTGTGGATTTTTCCAAAGTCCATTTAGTAGTTGTTTATGGACTTGTCCTTTAGGAAACCATCTAACCCCTTTTTAAACTCTGCCAAGCTAACCGCCTTCACCACATTCTCTGGCAACGAATTCCAGAGTTTAATTACGCGTTGGGTGAAGAAAAGTTTTCTCCGATTTGTTTTAAATTTACTACACTGTAGTTTCATCGCATGCCCCCTAGTCCTAGTATTTTTGGAAAGCGTGAACAGATGCTTCATATCCACCTGTTCCACTCCACTCATTATTTTATATACCTCTATCATGTCTCCCCTCAGCCGCCTCTTCTCCAAGCTGAAAAGCCCTAGCCTCTTTAGCCTTTCTTCATAGGGAAGTCGTCCCATCCCCGCTATCATTTTAGTCGCCCTTCGCTGCACCTTTTCCAATTCTACTATATCTTTCTTGAGATGTGGTGACCAGAATTGAACACAATACTCAAGGTGCAGTCGCACCATGGAGCGATCCAACTGCATTATAACATCCTCACACCTGTTTTTCATACCTTTCCTAATAATACCCAACATTCTATTCCCTTTCCTAGTCGCAGCAGCACACTGAGCACAAGATTTCAGTGTATTATCGACGACGACACCCAGATCCCTTTCTTGGTCTGTAACTCCTAACGTGGAACCTTGCATGACGTACCTATAATTCGGGTTCTTTTTTCCCCACATGCATCACCTTGCACTTGCTCACATTAAACGTCATCTGCCATTTAGCCGCCCAGTCTCCCAGTCTCGTATGGTCCTTCTGTAATTTTTCACAATCCTCCCGCGATTTAACGACTTTGAATAACTTTGTCTCATCAGCAAATTTAATTACCTCGCTAGTTACTCCAATCTCTAAATCATTTATAAATATATTAAAAAGCAGCGGTCCTAGCACAGACCCCTGAGGAACCCCACTAACTACCCTTCTCCATTGTGAATACTGCACGTTTAACCCCACTCTGTTTCCTATCCTTCAACCAGTTTTTAATCCACAATAGGACATTTCCTCCTATCCCATGACCCTCCAATTTCCTCTGTAGCCTTTCATGAGGTACCTTGTCAAACGCCTTTTGAAAATCCAGATACACAATATCAACTGGCTCACCTTTATCCACATGTTTGTTCACCCCTTCAAAGAAATGTAGTAGATTGGTGGGGCAAGATTTCCCTTTACTAAAAGCATGTTGACTTTGTCTCATTAATCCATGCTTTTGAATATGCTCTGTAATTTTGTTCTTAATAGTCTCTACCATTTTGCCCGACACTAACATCAGACTCGCTGGTCTATAATTTCCCGGATCTCCTCTGGAACCTTTTTTAAAAATTGGCGTTATATTGGACACCCTCCAATCTTCTGGTACCATGCTTGATTTTAAGGATAAATTACATATTACTAACAATAGCTCCGCAAGTTCATTTTTCAGTTCTATCAGTACTCTGGGATGATTACCATCCAGTCCAGGAGATTTGCTACTCTTCATTTTGTAGAGCTGCCCCATTACATCCTCCAGGTTTACAGAGAATTCATTAAGTTTCTCCGACTCGTCAGCTTCAAATACCATTTCCGGCACCAGTATCCCACCCAAATCTTCCTCGGTGAAGACCAGGGGCGTATCTGGAATCCGGCGGTAGGGGGGGCCAGAGCCAGAGAGGGGGGGGCACATTTTTGCCTCCCCCCCCCCCGCCACTCTCCACCCCCCCCCTTGCCGTCAACCCTCCCCCGCTGCTTACCTTTGCTGGCGGGGGGCCCCAACCCCCCGCCAGCCGAGGTCCAACCCGCAGTCTTCATATTTTGTCTTCCTCCGACTCCTCCGTGGCTATGCTGTAAGTAACGCTGCTGATTCGTTGAATCCAGTTCGGAGTCTGACGTATTTTATTTCCTATGTATACTTACTTCAAGGCTAATATCAAATCTGATCATATTATGATCACTGTTATCAAGCGGCCCCAGCACCATTACCTCCCGCACCAGATCATGCACTCCACTAAGGACTAGGTCTAGAATTTTTCCTTCTCTCGTCGACTCCTGTACCAGCTGCTCCATAAAGCTGTTCTTGATTTCATCAAGGAAGTTTACCTCCCTCGCTTGCCCCGATGTTACATTTACCCAGTGAATATCGGGGTAATCAAAATCACCCATTATTATTGTGCTGCCTAGTTTGTTTGCATCCCTAATTTCCTTTAACATTTCTGCATCCGTCTGTTCATCCTGGCCAGGTGGACGGTAGTACACTCCTATCACTATCCTTTTCCCCTTTACACAAGGAATTTCAATCCATGATTCCAAGAAGTGCTTTGTTTCCTGCAGAATTTTCAATCTATTTGATTCAAGGCTCTCCTTAATATACAATACTACCCCCTCCACCAATTCGATCCACCCTATCACTACGATATAATTTGTACCCTGGTATGACAGTGTCCCACTGGTTATCCTCCTTCCACCAGGTCTCAGCAATGCGTATTATATCTAATTTTTCATTTAGTGCAATATATTCTAACTCTCCCATCTTATTTCTTAGGCTCCTGACATTCGCATATAGACATTTCAAACTATGTTTGTTGTTCCTATTTACATCATGCTTAATGCTACACCTAGTTTAAATATGCCACTGCCGTGGGGATATTCAGCAGCACTAACTGGTTAAGTGCCACTGAATATCAGCTGATAACCCCACATAAGTGATTTAGCCAGCCAGCAGCCATTTCTGGCCTGTTAAATCACTTTGAATATTGATCCTTACTCCTTAAATACTTTTCAGACAGCAGCAAGTTGCATGTGAAGACTTACACAAGGCACGTTATCTTACAACATACCTGATCCAAAGCCAACAGACAATCTGACACAGACTTTGTCCCTTTGAAGACAGTGTCAGGGAAGCGTCAGTTTTTTGTTTTTTTTTATAAATCACTGTCAGTTGTGAGCTTTTTTTTTTTTTTTTTTTTTTTTTTTTTTAATTGCGGTTCCATTTGATTTGTTTTTTTCTGTTGTTCACTAATTTGATTTGTCACCAACAAGGAACATGGTGTGTAATTTGATAAATGAAAACAACTTGATACTTGAGAAAGAAACTCTGTTGCCTGATTAGTGATCAGCTCTTTCCTGGGTGACCTTTTTATTGGAACAGAAAAATCAGAGACTGTGAAACTTAAAATCTGTGACAATGATGTCTGAAGAAGGAAGCTGTGTGGTCTCTAAACTTTATGCACTGCAGTCTTTTTGGTCTGTCACTTAAAACCTTGTATAAAAATGCTTTGAAACCCTGTGAGGAATCCCTGTAAGGTGCCCCCTTCCCCATGATCTATTACTGTACAGAACTGGAGATCTCTAATAGCACTGCAGGAACCATAAAGAGGAGCTGCAGCAGCAGAATTGTAACTTCCCCAGGAAGGGCTCATACTGAGGTGTCTATTATATCCCTGGGTTCTCCCATGTCTTCTGTGTTTTCAGGTATCCAAGGCTGGCGTTATAGGGGTGCAAGCAGAGCAATTGCCCTGGACCCCCATGCTGCGGGGGCTCTTAAGACTGCTTAAAGCTGAAGGAGATGCAGCCTGCTGGTGGGCTTTGGGGTCCCCCTCCAAGGTTCTGCTCTGGGCCCAGCATCAAAAACACCAACCCAACATGTACAACAGTACTGCAGCATGTGATCCCTGTCTCCCCAGCTTCTGGCCACCAATAACGTCACCTGTGATGAGAATTTCCATGAAAGTCAGCAGCAGGAAGTGAAAGTGTGATGGGGCACAAATTTTGCCAATGCCAGAATCTGATGTTTCAATAGTGGAGTTTTCCCACCCCATTTCAATGTTTTTTCCTGATTGGAGGAGCCCACCACCAACCCCAGATACCAGAGGTAGCAGAACACCTTTTTGGATGGAGAGGCAAGCAAACCAATCTTCAGCCCCACCCCCATGCTCTACAGTTGCTGATACAGTGTTGGGCAAAATATTGGTGGGGCCACAGCCCATGTGACCCACTCCACACTGCTGCCTGAACCAGATATCCAGCACCAAGGGAGTTCAAGGGGACTTACTCAGAAATGTGTACGAATATGTCCTCGCTGCCTTTCTCCGGTGTGATAAACCCATGGCCTTGCGAGCGCGAGAACTGCTTGCAGATGCCCTTGTAGAGGGGGCCAGCAGACGCACGGGCAGTTCTGAAAAGAGAGTAAGAGAAGCAGTAAAGTTTCCTACGACTAGTCATGTTGGCTCACATAATTCCAGAGGACACAGCCCTTTGCTGAGGGTTCACTGCTAGACACTCTGGAGCCAATTTTCAAAACCAACCAGAACACCTGACTTAAGCAGCTCTGTGCTCTCATATTTCAGATTCTATATGGTGTTGCCCTTGTTACTTTGCCTTCTCACAATTCAGTCTTTGGTGCAAGAGACTACCTGCGTCTTCATTTTCCTACCTGTAAGAAAGTAGTTTATAAATCTATATATTTCAGCTACTTTTTCATAAGTTTTTAAAATCTTTCCTTTTCAAAAACTTTCTGTCAATTGGCCCTGGTGCCTAATCTTCCCCCCTTCCTTTCTCTCCATTATGCTTTATTATTGAATTCTTTATATATTTACGATTCTTTCCTAATTGATAAGTGTGGGTTTATGTATTTTGTTTCATGTTCTTTTTAGCTTGTTAGCCACATTGAACTCAAAATTGTGTGGTATAAATGTCATACATAAATAAAAAACACATTTTCAGCCATAACCCGACTGCACCGCAGTTAACACCATTCTTAAAATCTTGCAGGCCAAAACAAAGCCAGCTTTCCCTGTACATAGGGGTATTCGAGAGATGGGGAGATGCACAGGGAAAAAATATTTGGTTCATTTTTGCTTCATTCAGCCTCCTCTCCCGATTCTTGGACTTTTTTTCAGGTCCTCTCACACACTAACAAAACTTTTTAGCACACACAAATCATCTTTATAAATACAGTTTCTTAGGTTAATGTCCATGAAATCAATTTTGTATGCACTAAATTTACAAAAGCACATTCACAAACCAAAGGGTCATTTTACTAAGGTGCACTAACAGATTTAGCGTGTGATCTTGGGCAAGTCACTTAACCCTTTAAATTCTCCAGGGACAGGAAAATACCTACTGTTCCTAAACATATCTCACCTTGAGTTAACAAATGAAAAAGGTATGAGCTAACTCTAAAATCCCTTCTCCCCTTTCCCTTTCCTGACTTAAAGCTTCGGAACCCTGTGCAGATGTACATAGAACACTGCCAGTATGTTTTGCTGAAAAGCAATGGCTGGGATGCTGACCTTGGGACTATGACAGCCGACTCTGCAGTTTCTTTCACTCCAGTTAGCCCAAATGGCAAAAGCCAAGCTCAAAAATCAATTGAACCACAACTGTGCCACACTGCCACCAAGCCATCAGGCCAACACAGTGTCTGTAGAATGTACGAGTCTGTAACAGTCAGCTGATCGCTAGCTGTGTTCCTGAAAATGTCCAGCACACAGCTCTGAAAGCGCCTGCCATTAGTGATGGGAATTTTTGGATCATTTAATTTTGTAATAGTGCATACTAAACAGTGTCTGCTATTACCAAACACAATAGTATACTACAAAAAAAAAAACCACACACACACACACACACAGAAGCAAAACTTAAATCTTTAGCTGAAAGACCTGACTGAAAGCGGCACTGGCGTCCTTGAGGAAGGACTTGAAACAGCAATTTCTGTAGGACGTGGAGGAACGGACAGTAAAATTGCAACCGAATTGGAAAGTTAAGTTTTGCTTCTTTCCTTTTCTACATTTTCCGGTGCTTAGTGTCGTATCTATTATTTGTGAACTTTGACGAGAGATCGAATTAAAACCTCTGGGAGGGAGATTAATCCCCCGGGGGCAAAGTTTGTACACGGATGCATTTGAGCAAAAAGCATTATTATTTTAAAAGATGGGTTTATTACAGATAGTTATGGGATATCACAAAATTTAATTTTCATTCACTGAAAAAACACTGCGGGCTTGAGTTTAGAGAGTATTACATGATGTATAGAGCTTAAAAGTGAGCTGCTATGGCAGTTAGACTCACTGAAAGACACGCTCGGCTGTAGGTACAGCCTATACTGAACTCTTTTTCATGCTCTTATATATTTTTAAAAAAAAATTGGGGGAGCTATTTTGTCTAAGGCATCCGATGCAATTATGTAACGATGCCCAGCAGAGCAGAACAGCCTGGGTATCCAACGTGCCTGACAATTCCCACATCTCTTAATACTTCTTTGTATATCTATCTATTTCCCCATACACTGCCTGAATAATATATATCCCAGCACCCTCTGCCCAATTCATCTCTAACTCTCTCTCCCCCTCCCCAATTCCCCTACCCTTGAAGTATTCAACAGCCACGTACGCAGAATAGGTCCTGGTTCTCTTTGTGGGGAGGGGACTTGGGAGGTCTCCGAGCAGGTGGTGACTCCTCTCCCAGAGCCGGCTGCCCTCCCTGTGGAAGGGGAAGGAAGGAGAGATGGG
Source organism: Microcaecilia unicolor (assembly GCF_901765095.1). Lineage (NCBI taxonomy): Eukaryota > Metazoa > Chordata > Amphibia > Gymnophiona > Siphonopidae > Microcaecilia > Microcaecilia unicolor. Next base: position 305,577,102 of record NC_044031.1, read on the forward strand.
CGACCTCGGGGACTGCAGGGGTTGCTCTGTGGGCGGTGGGGTGGTGGGATCAGAAGACATCGCACCCGCTGAGATCAATTCCGTCTCCCAAGACAAGGGGAGGCCAGGATGCTTCAGCCTCTTGCTGTAATCTAGAGAAAAAGAAGAGTTTTGGACCATTAAGAAAAAAACACCTTCAGAGATGACATGGAGGGCTAATATTACTAACAGAGAAATATAGGGTCAGGAAGCGGAACATAGGCAAGCGGTAAAATTATCTAGGTAACTTTAGGCCAGCTTTTCGCATGTGGACCAACTTTTTTTTTTTTTTACTTCATCCTTCCAGTGCTGACCAGATAAAGAATGGTGCCACCCTGAGGATGCCTGAAAACCCACGTCTTTATTTGTCCAAATTTAGCCTACCCAGCTAAGCCACTGAATAAGGGGAGGGGATGTAATTCAAACAAATATTCAAATCTCAGGTTCTGTCCTACTAACTCAAAACATTAGCTGGACACACCCTCTGAATATTGACTGCTCCTCAAGTCCCTTCACTGGCTCCCTATCCGTTTTTGCATCCTGTTCAAACTTTTTCTACTAACCTATAAATGTACTCACTCTGCTGCTCCCCAGTATCTCTCCACACTCGTCCTTCCCTACACCCCTTCCCGTGCACTCCATTCCATGGATAAATCCTTCTTATCTGTTCCCTTCTCCACTACTGCCAACTCCAGACTTCGCGCCTTCTGTCTCGCTGCACCCTACGCCTGGAATAAACTTCCTGAGCCCCTACGTCTTGCCCCATCCTTGGCCACCTTTAAATCTAGACTGAAAGCCCACCTCTTTAACATTGCTTTTGACTCGTAACCACTCGCCTCCACCTACCCTCCTCTCTTCCTTCCCGTTCACATTGATTTGATTACTTTTTTTTTTTTGTCTATTCGATTGTAAGCTCTTTGAGCAGGGACTGTCTTTCTTCTGTGTTTGTACAGCGTTGCGTACGCCTTGTAGCGCTACAGAAATGCTAAATAGTAGTAGTAGTAATTTAGCTCATTAAATTTATTCATTTTGGATGTAAAGGGCAATACTTGGTTTGTTTTTGCAAATCACACAGGCATAACACACCTCAATAAACCCAGCAGCACAGAATGAAAATGAGTCCACACTGCTACAGCTGGTTCAATCAAAGAAAACTAGTTTACCGACCAAATATTTGGACTAAGTATCTATTTTAATCAAGTAGGAAGATATTTCATCTGGATTAGTGTTGACAGACATATAATCCTAGCTCTCATCATGAATCACCTTCTCTTCCTGTAATACCAGCCCTTCCTGTGACACTCTGATAACTATTCAGGCCTCTATGTTTGGAGTGCAGGTACTTGCTCTCATCTGGTACAGCACTGGACTTTTAATAAGCCCATAAAAAATAAAAAAAAAACAGTTCTGTTGTTATTTCTTTATTTTCCCAACCTAGGGTTACCATATTTGCTCCGCCCCCCAAAAAAGAGGACACATGCCCTGCCCCCACCAATCCACACCCTGCCCTACCAACCCCACCCTGCCCACTGTCACATACCACCCCACCCCTTTCACACCCCCATCCCGCCCCCTAAGGGTGTCCTATCCTCCCCTCTCCTTACCTTACTGTGCTGCCCTGGTGGTCTAGTGACCTCTTCAGGGCAGGAAAGAGCCCCCCTCTTTCCTGCCCGGAATGGCTGCAGACTGTCTTGCTCCCTCCCATATCGGTGCCAATTCAAAATGGCCACTGAGAGCGACCTTGCTAGACTTCTGCAGAAGTCTCGCGAGGCCGCTTCAACTCTCGGCGGACAATTTGAATCGGCACCAGGACCGGAATCAGCAAGAAACAGTCTGCAGGTGCTCTGGGCAGGAAAGAGGGGGCTCTTTCCTGCCCTGAAGAGGTCACTAGACTACCCGGGCAGCACAGTAAGGTAAGGTGAGGGGAGGAGAGGACACCACTAAGCCCGCCTGACCACCAGCCTGCCCCTTTGCTCGCAAATCTGGACAAACGGGCAGGCTGGAAAAAACCACCCAGTTGCCCGGCCATGTCCTCAAAAAGGAGGACATGTCTGGGTAAAAACATATGGTAACCCTATCCAAACCTGTTTTATTCTTTCCAACCCAGCTGCCCATCTGTTTGGGAGCAAAGTAACTCTGCCAAGTACTCGTACTACTACTACTAATCATTCTATAGCATTACTAGACATACACATCACTTTACACTTGAATGTGAAGAGACAGTCCCATCTCAACAGAGCTTACAATCTAATCAGGACAGACAAACAGGACAAATAAGGGATAAGGGAAATACTTAAGGTGGGAATGATAAACAGACATGGGTACTGAACTATAGGAGTTGGGAGTTAAAGCAGCCTCAAAAAGGTGGGCTTTCAGCCTAGATTTGAAGATGGACAGAGATGAAGCTTGACATACCAACTCAGGAAGTCTATTCCAGGACTATGGTGCCTGTGACCTGGATTGGCCTCTGCTGGAAGCAGGATACTGGGCTAGATGCCCCAGTATGACTATTCTTATATTCTACTACTAATCATTTTTATAGAGCTATTAGATGTATGCAGCGCTGTACACTTGAACATGAAGAGACCGTCCCTGCTCGACAGAGCTTACAATCTAATTAGAACAGATAAACAGGACAAATAAGAGGATAAGGGAATTACTAATGTGGGGATGATAAAATAAGGGTACTGAACAAGTGAGTAAGGGTTAGGAGTTCAAAGCAGCATTAAAAAGGTGGGCTTTTAGCCTAGATTTGAAAATGGCCAGAGATGGAGCTTGACAGACCAGCTCAGGAAGTCTATTCTAGGCATATGGTGCAGCAAGATAAAAAAGGAACGGAGTCTGGAGTTAGCGGTGGAGGAGAAGGGTGCAAATCAGAAAGATTTACCCAGTGAACGGAGTTCCCGGAGAGGACTGTAGGAAGAGATGAGAGTGGACAGGTACTGAGGAGCTGCAGAGTGAATGCACTTATAAGTCAATAAGAGGAGTTTGAACTGTATGCGGAAATGGATAGGAAGCCAGTGAAGTGACTTGAGAAGAGGGCTAATATGAGCATAGTAACACTGGCGAAATATTAGTCGTGCGGCAGAATTTTGAACAAATTGAAGAGGAGAGAAATGGCTAAGGAGACCTGTGAGAAGCAAGTTGCAATAGTCTAAGCGAGAGGTGATAAGAGTGTGGGTGAGGGTTTTGATAGTGTGGTCAGAAAGGAAAGGGCGAATTTTGGTGATATTATAGAGAAAGAAACGACAGGTTTTAGCAGTCTGCTGAATATGTTCAGAGAAGGAGAGAGAGCAGTCGAAGATGACCCCACGGTTATGAGCTGATGAGACAGGGAGGATGAGAGTGTTATCCACAGAAATAGATAATGGGGGACGAGGAGAGGTTGGTTTAGGGGGAAAGATAAGAAGCTCAGTCTAGGTCATGTTTAGTTTCAGATGGCGCTCAAACATCTGGGCGGCAATGTCAGACAGGCAGGCTGATACTTTGGCCTATATTCCTGCTGAGATTTCTGGTGTGGAGAGGTAGATCTGGGAGTCATCAGCATAAAGATGGTACTGAAAACCACGGGATGAAATCAGAGTACCAAGGGAAGAATTATAGTTGGAAAAAAGAAGAGGGCCCAGGACAAATCCCTGAGGTACATCAACTGACAGTGGGATAGAAGTGGAGGAGGATCCACCAGAGTATACACTAAAAGTATGACTGGACAGATAAGAAAACCAGGAAAGAACAGAGTCCTGAAATCCAAGTGAGGACAGCATATCAAGGAGTAGGCTGTAATCAACAGTGTCAAAAGCAGCAGATAGATCGAGAAGGATGAGGATAGAATAGAGACCTTTGGATCTGGCCGGGAATAGGTCGTTTGACAAGTGCTGTTTCAGTGGAATGAAGGGGGCGAAAGCCAGATTGAAGTGAATCAAGAATAGCTTGACAGGAAAGAAAGTCAAGGCAACTGCGGTGAACAGCACGTTCAAGTATCTTGGATAGCAAAGGGAGGAGGGAGATGGGGCGATAGTTGGAAGGACAGGTAGGGTCCAATGAAGGGTTTTTTTTGAGTGGTGTGACTACAGCATGTTTGAAGGCATCAGGAACAGTCACAGTGGAAAGTGAAAGATTGAGGATATGACAGAGAAAAGGGATGACAGTAGGAGAGATAGTGTTAGATGGGTGGGAATAGATCGGAGGAACAGGTAGTTAGTTTTGAGGAGGAAAGAAGATGTGTAGTTTTTTTCAGTGATTTCAGAAAAGGAAGAAAAGGAGGCAGGGGTTGGAGGGTTGTGAGAATGGACTAAGGGAAGGAGAGGTGGAGGTGACCTGGCTGAGAATTCAAGTTTAATCTTGTGAATCTTATCATGAAAGAACTCAGAGTCGGAAGAAAGTGAATTGGGAATGGTATACCGCCTTTCTGTGGTTTTTGTAACTACATTCAAAGCGGTTTACATAGTATATACAGGTACTTATTTGTACCTGGGGCAATGGAGGGTTAAGTGACTTGCCCAGAGTCACAAGGAGCTGCAGTGGGAATCAAACTCAGTTCCCCAGGATCAGAATTCGCTGCACTAACCACTAGGCTACTCCTCCAGAGGGAGTTGGAGGTGAAGTCACTTTGAGGAGAGAGTTCAGTGTGGCAAAGAGACGTTGAGGGTTTGAGCTAAGAGAATTTGTCAACTGGATGTAATAATCCTGTTTGGCAAGTAAAAGAGCAAACTGGAAGGAGGTCAGCAAGAATTTGAAATGTATTGAGTCAGCATAGGCATGGGATTTCAGCCAAAGGTGTTCAGCAGAGTGGGCACAGGAACGTAGGTAGCGGATTCTAGAGGTCAGCCAAGGCTGGGGTTTGGTACGTTTTACAGAACGGGGAATGGGAGGAGCTAGAGTATCCAGAGCAGAGGAGAGAATAGTATTATAGGAAGAGACAGCCTCGTTGACAGACTTGGATAACATAGTGGTAGAGAAGAGAGTTGAAACACTGAAGGACAGAGTAGAAGGGTCAATAGCCTGAAGATTCCTAAATCTTCAGGAGGGTGTTTAAGTGTGAAAGTTATCAGATGATGGTCAGAGAGGGGAAGAGCTGAGGCACAGAAGCTGAAGAGTGAGCAGTTTGAGAAGAGGATAAGATCAAGATAGTGGCCATTCTGGCGAGTGGGGCTAATGGAGCACAGCTAAGATTGAAAGAAGATGTTAAAGCGAGAAACTGAGAAGCATAAGAGAAAGGGGGGATCATCAGCGTGAATGTTAAAATCCCCAAGAATGAGGGAAGGAGATGAAGGCATCATATATGGCTCTAAAATGAACTACTGGATCTCCTATAGCGCAAACCTCTCCAATTTGTCTTGATCATTTGCATCTAATGTCTCATTTTATCTTTACATAAAAATGCACTTTAAAAAAAAAAAAAAAAAGACAACAAAACAGTGACCAGGTCATTTATCAGAGACTGCAGATTACAGTGCTGTAGAGACTTGACCAACACACTGCCAGACCCTCACCAAATACAGCATAAGGGATCACAAATTAGAAATTAAAATATTTAGACAAAAACTGAGCTGGGAACCCCAAGAAGTTAAACTTAGCATGTAGAACAACACTGGAGAAAGAAAAACAGAAATGCATTTTCTTTTCTACTGAACACAATACAAAGACATTTGTATTGCTATGCACATTTCCCAACTCTAACATATTCCATTTAAAGCATTCAAAATACAATTCTTTTTTCTACCTTTGTGGTCTGGACATTTTATTTTTTCATCATGTTGGTTCTGATTTCTCTTTTCTGCTTTCATGTCTTCAGTCTGCTAATTCTCCTTCAAGTGACTGCTGTCCATTTGTCTTTTCTCCTCTCTCCTATTTCCTTACTACATCTGCCTCTGACATATTAATTGTTCCTTTCTAGCTCTTTCCTCTCTTTTTTCTGCTCTCTGCCAACTCAAATTTCATCCTCTATCAACCTTCTCCTCCTTTTTACTTTTTAGCCATCTATCAAATTTTCATCTTCTCTCACCCAGTAGCTCTCCCATTACCCATCTCAAACCTTCCTCAGCCCTCCATTCTCTTTCTTCTAATCTCCATTACCATATTTCTACTCTCTGTGATCACTATCCTCTGATTTCTTTGCCACCCCTTTCTGGCCTCTCTCACATGATTCCACCTTCCTCTGCACCCTTCTAGCCCAGCAACTGCTCCTTCTTTCTCCCTATCTCCACTCTCATAGCCGACATCTTCCTGTTCCTTTCTCTCTTTCCTTCTGCTTGCTCCCTCATTTCTGCAGTGTTTCTCCCTATCTCTTCTCTCACTCCCACTATACTGCATCTCTCCATCACTCCCTTCTTCTCCTAGATCCAAAATCTCCCTCTTTCTCTCCTCTCCCTCCCATTTACCCCATGTCCAAAATCTCTACCTCTCTCCTATTGTCCATCACCTCTCTGTTTCTCTCCCTTGAACCCCAAATTTCTATTCCTCCCCCCATGCAGCATTTTCTCCCTTCCTCCTGTCCACTACCTTGTCCAACATTTCTGCCTCTCTTCTCCATGTACCACCTCTCCTTCCTCTCCACCCCCATGTCTAACATTTCTCCCTTTCTCACCCCTCACCCTCCTCTCCACCCTTATGTCCAACAATTCTCCCTCTCTCTCCCTCCCTTCCCCATGTCCAACAATTCTTCCTCTCTCACCCTCCATGCAGCATCTCACCCCTCACACTCTCCATGCAGCCTCTCTCCCACCCCTCTTCTTCTTGTCCATTTATCCCTCTCACCCATCATCCCTCCCCTCCACCTTTATGTCCAACAATTCTTCCTCTCTCATCCCTCTCACCCTCCATGCAGCATCTCTCCCTCCCCTCTCACCCTTATGTCCAACATTTCTCCCTCTCACTCTCCATGCAGCCTCTATCCATCCTCTCCACCCCTATGCCCAACATTTCTCCCTCTCGCATCCCTCTCACCCTCCCCTCCACCCTTATGTCCAACAATTATCCCCTCCCCAATAATTCTACCTTTATCACACACTCCCACTCCACAGCATCTCTCCTTCCCTACCCCATAACTTTCCTTCTATGATCGGGTCTCTGGCAGTGTAAAGGGGAGTATGCTGGGTTCCCATGGTCCTTCATACCCTTCCCTTAAGCATCACTCTTACGTGAACAGGTCCCCGGCAGCGGCAGCAGCAGCAGCGATTCTCATACGCTACCTGCCACTAAGCCAGAAGCCTCCTTTCTGCTGCATCCCACCAACTTTCTGCTGCATCCCACCAACTCAGGAAGTCTATTCCAGGACTATGGTGCCTGTGACCTGGATTGGCCTCTGCTAGATACTGGGATACTGGGCTAGATGCCCCAGTATGACTATTCTTATATTCTACTACTAATCTAGTCAGAAACAGGAGGTTGCAACAGAGGGGGTGGGATGTGGCAGAAAGGAGGCTTTCGGCTTAGTAACGCCAGCAGGCAGCGTGTAGGAATCACCGCCACTACCACTGCTGGGGATCTCGTTCACACAAGAATGACGCTTAAGGGAGGGAGATGCAGGACTATGGAAGCCCAGTCTGCTCCCCTCCACACTAGCTATGTTAAAGGTGCAGGACTGCTGGGTGGGCCTGAGCCCAAACTGGGTGGTGTAGGTTATGATAAACAACTCTTATCGGAGAATAAGGTTATTTATTCCAAGGTTCCTGGCTCAGCCTAGGGGAAATTATATAGAACCCTGGTTCTGGCACCGTGCCAACTATTACGAAGAAAATGAAACCAAGCCACAAATGATATATATTTTTTTATTACAGATAGAAAAATAGAGAAACACTCTGCATTAGCTTATGTGCAATGAAAGTATCTCTTGCTGATAAAAGCACTACCAAAATATATTGTCTAACTATAGTGCTGGGCAGACTTATACGGTCTGTGCCCTGAAGAGCACAGGTACAAATCAAAGTAGGGTATACACAAAAAGTAGCAAATATGAGTTATCTTGTTAGGCAGACTGGATGGACTGTGCAGGTCTTTTTCTGCCGTCATCTACTATGTTACTATGTTACTCTGATTATCCTGAAACTAAGTACAGAAATGATTAGAACAGTACAAATGATATCCTAATAATCCTTATGAAAACTTATCACCTCTTATGCAAAATACAAATTAGCAGCTTATTCTCTCTGACCACGAGATGACATAAACCACTCTTCCTTGCTTAGATAACACCAATAACTAATTCCAGACTAGGAAGTAAATCACTGTGATCTTACCACTGTCCTTATGACGGCTTCAGATAAAAACGGAACAGAATCTTCCCAGACGCTGTCCCAGCTGTCTGTGTCTTAGATATAGAGCAGGTCTCTCTCAGCAAGCAGGTTTCCATCCCTCCGTTGGATCTCAGAGCCAACTTCTCTGCCACACGTAATTACACCAGTTATGCAGGTCACAAGGTTGGTATCAAAACAGTCTCTGGCTCACTCCGAGCCTTGCTGGGTTCCTCAGGTCTTCTTACCAGTTACCCTTCCTTCCGAGGGTCTCCGACTTACTAACTTTCTTCAGTTTCAGCTTTCTTAGTAACTCTCGGTCAGGTGACTGCCGGAACCAATCATGGTCTCGTCCAGTTCAGTACATGGGCAAGAAGAGTTCTTTGTTTTGTGACCTTGGAGAATGGCTGCCTCCCTTCTCAGCTTCTCAGGGTGATAGAAGGGGGTGGTTGGAACACAGAATGTCCTTGGCTTCAACAAGCCTGTCAGTGATTTTCCACAAGCTGAAGCTGGATCTTTCTGACACAGGTCAGAGGTGGTAGCATCCATTTTGTTTGTGCATAGGCTTGTATGAACCATGACCAGCTCAGGTAAGATCACAGGGAAATACCCCTACAGTGGGACCAGGCCCACCTGTGGCTACACCCCTGATTCTAGGAGCAGTATTGGGATCTGTTGCTGCACAATCATAGTTTAGTCCTAAATAGCTAAAAGGCAGTGGCATACCAAGGGGGGGGGGGGGGGCGGTGGGGGCGGTCCACCCCGGGTGCGCGCCTGTTGCCCTGTCTCAGTCCGAGAGAGTTCGCAATTCGCATGTGTTCACTTCTCCCTCTGAGTCTGCCCCGGAACAGTTTACTTCCTGTTCCGGGGCAGACTCAGAGGGAGCAGTGAACACATGCGAATTGCGAACTCTCTCGGAGACAGGGCAACAGGCGCGCTGCGCGGCACCCCCCCCCCTCCAGCGGCGTGCACCCGGGGGGGGGGTGTCATTTCGCCGGGGAGGGGGGGGGAGGTCGCGCAGCACCCGGGGGGGGGCGCATCGCCAATCCGCCCCAGGTGTCGGCTAGGGTCGGAACGCCACTGCTAAAAGGTGACAAATTGTGGTTGCTGTACAGTTAAAATTCTTGCAAGACAATTTGGGTTGCTGGCCAGGGTGGAGGGGATCCTCACCAGGGGTTAATTATAAATGAAAAATATTGCTTTAAGACAATATTTGTAACTGTATCTATTGGATTGTAGTCCTACTGCAATGTGTGCTGTGTTCATACAATTATTTATTTATTTATGGCATTTATATCCCACACTTTCCCGCCCATGGGCAGGCTCAATGTGGCTTACATTAGTTCAAAAAGGCTAACAGCAGTATAGAAAGACACATCAATCTAGTAATAAACAAACAGACACATTAAGGGCGAGGCAGTCGGTGGGGAGAGAAGAGAGAGAGGTGGTAAGGAATGCAATATGGTCACATAACAGTAACAGGTCAGAAAACACTAGGGCAGTGCGGGGCTGCAGCGTAAGCTTTCCTGAATAAAGCAGTCTTCAATGATATACTGAAAGCCTGTTGTTCGGAGGTAGCTTTAACTGAGTTGGGCAAACCATTCCAGAAACGTTCGCTGATGTAGGGAAAGGTAGATGTGTGGCTGGTTTTATACTTGAGGCCACTACACGAGGGGTAGTGGAGATGTAAGTAGGATCGGGAAGATTTGCACAAATTCCTTAGTGGTAAGATAAGATTATCCATGTAAGCTGGAGCTTCGCCGTACAGGATTTTGTGCACCAGGGCACAAATTTTAAATGTTATACGATCCTTAACAGGTAACCAGTGCAGTTTTTCAAGAAATGGTCTGGAGCTGACAAACTTCGATTTACCATAGATCAATCTTGCAGCGGTGTTTTGGGCAGTCTAATTTTTTAAGTAGTTCCATACACCCTGCATAGATACCATTGCAGTAATCAAGATGACTCAGAACAAGAGAGTGCACTAAATTGCAGAATACTTCTCTAGGGACAAAAGGTTTTATACGTTTCAATTTCCAAAGAGAGACGAATACCTTTTTGACGGCTGCATTAGTGTGTTCTACCAGAGGAGATTTCTGTCAAGTATTACTCCTAGAATTTTCAGAGACGCAGAGATTGGCAGGTCAAGCCCAGGTGCAGTTAAGGTGGTAGGATTGTACTTGGTGTAAGGTGATGTGAGTAGAAGGCAATGAGTATTCTCTGTGTTGAGCTTCAATTTATGGTTAAATCTTTTTTATTATTAACATACAAAGCTTGACAGAATACAATCTTGGTTTGTGATCTATGAAATCCGAATACAACAAGCAACTAGTATTACTTTGCCGAAGTCCAATATTTTTCCCCTTTATTCCCCTCCCTACTCCCCCCCAACAATCTCTCCCTCCCTCCCTCCCAATAGTGCATCCCCCCCTTCCCTTCCCCCCACACAAGCTGCTTATCAAATGGTCAGGTAGAGTCTCTTTCTCAGCCCCTCTAATTTAAAATCTTGCTTCTTGCCAAGGGTTGTAGCGTGTCCCAGAAGTTCTCCCATATTCTCTGAAACCTCTTGCCCTCCTCCGTCGACAGATCCTGATAACTTCGTCTCTCTAATTTCAAAAGTTCAATCATTTGTATTCTCCAGGATCTGATTGTGGGGGCTCTAGTATCGCGCCAGTGTTGCAGGATTACTCTCTTTCCCATCAGCATCGCTCTCTGTAGAAAAGCGAGGAAACCCGGTGGAGCTGGCTTGACATATTTATATTCTCCAAAGAGCATCAAAGGGTGTCTCTGTGCTGTACGTCCCCAATATCTCTTGGTCTCTCTCAAAATTTGCGTCCACAGTTGCAAAATATGTTGGCAGTACCAAAACATGTGGGCGAGTTTAGCCAAAGATTGTCCACACCATGGGCAGACTCCATTTCCTCCAAAGCCGGCCCTCTTCGCCCTGTCCGGGGAGATGTATAGTCTTAAGGCAAATTTATATTGCATTTCCCAATATCTGGTAAAAATGGAGGATTTTTGAATCGAGATGATAAAATTGTACAATATTTCTTCTGTTACTTCCGTCAACAAATCTCCAGCCCACCTTTGGGCACTAGTTCGAAAGTCTATGTTCTCCGTCGAGTCCTGCAATGATCTATGGTGGTATTTTAGTGGCACTACTGCTTGTGCCCCTAAGGTCAGGTCTGAGCTCAGGATATCTTGAACATCTTCGCTTAGATTCGACCAACCCAGGGATCTAATATAGTGTCTAACCTGAAGGTATGCGAAGCGGTCTGACTCCTTTAGTTTAAACTCCTTTTGTAGTTCTGCAAAGGGTTTGGTCTCACCTTCCTCGGAGACCAACTGATAAACATATTGAATCCCTTGCTTCCTCCAGTTACTGAAGGTCCGCGAGGAGGTGCCCTCTGGAAAGTCAGGGTTGTGAAACAAAGGCAGGAAAGGGGTCACCCTCCAGTCAAAATAGTATCTTTTACACAGCCACTTCCATGCTGCTCTCGCTGTTGTCACTAGTGGATTCTTCCCCAGCCCCCCAGGGAGCGCTCGACCTGATGCATGTAGTACCCATCCCAGGTGTGCAGTTGGGGACATTTTCATCTCTAATTGGGTTGCTGAAAAGTGATGGTGACCTGTCAGCCAATCCCTAATATGCCTCATGGAGCAAGCCGTGACTAGTTGACGTATATTTAATAACCCCATTCCCCCCTGTAGTTTCGGTTTTTGTATGATATGTATGGGGAGCCTAGGCCTTTTCTGATTCCACAGGAATTTTTGTATTAGCCTGTGTAATTCTTTCTCCTCTCTCCTTCTCAGGTGGATTGGTAACACCTGAAACTTGTACAACCATTTTGGAATTATTATCATGTTTACCAACCCCACCCTACCCATTAATGATAGTGGACACGAGCTCCAAAGCTGTAATAATCTTCTAGTGGTGTCTAGTAGGGGTCGGACATTCTTATCATATAGGGTTTTCATTTCTATTGGTATAGTAACTCCCAGGTAACAAAGGTGTTGGGTCCCCCAAGGAATCTGGGGCTGCCCCCTCCACGAACTCTTAACCGTCTCTTCCAGTGGCAGGGCCAAAGACTTTGTCTGGTTCAGTGTGTATCCGGATAACTCACTATATGTGTCAATAACCTGTAGGAGATTGTCTAGTGAAGCCTGAGGGTTGCTCAGCAGCAGTAGTACGTCATCTGCATATGCAAGTACTTTTAACTCTGTCCCATGAACTTGGATACCTCTAATGTCTTTATTTGCCCGTATCTCAATCAACATAGGTTCTAGGGTTAATAGGAAAAGTAGTGGGGAAAGGGGGCATCCCTGCCGAGTACCTTTGTTTATCCCAAAATCTTCTGTCAGGACCCCATTTACTCGGACCTTAGCCCGTGGCTGGTTATATAGCGCTTGTATGGCTTGCAGGGTCCATCCCTCCAGGCCCACTTGTCCCAGCGTTTCAAACATGAACTCCCAGTCTACTTGGTCAAATGCGCGTTCTGCGTCCAAGCTCACAATCATCCTGCCAATATTAATGTCATCTTCTGAAAGCATGGCCATAATAAGTTTCCGTACATTTTGTACTGACTGTCGCCCTCGGACGAACCCCACTTGTTCCTCCCCAATAAGGTTTGGTATCAGAGGTGCCAGTCTGTCCGCCAATATACGAGATAGTATCTTGACTTCCACGTTTATAAGGGAGATGGGTCTATAGGAGCCTGGTTGTAATGGGTCTCTACCCTGTTTGGGTATTAAACTAATTGTTGCCAAATTAGTATGTTGCGGAAAGTGGCCAACCTCCACCACCGTGTTTAGGTGTTCAGTCAGGGGGCCCACTATCTGCATTTTTAGTATTTTATAGAACTCTCCCGACAGGCCATCAGGTCCCGGCGCCGAGTGCAGTTTCAAAGCACTTATGGCTTGTTGTAATTCTTTTACTGTCACAGGGCTATCTAAGATCTCTACGTTATCTGCTGGAATCTTTCCTAGTCCCCGTGTTTGTAAATATTGCCTTATGTCATTCCCCATGTGCCTTGATTTGCTGGTCACCCCGTATAATGTTGCAAAATGATCCCTGAACACTTGTGCTATCTCAGCCATTTTGTTTGTTACTTCTCCCGTGGGCTTCTTTATAGCGGGTATAAAGTGGGATTTCCGGGAGCCTTTCACCACTCTAACCAGCATCCCACCCACTTTATCTCCAAATTTATATAAATTAAATTTCCTATATATCTGGGATCTTGTAGTTCTCTCATGTAGTAGGCTGTTTAGAGCTGTCCGTGTGGCTACCATTAATTCATATGTCGCTTGAGTTGGGGTTCTAGTATATTTTCTCTTGACCGTCTTAAGTTTCTTCTCTAAGTCCACTATCCCCTGTGAAAGACGTTTGTTTCGGGCGCTAACATAAGCGATTATGTCACCCCTTAAGACAGCTTTCGCTGCTGACCAGAATAGGATTGGGTCTTCTTTGTGAGCCTGGTTGTTAACTGAGTACTCCTCCCATTTCTTTTGGAGGAACCCTTCAAAGTCTTTAGAACGGTATAAATAAGCTGGAAACCTCCACCCCGGGGATTGTCTAAAATACTGTGGGTTTTCCACGTCTAACCAGACCATGGCGTGGTCAGAGATTTCTTCTGGTCCAATTCTAGCTTCTCTGACTCTAGGAAAAAGGTCTTGTGTTGTGAGAATATAGTCTATTCTGGACTGCGTATGGTGTGCTCTAGAGGTATGTGTGTAGTCCCTCTCCTCTCCGTGCAAAATCCTCCAGGGGTCTAGCAGGCCCATCTCTCTGCAGAAAGTCTGCAGTAATGAATTACTAGGATTTTGTTTCAGTTGTTGTTTCTTAGACCTGTCTAATTCCATATCCATTATTTGATTTAAGTCACCTGCCATAATTAGTGGTATTGTTGGTACAGTCTTATATTTTGCTAAAAGTTGTGCATAAAAAGAGTGTGCTGGGGTGTTAGGACCATATATAGAGGCTAAATGTAATTCTACTCCTTGCAGATTAATTTTGATCCCCACTATCCTCCCCTCTCCGTCTTTGAATACCATTTGTGCCTGACACATTAGGGATTTGTGAATAAGAATGGCAACACCTCCTTTTCTATTAGCTGCTGGGGAACAAAACACCTCTCCCACCCAATGTCGTTTCAGCTTCTCGTGTTCTTCCTGGGAGAGCCTAGTCTCCTGGAGGCACGCTACTCCCGCCCCGTGTCTCTTCAATGCTGTCAGAATTTTTGCTCGCTTAATGGGGGAGGTGATGCCACCTACGTTCCAGGAGACTATGCGAACTCTATTTGGGGATACGCTTGGTTGTTTGAATCTGGGTCATTGCAAAGATGATACCTTTTACCTCCTCGGAGTGCCCAGCCACCACTCCAAGGTTCCCCATCTGCACACCATTTTGGTTTAGCCTCTTCTCTAAATTTTTCTCCTGGTTTCTAACCTGTGTCAGCAATAAATCAGTTGTTTTGTTAAGTACTGCTTGTGTGTCTTCTTCCCCCCCTCCCCACCCCCTTCCCTCCTCAGCCACCCTCTTTCTTCTCCCCCTTCTCTTCTTTCCCCAATCCCTAAATCCCTCACAGCAAGTGCCCATATTTAATGGGTGTCAGGGGTTTCTGTCTCTCCCGGTCCCCCACCCGCTTCAACGTAAATCAAGTTTTATGAGCCCTGCAGCTCCAACTGTCACAAACCTAAATATTTCTTGATCCAATGCGTTCTTCATGTGGGACTTGTAATCAGTCATTGTCGCTTGGATCCCGCTCCTGTGCTTCTAGAGTTTGTACGTATGCCTGTGCTTCTTCTGGTGTTCTCAAGGCCTTCCATTGTCCATTGTCTCTCACTCTCAATACTGCTGGATAGGCCAACATGAACTGGATCTTCCGTTCGTATAGTTTCTTACAGTACTGATTAAATTTTTTCCTCTTTTCCTGGAGTCCCGCTGAATAATCTTGGAATATTAGGATTTGTTGTCCGTCAAAATTTAACCTCATTTCGCTTCTGCCGAAACCCCCTCAGGATTTCATCCTTGTGGATGTAATTATGCACCTTCAAGATCACCGTTCTGGGGTTTCGCCGTCCATCTTGCTGTTTGCCTATGCGGTGCGCTCTTTCCAAGCACAATGGCCCCGCATGGTCCGATAGTGCGAATTCAGTCGACAACCATTTCTCCAAAACTGACATCAGCACTGAGGCTCCCACAGACTCCGGAAACCCCACAATACGAAGGTTCGTTCGGCGGGAGCGATTTTCAAGCTCGTCGAGCTTCTCTTGGAGAGTCTCTAGTTTAGCGTCCATCTTGGTCTGGCGTTGTTGCGCAGGGGCAAACGTCTCTTCCAGTGCCATAACTCGCTGTTCCAGCTCCCCTGTCCTTTTTGTGGTTTCGGTGGTGAGTGACTCTAACGCATTTAACTGTTCTGCAATTTTATCCCATTTTGGGTCAATCGCGGCTCTCACCACTTCTGCCAGCTGTTGTAGTTGCTCAGCCGTGAACGCCCCCGAGGCCTGCGGTAGTGTGCCGACCTCAGGGCCTCCCACCGCCTTCGCCGTTTCTTTTTCTTTTTTCGCGCTTTTGGGGGGCATTATCTTCGGAACCCCGCTCATATATTTGTCCATGCAGTTCTTCTGTTTGATCGCCAGCGAAATTTTTTTCTCGTTTCACGTTTGCAGGGTTTTTTATAGGAAAGTTTGAGTCGAGGACCGGGAGAGCCCAGATTCACGTCCGCCTCGTTCTAAAGCATCACGTGACCCCCTGAGCTTCAATTTAAAGGAGTTTGCCCATGCACGTACAGTTTGTAATCCAAGACAGATGGTGGCAGCTATTTCAGCTAAGTCCTTTTTGAAAGGAACGTAGATGGTGATGTCATCCGCGTAAATGAACGGATGGAGACCAAGTTTAGAAAGAGCTGCGGCTAGAGGAATTAGCATTAAGTTAAACAGTGTAGGAGAAAGCGGCGAACCATGTGGTACACCACAGACAGCTGGCCAAGAAGGTGATAAACTTCCTCCGGAGTTGACTCTGTAGGTTCTGGTGGTCAGAAAGCCCTTCAACCAATTCAGTACATTGCTACTGGTTCCGAAATAATCAAGGAGCTGCAGTAAAATAGTGTGGTTCACCATGTCGAAGGCACTTGACATGTCAAATTGCAACAAGAGAATGCTTTTCCCGACAGCTATCTCCCGCCTGAAGTTTGAGAGTAGCGTGACGAGCACCGTTTCTGTACTATGGAGGGGGCGGAAGCCTGACTGCGATTCATGGAAAATGTGGAACATTTCCAGGTACTCACTGAGTTGCTTGTTCACCACGCTCTCCATTAATGTCACAAATGGGATTGATGCTATTGGTCGGTAGTTTGAGAGTTCCTTGCTACTTTTCTTGGCGTCCTTTGGAATAGGGGTGAGTAGAATGTTTCCAGAGGCTTCAGGGAAGATACTGTTACTAAGCAAAAAGTTAAGATGCAGCGTCAGATCAGAAATGAAGCAGGGAGGTGCACATTTAAGCAGATAGTTTGGGCAAATATCCAATTTGCAGTATTTACTGGAAAATCTGCGCAGTTCCCACTTAACGGAGTCAACTGTAAGAGAAGCGAAGAGTGAAAACGTGCAATCGGCTGGATACTCCCCCGGGCCAGAGTCTAGGCCGTTGAGAAAATCACTTATTCCAACATTGTTCTGCGGCGGAGAGCACTGCAACTTTATGACTTTGTCTTTGAAATAGTTCGCCAGATCTGCTGCAGTTGGGGCGCCTATACTACTTGTTGTGAGCGGAGCAGTATCAATTAGTTTGTTCACGTAAAAGTAAAGTTGTCTCAGGTCTACATAATCCGGGCCAATTTTGGATTTGTAGAAGTCCTGTCTAGATTGTCTAATAGCGTTCTTGTATTTCCTGTGTGACTGTTTCCATGCAAGGTAGTGTTGATCATCCTTTCTTTTTCTCCACGCTCTTTCCAGCCTTCGCGTAGTGGTCTTGAGTTCCTTGAGATCGTCATTAAACCATGGCGCCATGGTTTGCCGTTTCGCTGTCTTCGTTCTGATCGGAGCAATGGAGTCAAAATTTTCTTGCATCGTTCATGCCAGGCAGAAATGAAGTTTACCAAGTCCACCGGCTCAGGCCAGACAGACTCGTAAATAGAATTCCAGAATGACATGGGGTCAATACGTCCTCTCGTATTATACGTGGTGTGGTTTCGGATGCGCTGCTGAACGTTTCCTTGCCAAGACATAGCACAGCGTAACTGATAGTGATCCGACCATGGGATTGGCGACTAAGTAATGCTGGTTAAATTGCAAGTTAAGGCTATTGGCCGATTTATGGGAGAGGAGATCAAGCGTATGGCCTTTGGAATGGGTCGCCTGATGATTCCAAGCTGTTAGGTCCCAAGAGTGGAGAAAATCCAGGCAGGAGCGCGTGCTTAATAAAGTAGAATTTTCCAGGTGTAGGTTAATATCTCCTGAGCACGTTGGGGCTTGCCATGCAGGTGCTAGAGATAAAATCCATAAAGGCAGGTTGAGCATCAATCCAGTTACTAGGTGGTCTATAAAAAAGGATACAGGTCAGTTGACCACGCAAGAAGTTCTTATGGATCCTGAGTGATGCAATTTCTAGTTGCAGTGTGATGGATTCTGCCCTGGAACCACTCTATGCCAGTGGTACATGTTATTTTTGGTGGTGTACTCAAAAAGTTTAAGTTTAAAAGGTGTACCTCCTTGTCAGTTCTGCAGAAGAGATAGAAAGGCAGATCTGCCAAGTCTCCCGCATTGAGAGGAGTCTCTTGCACTTCCCTCTGGTGAGCTGGGACCTCCCACTGAGCAGCTTCCCCTTCCAGCGGCAACAGGAGACACCTTATTAAAACATCTTGTCCTGCTGCTGCCAGACTAGTCTCACAATAAGGGCTGTGGGACTGGTCCCACAGCAGCAGGACAAGATGTTTTATTAAGGTGTCTCCTGCTGCTGGAACGGGAAACTGCTGCTGGTGCCGTTAACCAAGGTGTCGGGGTGGAACTGGGGGTATGCCCTAAATCTCCCGCTGGGAAAGCTGGCCCGGTTGGCAGCTCTCAAAAGGGGAAGCGATAACATACAAGATTGGTGAGGAGACGAGGGACACAGAGAGAGCACAGGAGGTGATCAGGTAGAACATGCAGTAGAGGAAGTGACATGAGAAGCCCAAAGAGGAAAAGAAAACACATGGAGGGAAGTAACGGAGGACAAGCCCAGGAGGAGATGAGGTGGTTGATAATGTAGGAAGGAGGGATGCTGGTGGTCAACGCTGGAGAAGGTAGAGCATGAGGAGATCATGGATAGCACACAGGAGGGAGAGATACTGCAGAAGCAAGTGAGCAAAATGGGTGGTGGGAGAGGAACACCACCAGAGAAACAACAGGGTTGAAAGCATTAAAGGCTAGAGTACAAGAGAACAGTAGGAAAAGAATAGAAAAGAATAAATAAAGACAGAGGAAAGGCCATACAGAGAGAAGAAAGTGACAGCTCTTTGTTTTTAAGGTTTCTGATTATATTTTGTGATATTACATAAATTGTTGTTGCAAACTACCTTGTAGCCTTAATAGAAAGATGGTATAGAAAAATGAGAACTGAATAAATAAAACAAGAATGGAGAGAGTAGAGAGACCAAAAGAGGACAAAACACCACAAAGCAAAAAGAAGAAAACAGGTATAGAACAGACGATGAGCCAGAAAATAAGGAGAGGCTCCAAAAGGATGGAAAAGTGTTTCATTAGATAGAGAAGCACAGTAATGAACTCCTCAGCACAAAATCTCCTGGGGCCTCATTAAGATAACAATGGCCTGCCTGGAGCACCTGCACAGAAAGAAATAATACAACTGAAATAAACAATTTAGTTGATTCAGAATTTTACAGCTTGCAATTATCTTTACTGCATTAGATAGGAGAGTTTGCACAGGCAAAAATTAATATTTTAAATTAAGTGCTTCTTTGGGGACCAGGAAATTGCATATTCTGAAATTATAACAGGTACAGGGAAACACTTAACATTTTAAATTGTTCCCTACTGATACTGCAGGAAAATGGGTCTCAGATACCCTCCCCAAAGGTCTGCAGTCTACCTCCTTCCAGCTTCAGATTGTGACTTCTTACTCGAAGTTTTTTTCCCCCTGAAGGTGGTTTGTTCTTTGTGCATTATGTATATCTTTCAGGTATCTAATTGTCTGTGCCATATTCCCTCCATCTCTCCTGTGCTCTACAGTATATTTATTTAGGTTTTTAAGACATCTCAGAGGGCTTAAGATGAAACGCTGCATCATCTTGATAACTGTCATTCTAGACCAGTGCTTTGTAACTGGTGTACTGTGAGTGGTGTGCATGTGCTCCTCGCTGCCTCCCTGTGGCCAGCAGAAGGCGAATGTCGCCACACACTAATCTGCCTTTTCTACCAGCCAGCTTCACTTTGAACTAGCAGGGCACTCTAGTCTCATGGGACCCACCGGCACTGTAAATTCGAAAACCAGAGTGAAGCCAGCTGACAAAGGAGAAAGACATGGTATACAGTTCTGATGTCCTGCCAGCAGAGGAAAGAGAAGCTGAAGGTAAGGATGAAATGTAAACCACTTCGGCTGTACCAGAGAAAGGCAGAATACCAAGAATCTAACAAACAAACAAAAAAAAAGAAAGGTGGTTGGGTTACATGTGAAACAGAGAAATCGCATGAGAGGTAGTTCTGAGGGTAAGAGAATTGTGCGAATGGGGGTGATAGAAGACCACATAGAGTGGGTGGAGAGGTTGGGGTTAAGGAAGAGATAATAAAGGAGGATGAAAGCGTTGTAAAACACTTGTGCAAGAGGCTCCACAGTGTGTTGCTTTGCTTTTTGGTCATGACTATCACAGCTAGAGCTGGGACAAGAGGGTTTTTGGGGAGGGGGGAAGGGAGGAGTAGAAAGATGCTGGACCATTTGGGAGAAAGGAGAGATGTTGGATATGTGAAAGGAGACAATAGGGAGAAAAGGAGAAAGAGGGACAGATGCTGGAACAGGGAGAGGAGAGAAGTGGAGACGCTAGACCACATTGTGGGGGAGGGAGAACAGAAAAATGTTAAACCATTTGGGGGAAGGCATAAGGATGACAGAGGAGATGCTAGACAAAGAAGGAATAGGGAGACAGAGGGAGATGCTAGACTGAGAAGAGACAAGGATTGCTGATGATAGGGGTGGGAAAGGGTTTGATGCTAGGAACCGAGTACTGAGTTAGGTGAAGGGGGCTATTTTGGGAGGTGTCCAATGCTAAGTTAGAAGGGGTTTAGTTCTGGCAGTGCTGGAGATAGGAGTTGGGAGAAGGGTATGATGCTGGGACCTAGAGAAAGGGACTGGAGGCCGACAGCGGTTGGAAAAAAGAAGAAGTTGATGCTGATAGATGCTGGGGAATGAGCAGAGTTGGGAGAAGGGGGCTGCTTTTAGAAGAAGAGTTTGATGCAGGGACTGAGAGAAGGGGGATGACTAGCAAATGTTGGAGATGGGAGAAGGGGGCTGATGCTGGACAATGCTGGGGAGTGAAGGCAAAGGAGGACAAGACATGAGGGGTGGAGAGTCTTGGGGATATGCGATAGAAAGATGCAATGAAGGAGCAGATGGATGAATCCTGGAAACAAGGGGGAAAAGTTGGGAAATTAATATTAGAGATAGGTGAACAGAGTGCTATAAAGAAGGTAAGACAAATCAAGGGGATAAGCCTTTGAAGGTGGTGAGAGGAGGAGGAGGAAATGGGGGCCTGTATAAAGGGGTAGGTTCAAAAAAAAAAAGGACTGGAACTGAAGAGAGGATGAGTGTCAGAGAAAGCACTAGGGTTGGTGAGAAGATAAGAGTCAGGGGTAGATGAAGCTGGGTAGGGTACACGTACAGATGGTTGAGATGGGGGACTAGAAAGTGGCTGAAAGATGGGAATACAAGATTGGCAAAAGAATGAGACACAGGTGGGAATGGGAGAACTGGAGAGGTATATGTAGGAAAAGGAGGGAGACAGGGCTGAAAAAGGGAGGAGGAGGAGAAGAAATAAATGTAGTTTATGCCGCCAGACTAGACTCCACCAGGCATTCTGCCTATTATTTATTAGGATTTATCGCCTTTTTGAAGGAATTCACTCAAGGCTGTGTACAATAAGAATAAATCAAACATGAGCAATAGACAGTTATAGCAGTAAAAATATTCAAACAATACAAAGTATAGCATAGTATACTACTTACAATGTCAACACAATACGTAATTTTCATTGATAGTGTAGGGTATAAGGAAAAATGGAACATATAGATAGGTAAGAATAAGAGGACTTAGAAAGTAAAATGATTAATTTAAAGGGAGGGGAATGGGACTTGATATACCACCTTTCTTTGGTTTTTCAATTACACTATCCACTGTCATGCTCTATCAGTCTCTTTGCACCTTGAACTTTCATGTTAAATTTAAGTCTGCCCTAAAGACCTACTTATTTAGGCAAACTTTTGGGTTAGAGCAGGAGGTGCTCCATTTGCCAGGATCATCCCACTCCAGTGCTTGAATGATGCTGTTTGATTGGTACCTGTATGCTTGCCTACCTTCAAGACTGTTTTCTGATTGGTTGTCTATTTCCTACTTAATTGACTTTCTATGAAGATTGGAGTTCATTTCTATTTTCTTTTTTAGTTGTACGCCACTGTGTTATGTTTCAAGTAAAGTGGTATAAGTGTAATAAATCATAAAAAGGCAAATAAAAGACATGGGAAAAAAAGGTAGAAGAAGGGTCAATGTCAGAGACGGATGGAGAAGGAGCGAGAACAAACAAAATGAGATCTTGACAAAGTACTTAAACAAGAGGAAGTGATAAAATGAAATAGGACCAAACCAGCTGTAAAAATAAAGGAGTGCTAATCATTAACATGCGTTAAAGAACCCCATTATATTCCTATGGGCATCTTATTTAGTGCACGCTGTTAGCGCACCTTAGTAAAAGGACCCGAAAACGGTCAGGGAAAAAGTACACATTTAGTTTCAATTTTAGGGAGAAAAAAAAACAGGTTTCAAAATGTGTATTACTTTGTTGCCTTTCATTTTTTGTCTGCAGATTTGTTTCTAATTAGCAGGGTTTTTTTTAGGTGACAGACTGTTTCCTCTTGTAACCAAGGTGAGGGATTCTGTTAACACAAAGGTTCTGTGTAGGGATCTCTAGAAGTTTAGCCTGTTCGCTTTTCCAAGCTGCAAGAGCTCAAGAATATTTGCAGTTGAGTTTTCATAGATGGTGTTGGTGCAGTTTGAGATCCTGGTCTTCGTGCTGCTAAGGTAGGGTAAGATTCTGAGAGACTATTTGCTGGGTTTTATGTTATTTCACACACAGTCTGGCAGTGGAGAGAGAGTGTGTAGGGTGGAGAGAGGAAAGGAGGAAAGTAGCGCGAGTGAGAGGAGATGGACACAGCTGAAAAATGGTGAACATTTTCCCAGCCCAATTCATGTCCAAAAGGCTATGTGAGGACTTCATGGGGGGGTCCATCTGTCCCTCTTTCTGCTCCCCCCCCCCGGCCTGTAAGCACTGCCTCACCTGTGTGCTGCTGTACCTGGGTGGCTGGTGGACATCCGGATCGCCTGGTGACTTGCCTGCCTGGTGCGAAGGTGGCAGACCTCACGCATCACCTAGATAGGATTTTAGATAGTACTGGGGAGGAGTCGGCTGTCTTGGTACATGTGGGTACCAATGACATAGGAAACTGTGGGAGAGAGGTTCTGGAAGCTAAATTTAGGCTCTTAGGTAGAAAGCTCAAATCCAGAACCTCTAGGGTAGCATTTTCTGAAATGCTACCCGTTCCACGCGCAGGGCCCAAGAGACAGGCAGAGCTACGGAGTCTGAATGCATGGATGAGAAGATGGTGCAGGGAGGAGGGTTTTAGCTTTGTTAGGAACTGGGCAACATTCTGGGGAAGGGGGAGCCTATTCCAAAAGGACCAGGCTGTTGGCATCGGCATTTAAAAATGAGATAGAGCAGCTTTTAAACTAAAAACGGGGGGGGGGGGGGGGGGGGAGCAGACAGTTGCTCAAAAGCGCATGGTTCGGGATAAGGTATCTTTCAAAGATATCACCAAAGCAGGAAGATAAGGTATCTTGATAGGTTGCAAAAGAGACCATAGGATATCAGGTGTCCTTAAATAAAAATAAAAAAAACAGACAAAAGATTGCAAATTAATACTGTCAAGTACTGAGCATGATGTAAATATGGACAACAAACAGTTTGAAATGTATATATACGAATGCCAGGAGCCTAAGAAATAAGATGGGAGAGTTAAAATATATTGCACTAAATGAAAAATTTGATATAATAGGCATCTCTGAGACCTGGTCGAAGGAGGATAACCAGTGGGACACTCTCATACCGGGGTACAAATTATATCGTAGTGATTGTCAACTATCGTTGTCTAGGGTTGGTCCCGGGGTCCACTTCACAGAGGCAGTGGGTTCCCAAAGAATACGCAATCCACACGGATTTGGATATATAAAGTATATTATTCACAGCATTTAGTGCAGGTAACTGGTATAGGCCTGTATCTGTGTGTGTTTAAGGAAGAGAGAGAAAGAAGTAGTGCATGCAGAGCCCAGTGTGCTCTGCTTGCAGGGAGAGGGCAGAGATGCCCCCAGACAGAGAGCAGTGCCCGGGAAAGAGAAAGGGGGGGAGCAGTAGACTCCAAGCTGAGCTCTGTGCTCTGCTGCACAGAGAAAGACAAAGAGAGAGAGAGAGAGCCCTAGTGCCCTCATGAGCGCTACTTTATACCTAATAAGAACTGCGAGGGAACAGGAGCAGAGAGAGATCAAAAACTTCTCTCTTTCCCAGTTATTTCCTTTACAGAACTCCAGATTACTTTCTGAAGTCAGGAAAGGTGACAACTTTCACAGGTTGTCCTGTTTGAAATCCCTAGTGATGGAGCCTCTATGTCTGGCTCTGGTTGCTCTGAAGCCCTGCTCCCAGATGGAACAAAAGGTATGTTAATCAGGAGTAATTGAGAAACCAAAGGGCTATCAGGCCTCTCTGAGCACCATTTGGTCCATTTCATCCTCAATGGTTCCTGAAGGGGAGGGGGAGAGTTTATCGGAGGTCAGAAGGTGGTTTAATATTGTCAAACTGATTTCATATTAATATAAGTATGTCCAGCAATAATTTTGACCTCCTGCAATCCTGAGAGTGATAGGGTGGATCGAATTGGTGGAGATGTAGCATTGTATATTAATGAGAGCCTTGAATCAAATAGATTGAAAATTCTGCAGGAAACAAAACACTTCTTGGAATCACTATGGATTGAAATTCCATGTGTAAAGGGGAAAAGGATAGTAATAGGAATGTACTACACTCCGCCTGGCCAGGATGAACAGACGGATGCAGAAATGTTAAAGGAAACTAGGGACGCAAACAAACTGGGCAACGCAATAATAATGCGTGATTTCAATTACCCCGATATTGACTGGGTAAATGTAACATCAGGGCACACTAGGGAGGTAAAATTCCTTGATGAAATCAAGGACTGCTTTATGGAGCAGCTGGTACAGGAGTCGACGAGAGAAGGAAATATTCTAGACCTAGTCCTTAGTGGAGCGCATGATCTGGTGTGGGAGGTAATGGTGCTGGGACCGCTTGATAGCAGTGATCATAATATGATCAGATTTGATATTAGCTTTGAAGTAAGTATACATAGGAAATCAAATACGTTAGCGTTTAATTTAAAAAAAAGGAGATGATGATAAAATGAGAAGAACGGTGGGAAAAAAAAAACAGGGGAGCGGCTGCGAGAGTCAAAAATTTACATCAGGCATGCATGCTGCTCAAAAATACCATCCTGGAAGCCCAGGCCCAATATATTCCGTATATTAAAAAAAGGAGGACGGAAGACCAAACGACAGCCGGCATGGTTAAAAAGTGAGGTGAAGGAAGCTATTAGAGCTAAAAGAAAATCCTTCAGAAAATGGAAGAAGGAACCGACTGAAAGTAATAAGAAACAGCATAAGAAATGTCAAGTCAAATGCAAAGCGCTAATAAGGAAGGCTAAGAGGGACTTAAAAAAAAAAAAAAAAAAAGATTGCGCTGGAGGCCAAAACACATAAAAAATTTTAGGTATCTTAAAAGCAGGAAGCCGGCAAAAGAATCGGTTGGACTGCTAGATGACCGAGGAGTAAAAGGGGCAATCAGAGATAGCGGACAGATTAAATGAATTCATTGCTTCGGGCTTCACCGAGGAAGATTTGGGTGGGATACTGGTGCCAGAAATGGTATTCGAACCTGATGAGTCAGATAAACTTTATGAATTCTCTATAAACCTAGAGGATGTAACGGGGCAATTCTACAAACTGAAGAGTAGCAAACCTCCTGGACCGGATGGTATTCATCCCAGAGTACTGATAGAACTGAAAAATGAACTTGCGGAGTTATTGTTAGTAATATGTAATTTATTCTTAAAATCGAGCGTGGTACCAGAAGACTGGAGGGTGGCCAATGTAACACCAATTTTTAAAAAAAGGTTCCAGAGGAGATCCGGGAAATTATAGACCGGTGAGTCTGACGTCGGTGCTGGGCAAAATGGTAGAGACTATTATAAAGAACAAAATTACAGAGCATATTCAAAAGCATGGATTAATGAGACATGGAGGGGCATAATCGAATGGGGCGCCCAAGTTTTGCGGAGGATGTCCTCGCAGGACGTCCCGCAAAAGGGGGGAGGAACCTGTATTGTCAAAACAAGATGGGCGTCCATCTTTCGTTTTGATAATACGGTCGGGGACGCCCAAATCTCAACATTTAGGTCGACCTTAGAGATGGTCGTCCCCGGTTTTCAGCGATAATGGAAACTGAGGACGCCCATCTCAGAAACGCCCAAATCCATGCCATTTGGTCATGGGAGGAGCCAGCATTCCTACTGCACTGGTCTCCCTCATGCCAGGACACCAACCAGGCAGCCTAGGGGGCACTGCAGTGGACAACTGCTCCCAGGTGCATAGCTCCCTTACCTTGGGTGCTGAGCCCCCCAAAACCCACTCCCCACAACTGTACAACACTACCATACCCTAAGGGGTGAAGGGGGCACCTACATGTGGGTACAGTGGGTTTGTGGTGGGTTTTGGAGAGCTCACATTTACCACCACAAGTGTAACAGGTGGGGGGGGGGGGATGGGCCTGGGTCCGCTAGCCTGAAGTTCACTGCACCCACTAAAACTGCTCCAGGGACCTGCATATGACATTTGAGACTGGCAAAAAATATTTTCCAAGTTTTTTTTTAGGGTGGGAGGGGATTAGTGACCACTGGGGGAGTAAGGGGAGGTCATCCCCGATTCCCTCCGGTGGTCATCTGGTCAGTTCGAGCACCTTTTTGAGGCTTGGTCGCAAGGAAAAAAATGGACCAAGTAAAGTCGTCCAAGTGCTCGTCAGGGATGCCCTTCTTTTTTCCATTATCGGCCGAGGATGCCCATGTGTTAAGTACGCCCCAGTCCCGCCTTCGCTGTGCTTCCGACATGCCCCCGTGAATAGGTATGGTACACTAGAACAGGCTAGACCACTAATGTGTGTTTGGAAAGGAGAGAATCCCTCAGAAACCTGACGGACTAAAAGTCCCAGGTTTACAACGGATATAATGAAAACCGTTGCTAAGTTTCTATCATGGGGATTCACTTAACTCTCCTTTTTTGTTATTTAAAGTGCTCGATGCTGTAATTCAAAATAAGCATTCAAACAGAACCTCTGTAAGTAGGTTATATGAAAGCGCCAATGGCTATGAAGCAACACTTAAGTCCAACGGCGCCACCGTTTCACCTTCAAGTGGCTTCCTCAGGGACGAGTGCTGCTATCCGTGCACGATTTTCTAGTCTGAATCTCATTTTTCCTAGAAAATCGCGCACGGATAGCAGCACTCGTCCCTGAGGAAGTCACTTGAAGGTGAAACGGTGGCGCCGTTGGACTTAAGTGTTGCTTCATAGCCATTGGCGCTTTCATATAACCTACTTACAGAGGTTCTGTTTGAATGCTTATTTTGAATCACAGCATCGAGCACTTTAAATAACAAAAAAGGAGAGTTAAGTGAATCCCCATGACAGAAACTTAGCAACGGTTTTCATTATATCCGTTGTAAACCTGGGACTTTTAGTCCGTCAGGTTTCTGAGGGATTCTCTCCTTTCCAAAAATAAATGAGTGGTCTAGCCTGTTCTAGTGTACCATACCTGTTTTGTATTTGATTTACCTTATCAATACTCTAGCTCTACTGCACTCTTTTATTGCAATGTACGAGAGTCCCATGGTTCCTTATAAAGGCCTTCATTAATGATGCCACAACTCCTGGTGCCCTGAATTAAGGCATAGAACGCACTGCAGACCACAGCAGGGGCACCTGGGAGAGGCTATGATACTGGGACATTAGACTGAGGCTTAGTCAGTCTCTGGAAGGAGGCTAGAATGCTGGAACATCAGTGAGGCTTGGATAATCTCTGGAATAAGGCTTGGAAACAGAGAAACAAGCAGTAGAGGTATCAATGCAAGAGGGACGCAGTGCTAGGGAGGTGGTCTGGAGAAGCCGTGGAGCCCAACCACCAGAAGGAAAGGCGAGTTGGGATATGGGGCCACGGCCACAGCCACATCCTTGACAACTAGAGAGAGAGGGGAGGGGAGGGGTGGGAAGGTGGAGTAAAGAGATGGAAAAAAACACAGAGGCAAAAATCAAACATATAAATGGCGAGTGACCGTACTAACCCGCAAATGCACAGTAGACTTCCCTCTCTGTCCCGCCCCCACGTCAATACGTGATGACGGGGGTGGGACAGAGAGGGAAACTGCGCGAAGGGGAGGGAGGGAACCGCCAACGTTGCTACTGCTCCCCCCCCCCCCCCCGAGGTCGCCGCTACCGCTCCCTCCACCCGGAGTTGCCGCCGCCGCCCCCCCCCTCCACCCGAGCACTCTCTTCGGTATTGAACTTACATCGCCGACACGCAGCAGGCAGATCAGCTGAGCTCTCGTCGGCCTTCCTTTCCTGCCTGTGTCCTGCCCTCGCCAATGTTACATCACATGAGGGCGGGACACAGGCAGAGAAGGAAGGCAAACGGGAGCTCTGCTGATCTGCGTGCTGTGTTTCGGCGACGTAAGTTCAATAGCGAAGAGAGGGCCCAGGCCGTGTGGAGGGGTGGCGGTGGCGATACCGGGGGGGCCTGCAGCGGCGAGGGGAGCGGGCCTTGGAAAAAACCCATACTAGTCCGTTTTAACGGGCTCAACGGCTAGTAATAAAAAGAAAAAAGAAAGGTTGAAACAAAAAGATTACTAGTAGAGATGGATGTAGTGGAGGAAGAGAAGACAAGAGGAGAAAGAAAGATGACAAATGGACAAGAAATTAAGAGAAGATAGAGGAAAGCAGAAACCAGAGACTGGGACCAACATGATTACAAAAAGTACAAAGATAAGGGGGAACAATGAAATTACAAGGAAATACTTTTAAAACAAATAGGAGGAAATATTTTGTTACTCAAAGAATAGTTTAATTTCTGGAACTTGCTGCTGGAGGATGTGGTAACAGTGGTTAGCATATCTGGGTTTTAAAAAATTTGGACAAGTTCCTGGAGGTCAAGTCCATAGTCTGTTATTGAAGTGGACTGGGGGAAGCTATTGCTTGCCCCGGGATTGGTAGAATGGAATGTTGCTACTATTTGGGTTTCTGTCAGGTACTTGTGACCTGGATTGGCCACTGTTGGAAGCAGGATACTGGGCTAGATGGATCACTGGTCTAACCCAGTATGGCTACTGTCATGTAATGTTCTTATGGCCAGACAACCAAGATAGAAAAATAATTTTATTTTTAATTTAGGATAAAAGTAAAGTGAGAGATGTGTTAGTTCAATCTGGGGGACTTTTACTAAGCTGCAGTAGCGTTTTTAGCTCGAAGTAGAAATCTGGTGGTAAACGCCGAGACACCCATAGGAATAAAATGGCTGTCTTGGTGTTTCCTGCCAGCTGATTTCTACCATGAGCTAAAGACGCTGCCATGGCTTAGTAAAAGATCCCCTTTAAATGTTAATAAATAAAAATAAAACAAAACAGAAAATAAGGTGACACACTGACTAGCTTCCGGAAGCCAAAACCCCCATCCTCAAGTCAGGACAGTATAACAGCAGTCCAATAAGATATCCCATTTTTTTTTGTTGTTTTAGTTTTATTAGTTAATTTGTAATGCAGTGATTGGAATGTGTCAGTTTTTGAAAGTTACTCTTCATATTTTGCACAGTAAAGGTGGACATGCATCACTGTTTCTCTTTCTCTGGCTTCTTGGTGGTTCAGTTGAATTTTTGTCTACATATTTCAATTTTTTTTTGTTTGTGGTGACTTATTCTATTCTTGGTAAGGGTCTGTGTTCGGTGTGCATGAAACAGACCAGATATGCTGTTAGCATCAAGGGCTGGATTCAGTAAATGGCGCCAAAAAAAATAGGTGCTTCACACTATTCTAGAAAGAACACTCTGGACTGAGCACACTTTACAGGATTGAGCTTAATGCCAGCTCTCATGCCCAACTTTGTGTGTGAGGACTTACATCAACTGAAACCTGGTATAAATCCTTGCATACAAGGTGGACATGCAACCCCCAAATTCAGTAACACTTTGCGTAACTTTCTGGAATGCCCCCCGATCCACCAATGCTCCTTCCACGGCCCCTTTATGGTTTGTGTGTGAGAAGATTGAGGTGCTGTTCATTATAGAATCACATACAGGCAGTTGAATACACAACTCCAAATTAGTATCAAGATTAGCAGCCATTTAGTGTTAATTGCTCATTAACTACTTTAATTGCAACTCAGAATTGCGCCCATATTTGGGCAACTTTTATAGAAACCGGGGGGAGGGGGGGGGTAAATGTCTGTGTAGAATTGATCTGTACTAATCTGGCTTGTTTCGTTTTCTAATAGGTGTATTGTTTTTCTTGTCCCCACTGTAATGTTTACAGTCCTGCCTTTTCCTAGGTACGCCCTTGTTGTGCGATTCTTCAAAATTCGTGTTATTATAACAGGATTGCTCAACAAGTCCTGAGCTGACATTTGCTGAGTTTTGTATTATTTCACGGTATGACCACTACCGAATTCTGGATTTGAATTTAGATCATGCCTTTTTCAGTAGTAGCTCAAGATGAGTTACATTCAGGTATAGTAGGTGTTTTTCTGTCCCTGGAAGGCTTACAATGGAGAGTTAAGTTACTTCTCCAAGATCTCAAAGAGTGGCAGTGGGATTTGAACCCCGGCTTCCCTGGTTCTCAGCCTGTTGTTCAAACTATTAGATGCAGCTAATACAGATAACAGCTACCATATGTATTCAAATATAAACAGATTTTGAGTCAAAGAAAAAAAAAATGCCCCAAAAATAGGGGTCTCTGTTTATATTCAAATCCCCCTCAATGTTTTGTCCTCCCCTCACCACCTGAGAAAGGGTATGATACATACCTGTAGCAGTTGTTCTCCGAGGACAGCAGGCTGATTGTTCTCACGACTGGGTGACGTCCGCGGCAGCCCCCACCAACCGGAAAGAAGCTTCGCGGGACGGTCGGCACGCAGGGCACGCCCACCGCGCATGCGCGGCCGTCTTCCCGCCCGTGCGCGACCGCTCCCGCCAGTTGAATAACTAGCAAAAGATGAAACACACAACTCCAAAGGGGAGGAGGGAGGGTAGGTGAGAACAATCAGCCTGCTGTCCTCGGAGAACAACTGCTACAGGTATGTATCATACCCTTTCTCCGAGGACAAGCAGGCTGCTTGTTCTCACGACTGGGGTATCCCTAGCTCTCAGGCTCACTCAAAACAAGAACCCAGGTCAATGGAACCTCGCAACGGCGAGGAAACAACAGAAATTGACCTACGAAGAACAACTAACTGAGAGTGCAGCCTGACCAGAATAAATTCGGGTCCTGGAGGGTGGAGTTGGATTTACACCCCAAACAGATTCTGCAGCACCGACTGCCCGAACCGACTGTCGCGTCGGGTATCCTGCTGGAGGCAGTAATGAGATGTGAATGTGTGGACAGATGACCACGTCGCAGCCTTGCAGATCTCTTCAATAGTGGCTGACTTCAAGTGGGCCACCGACGCTGCCATGGCTCTGACACTATGAGCCGTGACATGACCCTCAAGAGTCAGCCCAGCCTGGGCATAAGTGAAGGAAATGCAATCTGCTAGCCAATTAGAGATGGTGCGTTTCCCGACAGCGACCCCTAGCCTGTTAGGGTCGAAAGAAATAAACAATTGGGCGGACTGTCTGTTGGGCTGTGTCCGCTCCAAGTAGAAGGCCAATGCTCTCTTGCAGTCCAATGTGTGCAACTGACGTTCAGCAGGGCGGGTATGCGGCCTGGGGAAGAATGTTGGCAAGACAATTGACTGGTTAAGATGGAACTCCGACACCACCTTCGGCAGGAACTTTGGGTGGGTGCGGAGCACTACTCTGTTGTGATGAAATTTGGTATATGGAGCATGAGCTACTAGGGCTTGAAGCTCACTGACCCTACGAGCTGAAGTAACTGCCACCAAGAAAATGACCTTCCAGGTCAAGTACTTCAGATGGCAGGTATTCAGTGGCTCAAAAGGAGGTTTCATCAGCTGGGTGAGGACGACGTTGAGATCCCATGACACCGTAGGAGGCTTGATCGGGGGCTTTGACAAAAGCAAGCCTCTCATGAATCGAACGACTAAAGGCTCTCCAGAGATGGCTTTACCCTCTACACGATAATGGTAAGCACTAATCGCACTAAGGTGATTCCTTACTGAGTTGGTCTTGAGGCCAGACTCTGATAAGTGCAGAAGGTATTCAAGCAGGTTCTGTGCAGGGCAAGAACGAGGTTCTAGGGCCATGCTCTCACACCACACGACAAACCTCCTCCACTTGAAAAAGTAACTCTTTTTAGTGGAATCCTTCCTAGAGGCAAGCAAGACCCGGGAGACACCCTCAGACAGACCCAACGCAGTGAAGTCTACGCCCTCAACATCCAGGCCGTGAGAGCCAGAGACTGAAGGTTGGGGTGCAGCAACGCTCCGTCGTTCTGCGAGATGAGAGTCGGAAAACACTCCAATCTCCACGGTTCTTCGGAGGACAACTCCAGAAGAAGAGGGAACCAGATCTGACGGGGCCAAAAAGGCGCGATCAGAATCATGGTGCCACGGTCTTGCTTGAGCTTCAGTAAGGTCTTCCCCACCAAAGGTATGGGAGGATAAGCATACAGGAGGCCGGTCCCCCAAAGGAGGAGAAAGGCATCCGACGCTAGCCTGCCGTGTGCCTGAAGTCTGGAACAGAACAGAGGCAGCTTGTGGTTGGTCTGAGAGGCGAAAAGGTCCACCGAGGGGGTGCCCCACGCTCGGAAGATCTTGCGTACCACTCTGGCATGGAGCGACCACTCGTGCGGTTGCATGACTCTGCTCAGTCTGTCGGCCAGACTGTTGTTTACGCCTGCCAGGTACGTGGCTTGGAGGATCATGCCGAACCGACACGCCCAGCGCCACATCCCGACGGCCTCCTGGCACAGGGGGCGAGATCCGGTGCCCCCCTGCTTGTTGACGTAATACATTGCAACCTGATTGTCTGTCCGAATTTGGATAATTTGGTAGGACAGCCGATCTCTGAAAGCCTTCAGTGCGTTCCAGATCGCTCGGAGCTCCAGGAGGTTGATCTGCAGATCCTTTTCCTGGAGGGACCACAGACCCTGGGTGTGAAGCCCATCGACATGGGCTCCCCACCCCAGGCGAGATGCATCCGTCGTCAGCACTTTTGTGGGCTGCGGAATTTGGAATGGACGTCCCAGGGTCAAATTGGTCCGGATGGTCCACCAGAGCAGTGAAGTGCGGCAACTGGTGGAGAGGCGGATGACATCTTCTAGATTCCCGGTGGCTTGGAACCACTGGGAAGCTAGGGTCCATTGAGCAGATCTCATGTGAAGACGAGCCATGGGAGTCACATGAACTGTGGAGGCCATATGACCCAGAAGTCTCAACATCTGCCGAGCTGTGATCTGCTGAGACGCTCTGGTCTGCGAGGCCAGGGTCAAGAGATTGGTGGCCCTCGCTTCGGGAAGGTAGGCCTGAGCCGTCTGGGAATTCAGCAGCGCTCCTATGAATTCCAGAGACTGAGTTGGCTGGAGATGGGACTTTGGGTAATTTATCACAAACCCCAGCAGCTCCAGAAGTCGAATAGTGCACTGCATGGACCGGAGGGCTCCTGCCTCCGAGGTGTTCTTGACCAGCCAATCGTCGAGATATGGGAACACGTGCACTCCCAGCTTGCGTAGGTAGGCCGCTACCACCACGAGGCACTTTGTAAACACTCGTGGGGCAGAGGCGAGCCCAAAGGGCAGCACACAATACTGAAAGTGCCGTGCGCCCAGGCGGAATCTGAGATACTGTCTGTGAGCTGGCAGTATCGGGATGCGAGTGTATGCGTCCTTTAAATCCAGGGAACATAGCCAATCGTTTTTCTGAATCATTGGCAGAAGGGTGCCCAAGGAAAGCATCCTGAACTTTTCTTTGACCAGGAATTTGTTCAGGCCTCTCAGGTCTAGGATGGGACGCATCCCCCCTGTTTTCTTTTCCACAAGGAAGTACCTGGAATAGAATCCCCGCCCTTCCTGCCCGGGTGGTACGGGCTCGACCGCATTGGCGCTGAGAAGGGCGGAGAGTTCCTCTGCAAGTACCTGCTTGTGATGGGAGCTGAAAGACTGAGCTCCCGGAGGACAATTTGGAGGCAGGGAGGCCAAATTCAGGGCGTATCCGCACCGCACTATTTGGAGAACCCACTGGTCGGAGGTTATGAGAGGCCACCTTTGGTGAAAGAATTTTAACCTCCCTCCGACCGGCAGGTCGTCCGGTACGGACACTTGTAGGGCGGCTATGTTCCCGTGGATCCAGTCAAAAGCCCGTCCCCGGCTTTTGCTGTGGAGGCGCAGGGGGCTGCTTAGGCGCACGCTGTTGACGGGAACGAGCGCGCTGGGGCTGTCCCTGTGCCTGACGAGGCCTTCGGGCCGGCTGGTTGTACCTACGCTTCACAAAAGAATAGGGTGCAGCCTGCCGGGCCCGGGAAAAACGCCCGCCCGTGGGGGCGGGTGCTGAAGGCGCCCGGTGGGAGAGCTTGTCGAGAGCGGTTTCCCGCTGATGCAGTTGGTCAACCATCTGCTCGACCTTCTCACCAAAAATGTTATCCCCCCGGCAAGGGACGTCAGCCAGTCTCTGCTGGGTGCGGTTGTCCAGGTCAGAGGCACGCAGCCATGAGAGCCTGCGCATCATTATACCTTGGGCCGCAGCACGAGATGCCACGTCACAGGTGTCAAAAATCCCCCTGGACAGGAACTTTCTGCACGCCTTCAGCTGCCTGACCACCTCCTGATAAGGCCTGGACTGCTCCGGCAGGAGCTTATCGACCAGGTCCGCCAGCTGTTGCACATTGGTCCGCATGTGGATGCTCATATAGAGCAGGTAGGATTGGATGCGGGTCACGAGCATGGAGGATTGGTAGGCCTTCCTCCCAAACGAGTCCAGAGTGCGAGACTCCCGCCCCGGGGGCGCCGAGGCGGTATCCCTCGAACTCCGTGCCCTCTTGAGAGCAGAATCCACGACCGCTGAGTCATGGGGCAACTGGGGCCGCATGAGCTCTGGGTCAGAGTGGATCCTGTACTGGGACTCTGCTTTCTTGGGAATGGTGGGGTTAGTTAATGGTCGCACCCAGTTCCGAAGCAGCGTCTCCTTCAGGACATTGTGCAGCGGCACCGTGGAGGACTCTCTAGGTGGTGATGGATAGTCGAGGACCTCGAGCATCTCGGCCCTCGGCTCTTCCACAGAGACCACGGGGAAGGGAATGCTGATAGACATATGCCGCACAAAGGAGGCA
This sequence comes from Microcaecilia unicolor, assembly GCF_901765095.1. Taxonomy (NCBI): domain Eukaryota; kingdom Metazoa; phylum Chordata; class Amphibia; order Gymnophiona; family Siphonopidae; genus Microcaecilia; species Microcaecilia unicolor. The sequence goes on from NC_044031.1 coordinate 305,612,197, forward strand.
AAGGAGAGACTCTCAGGAGGTGAGAGCTTCCTCTCCGGTGACGGCGTGGGGTCCGAGGGAAGGCCCGTAGACTCCTCTGAGGAGAAATATCTCGGGTCCTCCTCTTCCCCCCACGAGTCCTCATCCTCGGTATCGGACATTAGCTCATGTAGCTGAGTCCGGTACCGGGCCCGGCTCGACGTCGAGGCACCGAGGTCTCGGTGTCGTCGAGCGGTGGACTCCCGCGCCGGCGGGGACGGAGCTCCCTCCATCGACGTCGACGGGGACTCCACCTGCGTGGTGGTCGAGACCGGCACCGCAAGCGGCGGCGGTGTCGACAGCCCCGGCGCCGGGCTAGAGCTCGCCGGCGCCACAGTCATCGACGCCGAGGGCGCAAGCACCCCCGGCGCCGGCACAGCCTGGCGCATCAGCCCTTCCAGGATCCCCGGAAGGATGGCTCTGAGGCACTCGTCCAGGCCCGCTGCCGGGAAAGGCGGTGGGGCCGGTAAGGGTGTCGGTGCCCGAAGCTGTTGGGAGCCAGGAGACGGCACCGAGGTGCCGGAACCCCGACGCGTCGGTACCTCCACAACCGACGGAGACCTCTCCTCTCGATGAAGACGCTTCGGCGTCGACTCCTCTTCAGGATGCACCGAGGGCGTCCGGTGGCGGCGCTTCTTATCCTTTTTCCGATGCACGTCACCGGCGCCGGAGGGCATGGAGGAGGAGGAGGTCGATCCCCCTCGGTCTCGAGGTACCGGGTCAGACAGGGTTCGGTCCCGTGGCTCACGAGCTGAGGGAGTGACCGGGGCCGACTGCCCACGCGGCCTCTCAACCCCACTCTCGCCGGCGGACCGGCGGGCCGACGGGACCTGTTCTCCTGGGGTCGCTGCCATCGGTGCCGATGTCTCGGGCATCGATACCGGTACCGAAGACCCGGCCTTCGATACCGATGCCGTCGAGGTCGACGTCGAGGGGCCGGCGCAAGTTCCAAAAAGACGGTCCCGCAGAACTTGCCTCGCAACCTGAGTCCGTTTCCGGAGACCGAGACACAAAGCACACGACTTGAGATTGTGCTCCGGCCCGAGGCACTGGAGGCACCAAGCGTGGGTGTCGGTCTGCGAGATCGGCCGGCCGCAGCGACCACACTTCTTAAATCCACTCGGGACCTTCGAGGACATCGACGGAAAAATCGCGTCGGCGAAGTCAAAGTCGTCAATGGTGGCTAAAATCACACCACGAAAAAATAAACGACCGAGCGACCACTAGGCCGCAACGTGGCGTCCCCGCTGGAAGCGAGGGAAAAGGGGAGCGCGTGCTCCACACGCGCAGATGTTTTTTTTTTTTTTTTTTTTTTTAACAAACAAGAAAAGGGAAAACCGAAAGGTAATCCAAGCAAAGCGACGATCCGCGTAAACGCGGTCGAAAATCCGGCGGCTGAAACAGAGAGCGGCAAAAGCACAACTCTCTCCAGTCGCGGAAAAAAAGGAACTGGCGGGAGCGGTCGCGCACGGGCGGGAAGACGGCCGCGCATGCGCGGTGGGCGTGCCCTGCGTGCCGACCGTCCCGCGAAGCTTCTTTCCGGTTGGTGGGGGCTGCCGCGGACGTCACCCAGTCGTGAGAACAAGCAGCCTGCTTGTCCTCGGAGAACCGGCACTACTGTCCCCTCCCTTCCCCAAGGTGTTATGCCGTGGCCAGCTCTGCCCCCAGCCTCCCTCCAACTGGAAACTCCTACTCACTCACTCCCTCCATTGTAAAGAAAACATCCCCCCCCCCCCCAGACCCACCATAGGCCCCCTCCTTGGGTCTACCTTACAGCTCTGGTGGTCCAGTGGTGAGTTGAGGCACAAATGATCCTCCTATGCTCCTGCCTGTGTAGTCTCTGTAGTGAAAATGGCTGCTGCAAGTTCCCACAGCAATCTCGCAAAACTGCAGCTGAAACCTGTGGCAGCCATTTTCACTAGGGACACTGCACAGGCAGGAGCATAGGAGGATTGCCCCTACCCCAACTCACCACCAGGGCTGTAAGGTAGGCTCGAGGAGGGGGCCTATGGTGGGTCCGGGGGGGGGGTGCTTTCTTTACAACAGAGGGAATGAGTGGGAGTTTCTAGGGTTGGGGGGGCAGAGCCGGCCAGATGCCACAGGGGAGGAGGGGAGGGAGGGAAGGAACAAGAAAGGATTAACGGTACGGTACTAAACCATCGGTTTATATTTGAGTTAACGTTTTTCCCCTCCTTTTTTATTTAGGGGAAAAATGTTCTTGATTTATAATGCGGATGAGTTTATATTCAAGTGTACACAGTATTCTAAACAGTAAACTAAAGGCCAACAGGTCTGGAGCCTAGTAGCTATTTGGCAACCTACCCAAACCACTGATAGGCAGATCATTTCAAGATTATTAGTAATCACAGGATTTCTGTTACAGTGCTGATGAACACCACTGTTCAAATGGCCAACAAGAAGATCTGGAACTGGGGAGCTACCTGCAGATACTTCCCATAAAACACTATTATTTTGGTGCATTATTCTGGTATTTTTGGTACATAATTTCCTAGATACACATCATCATCAATAACAGAGCAAATAGAGGTAGGCATTAGGTGTACTTGCACCTGAAACACAATGAAGAGGACCTTACCTGTTATGTTCAAAAGGGCCCTCTACAGCCCTCCCCCACACACTCAATAAGGATTTGAATTTGTCCCACCATACTCCATCTTACCCTGCAGTAGCCCCACCCTACTTTAGCCTTCCCAAAGTAGCTGAATCACCAACCGCCTATGGCAAGAATGGAGGAACAGAGGAAGAGATGAAGGAGTTATGGAGAGGAGGAAAGGAAGGATATGTATGGAGAGGCAAGGAGTGAGGAGTTAGTGACAGCAGAAGGAGTAGAAAAGAATGAAAATACAGGTAGGATAAAGGGAAACACAAGGGAATAAAATGAAAGAACATATGCAAAAGAAAGATGACAACAGGATGGAAAATCTAGCTGAGAGATTAAAATGAGTAACAGAAAAAAACCCAAAACTTAGAACTCAGAGGAGAGAGAGGAAATCTGGAAAAAAAGATATACTAAATGAATCAGGAAATGGTAGAGAAAAATATAAATAAAACTATAAAAATATGGAACATTAAGAAATACAACAGTTTGAAAGAAACATTAAGAAAGACAACAATGAAAATATTTTGATGTATCAAGCTGCTGCCTTGGTGGAGGAGGGTGGGGGCTGAGAGTGATAAATTGTTTAAAAGTGTGCATTTTTTTAAGGGGGGAGGGGCTAGAACTCATCAATACCCAGCTAATGGGAGGGGGAGAGTTCGTCCATTCGGTTTTATATGTATGCCGACAATATCTTACTGGTTTCTGAGCAGAATCCTCTCACCTCTGACATGTCATCTTCAGAACTGGCTGGGTGCTATAGTTGCCTGGCTGACCTCTAACAGGCTCCTTCTGAACCCTGCTAAAACTGAAGCATTTTAGATGACTCGTGTAGGACCCACCCAAATCTATCCCCTCTTTTGAGGAACTCTCCCATTACCTTGGTGAATTCTTTACGCTATCTTGGTGTTACCCTGGACTCCCAGCTTTCATTTGATGCTCTTGTTTTCTCAGTGATTCATTCCTGCTTCTTCTCCCTCCATCTTATTAGATCCTTGTGTAGCGACTCTGCTTGTGCCATTTTACTTTACTCTCTGGTCTCCATCTGTATCGACTATTGCAAGGAAGACACGAGGGGCAGAGAAGGGAGGTAAGAAGGGAGAAGGAGAAGATGCTGGACCGGTGGTAATTGTGTTTTGTTTATTAACCGTGGGAGCAAGACTTTTTGCCGTTCCCGCAGGGTGGTGAAAAGTTGTTCTCCTGCAGTAAATGCAACAAATTTTGTTTTTACTGTGGATTTACAGCGGGTCCCTGTACACGTGCCATTCTCTAGTGGCTACCCACTAGGAGCACCAGAATGAGTCTTGGAATAAAAAGAGAAGCTAAGCTACTGGAGCCCCAGAATATGGCTTCAATGAATAGCGAATACCACACACACTGCAAGAAAGTAGCCCAACCCCCCCCTCCCCGACTGCTCAAAGTTACTACTACTACTACTACTTAGCATTTCTATAGCGCTGCCAGGGTTACGCAGCGCTGTACAAGTTTAAGTTTCCTGCAGGGGCATATCTGCGTGGGGCTGAGGCAGCATGGGCAGAGAAATTATATTAATTGGTGTTTAAAAGTTTGGTTCAGTTCTGCAAGTGATGGAGGAATGCCCTCTGGTTTCAATTGCTCAAGAATGTCTAGCTTTTGCTAGACTAGAGTTTAAAAGGTCAGAGAGAAGTAATTATTTACCACATCTGAAGGCCATTGGGCATAGTGGATAATCTCGAGGGATCAACAAGCAAGCAGTGTTAGAAGATAGCTTTAAAAAGATTAGGCTAATGTTGATTAGAAGAAAATAGAGTACATTTAAATAATTCTTGATGAGTTAGATTTTGTTTTATAAGGAATTCTGATTTCTGCTTATTTTAGAATATGTTTTATTCTGTGTAATTAATAAGTTCTATTTCTATGTAGAATATCTTTTCAATTCAACTTTGTCTGACCTTTCAAGTGATATTTCTGCAAGTGTAAATAGATCATCTGGTTTGAATTATCCACAGTCCTAGCTAGGTGAAAGAGGTCAGGAAAAGTCAACTTTGTTCCTTGATGAATAGCTAAGTGTAGGACTGGTCCTGAAAGTAATAACAAACTATATCTGTGTGAGATTAAGTAAGATTGGCCCCTTGACCCCTTAATGAATGCCAGAACCCAGTTAGTATGAAGTTGATTGGGAAACTGATTATGTGAATAATAAAATGCCAAGAGATAGGTGCCATAATGTCTAGTGTGAGAGGCCCCAGGTCATAGGTCAGTTTAGGAAATGTTTGAAACCTATGTAAATGATATTTTTAAGTAATGTGTAAGTAAGGATTAGTTCAAGGTAGGGTAATCAATCTATTCTTTACCATCTGGAAAGTAAGGGGGGCTAGAGGGGTTTAAAACTGTATATAACTGGGAGCAGAAGCAGCTTACGTTAGAAGAAAGAAGGAGAGAGCTAAGAAGAAGAGAAGGAGCTGAGACAGAAGCCATTAGATCCAGAGAGCTGAGAAAGAGAAGAAGAGACTTAGTGCTGATGTTCTACTTTGTTTGCTGGCAAATAAAGAAGATTTCTCCCTCATTCTGGTGTGTGCTGTTTGACTCCTGAAGTACCACAGATTCTGCTAACAATAGTGGTAATTCCTGCAACAGGGCCACAAGGGCCTGGGCCCCCGCAGATTTCACCCTGGACCCCCCCCCCTACCACTGTCAACCCTCCCCCGCTGCCATTGTTTACCTTTGCTGGCGGGGGACCACAACCCCCCACCAGCCGAGGTCCACTTGCCGCCTTTAAAGATATTTCAGCAGCTGGCGGGGGACCCCAAGCCCCGCCGGCTGACCCGACGTCTTTAAAGTTCTTCTTCGGCCTCCGTGGCCGTTCTGTAGTTGATAGCTGTTCAATCCAGTTCGGCGTCTGACGTCCCAGCACGTTGTGTACGTGCAGGACAACGTGCTGGGACATCAGACGCCGAACTGGATTGAACAGCTATCAACTACAGCACGGCCACGGAGGCCGAAGAAGAACTTTAAAGACGTCGGGTCGGCTGGCGGGGGTTGGGGTCCCCCGCCAGCAGAGGTAAGCAACGGCAGCGGGGGAGGGTAGAGAGTCGTTGGTGGGGGGATCTGGCAATGGCGGGGGGGGGGGGCTAAAATGTGCCCCCTCCCTCTGTCTCCCCCCCCCCCCCACCGCCGGAGTCCAGATACGCCCCTGGTTTCCTGCAACCAACTTTCAAAAGCAGCCCAATTAGGCTGGAAAACCACAGCACTAACACAGACCCCCTGGTGGCCAAGGACTGTACTGTTTCTAGGCACATGTAGTTCTTGTCTGTTTGTTCTGAGAGTCTGTAGAAGCCAGCCTCGTCCTTGATTGTTTCACTGCTGTGCAGCTGTGTCTGCTGCCTCTCCGCCTGTCTTGCCTTTCTCTTCCTGGCTGTGGGTGCTGGCTAGTCCGTGGTAAGCAAGTTTCTTCTTTGTTTGCTTAGTCTTCCCTGTGGCTCTGTTTGTTACCTGGCTCTTATGAGCACTACTCCTTTACTGACTTGTGTATTAGAAGCAGCCTTTTCTCTTTAGCCTGCTTTAACTTTTGTCTGCTGTGTTTGCTTCCTGGCTCTTGTGAGCTCTGCTCCTCGTCTGACTTGTGTATGTAAAAGCATCCTTTCCCTTTTGGCCCGTTTTTTTTCCCCCTTTGTCTCTAATGTCTGTTATTTGACTGTGGCCTTGCCTTGTTTTTGTCCCTCTAAGAAGTTGGACGCCGACCGTCGGGGGTCGCGTAACTAGTTAGCATGGAGGAGTCTCGTTTGTTATCGGAATTAACCAGACAAATTGCTCCACCAACTAAGAACGGCCATGCACCACCACCCACAGAATCGAGAAAGAGCTATCGATCTGTCAATCCTTTCCGTGTTTTCCCTTTACCTTAGAATGGCCATGTGGCCCTGTCTTGAGTTACTCCTCTGTATGCTTTCTGTTTGAGTCCTCTCTGTGAGGTTTCTGCTTGAGTGTGAGTGAGTTGCTCTTCTGTTTAGCTGTGACTACTAGCACAGCCCTGAACAGCCTTTCTGTGTGGCACGAGTGTGGTGTTCTTCTGTTTAGCTGTGGCTACTAGCACAGCCCTGAGCATCCTCTCTGTTTGGTTTCTATTTGAGTGTGAGTGAGTGGTTCTTCTGTTTAGCTGTGTCTACTAGCCCAGCCTTGAGCTGCCTCTCTGTGTGGCACGAGTGGCCTGCTGTTCCAGAGTGCTGGGATTACTAGCTCAGCCCTGAGCTATCTCTCTGTGCGATTCCTGTTTGAGTTAGTTAGGACTATTCATCCATATAGCTGTGGTTCTAAACACAGCCCTGAGCTGTATTCCTTCCCCTTCAGTCTCTTTGTGCTTGTGTGTAGGGTCTTTTGACCTCCTGTTTGTGGGTCTGTTTTGTGCAGTATGTGTGAACTATGGGTAGTATCTTCTCAGGGAATTCTGTTCCGTTTCTTTTTCCCTTCCCTCTGGTATGTGTGGGCTCCAATTCGGCCTTGCTGACTGCCTTTCCTTTGTTCCTGGTTCCTGCTTTTGTCAAGCTCCGTTCCTGGTTCTTGCTTTAGCCAGGATCTGTTTCTTCCCTGCCTTGAGTGTGCACTGTCTATTGCTATGTCTTGTGTCTTGTCTGGATTCAGTGTCTGGCTTGCCTCTGCTTTGTATCTTCGCAGAGGACTTGTTTGCTGCAGCCTGGCTGCAGTCCAAGGGCTCACCATCCCTGTATCTGTAATACCTGTGGCTTGAACATCTCAGTTCTCCTCCTCTTCGCAGCAGCAGAACAAAACAAAAAAAACAGCTGATAAAAACCATGCGTGGGGCCGTAGCACTGCCGGCTCCCTTCCTCCTTCTCCAAAACAGGAAGTTACAGCCTGAGGGGAGGGAGGAAGCCGGCAGCGGCGTGCACAGGTGCTATGGCCCCACGCACAGTTTCATGCTGTTTTTTGTTTTGCCTGCCGCCAGCGTGACAATCGCAGCTCGTGGTTCCATTCATGCCGCCGCAGTAAGGAAACTGGCAGCAGCAGGTGCAGGACTGCAGCTTAAGGTTAGATTGAAAACAGGAGGCACATGAAGTCAAGTTCATTCCACAGAGGTTTATCTCTTTCCCCTACCCCAAGGAGCTGTCATCCTTCAGGTCTCACATCCCCATGGAATGCGAGACCCGAGGCAGCATGGCTTCACTAGTGGCAGGTCGTGTGAGACTAATCTGACCATCTTCTTCGACTAGGTGTCCAAACAGTTGGATGTGGGAGGGGCGCTTGATGTGGTATAATTGGATTTCAGCAAGGCCTTTGACACAGTTCTACACAGGCGACTGATAAATTGAATGCCCTCGGTGCGGGACCTAGAGTAACTGATTGGGTGAAAAATTGGTTGAATGGTAGGAGACAGAGGGTGGTGGTAAATGGAGCTTGCTCTGAGGAAAAGGAGGTCGTCAGTGGAGTATGGCAGGGATCGGTCCTTGGGCCGGCTCTTTTTAACGTCTTTGTGAGCGATATTGCGGAGGGGCTGTCTGGTAAGGTTTGTCTTTTTGCGGATGACACTAAACTCTGCAACAGGGTGGACACCCTGGAGGGTGTGAATGACAGGAGGAAGGACCTAGCGAAGCTGGAGGAATGGACCGATATTTGGAAACTAAGGTTTAATACCAAAAAATGCAGGGTCATGCACTTGGGTCACAAAAATCCGAGGGAACGGTACAGTATAGGGGGTGTAGTGCTTCAGTGTGCGAAGGAAGAGCGGGACTTGGGGGTGATTGTGTCTGACGACCTTAAAGCTTTCAAACAGGTAGAAAAAGTGACAGCCAAAGCCAGAAGGATGCTTGGGTGCACAAAGAGAGGCATGACCAGCAGGAAAAAGAAGGTGATAGTGCCGTTGTATAAGTCTCTGGTGAGGCCTCATTTGGAGTACTGCGTGCAATTCTGGAGACCACACCTACGGAAAGATTATAAAAAGGATGGAGTCGGTCCAGAGGGCGGCTAGGAAATTAGTAAGCAGTCTTGAATGCAAAAATTATAGGGACAGGCTTATGAACCTCAACACGTATACGCTGGAAGAGAGGAGGGAGAGAGGAGACATGATAGAAACGTTTAAATATCTCAAGGGCATTTATGTACAGGAAGAGAGCCTTTTCAAATGAAGGAGAGCTCTGGAATGAGGGGGCACATGACAAAGTTAAGAGGGAACAGGCTTAGGAGTAACCTAAGGAAGTATTATTTCACAGAAAGGGTGGTGGAGGCGTGGAATAGCCTCCCGGTGGAGGTGGTGGAGTCGAGGACTGTTCCAGAATTTAAAAAGGCATGGGATAAGCATGTGGGATCGCTTAGGAACAGGAAGAATTAGGGGTTACAGAGGATGGGCAGACTGGATGGGTCATATGGCCTTTATCTGCCGTCAAGTTTCTATTTGTGCTATTTCTATTTCAAAACAAAGCAAACAGTCCTTTGAGCTGCTGCACGCATGTTATCATTCTTTAATGTTGGTATCATTTTTATTTAATCTCACTTGTATGTTCAAACATGCCAGCTTGTGCAGTATACAGATGTACACAGAGGAAGTATAATAGTGGAATAACTTTTCATAGGTAGAGTAGTAATTTGTTATAAATCGTAATTAGTGTGTCATTTGGAGGAGGGGCTGGTTATACGGACACTCTAGCATGCGTTGTATTCGTGCAGAGATTATTTTTCTCCTGGTAAAGGGCCACTAAAACAGGCATCATGTTATAAGCATCAGGTGCTCAATATCCAGAATTTCTATTTACTTTCTTATTTTAAGTTGTTTATGATATTTATATTATCCCACATTAAACATGAATTAGGTTGAAACCTGGGAGATTTAAAGTCTTTTTTTTTTTTCCTGTGCCTAGATCAAAAGAGAAAGATTGTCGACATCCCTGCCAGCAAAGGTATGCCTAGCATGCCCGCATGGGGAGGGGACAGTGAGGAATGCGTTGCCCCCCCAATCCACCTCAGACCCTCCCCCCCCCAAAAAAAAAAAATTGTACAGCTGGCTATGCCCAGAAAGAGAAAGCCTGTTAAAAATTTTCCAACACACCACTGCATTTGACCCTTTTCTGCTGTCATGCTTCTATGTTTTCACACCCAGTCCCTGAACAGACATGCATAAGTCTGCAAATGGAAGCACTAATCAGCTTGCATCTGCTGGTTATACCTCTCACTACATCACACAATCACCAGTCTCACGGTCTAGCAGCGATGAGATCATTAAATACAACCACCCCCATATCTCTCTCTCCTGTTTGCTGCTCCTCACTACTTATATCTGGTTTTCTGTGCCTAGCAGATATTTAGCATTATATCTTAAAACGTGCCACTCTTGTTTCCTCTTTCAGTCATGTTTTGCACTCATTGGAATGTTATCTACAAAAAGACATACTTACCATTTAGCCCCTCTGCAGCATCAACTATGAAAAAACAGTGCACAGGGCTATGGGCCAAAAAATGCTCAACTTAATAACACAGTCAAAGTCAGCCTGTTGGATTCAAAGTACGTCACTATCCTTTTGTTTAGCTATGATACTAACAAAGCCATCTCCTTTCTTCCTTCCCCCTTCACACAGCCTCAAACAGAAGCATATTTTATAAGGATTCTTCTGGCTCTGAACGCCTCTTACCTTGTTTATATATTTATATATATTGCTTGAATAATCAATTAATGTACATTATATTTACACTGTTGTGCTATTTTGCCATGCAAAAATTTATTGTGGGATTCACTAACTTATGGCAGGTACCTCAGTAATTTAGTTTGCATTGCTGCAGGTGAGAATATCGCATGTTCCCAGAGCAGCAATGCAAAGATAAGGGCTGGTCTATAAGAGGGCCCCCCCCCCCCCGCTCTCTCCACCCCTCTCAATGCTTAAAAAAAACAATTGTTTTGTGCTCTGGCCCTCTTCTACTCTGCTCCCTGACAGACTCTTTAATCCTGGTAAAAACATTTCTGCTCCCAGTCCCACTTTCCCTGATCCTTTTCAAAAAATATTTTATTTCCAGGCCTTCCATCCCCCCACTTTCCCCAATGCTTGTTAAAATGTTTTTAGGGATGGTGGGGAGACTACAGGGAAGGAGGCAGTCTTCTGGGGGGGGGGGGGGGGGGGGGGATAGCACATAGGGATTGGAGTTATTTATTTTTTTAACCTGGCAAGTATAGTACTTTGGACACCACCCCCAAGAGTATCAGCTTACTGGTTAGTGGAGCAATGCTCCCATAGGAAACAAACACCTCTTGAAGTGTTAATAACTTTCAGTGAATAATGTAGCTTGTGAAATTTAATGCAAGCTGTGTTATTCATTTAAGTATAATAATGATTTCCTTTGCCTATATTTGCATTATTTAACATACATTGTGTTAAAAAAAACAACCACCACCACCCTGCTTCAAGCTGCATTATAGGCAAATTAGGCACATCACTGCCTTAACACAGCTTAGTGTACCTGAAATGTAATGCCCCTTGAACTACTAAGAAATGCACAAGCTAAATCGAAACAATATATTGAAAGTAAATATTTTACTGGAGTATTTCAGCAACTTAGATAATAATTAAACAGGGTCTAGGTATAAAGTGTACTCTGATGGGCAGGCTAGGTGGTTCATGCTGTGTACTGCTATGCTACAGGTCCCTGGCACAATACTGGAGTCATAGGAGGCAACTTTTCAAAATTATTGGGGGTGCTAAACTGAATAGAAATGAGTACTTCCTGGACATAGTCAAGGAGTTTGTTCAATACTGGGGGGTACTTAAGCACCCACAACATCCACAGAGCTGGCTCCTATAGCTGGAGTCAGGCTTTCATTCCTTGGTCATCTGGGAATGCTATATGGACTGTAGAGGCCATGCACACAACCCCTGGTGAGGGGGGCAGAGGAAGCTATCATCATCATCGCTTAAGGGCAATGGTGTTCCTGGCCTGGATGGCACCCGGGGAGGAGCGCCGATGCGCCACCCTGGGTGCAGCGCCCCCCCCCCCCCCCCGCTAGATGACACCTTCCCCCCCTCCGGTGAAATGACACCCCCCCTGGGTGCATGCTGCTGGGGGGGGGTGCCGTGGCGCGCGCCTGCTCCTCCGCGTTCGCTAAACTTCGTTCGTTCACTGCAGCTCCCTCTGCCCCGGAACAGGAAGTAACCTGTTCCGGGGCAGAGGGAGCTGCAGCGAACTAACAAAGTTTAGCGAACGCGGAGGAGCAGGCGTGCCGCAGCACCCCCAGCGGCGTGCACCCTGGGCGGACCACCCCCACTTGGTACGCCACTGCTTAAGGGCAACACCTAGTGGCAGGAGAAAATTACTGGATTAAAAAAAAAAAAAAAAAAAACACCCCCCCCCCCAAAAAAAAAAAAAAAAAACAACAACACACAAAACTCAAACCTCACCATGATGAAGCAAACAATGTTAGGAATTATTAGGAAAGGAATAGAAAATAAGACAAAGAATACTATAATGCCTCTGCATTGTTCCATGGCGAGACCTCACCTTGAGTACTGTGGGCAAATCTGGTCGCTGTATCGCAAAAAAGATATAGTGGAACTAGAATAGGTACAGAGAAGGGCAACCAAAATGATTGAGGGGCTGGAATAACTCTTATATGAGGAAAGGCTAAAGAGGTTAGGGCTCTTCAGCTTAGAGAGAAGAGAAATGAGATTACAAAATCCTGAGTGGTTCCTAGAAAATTTAAAGATAACACAAGAAGCAATTCCACCAATTAATAAAATGTATTATATTCCAAATAAACCCAAAGGAGCAGAAGGAGAAAGAAAAGATATAGGAAAAGAAGATATTGATGTGAATAATCTCTCAGCAATTTTGGAACAATCCTTAGAAAAAGTGACTGAAAGAGCTACTTTGATAGTCTCTTATTTTTGAGCAGGACTTGAGTATCATGAGATTATACTTTAAAACCACAAATTCTCAATTTGGTGGGGAAAAAGATCTGGTTATATCCTGACGTTACCAAAGCGACACAACAAAAGGAGGAAAGAATTTTTGAATTTGAGATCTAAAGTTATTGATTTAGAAGGCTTCTTTCTGCTAGCTTATCTCTGCAAAAGTATAATATGGTTGGCCCAGATAAAATATATTTTCTAAGTACCAGAACAGCTAAGACCTTTTCTAGATTCAAAATTATCAAAGTAGTTTATAGACCGGGAAGTAAGGCGCCTTATTATTGAGATGTTGATTCCTAAAATAATCTTCTCTGATTCCTGCCCCTCCTTCATTTTATTGTGGTCTAAGGAAGCTATAATTTTTTCTTGAGTGATGATTTATATGTTTTATATTTTGCTTATGGCTGTATTTCACTTGACAGTCTGAGTATAAAAACGTAATAAATAAATATAAAAAAAAAATACTGAGTGAAGTGGAATGGGTAAATGCAAATCGATTGTTTACTCTATCAAAAAGTACAAAGACTATGTCTCCATGAAGTTACATGCCAATACATGTATAACAAATAGGAGAAACATTTTTCCACCAATCACATAGTTAAGCTCTGGAACTCGTTGCCAGAAGATGTGGTAAAAGCAGTGTAGCTGGGTTAAAAAAAAAAAAGGTTTGGATAAATCAAGAAAGACCTCATAGGCGTAGCTTGACTTTCATTGGGGAAAGGGGGGGGGGGGACCTGTGACACACTGGCATATGCAATTGCATATACATCTAATACTTATTCATTAAGGTTATCTGTCTTAACATAGTAACATAGTAGATGACGGCAGAAAAAGACCTGCACGGTCCATCCAGTCTGCCCAAGAAATGTGCCACTTTTTTGTGTATACCTTACCTTGATTTGTACCTATCTTTTTCAGGGCACAGACCGTACAAGTCTGCCCAGCACTATCCCCGCCTCCCAACCACCAGCCCCGCCTCCCACTACCGGCTCTGTTATCCAATCTCGGCTAAGCTCCTGAGGATCCATTTCTTCTGAACAGGATTCCTTTATGTTTATCCCACGCATGTTTGAATTCCGTTACTGTTTTCCTCTCCACCACCTCCCGCGGGAGGGCATTCCAAGCATCCACCACTCTCTCCGTGAAAAAATACTTCCTGACATTTTTCTTGAGTCTGCCCCCCTTCAATCTCATTTCATGTCCTCTCGTTCTACCACCTTCGTATCTCCGGAAAAGATTCGTTTGCGGATTAATACCTTTCAAATATTTGAACGTCTGTATCATATCACCCCTGTTTCTCCTTTCCTCCAGGGTATACATGGTCATGTCAGCAAGTCTGGTTATCTGTCCTGATTTAGATTGTAAGCTCTTTTGAGCAGGGACTGTCTTTCTTCATGTTCAATTGTGAAGCGCTGCGTACAACTGGTAGTGCTATAGAAATGATTTGTAGTAGTAGTTATCTCAAAAAAACAGACCAGATATATAAACCCAGTTTATTGAAGATTTCTTTTCACTGAAATGAGCTAGCACCAACAGACGTTTGTCTCATAGTGTCCCCACTCACATCCCATGAATTATCAAGGGCTGTGCATACTATCATTCTCACCTTCCCCTCACTACTGCAGCCTTCTCTCACTTTCTCCCTCTCCAAAGCTCTGCTCTCTCTTCCTCCCTCCCTTTTTAGCGAGCATTCCCCCTTCCCCTGTATTCCAGTATTTTCCCCATACCATGCCAGTGTGAACTTTAAAAATACACAGGCTCTAGCTGTAGAAATTATGTCTTTGGGAGGCAAAATGGCTGACAGCGACAGCAAGTAGTTTCTCATCTTCAGATGGGTTAGTTTTGTTTATTTCATAACAGTTACAGGAAAGAACTTCACTCTTAAATCAGAGTGTGTTGCCCAGAGATTATTTCAGACTCTCAGAAGTACTGTTGATGCTCAACACTTTCCATTATGTCAAAAAACAGCCTCCTTCAGAAGTTTGTAGGGTGTAACCAACATGCAATATATACACTTTGATACCTGCCAGCTTTTAGTTACCAAACATGTTTAGAATAGGAATCATCTGTATCAACAGTACCTAATGGTTAGAGCAGCAGGCTGCCAACCAGGGAAGCCAGGGTTCAAATCCCACTGCTGTACCTTGATTTCTTGGACAAGTCACTTAACACTTTCTTGTCTCAGGTACACACTTAAGACTGCAAGCTCTTCAGGAACAGGAGGTATCTACTGTACCTGAATGTAACTTGCCATGGGCTACTACCGAGAAAGGTGTAATCTAAATTCAAATCTAAAATCCAGTATCAGTCATATTTTAAAAGCCTACAAATGTCGCACAGGACCAGAGCAATTCTACCGTACCATAATAGCACATTTCCAGGAGTCACACAAGAAGGGCCTACCCAAGAAAAAGCTGCACCATAAGCATTATGGTAGGAACTAGAACATCAATATACCCATTGGAAAACTAAACAAGCCAGATTAGCACTGATTGATCTTGCACAGAAATCAATGCTAATAGAATACCTGGACTCTGTCACACACGCAGAATGCAAATAGACCCTCAAATATAGAATGAGTAGCTACCAACTAAAAATAAAAATATGTAGACAAAAATTAAACTGAATTCCCAAGAAGCCAGACTTTGCACACACAAAAGAAACAGTAGCATGTGTCCCCCTATACTGTGGAAAATATAAATGATAGCAAGTATACATTTCAAAACCCAACCCATTCCAAATACTACATTACAAATTAAATATGGCATACTATCCTAACTGGAAGGAAGGAAGTTTTGGCCCCTGAAAGCTAACTGAAAATGTATTAACATGGACTATCGCCTTATTTTCCATTTTTTTTAAATGTTATATTTAATTTGTAATGTACTGTTTGTAATATGTCAGTTTTTGATATTTACACCTGCTATTTTTATATTTTCCATAGTACAGGGAGACCCACATCACTGTTTCTCTTTCTATGGTGCTGCATTATGTGCACAATCTAGCTTCTTAACGGTTCAGTTTAATTTTTGTCTATATATTTGTTTTTATTTTTATTAGCCGAGTAGAATAACACAGTTATGACACTACATTATCCCAAATTAAAAATAAAAATTATTTTTTCTTATGCGATATCACTTCGTGCAGATAACTTGGCCAGAGGGATAATTAGGAAAGTCGCTGAATTTTTTTCCGGTTGAGACTCCACAAGAAGCATCCATTTCGATGTTGCACAAACAGCTTTGTAGCCTGCTACCACATAAGGATTACTCAGAAACTATTGGACTTTGGCATGATGCGTTGGACATCAGAATGCCAAATAAGGATTTTCTCTACTTGCTGTGCCAGACCCCATCCTTATTTTGCTGTGCCGGCGTGCGGGAATGCCATTTTCGCAAGTTGACGTGACAGATGATCTTTCTACTAAACAGGCATTTACAATTGGAGCTACCTCATCCCCAAATTGTCCCAAATGTTGAGCAGAGGCCTGGTTGTGCTAAGATACAACATTTTTGGTCTCAGATTGTTCGTTATTTGTCATCCTTGCTGGGGAAAAGTGTTACTTTATTGCCACTTAGTTTATTGTTTGGCAAAACCAAGGACTGTGGTAACTTGAATAAAAGGGGAACGTTTGCTACTGCAAAACGCTGTATTGGGTGGACACAGAACCGCCCTCTTATTGGCCCTAGAGAAGTATAAGCGTACAACTTTGGAGAATAGGGATGCTCACCTATTCTTCAAACGGAAGAAATTGCTCCTGTCTATTTGGGAAGCCTTGCCTACAAGATTGATAAGTAGAAGTCTTATTGGGTTGGCCACGTAGCCCTGTCAACTATAAAGGGTTCTATTAATACTATATAGTCACCTCCCTAAGGTATGTTAGGGAGGTTATGTTTTTTGGGAGGGGGGGAGGAGAGTAAGATGCTTTAGGGAGCTGAAGAAGTGGGGGTGGGTGAGTTATAGTAGGAATAACCACACTGATGACTTGTTCCCTAGCAAGATCCCTAATGAGATTTACTGAACATGAGGGGGGTTGGGCAGGGACTGTTTAGGTTTTTTTTTTTTTTTTTTTAACAATATTGAGCAGCTCAAGTGTTACTTGTTGGAAGGTATCTATTTTCTACCTGTGTGATCTGGTCTTTTAATTTTTCTGATTGTGTCAATTCCTCTGTCTTCTCTTAGCTCTTTTTCTCTCTCATACCTAATACTCAACAAGTCTTCTCAATACAAAACTGAGTCCTATTGCTAACATGGAATAAATTCTGGAATATTATAAAGATAAATATAACAAGATTAAAACTAAACCAAAGAACTTTGGTTTTGTTGGTGTTAACTTTAAGATGATGAAAAGAAGACCAGTCATTGACTTTTTTTTTTAAATACAATTGTTAATACTAACAAAAGAGGTCTCTCGATTTTGCTTGACAGGGACAGCATAAGAAAATAAGAACTCTCCTAATTCTAGCGTAAGTCCCACTGAAAAAAAATTATATAAATAATTCTACAGTAATGGAGAAATGTGGGATCCCTGCGGAACTCCACAAGTAGATTTCCAAAGCGGAGAGAATACTTCCTATCCCCCTGTTCCTTTCTGCATCTCTTTCCATCCCTTCTCACATCTCCTTCTGCCTCCCCTTCCATTGTCTTCTCCTTCCTTCCATCTCCCCTCTCTCTCCTCTTCTATTCAGCATCTCTCATTTTCCCCTTCCATTCATCTCCCCTCTCTCCCCCCCTCCCTCCCCTTCTACCCAGGATCTCTTCTTGCACATTTTTCTTCCATCCAACAATTCTCCTCTCTCTCCTGTCTGCCATCCAGCTGCTCTCTTCCATCTAGCATCTCCCCTTCTCCCTCTCACCCCCTGCATCCATTCTCTCGCCCCTCCCCTCAACACCTCTACTATCTTCAATTCACCTGTATCCCTGCCCCCTGCTGTCTGCCAGGACCAGAAGCAGCAATAAAAACAAGACAGTTGCAAGCCCCTGCCTCTAAGTGGCCTAGTGGTTAGGGTGGTGGACTTTGGTCCTGGGGAACAGAGGAACTGAGTTCGATTCCAACCTCCGGCACAGGCAGCTCCTTGTGACTCTGGGCAAGTCACTTAACCCTCTATTGCCCCATGTAAGCCGCACTGAGCCTGCCATGAGTGGGAAAGCGCAGGGTACAAATGTAACAACAATAAAATGCCTGCTATACTGGTCATACCCCCTCAGAAACAGGAAGCTGACCTCAGCGGGGGAGGGACCACAGAGCTAGTAGTCACACTCATACAGACTGTGGCCCCACAGTTTTTTTTTTGTTCTTTTGCCCAGTGGCATAGATAGGACTGAGCGGGCTCCAGGAAGAAAAATCAAGATGGGCCCCCTATAACACCATCTCTCCCAAAGCAGAGGAGATCCGGAGGAGGGGGGGGAGAGAACCCCTTCAGAGTTCCAGTAAAAAAAAAATCCTGCAAAAAGCAAACACATTCCAGACCTACACTATATAGAAAACCTGTTATAGTAATAGAAATAGAGACCAACATGCAAGATTAAAGAAATATTTCTAATATCTCTTCATCACCCCCACCCCCCTCCACCGGTATGCAAATATACAGCGAGTCAGCAGCACAGGCAGCATTGGATACAGGCTGCCTCTGGGTTGGCTCCACCACAGCCTTTTCTGTGCCGCATCCTGCCCACTGAAGTTGATCAGAGAGAGGTGGGGCTGGCCCAGAGGCAGCCTATATTCAGCACTGCACGTTTGTATACCGGAGAGGGGGGCTGGAGAGGTGCTGGACCCGCACAGATGTGTGTTTGTGTGTGGGTGGGGGGGGGGGGGTGATGGGAGAGATGCCAGACTTGCACGGTAGGGGGATGGGGTTTTTTCTTACCCCTGCAGTAGGAGCAGCTCATTTTGTGGGGGCAATACCCCCTCACTTCCCCTCAAACTATGCCCAAGGTAGACCTGGGAAAAGCAACTGTTTATCCCGGTGATCATCAGTAGCATGGATTGTTTTGGGGGAATCTGCCAGGTACTTACTTGTAACCTCGATTAGCCACTGTTGGAAACAGGATACTGAGGAGAAAGACTTTTGGTCTGACCCAATATTTCAATTCTTATGTTAAGTAGTCATCTCTTCTATCAGTTTTGATGTATTAAGTAGGAAATCTGGCTTGTTTGTTTTCTTGGGAAGTGAGGAAGCAGACTGGCAGGAGAAGAATGATAAAAAAAGGTAGACTAGGAAGCAGGAAGTGTTCCCAGCAATTCTGACAACAACTAGCCGCCTTTATCACATAACTCCTGCTGCCTGTGACCTCCAGATCATCAGCAACCAGGGCTATTGTGAAGAGTGTGCAAGAAGGGTGACTGCCTGGAGCGCCAAGCCATCTTTTTGAGTTAGTCCAAGTCTGTAAGCATGCACATATTTTTGTTTTTGAAATTTCACTAGTAGCTGCACAGGGAAACAGGTCTGCACTTACTATTTACTCATGCACTCAGTTTTATAGTTAAGGCACTAATTTTATAACTGAGGTTCCTGTCTGCATTCCTTCTGGAGCTAGTTTGAAAGTGTGTTATGAAAGAGTCACAGCCAGGTCCCTAGGAGACATACTCCGGGTCTCTACAAGCAATCACGCTGGTCCGAGTTTTGCCTCTCTTCCCTTTTCATATTCCGGGGCTTCCAAGTTACTTAGGCCGAACACTTTTATGGTCCATCCTGATTCAGGGTTTACCTCCTAAACTTGTGTGGTATTTGTAGTCCCTCATTCTCTCTCCTGAATCAGTGCAGTGAGTCCCATCATACACCAGGATGGGGCTATCAGAAATCCAGGACTGGCCTCCAATCTCCCTCCTAGAACTGCACAGCCTGGCAACTCCGCTATTTTAACAATCACCAAGTAGGAAAAGAAGACAGGTTTGCTAGAGGATGAAAGGAGCTGCTCTCCCCTCCTCTGGTGAAAAAGTGGCCAGTTCTCTCTCTCTCTCTGGTTTCCTTTTCTCTGATCGAAACACCATGGAAACCAGCAGCTCATGGGACAAGCTGGGACTAAAAGGGAAGGAAAAAGATAAGAAAAGATTCTCCGATGACACTACTAAAAATGAACGTATAATTAAGGTCATCACAGAAGCAACAGCAAGCAGCAATTTTAGCAGGAGATGGATGCTCCCCTTTCACCCTATAAATGTCAGCGGTGGTGCAAATTGGTACATGCACAGTTCTAACTGTGATCAGTATAGATTTCAGGGATCACAGGGGTCAGCCGTGGGAGTGCAGGGAGGGGGTAATCTGTGATGAATTCAGTTCCCTCAAACCTCTTGGAAGGCTTTCAAACAGGGCTCGTCTCTAACACCGTAGGAGGAGTCCAAATGAAAGAGTCGTCTTTTAAATGGCATCTACCCTTAAGTTGCTTTTTTTTTTTTTTTTTTTAATTTTCAAGAAATGTGAAGCTGAACAGATCTACAGAAGTATGCACACACCCTGCAGGAGCTCCAAGCAATCCCAACAAGTCCCGGCACGCAGATAAGCATAGCAGGCTGACTACCAAGCAGGTGGAAAGAAGGGGTAACAGCAAATGGTGGCACAGAGTCACGATCAGGCTGCACAGTTACAAGCAACAGGAAAACTATTCACCTTGAATTGTGCTTTTTGGTTGTAAGTGTGAAGATGATACTTTAGGCCATCACTGGTGTAATATCACGTTTGCGATACATTCAGTAGTTCATAGCAAATTATTTCCAGGCTCCTTCCTAAGGAATGCATGAAGAGAGCTGACGAGCCTAAAGCTGTAGTATAAAGTAAGGTTTAAGAATCACCTGAATCTGGGCCAGCTGTACTGGAAAATACATGCAGTAGCTTATCCTTGATTCTGTAATTCTAATTTTCAGTTTCAGAGAAGGCAGTGGCTCTCAAACTGCTGGTGAAACGGATGCTGTAGGGTCTCTTTCATGCATTCCCTGCTTTTCTCAAAAATAGTTGCTAAGGCAAGTCTCACCTTTAGTTGGTCTATATCTCACGCTCACACCTCTGTGGGTTAGCATTTTCAGGACCTGGACACTGCATCAATGACCTTATGGTCAGAAAACTAAGAGGTCACTTTAAAACAATCCAGGAACGCAAAATCTTTGAAGTTAAAATGATGGAATATTTTGATACCCACTTGACAGATCTTAACAGTGATCTAAGTTTCCTATTACTGGTACATTATAAATCATAAAATTATACTGCTTTAGTAAGTTAACATGTTAAAATTATGTACTTACTCTTATATGATATACTATACTGTTATATTAAGAAAAAATAAACTTTTGAACTAAAAAAATTATACTGCTTTGTCGCATTCTGATTAGTTATCTCTTTCTTCTAGTTTCTCACCCCCCCCCCCCCCCCCCCACACACACACACACACACACTGTATCCACCCCACCTCTTCCTTGAGTGCCACTGGACTGCTTTTAACGTCTCGTACATAAATTCTATATTGCTGTCTTTTCCTTAAATCCAACCTGAAGGTTCTCCCTTCAAAAACTTGTCTAAAAAATGTATTTAAATTAGTACAATAAAAAAAGGAATCCCCTTATTTGCCTTTATTTTGTTTTATTTCTATTACCTCACGCTCTTTGAGCCCTGTATCTCCCTCGTTGGCACTTCGGAATCACTGCACTGATCCCGATTACTCCTTTTATGAGATGGAAGCATAAGAGGAGAAAAGCCAAGCAGCCTAACCGATAGGAAGAAATCTGAGAACACCTTCCTTGTCATATAAAGGCCTTTTCCTATGCAGTGGCATAGCTACATGGGGCCATGGAGGCCTGGGCCCCCCAAATTTCTTCTGGGCCCCTGATTTTGCTGGCAAGGGTCCTCAACCCCCGCTAGCTGAAGCCTTGCCTAGCGCCAGTGCCGCCGCGCTGCCTGCCCTATCTTCCCCTTACATCCAGCATGCGCCTTTTAATGTAACTGAGCATGCAGGGCGTGAGGGGAAGAGAGAGCAGGGCAGGCAACGCGGCAGTGCCACAGACCGGCACTGGACAAGGCTTCAGCTGGCGGGGGTTGGGGACCCCCGCCAGCCAAGGTATTTACTGCAGCAGTGGGTGGGGAGCGGCAAGGTGGTGAAGCAGCAGGGGGGGCGGCGGCGATGCAGACCAAAATGTGCCCCCCTTCACCTCGGGCTCTGGCCCCCTCCCACCACAAGGTCTGGCTACACCCCTGTTCCTATGTACTCTGAAACCTAAGAATGAACTGCTAGCTATGAGAGAGGAAGGCACTTCCAGTCCAGAAAATGTATGCAATTGCTTATGTAACAAACATTTCAGATAACAAGGCTGAGAAGGGACCCCAGAGGCCAGCACACAAAATATCATTGACCTCTGTGACTAATAAATACTAAATAAACTCCTCCAAACCTCCATTCTCAATGAACACAGGCAAGGTATCTACTAATTGCAGGCTCTAACAGAAAAAAAAATAATAATGAAACAGACAAGCACAGTAAAATCACAGGGGGAAATGCAGTAGAGACCATTCTGATATATTATTAAAGTCACATTTATTGGGCTCTCCAAAATGTATTAATCCATACAAAAGGGATAGGAAAACAATGAGGCATAGTCCACAAAAACAAAGTGAAATAATTGCTAAGTATCAAAGTTTCACAGGATTTATAATCCTGGGTCTCCTCTGCACAGTCATCTCTATTCTCATACATCTTTCAAAACTCTTTACAGACCAGAGTTACCCTCCCCCCTTACTCCCCAGTAATTTGCCTTTTGTCTCCTTCAATGTGATCAGCACCCCTCTCCTATCAGCCCCCCACAATTATACTCTAACTTCTGGGTATAGATTAAGCCCTGTATTTACATCTCTCACTCTGTGGCAGGCAAGCAGATCTTCTGTGCTCCAACACCACTTTTTCCCCTGAGGAGTGTTGTATAGTAACTAAGTAAAAGTAACTAGTTACTATTCTTAAGTAAATGTTTTATCACTTTTACTTGTAAAGTAGTACAGGAAACATCTGTTACTTTTACTTAAGTACAGTGGCGTTCCTAGGGGGGCTGACACCCGGGGCGGATCGCCGATGCGCCCCGTCCCCCCGGGTGCAGCGCCTCCCCCCCCCCCCCCGGCGAAAGAACCCCCCCCCCCCTTGGTAAGCCACTGCTTAAGTAATAATTTCACCAATTTTTTACTAGTTTTACTCAGTTACATCTGATGCTTGCAGTTAAAAGTAAAATAGAAGTGAGACGTAAATGATGATTCCTCAGTAAACCAAATAAAGCAACAAAAAAAAAAAAGACAGGATTTTGCTAATGCTAATCTCACCGTACAAACAGTGGATCACCACATCTTAAATTTTGATGTTTAGGAAATGCAGCCTGTAAGAAAAGTGGTGTTGCTCAATCGCTAGCCAAATAAAACAGTGATGAGTTGGGTCACTTTGAAGCTGAAGGTGGTAGCAATTTTTGGTGAACAAACGTAGTACAAAAAGACTACTGGTCATCCCACTGAAAATTTTACATCGGGGTGACTGTCTATTGGATTGATAGAATCTTTAGAGAGGAAGTCTCCTCGTCTGGCCTCAAGAAGATTGAAGGGTATGCACGCAGTTGACATTCTTGTATCATTTTTTAAAGACATTCATATGGAGTTTGCCATCAGATGAAAAATCTTGTTAGAATAATGATTCCAACTTTGTGAAATCCTTCTCTGTAATTGGACACAGGGGTGTATCTGCGTGGGGCCACAGGGGCCTGGGCCCCCGCAGATTTCGCCCTGGACCCCCCTACCACAGACCCTCTCCACCTCCCCCTCCCGCCCGCCCGCCACCAACCCGTCGCCGATCTTTGCTGGCGGGGGACCCCAAGCCCCCGCCAGCCGAAGTCCTCTCTTCCGTGCAGGATGCAAGTTTCAACGCTTCCTGTTCTTCTGAGTCTGACGTCCTGCACGTACAACGTACAGAACGTCAGACTCAGAATTTGGAATTCAGTCTGACATCCTGCGCGTTGTACGTGCAGGACGTCAGACTCAGAAGAACAGGAAGCGTTGAAACTTGCAGCGGCGCAGCCTGCATGGAAGAGAGGACCTCGGCTGGCGGGGGGTTGGGGTCCCCTGCCAGCAAAGGTAAGTGACAGCAGCGGGGGAGGGTGTCATTGGTGGCGAGGGGGGGGTCCGGAAATGGCGGGGGGGGGGATCGGTGGCGCCGGGGGGGGGGGGCTAAAATGTGCCCCCTCCCTCTGGCTCTGGCCCCCCCTACCGCCCGAGTCCAGATACGCCCCTGATTGGACATCATAACGATAATGAAGATGCAAGTGAAGAATTGGATAACATTACTTGTTCTGCCCCCATTTGCACGGAGACAGGCTGTTGTTTACGCATATACTAGGAAAAAAGGCCCATTTCTGAAACGAATGAAACGGGCGCTAGCAAGGTGTTGCTGTGTTTTATGGGACTCTTTCTATTGGCTTGCCTTGTTCTCTCTCCATGCTGGGCTAGTTGCCCCCGCCTTCTCTCTCCATCAGGTCTGTAACAATTAGTCTGGAGCATATCTCCTATGTGAGCTGAAACAGCCTATGTTGTATGATCACTTCAAGCTTCTGTGACTATCAAGATTTCACCAGTGTAAAACTATAAACAGCATCACTGCTCAGCGTGTTTGAATTCCTCCTAGCTTCTTTTGTTTGAGAGAGAGCTGGTTGAGAACAGCCTCCCAGTTTGCAAAGCAAAATCTCTTGTCCAGCACATCTGAACTAAGTTATTTTTCCTTGTTTAATTACTGCATTAAAGGAGATTTTGGTTCAAGAGTTCGAGTCTTTTCATAATGATGTTCTATACTCTGATTTAAACTCAATGTTAAGCCTAATATAAGTAATACTTTCAGGGCCATGCCTAGGGTCTCTGGCGCCCCCCTGCAGACTATCAGTTGGCGCCCCCCTGCAGACTATCAGTTGGTGCCCCCCCCCCCCCGTGAAAATGATCACGCCCCCCCCCCATGAAAATGATCGCTCACCACTTGCCACACTGAAAGGAATTGTCAGCAATATTCTTAGAAACAAATTGGTATACATTGCAAAATAAGATAGCAGATGTAAATCCTCAAAGTGGACATATTCCAAACGCTAAAATGAAAATAAAATTATTTTTTTCTACCTTTGTTGTCTGGTGACTTTCTTTTTCCGATCATGCTGGCCCAGTATCTGAGTCTGCTGCTATCTGTCCTCTTAACTCCATTTCCAGGGCTTCCTTTCCATTTATTTCTTTACTTTCCTCCTTTCTTCTTCATTTCTTGCTCTATATCCATTTCCAGCAATTTCTCCTCTCTCCCTGGGTCCTGCCCTCCCATCATGTCCATTCTTGTCCCTCTCTGCCCTTCCCTCCTCCATCCATAGCCAGCAATCCTCCTCTCTCCCCTCCCCTCCATTTCCAGCAATTTGTCCTCTCCCTGGGCCATCATTGTCCATCCTTGTCCCTCTCTGCCCTTCCCTCCTCCATCCATAGCCAGCAATCCTCTCTCCCCTCCCCTTCCAGCAATTTGTCCTCTCCCTGGGCCCTGCCCTCCCATCGATGCCTCTCTGCCCTCCCATCCATGCCTCTCTGCTCTTCCCTCCGCGCCCTGGGGCCTTTAAATCTTTTACTTCCGGTCGCAGCAGCGTCAGTGAAAGCGGAGCGCTGCCGACGTCTCCCTTCCCTTTGCGCTCTTGGTTCCCTCAGTGTCCGCCTTCTTCTGACGTCAGAAGAAGGCGGGACACTGAGGGAACCAACGAGTGCAAGGGAAGGGAGACGTCGGCAGCAGTGGTGTAGCTAGGGTAGTTGACACCCGGGGCCGGTCATTTTTTTAACACCCCCCCCCCCCCCAAATCCAGTACTAGGCATACCGAGAATACAAAACACTCACGACCTATAGAGCAATTTTACCATACCATAAGCAGTCGTTTCTACGAGTCACACAAGGAAAAGGAAAGCATCTTAAGCACTACAGTGAGCACTAGAACATCAATTCACCTATTGTAAAACGAAACCAGACAGAATAGTACAGATCGTCGATCCTGCACAGTCAATGCCAACTGAAAGCCATGTCTTTCTCACAAACACAGATACACCCTAATCCACTATAGAATAAGTAATTATAAACTTTCTATTTAGACAAAAATTAAACTGAACCCCCGATGCCAGACTCTGCATACAATGCAACACTACAGAAACAGAAAATGTCTCCTAGTACTGTGCAAAATATAAAGACAGCAGATGTAAATTTGAAAAAACTAACAAATACCAATCACCACTTTACAAATTAACAAATAGAAATAAAACAAATACAGAAAATAAAATACCATTTTATTGGACTAATACATTTAGCTTCCAGAGGCCAAAATCTCCTTCCTCAGGTCAATACAGTATAGTGCTGTTGCAGTATCCTATCCTGATCTGAGGAAGGGGGTTTTGTTCTCTGAAAGTTAAGTCAAAATGTATTAAAATTAGTCCAATAAAAAGATTACCTTATTTACATGTTCTATTATAAACATTTATTAACACAGCTATATACTATATCCTAAAGCAAAATAAAAATATATATATACAGTTTGTTGTCTTTGGTTTCTGCTTTCCTCATCTTCTTTTCACCGTCTTCCTTCCATCCAGCATCTGTCTTCGCTCTCTCTCTGCCATCCAGTGTCTGTCCTCTCTAATGTTCCTTCCATCCACATCTGCCCTCTATTTCTGCCCCTTCCATCCACCATCTGCCCCAGTCTGCCATCTCTCTCTCTCCCTCCAGCATTTGCCCTCTATCTCTGCCCCTTCCATCCACTGTCTGCTCTTTCACTCCCTTCTATCCACTGTCTGCCCTTTCTCTCTGCTCCTTCGATTCACCATTTGCCCTCTCTCTTTCCCCCTCCCATCCATTCAGGGTCTGCCCTCCCTCTCACTCCCCATTCCGTCCAGGATCTATCCCCCCTCTCTCAATGCCCCCTCTTTTCGGCTCCCAGTTCCCACCTGCGGCTGCCCCTAGTTCCAGATCCATTGATTCTCCCATCCACCCCTGCCCCAGGCATGACCCCATTCTCCCTCCTGCTCACTTTTCAGACCCCAGTTCCAGATCCATGCCCCTTCTCCCATCTGTCTCCCACCCAGTCCCTTCTGCCCATCCAAGTCCCCCTCACCCCATCTGTCTTCCACCCAGTCCCTTCTGCCCATCCGAGTCCCCCTCACCCCATCTGTCTCCCACCCAGTCCCTTCTGCTATCCAAGTGCCCCCACCCTCACCCCATCTGTCTCCCACCCAGTCCCTTCTGCCCATCCGAGTCCCCCTCACCCCATCTGGCTCCCACCCAGTCCCTTCTGCTATCCGAGTCCCCCCCACCTTCACCCCATCTGTCCCCCACCCTCACCCTGCCTCGTCTTCTCCCTGCCAACCGGTCTTTAAAAAGAAATTGCCGACGCGAATAGCGAGCACAGCACCTCGTGTGCAAGTAAAAGAAGCGGATCCGATCATCTCATTGGGCCTTCCTTCACTGTCCCGCCCTAGAGGAAATAGGAAGTTGCGTCAGAGGAGGGCGGGACAATGAGGGAAAGCCCAATGAGATGATCGGATCCGCTTCCTTTACTTGCACACGAGGTGCTGTGCTCGCTATTCGCATCGGCAATTTATTTTTAAAGGGCTGGTGCGGGGGGGGGGGGGGTGCCAGGAAGAAGAGCAGCGGGAGCGGCGGCACCCCCCCTTTCTGATGACACCCGGGGCGGACCGCCCCCACCACCCTGCCCTTGCTGGTCGGCAGCGCTTTCACTGACGCTGCTGCGACCCAGGTAAAAGGTTTAAAGGCCTTGGCGGCGCGGGGCGAGGGTAAGCACCGCGGCGGCGCCCTCCAGAGGTGGGCGCCCCCCTGCGGCGCTTACCTCGCTTACCGCATCGGCACGGCCCTGAATACTTTGCAAGGACACCACTTCTAATACAGATGACAGAGTGTTGATAAAGCATTCTTTGTTATAAGGAAGTCAAGTGAAGTCAGAAGACATCAGTAGTATTGCAGCCTGGTCTGATTTGAAGGAACTTTTTATCAGACTGAACCAGGGGCGGCCCAAGGCAATCTGCCACCTGAGGCAGGGATGAGATGCCCTCACCAACATCTTTCCACAGCAGGACAGGCTAACTTTGGCCAGTCCTTGGATCTTCCCTCTGTCACATCCTGCCTCCTCTGATGTAATTTCATGTGGGCTGGATGTGACACAGGGAGGACCCAGGGGCTGGCCAAAGGCAGCTTGTCCTACTGCTGCTGGCAATCAATGCAAACTTTACAGGACTATGGGACAGTAAGAGATGTATTGAGTTAGTCCAATAAAAAAGGTAGCATCTTATTTTCTTTTCTATGTTTTGATTTATTTCTATTTATTACCTTTACAAGTGGACTAACATGGCTACCACACCACTTTGCTTAAATGTACTGCAATTTCTATTTGGAACAGAAATTTACACATTTATTGGAAACAGTTTAGAAATAGAAAAAACTGAAAGGAACTGGGAGCCATGACCTGATGAGGAATCCACACCCCACAGATCTGTGGTGATGGCAGCCCTCCCCCCCTCCCCCCCCCCCCAAAAAAAAACCCCAACCCTTCCTACTGCAGACAAGCTTAGTAAAGCAGGGACCAGTCCAGGGTCTGATGATAGTGGTGATGGCTGCCGATTCAAAGGGTGCACTATGCCTATCCCAGGCCTGGCCTCTTCCTGGTGGGGCTTGGGAGAAGAACATGTACTGATGGCCAAGCACAGCTTTACAGTCCCATACTGCTGCCATTATTGCCACCATCAGACCTCGGACTGGCTCCTATTTTAATAAACACATAGGAGCAGGGTTACCATATTTGAAGTCACAAAAAAAAAGACAAAATATAATTCAGCCCCATCCCATCACACCCCTGCATCGCAAGAAAGCCAAATTCCCTCCCTGTCCCCCCATGTCTCCTCCCCAATCTTTTTTCCAGCCTCCCCTCCACCCACTTTTTCTTCTTTTTTTTTTTTTTTTTTTTTTTAACACCTCCCTCCTTCCACCCATATGATTCCATTCACATCCCCTCCCCTCCTATACCTATTTATCATTGTGCCCTGGTGGTCTAGAGGCCTCTTCAGGGCAGGAAAGAGCCCCCCCCTCTTTCCTGCCTGGCGCTGCTACAGAGCTCTTGCTCTCGGCACTGCTTCACAATGGCTGCCGAGAGTTCAAGTGATGACCTCTCAAAACTTCTGCAATCCAGCATCTCCCTAGGCCTCTCAAGCCCCCCCCCCCCCCGCCCCCCCCCCAGGTGTACCTTTTAAAAGTTTTTCTTAGGCTGCTTGGAGCGGTTGCTGTTAGCGAGCAAAGATGCATACATGCTGCTCACTCACACCCTCCCCACAGCCTTCAATCTGATGCAGCTTCCCATTTCTGCATAGGCGGGAACTGTCAGAGCAAGAGGACACAAGCAGTGTGTATGCATTGCTACTTGGTGCCGGACGCTGCTCCAACCATTAAAAAAAAAAGGTACAGCTGCGGTGGAAGGCTTGAGAGGCCAAGGGAGCCCGTTTGCTGGTTGAGGAGGGAATAGGAAGCACAGATGCAGGAACCTTGAATGGAGGAAGAAGGAAGGATGCTTACCGAGGGGGGGGGGGGAGAAGAAAGGGACAGAGAGGGAGATGCTAACTAGGAGAGGAAGAGAAGCTGCACTGGAGGAAGAGAAGCTGCACTGTTGGTGGGGGGAAGAGGAGACAGGGAGTTGCTAAGCTACAAATGTGTGTATTTTTGGCTGGTTCAAACTTAACTGGCCAAGCCAATATTCAGCATTTGCCAAATAAGTTTCAACTATCCAAAGATATTCTAGGTATTGACATGGCCAAATATGGCTGCCAAACTCATGCTGAAAATCGGCAGATAGCCAGTTATATCACGTGAAATAACTGACTAGCCACTAACTGCAAGTTGTCAGCGGGTAATGGCCGGCCGTGTCCTGCTGAAAAATTCATAGATAACCGGTTATGGGGCATTTAACCAGCCAGGTGCCGATCCTGGATGGTTAAATGCTTTTGAATACCGCGGAGTCAATTTATATGGAAACAGAATACTTAAAAATGTAAAAGGGAAGTACAGGAGATTCCTACACCATCTGGTGATGCAGTCTGACAATTTCATCTCCTGGAGACTGCCTAGTGTAAATCGTAGGAACACTGAGGAGCTGCTTTACCTCAGCCCAGCGGTAAACATCCTTCAGAAGAGGTGCTGTGCATTTCACCAGGGCTGTGGAGTCAGCACACCAAACCTTCGACTCCAGCTCAGACTACTCTATTTTTCTGCTGTCCAGTTCTGACTCCTACCGATATTTTGGCTTTACATTTTTTTATTCTGATCTAAAGTACTGTTTTTAGAAATAAATTTACCATATTTTTATTTATTTTGAAGTTGGATTCCGAGTCAGTATATTTTTATCGACTCAGATTCCACACAAAATTACTCCCAACCGACTCCACAGCACTGCATCTTACTGCACCAGTGCATTTCTGGAGCCAGAGAGAAGCACCTGTCCTCTCACTGATAGGAATACATCAGAACTGGATGAATCCTAGTAAGGATTTACTAACAGCATCCTCAGGATTCTCCTACAGAGTTAGACAGTTAGTTCTCCACCTGTGCACAAGTTAAAGATAAATTTTAGTTTTCCAGATAACCCCTTGTCGTCTGTTTTGGTGTTTAAATAAAGTGCAAATGGAATACACATAAGTGGGGAAAAGCCTGCACAGCAGAGCTCATGGAATTCTTTCCAACCCCACTGTATATGTACATGAGATTAGGTCTGTCTGTGTGAATGTGTGTGTGTGTGGGGGGGGGGGGGGGGGGACGAAATTTAAGAGGCTGGGGCAGTGGAGAGGTAGTTAAAAAGGTACAGTTTCACTTTCTGTGCTGCAGAAAGTTTCTCCCCCAATCCAATTTGGCCCATTTTCAAAAACTCAGGGGCCCTTTTACTAAGTGGGGCTCTGCTCTAGTGGTGGGTGCCATTTTTGCTACAGGGTAATAAAAGTCTGAACACTGCCATGGCCATGCAGTAAGATTGCTCTTACCGCATGGCCATGCGAGGGGGAGCAGTTACCGCCACCTACTGAGGTAGCAGTAAGGGCTCCCGCACTAACCCGGTAGTAACCAGTAGCGTGCAGTGCCACACTAGAATATAGTCCCCTATTGTCTCTGGCATGGAAAATGGTGTGCGCTAGGGCTGGAACTCCTGCCGGTGCCCACGTTGGGCCGGTGGTACTTCCATATTGGCGTGCTGCAAGCCTGTATTGGGCTTACAGCCACTTTGTAAAAGGGCCTCTTAATGTGGCCGAAATTCAACTGGTGGCAGTCAGCAATTTTTTTTTTTAATATCCGCCACCGGTTGTATTCCCGGATAGTCAATGCCAGGCCATGTCTGGGCACTGAATATCCAGTCTGAATTTGGCTACTAAAGATTATGCGGTTAAATGCAATATTCAGCCCTCGACTGTATCAGCTGAACCACTTAAAGATAAGACTGCTATTTATGTGGCCCAATTTAAACGCTTTATGCAGTCAAGGGTCGCATATTGGCTCTTCAGCATACAAGTGCCAACTCTGCCCCCAGAACGCTCACAAGTTAACCAGCTTCGGCGCTAACTGCAAATGTCAGTGCTGCCCACTTTAATCATTTTGATTATCAGCTAAAATGTGTCTTCTCACCAATTTTTCGCCATACCAAAATTTCATGCCATTCCATTTAATTTTCATAGGGTTATTTTTCACCCAGGCAGACAATTCTCAACCCCTTTGGTACAATTCTTAAGAAATTCTGTTGGGTGGTAATAAAAGTGTTCTGTAACCTCATCTCCTTCAAAATGTCATGTTTTTCCACTATGCATATAATGAAAGATGTTTGTAAGCTACACAAAATTGTTAAAGAATATTTATTGCGAATCCTTCACTACATCCGTCCTTTTTACACACATACACAGACGTCACAGGCATCACAACAGGGAGAAAGGGAGACACAGGATGTAGCTACCACCACCCTGCTCCTAACGTCAAAGGAAGAGTAAAGAATGAAAGGTACTCCTTGCCTCCACAGGCACCTGCCTCCTCCTTCACAAACTAGAATGAGACAGTAGCTGCCCAGAAACACCAAGCATCTTTGCGTTCATTATTACATGCTGGACATGTGTCTAACCAAGGAGATGGATGAAAGACTGCAGGCAGGGCTAAGGATAGTATAAAAGCATGGGGAAGGGTGAAGCTGGCAAGTGTAAGACTGGGAGCTGGGGAGCGTAAGTAGGAAACAGGGAGATGAGGATAGGAATGGGGAAGGGAGAAACAGAGGAAATGAAGGGCGTGAAAGGGAAAGATGGCATGAAGATCTGGAGGGGCTAGTGAGGAAAAGGAAGGAGTGAGAGAGGGTGGGAACTGGGGAACTCTGGAGGGACAAGCAAAAAGGAGAAATGGGAGGCAGGGTACAGGTTGAATGCCAAGGAAAGGGGCGAGAGGCAGAGAAAAGCAGATGAGGGCAGGAGGATGCTCAGTTTATCTAAAGAACAGCTGACCCACTCAGAGCTCTCGAGAATGGAAGGGTCGGAAGGCAATTGCATTGATAGCTTCAGCCTTAAGCTGGCACTGTTGGATGCACTGAATAGACGAGTTTCAAAGCCATATGCAGCTAAATAGCAATTTATGCACATAAAATGGGCAGTTCCAACAGGGCACCTGGTAGGAGCCTATTCCATTGAGGAACACTGGCATCTACATTCCTATACAGCATACTAGCATAACCAGGTATGTATATATATATATATATATATATATAAAAAACACGTCATTATGCAAGTTTGAGTCCTACCCAAGCTCAGTCCATGTGTACATCCCCTTGTAAACACTAAATAAAGCAGATATTTGCATAACAGCACTTACGCCCATAGGTATAGACATAAGAACGTACTGTAGGGTGTGCTCTACTCTTGGACTTTTCAGGCAAAATTTAAATTTCTACAGAATATGTTTTTTTTTCCTAGACAATTGTAAACTTTGCCCTTTTCAGACAGCTCCTGTAGAATCCACAATTCATAATATATCTCTAAGAGATTCAGGTTCTCTTGAAGATCTTCTGAAGCAGGGGGTAAGATGGCCAGATTAATCTCAGAATTATTTAGTTCCTCCCTCCAGTAGTGTGGGAAGACCGTGAAGAATGTAGACATTAAAGAGAGGTAGGACCAGGCTTGGGGGATGGGGGGGTAAGTGGGGTCTCATGCCACAGGGAGCCTCAAGCCTGCCTGAAGCTAAAAAGGAAGTTATGGGCCCCCTCCAAAATTTCTGGTCCTGGGCCCCAGCATATCTGACAGTGCCCTAGTGGTACTGAGGCCACAGCCCCATCTTACTTTATTGCTCCTACCTATATGGTGTTTATTTCTGGGGCATAGACACAGGTGGATAAGGGTGGGCCATAGCCCCTCCACTCTGGAGTCAGGACCATTTAATCAGCAGCCAGAGGGGCAGCAAATGAGA
Source organism: Microcaecilia unicolor (assembly GCF_901765095.1). NCBI lineage: Eukaryota > Metazoa > Chordata > Amphibia > Gymnophiona > Siphonopidae > Microcaecilia > Microcaecilia unicolor. The sequence goes on from NC_044031.1 coordinate 305,645,191, forward strand.
GGAGGAGAACTGGAGGTAATGTGAACACCAGCACTGCCTAGTGTCTACCCTGGGTAACCTCAGGCCCATTCCCATCAGTCCTGGCTAAGCAATTGGTTTGTCTTCACCCAACGTGAAACTTTTTACAGACTGACAGGAGTTGGAAAAGCTTAAGTAACCAGGCCATCTTCTGCCCAGTTCACCCTTTCAGAAAATTTCCCTGAGATTCCATTAAAGATGTTTAAAGTATTGATCCTCACAGCAGTCTGATGTTATTCTCTGGGGTATCAGGCAGCTCTTAAATAGAAATCTGTAACAGTAGCTAAAATGGAAAGCCCATTTCCCTTACCTGGCAGGTTGTGGAAACAGACAAAAATCTTGCCTTAGAGAGGAACAAGAGAAAAAAAAACCCTTCACAGATCTTTTGGTTATCCCAATTAGGAACAGAAAGAGAAAAACAACCCCCCCCCCCCCCCACACACACACACACACATATACACAAACTGGGGCATCCCAGGAAGATGGAGTTTGAGATTTGGAGGTGTGTCAGGAGATTAGCAAGGGATGGATTTTTGCTCATAGCTCTGTACCATGGTGTACAGTACAATTACTTTCTCTTTTGGGTTCAGAAGTATAAGCTTGTTAATAGGAAAAGAAACCAAAGGGAGCTGATCTTTGTGGAGAAGTGCAATCGATCTGTGGCTACCAGCCACTAGCACTCCATGGGTTTGCTGGAGATCCTGTGAGAGGGTGGAATCTGCTATGTAATGTTTCATGGGAAAAAATTCCCTAACTGGAAGGGATTTTATGGGAGGGATAAAACAATAAACTGTCACCTCTTTTTTTTGTTCTATAAACCTTTTATGGATATGTTGTGTTTTGGCATTTCTGTACTGTTGCATTTGGTCAGCAACTCAAAAAATGCTTTAAAAAACAATTTCCCCACTGGACCTTTAAAATACTCAAAAACAAGCAGTGATGGTATAAAAAATAAATATACATGCCAACAATATTTATTCACAAATTCTCTATATGCTCAACTTCTCAGCATTTCTCTACCTTATATTATACAGGTCAACAGGACCAGAGAATCATAATAGGATCCATCAGATCAGCGTATCCGCCTCCACTTTGGCTAAATAAAGGAGCCAAGCATACTTTTTAGGGGCGTCTACTACAATCCTCATCAATCCAAGTTTTAAATCTTTCACTATTAATCCTTATTTTGTTATCCAGACAATTTTTTATAATATTTTTTATATTTTCACAGACATCCTTAGCCTAAATTTTCTTTATATTATGCATATGAAAAAGATTAGCATAATAGTCAAATTAGTACTTAGCTTTTGAGCTACAGTCGAGGATACATGGTGGAGACCACGTCCGAAAAATATTTTTTAAATTTCTGGCTCGCGTCAGATACATGCGTCAAGTGGCATTTGACGTGTGAAGGTCATTACCGCCCGGTTACTACTACTACTTAACATTTCTAGAGCGCTACTAGGGTTACGCAACGCTGTACAAAATAAACAAAGAAGGACGGTCCCTGCTCAAAGGAGCTTACAATCTAAAGAACGAAATGTCAAGTTGGGGCAGTCTACATTTCCTGGGTAGAGGTGTAGAGGTTAGGCGCCGAAGGTGACATTGAAGAGGTAGGCTTTAAGCAGAGATTTGAAGATTGGCAGGGAGGGTCCTGGCGTATGGGCTCGGGGAGTGGCGAGGCAGAAAGGGCGGAGCCTGGAGTTGGCAGTGGTTGAGAAGGGTACTGAAAGGAGGGATTTGTCTTGAGAGCGGAGGTTACGGGTAGGAACGTAAGGGGAGATGAGGGTTGAGAGGTAATGAGGGGCTGCAGATCGAGTACATTTGTAGGTTAGTAGCAGAAGCTTGAATTGAATGCGGTACCTGATTGGAAGCCAATGAAGTGACTTGAGGAGAGGGGTGATATGAGTATCGGTTCAGGCGGAAGATAAGATGTGCAGCAGAGTTCTGAACGGACTGAAGGGGGGATAGGTGGCTAAGTGGGAGACCAGTGAGGAGTAGGTTGCAGTAGTCAAGGCGAGAGGTAACGAGAGTGGATGAGAGTTCGGGTGGTGTGCTCAGAGAGGAAAGGGCGGATTTTGCTAATGTTATAGAGGAAGAATCGACAGGTCTTGGCTATCTGCTGGATATGCGCAGAGGAGGAGGAGAGGGAGGAGTCGAAGATGACACCGAGGTTGCGGGCAGATGAGACGAGGACGATGAGGGTGTTATCAACCGAAATAGAGAGTGGAGGTAGAGAAGAAGTGGGTTTGGGTGGGAAGACAAGAAGTTCGGTCTTACTACTAAGTCAATGGCTGGCAGTAAGGTCTCAGACCCAAAATGGACACGCAGCAATTTTCATTTTGCCGCACATCCATTTTCGGCAAAAATCTTTTAAAAACCATGTTTTTTGTAGGTGCACTGAAAAATAATTCTGCGCATGCCCAAAACATGCTTCTACACTACCACAGACCATTTTTCAGCATACCTTAGTAAAAGGACCCCTAAAGCAACAAGCTAAGAACCCGGGACACCAGAGTTCAAATCCCACTGCAGTTCCTTGTGATCGACTCTTATCTCAGGTACAAAGTTACCTCCCTGTTTACTAAGCCACACTAGCCATAGGGGGGGGGTTAGACTTTGAGCCGACTAGTGAAGTGCTTTTGAACTCAGTCCTTGAGGCACACCTAGCCCCATCAGGTTTTCATGATATCCACAGTGAATATGCATGCGATAGATTTACATACCATGGAGGCAGTGCATACAAAATCTCATGCATAATCACTGTGAGAAAGATGTGAGGAATAATAAATGAATCTGTCCACCTGTGTTTATGCAATGTTTACCTTTAGTTCTTCCATCTCCTGTTTTCTGTAGGTAAGATAAATCCCCATTTATCATTGAAGATTCTTGTTTAGGCCGGTAATTGACAGTCCATAAAAATGCAATGTAGATTTACATCCACATGAGCAAACTTCGTATTCCACTGACCTGTTATATGACTGTGTCTGAATTAAACAGGTTTTGTTTATGTCTCTGGAACAGACCTTACTGGCAAAACACAGCTGTGGACAATTTTTATGATTTTCTGTTTTCGTGCCTTTTTCCATTATTCCATAAACCTGTATAACTATTGCTGGCATGGTTCCAGCCTTGTTTTTGTAAAAAGGTTTACGCTTTTGTTCTGCTTGGGTTTACCCCAACCCTGTTTATTTTTGGCCTGTTTTGTGCAGGCGTTTGCCTCTTTGTTTTCAGTCCTTTAGGCTGGTCTATGAGAAACACTTATCTTGACAGTAGCAATACTCTCCTGAACATAGGGCAAGGCCCAGCAGGAAATTCCACAGAAGTCAAGTTGTTTTTAATCATTTCCATAAGAAATCTAACTCCCTAATCCCTTATGTGGCCTGTCTGTCCGTCTTGGATAAAATGTAAACTCTTGTCAAGCAGAGTTTGTGTACATAGCTGCATACGTCCAGCAGTACCACAGAAGTAAGTAGTAGCGGCAGGTTGGGGCAGTTGGGAGGCATCTAATCCTCAGCACTAAACTCAGCTCGCCCCACATGAGGCCTCCAACAGGTAGTGCTAGTGTGGGGAGGAAGTTAAGTTCAGAGCTCATTAGAAAGCACTTCAAGGTTGTCATATTTAAGCTCACATATCTACTTGAGACAGTCAATAGTGTATAGGTCGCTCTCAAAGTTGGGTGAATCTGACTGTCTTCTTCGACTCATTGACCAAACAGTTGGCTGTGGGAGGGGCGCTTGATGTGGTATACTTGGATTTCAACAAAGCCTTTGACACAGTTCCGCACAGGCGACTGATAAATAAATTGAGTGCCCTCGGTGCGGGACCTAGAGTAACGGATTGGGTAAAAAATTGGTTGAATGGTAGGAGACAGGGTGGTGGTAAATGGAGCTTGCTCTGAAGAAAAGGATGTCGTCAGTGGAGTACTGCACGGATCAGTCCTAGGGCTGGCTCTTAACGTCTTTGTGAGCGATATTGCAGAAGGGCTGTCTGGTAAGGTTTCTCTCTTTGCGGATGATACTAAACTCTGCAACAGGGTGGACACCCTGGCGGGTGTTATTGACATGAGGAAGGACCTAACAAAGCTAGAGGAATGAACCAATATTTGGCAACTAAGGTTTAATTCCAAAAAATGCAGGGTTATGCACTTGGGTCGCAAAAATCCAAGGGAACGGTACAGTATGTAGTGCTTCAGTGTGCGAAGGAAGAGCGGGACTTGGGGGTGATTGTGTCTGACAACCTTAAAGCTTTCAAACAGGTAGAAAAAGCGACAGCCAAAGCCAGAAGAATGCTTTGATGCATAAAGAGAGGCATGACCAGCAGGAAAAAGGAGGTGATAGTGCCGTTGTATAAGTCTCTGGTAAGGCCTCATTTTGGAGTACTGCATGCAGTTCTGGAGACCGCACCTATGGAAAGATATAAACAGGACAGAGTTGGTCCAGAGGGCGGCTATGAAATTAGTAAGTGATCTTGAATGTAAAAATTGTAGGGGCAGGCTTATGAACCTCTACATGTAAACGCTGGAAGAGAGGAGAGAGAGAGGAGACATGATAGAAACATTTAAATATCTCAAGGACATTTATGTACAGGAAGAGAGCCTTTTTCAAACGAAGGAGAGCTCTGGAATGAGGAGGCACATGACAAAGTTAAGAGGGAATAGGCTTAGAAGTAACCTAACGAAGTATTATTTCACAGAAAGGGTGGTGGAGTCGTGGAATGGCCTCCCGGTGGAGGTGGTGGAGTCGAGGACTGTTCCAGAATTTAAGGCATGGGATAAGCATGTGGGATCGCTTAGGAACAGGAAGAATTAGGGGTTACAGAGGATGGGCAGACTGGATGGGTCATATGGCCTTTATCTGCTGTCATGTTTCTATGAAAAGCCAAGATGTGCATGTAAGCTAACTAGTCAATTGGGCATTAACAACCAAATAATTGGAGTTACTTGGCACTAATTTGGATTTACGTATTTGCCTACGTGCTTAAAGTATCTTGTGTGCAACCCAAAAGGGGATGTGGCCATGGGAGGGGCATGGGCAGGTCAGGAGCATTCCAAATATTTAGCTGCAAAGATACACATCAGGATTCACACTCAGGAGGTGGAAGTCCTTGCACCTAAAGTTGGTCCTTGGCTCCAAGTCCTTTTATTCAAATAGCACTTGATGTGGATTTTTCCCAGCGCCTTAACTGGAACACAATTTATAGAATTTACCCCTACATGTATCCATTGCCGGGTTCTGAACCTATGTTACAGGACACTTGTGTATATGCAGTCCTCTTCCTAATGAAAACTAGTGCTAAAGGTACCAAACCGGAATCAGGAAGGTTTTAGGGAAGCCACATATCAGTAAAGTTTGCTGTCTGGCACTGAGCCACTCAGAAGCTCCAAGGGCAAATGGGCTGGAAGTGATAATGTATTATACCGGGGGGGGGGGAGGGGGGGAGCTGAAGAATAATTCTTATGAAAGAAGATGTGATTTATGGGCTGTTCACAACTTCCTCTTACCCTGATACCGGAAAAACTGAAGGAATATGGATATAATAACATATCTACTTTATCTGAATGTACCTTGTCTGGAGCTACCAATGAAAGGGCATTATGGGTTAAATCTAAATTACCTGCACCCCCTGAACGTCATCTGTTATACTTGAACTTAGGGTATGGATAGTAGCAGTGGCACTTGAAGGTGGTGGGCTGCATTAACAGCCAGGACACTGAACACCAGACCATAGTAATGCTGGCGTCTTTGCCCCCTCCCACCCCGTTTACACCAGTGTAATGGAAACATCTCTGTCATGCTATTTATATTTCTATCCCATACTTTCCATGGTTCAAAAGAGGGTAAAATATGCATACATAACAATACTGATATACAAACATAAAACAGTTCTCCTTCCATCCAGAATAATAATAATAATAAAAAGTTCCTAATATCTTCGTATCTGCAATCATACATAATCACAGTTTTTCTCTTATCAATCACATGCTAAAAGAAAATGCTTCTTAAATTGTTATTGTCTACTACCCTCAAATCAGCAGGCAAATTATTCTATTCAAACAGATCACACAAAGTAAATGACCTTTGGGTTTCAACCAGACAGTACTGTCAAGAAGCAGGCAATTCTTTGTATTTTCACACCTGAATGATTTTGAAGAGATATGTGATGTCAATGATGACAAAAATAAATATGATGGTGCATCTCCTGATCCAATAAATGAGATGAGAGAGTGGAAGAAACTGTGATTGGAAAATATATTAAAAAAAAAAAAAAAAAAAAAACCTACTAGAGAGAGACTCCCCTCCAAATCCTCCAAAGTCTGATGAGAGAGAAAAACGCTTGTAAGTTGGATTAATTCCAAACTCATTCCTCAGTACAAAATGCCACAGTTCCTCCTCCTCTTGCCATGCAAAGGCCAAGAAGGGTGATGCACCTGGATCCCAATCTCAACCGCCCAAGCATGTGTTCCTGCATGTAGAACCCTACCTACAACAGCTGAGTCACTCATTGGCCCAGCGCCCTCCCCCTTCCCTCCAACCCCCCACCCTCTGCCCAGAACACAGGGCTACCTTCCAATGTGCAATTCCAGAACACAGCAAAAGCAGAAAGACCAAGGGGAACTTCATAATACCAGGGGACAGCACTGACAGACACCAAGCAGAACCACTCTGCAACACCACTCCAGAGTTACTGGGTCATATGTATCAGAGTACAGGTTTTAGTACTTGCACAATTGTGGATAATGAGCTAGGCCCGGGGGCAGCCGCTCCCAAGACGGTGTACAGTAGGTACAGTTTAACATAAAACTTATAATTTTCTTAACAGCATAACAATAGTAAAATAATCAAGAACAAATACAATAAATGAGGTAAACTTGAAAACAGTAAATTGAAACCTAATAAAACTATTGTGAAACAGTATCAAAAATATACACTGAAGACAGTAGGTAGAGCTTGCTGCCACAAAGTCACACAAAACAACAGCAAACGCATATTAGAAATAACGGACTACCTATGCGTGGTCCATCTGTAAAAAGTTTAAAGCTGTTCCAGTAGGGTAGGCAGTGCCTTAAAATGTGGACGATAGAGGATTTTATTATTTGTCTATTTATATCCCACATTATCCCTTGCAAACTCAGGTTCAGTGTGGCTTACATTTGAAAATACAATGAGACAGAATAATAGAATTCAGTATTATGGGAGCAAGTCGATGGATATGTCTGAAACATTTAACTAAGTTGAGATTAGCATATATACCCAACTGGGCATTTGAAAGTCTGTCCTTTAATGATGCTACATGTTTAGAAATCATAGTCATAAGTATAGACAGACAGTTATTCAAACATTATCACATGCACACAGGCATCCATTCACACACTGCAAAAGTAAACAACTTCCACAAAGTGCATCTAAAATTTATATTTCCTCATTTCCATCTTCCAAAAAAATCTACACTGATGTACAGATCAGCAGGATCCAAAGCAGTCCAAAACAAGTAAAGACAAAAACACAGTTTATACCTAATTATTCAACTACTCTTAGGTTTCACCATTGGGTTTATCTTTCAACAATTTTTATTGATGATACAACAGATTGAACATTTCACACTCCTGTACATATAAGTGATATATACCAACTGGATATAAATTAGTACTTTATCATCAAGCAATTTGTATTATACCCTCCTCTCTCCCACTGTTTTTTAACTTATAAAGATTCTTGCAAATGAGTGTTGTGTCTGGAACCGTTGAGTCAGCAGAGTCCACATTTTCAATCCACTCTTATAGTTCTTCACTTCGAAGGCTAGGGTAGAGAGCCTGTTTTCTTATAGCCCTCCCCCTAGATTCCCGACAGCCATGGATATAACTGTTGTCCCATTACAGTATCCGATCGCTGGATATATAATCCACAGTTCATAGCCCAACAACAATCCCCAGACATCAACCCACAAACATGGATTAGTAAACCAATCTTTCTTTTCGTGAACATTTTAAAGTCAAAATCTTAAATAAACATCTAGGAGGACTAATACTTATCGAACCCCCCTCCATCCCCCCACCCTCCCCACAAAACCAAGATACGTAGACCTTTTAACCAGTTACCCCTTCATATCCTACTATCAGATAAACCATCCATTTTTATGAATGTGAGCATCAATTTCTTCTAACTGGTGTAAGCTATTGAGAAGAACTAGTCAGAGCAGTAAGTTTGTTAAGAACATGACTTCTAGCTTTAGGAGATATCACCTGAAGGTATCTCTTCCAGGTCATGTAAAAGTTATTTTGAGTTTTGAAGTTAAACAAGGAGTCCTGGAGTTCCATCAAAAGCAAAGCATGAAAACGATTATGCCATTGCCAATAAGAGGGACCCTGATCCAAGGTCCAGTTCACTAAGATACATTTCATGCCCACCAAGGAAGCCTTATGGGCGAGTGCACTCAGGTGAATCGTGCCTCCCTCTATCGGGGAAAGACAACCCAGCAAAATACATTTAGGTGACATTCGGACCCGGTGTCCCCCTAATCTACCTATAAACCTAGTAATCCTGACCCAGAACGCTTTAATAGCCCCGCATTTCCAAAAGGCGTGGAAAAAATCATTTTGCGACATTCCACATCTCTTGCATGCTGCTGATTCTAAATATCCCATGTGATACAGTCGAGATTGTGAGGTGTAAGCACGGTAGGTAACTCTGGTCTGACACTCCCGAAGCTCTATACTTCGTGTCCATTTCAAAACTCCCCTCAGCCCTTGCAAAAGATCTTGAGACGAAACTGGTGCTTGTATGTCTCCCTCCCATCTGGTTGCCACCAATCCCAGGTCTCTTTGTGGTCTTGTCATGGTCAATCTCTTATATAACAGGGAGATGGAGACAGGGTCTCCCGACGGCATCTCCAGCAGGGCATCCATTTTGGCGGTCAAATCAACACCTAATGCCCTACGCGTAAGAGATGTCACATAGTGTCGTACCTGTTCATATGCGAAACAAGTACTCCAGTCTAATGAATTTAATCCAAGACCTTCCATGGACTTCATCTCGCCACCTGGTCCCAACACATGGTGCAAAAACAGTATCCCCCCCTCGCCCCAGGACCTCACCACTTGATTATCCATGCCCGGACGAAATGCTTCATTGCCCTGCAAGGGGAGTAAGTTACTACATCTGCAGTCGAAAGACCAGATCTTCGCCAGATCTTTCCACACTCTTCTTAAGGGCTCTATCAAGACACTAAACCGTGTGTGTGTAGGCAGATCTTTCCGCAGTGCATGCAGTATGTAGAAAATATGTAGGGGACCACATAGTTCTACTTCCATAGCCAAGGGAGAGAACCTCTCCGTCTGTTGGTACCAATCCCCCAAGTGACGCAATAAACAAGCCATGTTATAAAATTTAATGTCCGGGACTCCAAATCCCCCCTCCCCGCTTTTCCCTTTTAGGAATTCAAACTTAATCTGGGGTCTTTTCCTAGCCCAAATAAATTTGGAAAGCATGCTTTGAAGCGTTCTTAAATCCCGTTGCTTGAGGTAAAGTGGGATCGTCTGCATACAATAAAGCCACTTGGGAAACAGCACCATATTAAACAGAGCAATCCGCCCCATCAAAGACAACGGCAATCCGTCCCATCTCCCCAGTATTTCCCTGGTACTCGTCAGCAGTTGCGCTATGTTTGCCTCAGCCAATTGTCTAGGTGCCTTAGTAAGTAATATACCTAAATATTTGAACGCCACATCTACTCTTCTAAAGGGGCAGTGTAACCTCTCCCACTGGTGATCCTTCATAAATAGAGACATTACCTCTGTTTTATCTAGGTTAAGACGAAACCCAGAGAAGTCTCCAAACTCGGCAAATATTTCCATAAGAGCTGGCAAGGACACCTGTGGGTTTTCTATCACCACCAATAAGTCGTCTGCAAACGCAGAAATCTTAAAGGATTCCTCCCCTATCTGTACCCCCCTTACCTCTTCCATTCCCTTAATATCCCTAATCAGGGGGTCTAACACCATTACAAAAAGAAGGGGTGAGAGAGGACAGCCTTGTCTAGTTCCCCGAAATATCCCAAATGGCTCTGACACCTGATCATTAGTTAGAACTTCAGCAGTATTACTTTTGTATAGGGCTTTTATTGCTGCATGAAAAAACCCCATCACCCCATATGTCCTCAAAATGGCGAACATAAAGTCCCAGTTGACATGGTCAAAAGCCTTTTCGGCATCAAAGCTTATTATTAAAGCTGGGGTTGAATATCGGTGCAATGTCTCTAGAGCCCCCAAGATTTGTCTCATATTTCGTATCACTGTTCTTCCCCGTACAAATCCCACCTGCGATTCTTCAATTATGCTGGGGAGAATTCTACCTAATCTATTTGCTAGGATCTTGGCAAATAATTTGGTCTCAAACGGCAGCAGGGAGATAGGTCTGTACGAGCCAGTTTGCAGGGGGTCTCTACCTGTTTTTAACAGCACCACTATTTGTGCCTTCCGCAAGGACTCAGGCAAAATTCCTTGCTGTACGTAGCGGTTAAACACTACCGTTAAACAAGGCACTATATCTTGACTAAGAAGTTTATAAAATTCAGCGGGAAGTCCATCCCCTCCCGGTGATTTATGCAATGGGCTGCCACGTATACCCCAGCCTACCTCATCCTCCGAAATGTCTACATTAAGACTATTTTGCTGCTGATCAGTAATTTTGGGCAGCTGCTGGCCTTCTAAATATCCTTCCGCCTTTAAGCCCTGTTCCTCTGGAGCTGAGTACAATTGTTCATAAAATTGCCTAAAGACTTCATTCACCCCTGCAGAAGTATGGTGAAGTCCTCCGCCTGCGTCTTTTATTTGAGATATAAAACGCGAGCCCCCCACCTGTTTCACTAGGCGGCCTAACAGCTTTCCCTGTTTATTGGCATATTTGTATAATTGGAAGCGAAAGAATTGAGTTGATTTTTGTGCCTTGGCATGTATTAATTGGTTCAGGGAAGCTTGAGCCTCTAACAGTTGTGTCTTGTGTAAGCTGGAAGGCATGACCCCAAACCTCTGCCTAGCCTGTCTTACTGTTCTTTCCATACGAAGGATCTCTGCGTCCCTGGACCTTTTCTTATGTACATGATATGATATAATGGCGCCTCTCATTACCGCCTTGGCCGCTTCCCAAAACAGCACTGGGTCATTCAAATATGTGGCTTCATTAAACTCAGTGTATTCCTTCCATTGGGCCTGTATGTAGGGGAGAAATTGTCTGTCATAGTAAAGTTCCCTGGGGAAGCGCCATCTAGATCTCCGACCCCCATCCCCCCCAGGGGACAGGGACACCCACACCATAGCATGATCCGACACCTGGGTCGCTCCTATCTCCGCCTGAAGCAATGAGCTAACTTTACTAGCTGATACCAAAATATAGTCAATACGCGATAGTGTGCCATGCGCCCTAGAAAGGTGAGTGTAATCCCTCTCCCCCGGGTGAAACAAACGCCATGTGTCCACCAAGTCCAACGAAGAACAGAGTCGTGGGATCCCTCTTGAAAAGTCTACGGGCCCCACCCTCGAGGTACCTGTATTATCAATTAAAGGATCAACCACCGAATTGAAATCCCCACACATAATAATAGGCATTTGATCAAAAGAGTGCACCCGTCTCATCAGCTCTCGATAAAATCGCTTATCATATTGATTCGGTGCATATACATTTACCAGTAATACATTCTGATTATACACCTGAACTTCTGCCATAACAAATCTACCCTTGGGGTCCACGACAACCTTTTTCTTTACTAAGGTGAGCCCTTTACGGAACAAAATAATAACTCCTGCCTTCCTGTTAGGGGAGGGGCTGTCCACATAGTCTCCCACCCACCACCTGCATAATTTTTTGTGTTCCCTGGCCGTTAGGTGCGTTTCCTGTAGCATAGCTATATGGGCCTGTTTTCTATTTAAAGGTCTGTAATATCTTACTGCGTTTTACCGGTGATGTCACTCCTCCAACATTCCAAGAAACCACTTTAACCATGGTCATTTAACATTACTCCAATTAGACCGATATCACTTATATCAAGGGAAAGGCGTCCCAGCCTCCGCCTCCCCCTGTTTTTCTCCTCATCTTCCCATGTGCTCCTATTCCGACTTCTCATTTCTAGGTCTAAAACACTCTGGTAGGTCTTCTCCCCTCCCCCCCTCACCCCCCCTCCCTCTCCCTTTCTCCCCAACTCCCCCTTTCCCCAACGCTCCTCCCCTGCCTTCCCTTCCCCTATCCCGGCCCCATCCCTCATCCCTGAGTTCCCCAGAGAACTCGTCACGTGAAGGTGCTTGATCCCCCTTGTATGATCTTTTAACCCCCTTCCGGGGACCCATACGGCAGGATCTAAACAAGGCCTTCCAGGAGACCTTCCACATCCATTTGCCCTCCCTCCATATTAATACATAGTAGAAACAACATGCTGTATGTACCCGTTTAAAAGAACACTTTCATACAATTAACAGCTCTAACCCAAAGCCCCAAAAATGGTAGCCATTTTTCTTGCATATCTGTTGTAATCATTTACACACAATGTATGTCAAACCTCATTGACTTAAGTTCTGTCCATTTAGTACCCTTCAATCTGTTGTCGCCGGTGTTAAGTTTCGAATAAAATCTTTAGCTGTTGGTACATCTGCAAAATACTTCTCGGTACCTCCATGTTGCACCCTCAGTTTCGCCGGGTAAATTAGAGCAAATCTAATCTTTTTTTCATGAAGTGCCGCACAAACCGGCGCGAATTCTTTCCTTGCCGCTGCCACTCTCGCCGAGTAATCTTGGAAGCACAAGACACGTTGACCATCCTGTTTAAGCTCTGCTCCTGTACGCAGGGCTTGTAAGATAGCTTGTTTGTGCCCATAATTAAGAAGCTTCATGATCACCGCCCGTGGTCGATTCTGGCCTTGACTTTTCGGTCCCAATCGGTGTGCGCGTTCAATTCGCAAAGGTCCTGACTGATTATTCAATTTCAACACCGTTGGGATCCAGGACTCCAGGAAGCTGCCCAACTCCGATTCTTTAATCTGTTCTGAGAGCCCAATCAATCGCAGGTTATTGCGTCTAGACCTGTTCTCCAAGTCGTCAATCTTATTTTCCAGGTCTGTTATTTTTTTTTTGTAAGGCTTCAGTAGGTTGGGCGGTATTCACCATGCGGTCTTCAATGTCACTGACCCTTTGCTGAACGTGATCTAAATCCAGGTGAAATCCGTCTAGGCGTTCATGAGCCGAGTCTGCTCTATCGAAAATCGCCTGTAGCTTTTTATCTAGGGCCGCTTCCACAGCCGCCGTTACTTCTGCTGTGATCTCGGCAGTCCACACTGAGCAGACGCTCGTGTTCGGCGATTGCGGAGCGGGCGCCATCTTGGGCTCCGCTACTTTGTTTTTGTCCTTTTTTTGGATTTTTGCCGCCATCTCCCGATTGCAGTGCGATTCCACTGAGCAACTCTCTTCGCTCCGACCAGCACTCCAATCCAGGTACTCCCGAAGATTTTAGGGTCCCGGGGAAGTCAGATAATTAACAAAAATAAGGGGAGAACGCAGGAGCTCCGCTCAGACGCGACTTCCCTCCTGCATAGCACCACGTGACCCTCACCATTGGGTTTAAAAAGCAATACCATGTGCATACAAGGCCTGAATAAATGAACACCATCAAAGTTTTAAGCACATGCCCAAAATATGTAATACTTGGTAGCAATAATAAAACAGTAATGGAATTTTCACATAACAGGCAGCAAACAAATTTATTTTCCACTGAAAATAGTTAACTTTGTATTAACTTGGCAGCAATAGTATACTGCTAGCTATTTTGTATTTTGGCAGTGTTATTGTTGGCCTGCATAATAAAGCCACACTTGCAAATATTTTCCTGCCACAGCATTAATTAACAAAAAGCACATGATTTCCTACTGGATCACATTCATACATGTGACCTGACAAAAATGGAGAAGACTGTGTTAAGAAGCTTCTTAAACAGAACTGACTGAACTATTTCAAAACAAGAAACCTAAAAAGGGCTGGAATAGCTGGATTTGAGACATACAGTCTATAAAAAAAATTCACACAACACAAGTTTCAATAACATCCGTTGAGGGAAAAATACGGCCACCTTTACTTTTCCGCATAAACAATGAACACAGTTTGCTGCCACTATCATCACTCAAAACATTTATGCATCACCATTTGCAAAATATAAATATCATTCAGCTCCAACTCTTCTACTACTGCTTTCCCTTAACCATCATTATTCCCAGGACTCATCTATATACTAACACACAGCCGGGAAACAGATTTAAAAAAACGCAACAGTCATGCCATTTACATCCAAACAGACTTGAATAAATATATACAACAGAACTGGAAAACACTGGCACTGGACAGAACTTCTGCATGGAGATAGCTCTTTCCTTATTATTCAATACCTGTTAGGACTTCTTTTACAAAGCCGCGCTACCGATTCCCAATGCTGCAAATGAGAGGAAGCCCATTCAATTACTATGGGCTTCTTCTCACTTGCCGCACAGGAATTGCTACCACAGCTTTGTAAAAGAAGACCTTAAAAATAGTAGTAATAAAACAAAATCAAGTGTATGTTTATAATATACCACTTAATTCCACAAAATGGAGCATGTTCCCACATACCATCTCTCTCTTTTGATTACACACAGGAAAAAAAAAAATGTAAATGCTCCCAGTTTTCAACCCAAGGTTAAAAAAAAAAAAAAAACCCAACCCGTTGTACTTAAAAAATAAAAACTCTGAACATTGAGCACCTGATTCTCATAACATGTCCATTTTGGTGGCCCTTTACTATGTGAAAAAATTTCACCTGCTAGGGGTCCCTATAACCAGCCCCTCCAAATGAAACAATGATTACGATTTGGGACAAATTACTACTCTAACTAATGAAAGGTTATTCCATTGTGATAGTTCCTCTGTTTATATCTGAATGCTAGACAAGCCAGCATGTTTTTAAACATAACAGATAAACAACAATTAGGGTTTCCATATGGCTACAGAAAAAGGAGGACAGATTGAGCCAGTCTGGGTTTTACTTCCATTGCTTTCAATTTAAGCAAAACCTGGACTGGATCAATGTGTCCTCCTTTTTCTGGAGCCATATGGTAACCCTAACAACAATGAACGCCGCCAGCGTTGATACAACAGCTGATAACCTCCTTGCTTTGTTTTGAGTGTACTAATATGGCGGTTGCTGGGGGAACCAGCTTCAGCCTTGTGACATCATGCCGCCTCCTGTTCTTTCCCCAACCTCCTTGGGTAGCTCTAGTCATAGGAAGGGAAGGGGTGAGCGGGGTTGGAGAAGGTCTTGTGCTGTAAAGGTGAAGCTTCTGCATGAGGTAGGGGAGAGGGAAGAGAGTTAAGGAATAGAAATACAGTAGAAGAATGTGAGGAAAGGGAGCTTTTGCCAATTGCAATAAATTTACATAATGAGTAGCGCTGAGCAGCAGGCAGCAGCACAATGTGGGGTGGGGGAGGGGAGAGAAGCATGAAAGAGCGCGAGCAGGACTCCACTTGCTCTTGGCAAGCTGGATTCTAAGCCCTCAGGATAAAGGGAAATGCCGGGGGGGGGGGGGGGGTGAAGTGACTTCCTAAGGTCACAAAGAATTTCAGTAGGATATAAACCCTGGCTTTCTTAGTTCTTAGCCTACTGCTGCTCCAACCACTAGGTTATTCCTGCACTTTTTAGTGTGTCTATACATATGTATGCACAATTTCCAAAAGCTATCACCTGGGGAAATGAGCCATTTGAAAATTACCCACCCTTCCTGTGGGTATAAAGTATATGTTGATGATCCTTTGAGTTTGTGGCTGTCTGTACCTGTTCTTTTGCTTTGACTGCGGCTATTCTTTTTGACCCCCTCAGAAGCTGCCACCCAAGGAAAGGGGTGCTTCAGGTTAGGATTGTGGGGCATTAGCAATTGCTTCTGTTTTGCTCTACATAAAGTGCTAGAGGAGCTAGGGTGAGTTTTGAAATGATGCACATGTAATTCCTCCCCACCCTTTTTTTTATAGCATGTAACTCTTAACGAGTACTAAAGGCCACACACATACACGACTCAAGACTTCTTTTTTTTTTTATTTTGCAAAATTGAACAGATCACCAAGCATAACCACTTGTACAGAATATGATGTGATATCCATATATAAAAGAACAGTTACAACTAAAGAATAGAAAAAAAAAATACACAGTCATAACCAACCAAGTCCACAATAACCAGACTGAACCAACAAGAACATTTTCCAAGAAGAAAACAAAGCAAAAAAAAAAAAAAAAAAGGGAGACCGACGAGCATTTTAGCCCCAAATATTTAAAATGCAAACATATTTTACAATGGATATCCTGCTCAATAGTAATACTACATGCTAGACGTAGAGTCTATTAACAGCCAAACCAGTTGCCAACTGTTCTGGCTGAAAGAAAACATATTTAAGAGATTTGTACTTCAGAATACACTTGCAAGGAATTTAAGAAAGAAAAGAGCCCCCAATTGAAGAGCCCCCGGACACAGAAGAAACTCCTTTCTACATTTCCGAGTATCTTTGTTATGTCAGGAAAGATCCTTACTTTACAATTCAAAAACAAATGATCTTTAAGTTTGAAGAAAAAGCAAAGCAGCCAATCTCAGTAAGATTTCAATGCCAGCGATGCTAATCATCATTGCTGCTGTTCCTAAATTATATTAGAGTCAGAGGTCTACAGTATTTCTGAATATCTAGTTGAGGTGGCAAATATTTGGTGCCATATCTTTTTTTGCCAGAGACAGATAACACATCTGGGCTATAGTGGGGCACCTTTACTAGTCACACCTTTAGTATTTCAGTTAAGTATTGAATAAAAACTATTGGAGGACGCATAAGCAACTTTGTTAAATTTAATAAATGTACACTAGATGCCCATCATGCCCTCGCCTGATTCCCCAACATTTCCACTTTAAATCTCAAGTTCACATTGTCCTTTATTACAGTAGCATCAAGAGCACACCGCTTTAAAGCTATTTTTCTCTTCTGCATCCCTCCATACCCTATGGTTGCAACAAATGGAAAAACATACTGAAGCACAGCATATAATCAATATGTAAAGCCTATTACATCCATCAACAAATCCATGCAGAACTGCCGAGAGACAGAGCCAGGCCCGGGCCGCTGTCAGCCCCCCCCCCCCCCCCCAGGACACAGCTGCTGCTGCCCCTCACTCACTCGTGGGCTGCCACCAGATCCCAGCGCTGGGCCCCCCTTGTAGGGGACCCCTACCCCCTATGTCTATGCATCTGCTCCTCCCTGGGCTCAGAGGGGGGCCCAGCGCCACAGTTCGTCTCTCATCTACTCCAGTGTGTCAGGACTGGTTCCTGATAGGAGTAAGAGAAACAGAGACCCCAGGGCCCAGTGTTGGGCCCAGGGAATTTTACCCCCCTGCCCCCCCCCCCCTTGGCATTCCTGAATCCATATCCGAAAGCAATTCCAAAGCCATTTCTTTGTTTACTTCTCCAATTTATGATGATGATTTTTGGGGGGTTTTGGAGGCAGCAGGGTATTTTTTTTTGTTTTTGGTGCTCTTTACACTTCTAGCTCAAAATGGAACCAGAACTAGGATCTGGCACTATAAACCTTCACTCACAACCAGCTGGTGATTTTCTACTATTTTATAGCTTCTCCCAACTTACAGTCTCAGCCAGGAGCTACACATGAGGGTTCCTTCTAGAGCCCTGCACTCATTACTCCTTAATCCTGCCACTAGGTATCACTGCAATTATTAATTCCCTCTCCCCACTCCAAGCTGACCCAGGGAGATGAACATCTGAATCAGAAATGAAACCCAGATTCCTCTGTATTGCAGTGCACAACGTGGTTTTACCACAGAAGTTATATCAAACAAATGCATACACATTTATTTTATTGAATAACTAAACAGTTTGATCAAAACTATGTGCTGTCACAGTACGTTTGAATTTCAGCGAACCGTTAAGAGACTGTCCCATATTATCACCCAGCTGGGATAAATCCCAAGGTGGTAGACATGATTCAAAATTGATAAGAGTAAGTGGAATTCCCTCCAAGGCAGTGGTGTTGCCAGGAGTTTTCAACAGGGGGCGAGTCTGTAGCCCGACCTGCAAAGCTTTGCAATTCCTTCCCTCCCTCTGTTTAGTCTGGTACCCCTCCATTCCCTTCCCAGCCCACAAAGCTCTCACAATTCCATCCCTCCCCTCGTACCTTAAAACTACCTCCAGTCTTTGCCCAGGCAGCGCCAGCGACACTCATAGGCTGCTTGAAGCCTGACCTAGGCTCTCTCTCTGAACTGTCCCGTCTTTTCTGATGCAACTTCCTGTTTTCTGAGGGGCAGAACAGTTCAGAGAAAAAGCCCCGGTGCAGGTCGTAAGCAGCCTATAAATGCCACTGATGCTGCCTGGGCAAAGATTGGAGCTGATTTTAAGGCAGAGGTGGAGGAGAGGGGGGAGGGAGGAGGGGAAATTCAGTGTGGCACCATTAATAGTAATCGACTGACAGGGGAGGGGAGGGGAGGTTCATAAGCAATGGACACACCTTGAATGGCTACACCACTGCTCCAAGGAGAGACTCTGGATTAGTGGAGTGCCTCATGGGATGGCCCTGGGACCTCTTCTGTTCAGTATCTTTGAGTGATATTGCAAAGGGGGAGAAGGAAAAGTTTGTCTTCCTGAAGAAGACACTTAAGATCTACAACAGAGCAGATACCCCTGCAGGAATAGAAAGAATGAGAAAAGAGCTTGCCAGTTAAGATTCAGTGTAATAAACTGTAGATTCATATATCTAGAGTGCAGAAATACAAAGCAGTAATACATTGGAGTGTGGGGGAGGGGGGAGGGAAGGAGTGAGAAATAGATATACTTCATGCAAATCTCTCTCATGAATATTCATTGTGGAAATCCGGAAAACCTAACTGGCTGGGGTACCTCCAGGACCAGGTTTGGGAACCACTAGGATACGCAGTTTAGCAGGAGAGACACTTCAGGGTGACTGTGTTCCAAGCTAATGAAACTGTGCAATGTGACAGTGACCAGAGCCAGAAAGATGCTAGGATATGTATATAAGTAAGCATCAGGGGCGTAGCTAGGTGGGGCCACGGGGGCATGGGCTCCCGCAGATTTAGCCCTGGCCCCCCTGCTTTCAACCCCCCGCCACATTCGACCCCCCCCCCCCCCCGCCAACCCTCCCCCACCGCCGCTGTCAGGTACCTTTGCTGGAGAGGGTCCTCAACGTCCGCCAGCCAAAGTCCTGTTCAGCACCGGTCTCCGGTGCATTGCTGATCTGGATTCTGTTTCTGTGAGTCCTGACATCCAGCACATACGTGCAGGACGTCAGGACTCACAGAAACAGAATCCAGATCAGCAAACGCGCCGGACTCTGAGACTGGCACTGAAGGGGACTTCGTCTGGCAGCGGTTGGAAACTGTAGGAGTATTTCCCTGTGTGTCTCACCTTGCGGGCCTTGGCCTGTATAATCCTATGACAGCAAATGGAGACTGTAAACTCTGACCCGCACATCTCTGTGTCAGCAAGTAACAGCTTTGCAGCTTGTGGAAAATTACAGCAGAAGCTCAACACCAAGGACATGCTGTGGGCAAAGCAGGCCCCCTTATCTCCCTGAGAGGCTGGCTCCAGCAAGGCGGGTGAGAAACAGAAAATGCATACCAAAATGTAACAACTTGAAGGTCAAGAACAACGAACTGTTCTTGCCACGCAGTGAACCAAGGAAGATCCAGATTGGTCCCGGCTGGTCACCTGGGCATCAGGGACTGAGGAGAGCGGGAACAACGGGAGAAGAGTTAGTAAGAAGCCTTGGAAGAAGGTGGAGGTGAAAAGAAGACCAGTGAGACCTAATAAGGTCCACCAACTGATGAACTGTGTATCTGGAGGAAAGTATCGTGGTTCAGCTGTACCTGCCCTGCGTGACCTGTGACCTCCTTATCTGCTGCAGAGTTCCCTTCCAGCTGCGACTGAGACTCGCTGTGAATCCAGCTTGAGTCTGTGAGGTGTCCCGTGCCAGCTCCCAAGAGACGACCCTGAGGTCTGGTGAGAAACACGGAGATTCATTTCCTACTAGTCGGGGGCTAGTTAGTGGTATTTACCTGAGCAGAAGGCTGGTGCCGTCATTCTTGTGATCAGGAGAAGTTGCTAATAACTGTACTACCTCGTAACATAGTGTGACTGATCAGTGGTGTAATTTTACCTGGTAACCAATAAGAATTAGTGTTTAGTAGTGTGACGTATGAGTGTAATTTTATCAGCCGGTAATTTTGTAATCAGCCAAAGCTTGCAGAGTTCTATTTTGTATACCTTAGCTCTATTTTCTTACCTGACATACTATAATAAATCTAATATATATATCAGCCTACGGTCTCAGCTACAGTTCTTTCTAACGGAAGTATTTGGCTAGGTTCCAAGGTTCCCACCCCTAGACCTAATTCAGGATTATTTGCTTGCAGATAGTTCTGCTTAGGGGAACCTGGACACAGGTAATTTATTATCTGTGCAATTATCCTACAAAACCCCCTACCAGCAAAGGTACCTGGCGGCGGCGGGAGGGAGGGTCGAAAAGGACAGGGAGGGGGCGGCCTAAAATGAGCCCCTTCACCTCGGGCTCTGGACCCCCCTCCTGCCGAAGTCTGGCTACGCCCCTGGTATGCATGTATGTAGAACTAGAAGGGAAAAAAAGGAACTGTTAATGCCTCAGTAAGGCTTCACATAAACCACTGCAGTCCATTCTGGAAGCTAGCCATTTTTCTCACCTCTGCTAGGAGTGCAGGAGTAGCCTAGTGGTTAGTGCAGTAGGCTGGGGAACTGGGTTCAATTTTCACTGTAGCTCCTTACAAGTCTGGGCAAGTCACTTAACCCTTCCATTGCCCCAGATACAAACACTTAGATTGTGAGCTCACTAGGGACAGAGTAAGCACCTGCATATAATAAATGTAAACTACACGAGCAGCCCAGAGTAGTACAAAAAAAGGAAAACTTTTTGTCTGCATTTGGAACAAGTATTTGCAAACTATTTCCCACAAAGCAAGAAGCGCTGTGTTAAACAAATTTCACACTTTTTAGAAGGACGGGTGGGGATTAAAGGATTTTTAGTAAACCATACCAAGAGGTGGAAGATAGGCAATAGAGGAGAGATAATAGCCATAGAGGTAGATCCAACAATAGGCCGGCTATGTATTATCCAACAGTATTAGAGTGGAAAGGAGTTCGGAGAGGGATCCAAGTAGCAGATACCATGAAGAAAAGGAAAGGAGCGTGGCAGGAAAGTAAGGGAGGGTGGGAGGGGGGAGGGATAGGGAATCTAGACAAGGTACCTTAATAAATATAACACCCCATGTGATGCTAGCGCAATAAAAATTTTATTACGCTTTACTGTTCACTTTGACAAAGTATGTGAACCTTTTGGGTACAGTGATAGCAGTTTGTAGGAATGAGAGGAGAAAAGATACAAAAGGGAACAAAACATTGATGACATAAGTTACTGTCATATCTGTATAAATGTTATGTCAATTGCTTTATTAATTGTTGCATTTCAAGGCTATGTATGAGCTACAGTATCATTAATAAAAAGTTGAAACATAAGGGGGGGATAGATTGAGAAGAGAGGAGGGGGGGGAGGCAAGGGGTATGAAGTTAATGGTTGCATTGAAATGTAGACTGAGACACTATGATGTTTAAAATATTCTTGTACCATTACTTGATCAAAAGGAAATTAGAAGTTGCCATTACCTGCCAGCAAGCATGGTTAGGCAAAACACTATAAGCGTGCTAGCAGAATGGAGAAAATTTGATAAGATTTTGCAGCACGGGCAGGACATACATATGGTTCTACCAGAGATGATGTCTCTCAAAGTCGGGCTATAAGAAACAAGGCCCTTTGAGATATTATTCGGTAATGCAATACGTTAACTGTATTATGTTCCCCCAGGTTATACTGCTGATTACTCTTTATAAAAGGAATACGTTAATAAACAGATTTAAAGAAGAGGGATTAGGGACAGGGTTGGGGTGTTTGGGGATAAAAAGAAAAATTTCATTGACTGTGGAATGCTGAATGATTTTCTTGTACTTGAACAGTGTTCATGTTGAAGTTTTCTGCTTGTTTGTATTGATCTTTCAGTCAATAAAAAGATTTAAACAAAAAAAAGTTGAAACATAATAAATGTAAACTACTTTGATCGTACCACAGAAAGGCGGTATATCAAAATTCAATTACCCTTAACCTCTAGCCTATCAGCACCAAAAGCCATATGCAATGACACCCAAAGGGTCTAAATATGTCTACCTTAGAAGACAAGAGAGACAGTGGGGATAGCTGAAAGACTGTATTAAATTTCATTAACACATTTGTAGCCTGCAAATACCTAAATGAAGTTCACTGTGGTTTTACACTAAGAAAAACGAGCTATTCCTAGGACTTAAAGAAAATAAAAGGATACCTTTTTTGATTGGACTTTTAATAAAAATAAGGTATCATCTTATTTTCTTTGTTTTATTTCTATTTATTACCTTTAAAAAGTGGACTAACACAGCTACCCTACCACTAGACCTAGGACTTGACAAAATTAAAACTTTCTTTTGTAAAAGACATTTAAAACATATTCCTGAAATAAAAGTTAAGAATTTACAGAACTGCTTATAACAACATGTTTGATTTAAATCTTTTGGGAGTATGTTCCACCATTTGGCAGCTTAATGTGTTTATGATTTGGATCTGAAAATAGAATCAAATCACACATACATGCAGGGGATAGACCATATAGAATCAAGAATATTAGGGTGTATAACTTAAAAATAGCCCTAGCTTTTACTGGAAGCCAATGTAACTTAACATATAGTGGTGTGACTGTCATATTTAAATATTGAACATAATAACTGGGCTGCAGTATTCTGAAGCATTGGTTATCTTACCACCCACATATGTTACAGTAATCCGAGATAAGATTAGGGATTTGAACCAACAATCTGTATTGACTGTTTATCTTCCGCCTTGACCGATATACTCATATCACCCCTCTCCTCAAGTCACTTCACTGGCTTCCGATCAGATACCGCATACAGTTCAAGCTTCTCCTACTAACCTACAAATGCACTCAACCTGCAGCCCCTCCTTACCTCTCTACCCTCATCTCCCCTTACGTCCCTGCCCGTAACCTCCGCTCTCAAGACAAATCCCTCCTTTCATACCCTTCTCCACCACCGCCAACTCTAGGCTCCGCCCTTTCTGCCTCACCTCACCCCATGCTTGGAACAAACTCCCCGAGCCCATACGCCAGGCCCCCTCCCTACCCATCTTCAAATCATTGCTCAAAGCCCACCTCTTCAATGTCGCTTTCGGCACCTAATCACAACACTTCTACTCAGGAAATCTAGACTACCCCAACTTGACATTTCGTCCTTTAGATTGTAAGCTCTTCTGAGCAGGGACCGTCCTTAGTTATTAATTTGTACAGTGCTGCGTAACCCTAGTAGCGCTCTAGAAATGTTAAGTAGTAGTAATCAGCCACAGATACACTTCATTTTCTGTAACATTCCAAAAGTTTTCCTAATCATTAGAACCACAGGTTAATGAATTATCTAACATTATACACAAGATTTTTCAGTTGCTTAACTAAAATGTATTTATTAATAATGCACAAGTAAAAACCTTTTTTACAGTGGAAATGAGGTCACAGAAGCAGGGGTCACAATATGCAGCTCCTAGGGGACGGATTCATGAACAATGTCAGGAAATAGTTTTTCAGGGAAAGGGTGGTGGATACGCGAAACGCCCTCCTGGAATGGATGATTGAGACTAAAACAGTAACCAAAGGCAGGGGAGAATCACATGGAATCTTAACTCCAAAAGCAAAGGGAGAGCTGAGCCCATGACCAAATGTCAACACAAGTGATTCAGTAGCCAGGGGAGTACTAGCAAGTTAGTGTAAAAAGTTGTTGGTGGTGGGGTACTGCCTAGAGACCCACAGTAACCATGGGGGTGGGGACAAACTTTGTCCCTGTGTCATTTTCTACTTTGAAGCCTGTTAATGAACTGGAATGTTATTTATGTTTGAGTGATGCAGACAATATTTTGATTTTTTGGAAAAACAAGCAAACATACTGGTCACAACTAGCAAAATTTGCATGGGGGATCCTGTACATCCTGCTACCAGCACATCTTTTAAGACGACATCTATTTCAGGAAGGACTATGAAAGACAGGAGAGCTAGACTGAATCCTGAGATTATTGATGACTTCTTATTCATCCACAGATTAAAAAATGATAACAGTGCTTCATAGGGCATATTTAGGGCTTACAGAACAGGTTGTATTTTGTACTGCTGGACATTTTAACATTGTGGATTAGGATTCCTTGGGGTAGTAGAAATCAGCTATTGTTGGGGTCGGAAGGGTAGAGGGTGGTGGTGAGGAGGGTTATTATAGCTGCTCGCTATTATTGTTTTCTAATTTATACACAAGAGTTGCACAGCATATTGTTCCTTTTTATACTTCAATAAAAAGATTTAAATATAAAATCAATTGTTCTAGGCTTCTGCAGATGAGGACAGAGCCTATGGGAACGGAGCAGGGATGGGACGGGGACGGGACAGAGACAAAACCCACAGGGACAGTGCAGGGTCAGAGACAAACTTTGTCCCCATGTCATTCTCTAGTACTGCCTGAGCAGAAAACAGTGGACCAACAGAAGGTAGTTTGGATCTGCGAACTTTCCTTTGTGCTTTTGAGTCAAAAAGTGACATGTGAGAGCATTTAGGATTAGCACTAAGAAGAGAGTATGTGTAATAAGATGGGAAGTGGTTATATAAGAACTTAAGACTAGCCATACTGGGTCAGCCCAATGGTCCATCTAGGCCAGAATCCCATTTCCAACCGCGGCCAATCCAGGTCACAAGTACCTGGCAGCATAGGAGCCGACTTTTTTAAATGATTGGGGGTGCTGAATTTTTTTTTTTTTTTTTATTATTATTATTATTTTTTTTTTTTTACAGGTGGTGCATTCCCCTCCCCCCCCTCCGAGTTCCAGGCCCCCTCCTCCCGAGTTCCAGGGCCCCCCCGCCCGTCCAAATTTTAAAAGCCATCTTCTTAACTCATCGAGGTGTTACGGTGGCAGCTGCACACAGTGAAAAGCATGCAGGCTCGCGCTTCAGCCTTCCCTCGTCTGTCTCTCAGCTCTGGTCTCGCCCTCATTTCCTGTTTCCGCAAGGGCGGGACCAGAGCTGAGAGACAGACGAGGGAAGGCTGAAGCGCGAGCCTGCACGCTTTTCACTGCGTGCAGCTGCCGCCATAACACCCCGACGAGGTAAGAAGATTGCTTTTAAAATTTGGACGGACGGAGGGGGGCCCTGGAACTCGGAGGGAGGGAGGGACGGACGGCCCTGGAACTTGGAGGGAGGGACTTTTAAAATTCTGAGCTGGAAGGGAACTTTCGGTCGGCGAAATATTGGGGGTGCTCGAGCACCCACAGCACCCACGGAGTCGGCGCCTATGCCTGGCAGAAACTCAAATAGCAGCAACATTCCATGCTACCAATCCCAGGGCAAGCAGTGGTTTCCCACATGTCCATCTCAATAGCAGACTATGTACTTTTCCTCCAGGAATTTGTCCAAACCAACCACTCTTTCCACATCCTCCAGCAACAGGTTCCAGAGCTTGGCTATTCTTTGAGTGCAAAAATATTCTCTCCTATTTGTTTTAAAAGTATTTCCATGTAGCTTCATGGAAGGTGGGATTTATCTAGGAGGCAACAATCTCATGATCTGCAGGGAACTCAAGATCATAGTAATGAATCCTGGAAGAATAATAGATTTATTGCCCTGAGTTAGGATTGGCTAGACATCAACCCCAGTATAGAAAAACCAAATGAAAGGGATGGAGCTTATTAGAAAAAAAAAATGATGAAATGTGAAGTATTTCAACTTGTTTAGGGAAACGACCACTGGATGTGGATTAGACTACAAAAATGGAATTACAATTATTACTAGTAATTTATGTCCACCTATCATACCACGTCTAGGCAAGTTAGAATAAAATATCCTTAAAATCAGCACATAAAATTACAACTAAAATAAAAGTAAAAACTTAAAAACATTACACCCGTTTGTCTGGCATGCTTGCAAGATCATTACTAGTTATTCACCTTAGCGAAAGGCACTTCAGACTATACAGGGAGCCAGGGAGGACAATGTTTGGGCAACAGCTTTGTTGTTAAACAGCAGAAGGAGAGGAGGTGGGGGGGGGGGGGGGGGGGGGGGAGGGGACATCCTGTGAATTCAATAGGGGATCTTGTATGATCATCTACCCAAGACAATGGCTATTAAGGGAAGATCTATGCCAGATAAATGAATTTTGTACAAGTGGTCACACACTATGTTTTGGCAGATGGGATATATCTTTGCAGTGTCATACGTATAACTGGGCAGACTGAATAGGCTGATCGGTCTTCATCTGCCACCCTGCCACCCTCTACTATGTTAACCTGCATGGGTGCTTCAGTGCTTCCAATCATTGATCAAACTCCTCACTCTGTCAAGGGAGGGGTAAGTTTTGTTGAGTTTAGAACCTCCAGTGGGTCAGAAAAGTTAACTCCTATGTTTATTTGTAACCACCTTTGAATCACTGTGGGTTGAAATTCCATATATAAAAGGCAAAAGGACGGTGATAGGAGTGTACTACCATCCGCCTCGCCAGGATGAGCAGGTAGACGCAGAAATGATAAAAGAAATCAGAGACGCAAACAAAATGGGCAATTTGATAATAATGGGTGACTTCAATTATCCAAATATAGACTGGGTAAATGTAACATTGGGACATACTAGAGAGGTACAATTCCTTGATGAAATCAAGGACAGTTTTATGGAGCAGCTGGTGCAGGAGCCGACGAGAGAAGGAAAAATTCTAGACTTGGTCCTTAGTGGAGCGCATGATCTGGTGAGGGACGTTATGGTACTGGGGCCGCTTGATAACAGTAATCATAATATGATCAGTTTTGATATCAACCTTGAACTAACTATACACAGGAAGTCAAATACGTTAGCGTTTAACTTTAAAAAAGGAGACTATGATAAAATGTGAAGAACTGTGAAAAAAAAAAAACTTGGGGGGCAACTGAGAGGGTAAAAACTGTACAACAGGCATGGAGACTGTTCAAAAATACCATCGTGGAGGCCCAGGCCAAACATATTCCACAAATTAGAAAAGAAAGACGGAAGTCCAAAAGACAGCCGGCGTGGTTGAAAAGTGAGTTGAAGAAAGCTATTAGGGCTAAAAGAAATGCCTTCAGAAAATGGAAGAAGGAACCGTCTGAAAACAACAAGAAGCAGCATAAGGAGTGTCAAAGCAAGTGCAAGGCGCAGATAAAGAAGGCCAAGAGGGATTACGAAAAAAAGATAGCATTAGAGGCAAAAAAACATAGCAAAAATTTTTTTCAGTATATTAAAAGCAGGAAAAAGAATCGGTTGGGCCGCTGGATGACCGAGGGATAAAAGGGGCAATCAAGGAAGATAAAGACATAGTGGAGAGATTGAATTAATTCTTTGCTTCGGTCTTCACCGAGGAAGATTTGGGTGGGATACCGGTGTCGGAAATGGTATTTCAAGCGGACGAGTCGGAGAAACTTACTGACTTCACGGTAAACCTGGAGGACGTAATGGGGCAGTTCAGCAAACTGAAGAGTAGCAAATCTCCTGGACCGGATGGTATTCATCCTAGAGTACTGATAGAACTGAAAAATTAGCTGGTGGAGCTACTGTTAGTGATATGCAATTTATCTTTAAAATCGAGCATGGTACCGGAAGATTGGAGGGTGGCCAATGTAACGCCCATTTTTTAAAAAGGTTCCAGGGGAGATCCGGGAAATTATAGACCGGTGAGTCTGACATCAGTGCCGGGGAAAATGGTAGAGGCTATTATCAAAAACAAAATTACAGAGCACATCCAAGGACATGGATTACTGAGCCGAAGTCAGCACGGCTTTTGTGTGGGGAAATCTTGCCTGACCAATTTACTTAAATTCTTTGAAGGCGTAAACAAACATGTGGACAAAGGGGAGCTGGTTGATATTTTGTATCTGGATTTTCAAAAGGCGTTTGACAAGGTACCTCATGAAAGGCTACAGAGGAAGTTGGAGGGTCATGGGATAGGAGGAAACGTCCTATTGTGGATTAAAAACTGGTTGAAGGATAGGAAACAGAGAGTGGGGTTAAATGGGCAGTATTCACAATGAAGAAGGGTAGTTAGTGGGGTTCCTCAGGGGTCTGTGCTAGGACCGCTGCTTTTTAATATATTTCAATCTTTTTTATTCAAATGGCAAACAACTCAGAAATTAACACCACAGACACTTCATTCCGTGTCCGGGAAAAAAAAAAAGACCATATTGTGTACAAAACATTTCCACAACCGTTTTCCTTTTTCCCCGTTTTGTTAACATTATTTCAACGGTATTGCCGCTTTTTCTTTTTCTTCCCCCTCCATCCCCACCTTTACCCCCCCCCCCTTTTCTTTAGAACTAAACTACTTTCCCACTAATCCTTCACATCAACAACATCTTTGATCTTATCTACTCCTCTTATTTAACGTATGTCCCACTAACTGTCTTTAAAGGTTCAAAAGTTCAAAAGGTAACTACGGGCTGCTGGGGTTAGTGTCGACCAAAAGGGAGTCCAGCACTTTTGGAATTTCTTCCCAGTCTCTGAGTCTAGGTTGTGAATCCCTTGCCGTTCTATTCTCATTAGGTGCAACATCTTGCTTCTCCATTGTTGTCTTGTGGGTGATTTGGCTGAGATCCATTCTGACAGAATGACATGCTTAGCTACGATGGTGGTTTTAAATACAAACTCTTTGAGCCCCCCAGGGCTGGGTATACTCAACCGTGGTTGGCCAAACAACAAAGTCGCCTCACACCTCCAAGACGTGTTCCATAACTGTGAGACATAGGTTGTAATGTTTCTCCAGAATTTCCAAACATTCCGGCAGGTCCAGAACATGTGTCCTAGCGTCGCTCCTTCTTTTCCACATTTTGGGCATGAGCCCCACGGGGACACACCCATATGAAAGGCTCTTCGAGGGGCTATGTATAGTCTCAATGCGAATTTATATTGTAATTCCCAATGGCTCGCTGCTTTAGTTAATTGCCTGATGGAGAGGATATGTGTTTGTAATTGTGAAGCTTGTATCCTGATCGGCAGGTCCTTATTCCATTGTTCAACTAGTCCTTTATAATCCAGTTCCGCTGCGGTATCTCGGATATGACGATGGTGATATGCGAGTGGGACTTTTTGTTGTGCCTCCATAGAAAATGCTGATGCCAGTTCTTCCTGAACGTCTTCTGCCAACCACTCCCATGGTAAGGTATCCACATAGTGTTTGAGCTGCTTATAATGAAATTCGTCTGTTGCTGCAAGGCCAAACTCTTTCTGCAGCTCCGAAAACGGTTTTATCTTACCCTCACGGTTGAGCACCTGTAGAAGGTATATCACTCCTTTATTTTTCCATCTGTGGAACACCGCATACATGTTTCCAGGTGCAAAACTTCTATTTCCACATATGGACCTAAATGGTGTCACTCTTGTTGAGAACTTATGTAACCGGCATATCCAGTTCCATGTGGCTTTGGCTGACGGCATTATCCACGAGTACCTTAAAACTTCTGGTATGGGGCCACCTCCCGCATGTAGGTAATTTGTGAAATGAGTCTCTGGCACCACTTGTAATTCCAAACTTGTGTTAGAAAAATCCTCTGTTCCACGGAACCAGTCGTTAATGTGGCGCATTCCACAAGCCACAGTCATATGTCGTATACTCAATAATCCCAGTCCTCCGTATTCCACCGGAGTTGTTAAGGTGGATATGGGCAAACGTGCCCTTCTCCCCTGCCAAAGGAATTTCTGTAAAGTTTTGTTCAAGGTCTTTTCATCTTTTTTCTTTAGGTAGAGTGGGATAGTTTGGAATACATATAACCATTTGGGTACTATGGTCGTGTTATAGAGGGCAATCCGTCCTAAGAGTGTTATGGGCAGTGATCTCCACATAGCCAGCTTCTCTTCAGTCTCTTTTAGTAACCTCCTAACGTTCTCTTTATAAAGCTCTCCCAGATCCGCAGGTAATTTAATTCCTAAGTATGTGATTGGTCTCTGAGTCCACGTTAAATGTTGCGGGCCTTTCCAGGTTCCCACTGCTTCTGCATTGACTGGGAGAACATGTGATTTAGTGTAGTTTAGTCTGAACCCTGAATATTCTCCAAACCTCTCTATCCCACTCAGTACCACCTCTAGAGAGCACTTGGGGTTGGTTAGAAATAGTAGTAGATAGTCTGCATACGCAAACACTTTCAGCCGGTGACCTGTCACCTCTATTCCCTGTATTTCTTTGTCTTGCATTAATTGTTTCAATAATGGTTCCACTGTTAGCACAAACAACAGTGGCGAGAGTGGGCACCCCTGCCTAGTGCCTCTTTGTATGGGGAATTCTTTCTCCTTCTGTCCATTTATGATCACACTGGCCCTGGGATCCGTGTATAAGGTTTTTATTGCTCTGGCAAACCACCCTGTTATGCCCACCGTTGCTAAAACCTGGAATAGGTAAGTCCAATTTACTTGATCAAACGCTTTTTCGGCATCTAGACTTATTACCCAAGCTGGAATATCTCTAACTTTACATGTTGCCATCGCCAGCAGTAGTTTCCTCACATTGTGGGCCGCTCTCCGGTTTCTAATAAATCCAACCTGCTCAGGACCGACAATGTCAGGTAGACACGCCGCCAGGTGATCTGCCATAATTTTTGCCAGTAATTTTATTTCGACATTTAATAATGATATTGGTCTATAAGACCCAGGTCTCTCTGGTGACTTTCCTACTTTTGGAATTAGTGTTACTAAAGCTGTGTTAGTAAAAGCTGGGAAGCGGCCTTCTTGAATCACCTCTTCAAAGTAGCCTAGTAGGTGTGTCAGGGCTTTAGGGGGCAGTAATTTGTAGTATTCCCCTGGAAGTCCGTCTGGACCTGGGGCTGATCGGAGTTTTTGTGTCTTAATTGCCTTTTGCAATTCTTTTAAAGTCAAGGGTGTATTTAAGTCTTCTACCTGTTGGTCTTGCATTTTTGGAAGTCTAGAGTTTTGGAGGTAGTTTATAAGTTCCTCCCCTTGTACACTCTCTTGGCTCTTATATAACGTGGCAAAATATTCTGTAAAAATTTGACCAATCTGCTTATGATCATTAGTCATTTTATCTGATTTATCTCTTAGGGTAGTCACTGCTCTAGGGCCTCCTTGGTTTTTGATTATATTTGCCAGTAATCGTCCTGTTTTGTTGCCAAACTTGTGCAATCTATATTTATAGAACAGTGCGGACCTACTTTCTTTCTCATGCAGTAATGAATTGAGTGCTATTTGTGTAGACTTTAAAGTGTCTAAGGTATCTTTTGACGGCCTCCGTGCGTGTGCTTTCTGTGCTTGAGTTTTTCCTCCAGCATCATGATTCCCGCTATTCTGCGTTTGTTTTGTTTGCTGCTATATGCAATAATGTCCCCTCTAAGGACGGCCTTTGAGGCCGTCCAAAATAGAATAGGCTGTGTTTGTGCATGTGTGATGTTGTTCTGTGTATATTCTTCCCATCTAACAGCAAGGTATTTTGCAAACTTTGGGTCTGAGTATAGATGTGTTGGAAATCTCCGTCCTCTACCCCTTTCTTTGTCTGCGTGTGTCTCAATTTCCACCCACACAAAAGCATGGTCCGACATTTCTTCTGGGCCTATTTCTGCTTTTACCATCTGTGGAAAGGCAGTATGTTCTACCAATATGTAGTCTAGGCGGGATTGTGAACCATGTGCTCTCGATTGGTGTGTGTATTCCTTATCTAGGGGGTGAAATATTCTCCATATGTCAATTAGGTTAAGTTCCCTTGTGAATAAGGTCATCTCTTTAGCCCTTTTCCCAGAATGGTGTGGTGAGGTACTGTTTGAGCAGTCTATCTGGGGATCAAGTACCAGATTAAAATCCCCTACCACTACCAGCTTCTCCTTTCCTTCTGTGATACACTTGCTTATTAATGTCCTTAAGAAGCTCGGCTTGTAGTTGTTTGGGCCGTAAAGGGCCACTAGTCTGAGTTCTAGACCTGGCAACCACACTTTTATTATGATGTATCGCCCATCTTTCCCAGTGGCCAGCAGTGTCGCCCTGTATGTTAATCCTTTACGAAAAAGTATTGCTATCCCTTCATTTTTCCCTTGCGCAGGCACTGCAAAAACTTCCCCCACCCACGTCCTTTTTAGCTTTTTGTGTTCTATGTCATTGAGGTGGGTCTCCTGAATGCATGCTATGTCTGCTTGATGTCTTTTCAGGGCAGTCAGTATTTTTGCCCGTTTGATTGGGGAGCTTATCCCCCCCCCCCCCCCCCCTATATTCCATGTTATTATTTTAACTGGCATGTTGCTTGCCCTGAGGGACCTTTATATACGTTTTCTCTTTTCCTTTTCTCTGTCTATTTCTTTTCTGTTGTGATGTGTGAAGGCATGTTCCTATCCCCCCTATCTCCCTTCCCTTCTCTTCCTCCCCCTTAAACTCCCTGGCTCCATCCTCTAGGTCTTGAAGACGGAATGTGGCGATCACTTATGCCCATGAGTCCATGCCCTTCTGTCCCATTGTTTAGTACGCTTGCTGTTGGTCTCGCGTCCCCAAGTTAGTTTTTTGCCTCACTCAGTGTTGATTAGTCCAGCTTCTCACACTGCCGCTGTTGCTGCCGCTGCTTCCTTGAATGACTTCCATTGGCCTCCAATTAAAATCCTTAATGTGGCTGGAAATTTCAATGAAAACCGTATGTCCTTCCTCGCTAAGGTTGCACATAACGGGTGAACTTGGCGCCTTTGCTGTTGTACCTCAGTAGAAAAATCTTGAAAAATTAAAACTCTGTTCCCCTCGTGTTTTAGAGAGTCTCGACGTATACGGAAGCCTTGCAGGATCTCCATCTTGTGTCGATAATTTAAGATTCTGGCCACTACCACTCTCGTTCGTGTATTATCTTCTGATTTCTGGCCAACTCTGTGTGCTCTTTCAATTATTAGTGGGCCTATGGTATCTGTGAGTGCCAGTTCTTTTGCAAGCCAATCTTCAAGCCAACACGTTAAGTTCCGTTGCGGAACCTTCTCTGCTAGTCCAACGATTCTTATGTTCCTTCTGGAACGATTTCCTAACTCTTCCAATTTTTCATGGCTCCCTTAGCTGCTTTGTGAGGTTTGCTATTTCAGGGCTGTAACCTCTGCTATCGTCCTCCAGGGCAGACACTCGGGTCTCCAGATCTCCCACTCTCGTCCCTATACCATCTGACTGCGCGGCCAGGGTCTCTAGCTTCTGTTCCATCTCAGCCCATTTGGGGTCCCATGCCCTTACCACTGCCGCGGTGAGCTGCAGGAGCTGTGCTTCAGAAAATCCTCCGGGTTGCGTTGCGTCAGCCTCTGCCATTTTGGATTGCTCGGGGCTGTCCGTCTTCACTTTCTCTGGCTTTTCTTTCTTTGATGATCTTTGTGCCATCATCCCAGATGTGTTCCTCAGGTATCTGTCCATATGACCCGTCAATATTGGATCTGGGTCTGCGAGAAATCGCTAATTGTCGGGCATGGGTCTCGGAGCTCCAGCAACTCGCTGCTGTTCAGCTCATGTCTCGCGTGATCTCCCCCTTTTAATATATTTATAAATGATTTAGAGATGGGAGTAACTAGCGAGGTAATTAAATTTGCTGATGACACAACGTTATTCAAAGTCGTTAACTCGCAACAGGATTGTGAAAAATCACAAGCGGACCTTACAAGACTGGGAAGCTAAATGGCAGATGACATTTAATGTGAGCAAGTGCAAGGTGATGCATGTGGGAAAAAAAGAACCCAAATTATAGCCACGTCATGCAAGGTTCCACGTTAGGAGTTACGGACCAAGAAAGGGATCTGGGTGTCGTCGATAATACACTGAAACCTTCTGCTCAGTGTGCTGCTGCGGCTAGGAAAGTGAATAGAATGTTGGGTATTATTAGGAAAGGTATGGAAAACAGGTGTGAGGATGTTATAATGCCGTTGTATCGCTCCATGGTGCGACTACACCTTGAGTATTGGGTTCAATTCTGGTCGCCGCATCTCAAGAAAGATATAGTAGAATTGGAATAGGTGCCGCAAAGGGCGACTAAAATGATAGCGGGGATGGGACGACTTCCCTATGAAGAAAAACTAAGGAGGCTAGGGCTTTTCAGCTTGGAGAAGAGATGGCTGAGGGGAGACATGATAGAGGTATATAAAATAATGAGTGGAGTGGAACAGGTGGATGTGAAGCATCTGTTCACGCTTTCCAAAAATACTAGGACTAGGGGGCATGCGATGAAACTACAGTGTAGTAAATTTAAAACAAATCAGAGAAAACCTCTCTTCACTCAACGCATAATTAAACTCTGGAATTCGTTGCTGGAGAACGTGGTGAAGGCGATTAGCTTAGCAGAGTTTAAAAAGGGGTTAGACGGTTTCCTAAAGGACAAGTCCATAAATCACTACTAAATGGACTTGGGAAAAATCCACAATTCCAGGAATAACATGTACATAATGTTTGTACGTTTGGGAAGCTTGTCAGGTGCCCTTGGCCTGGATTGGCCGCTGTCGTGGACAGGATGCTGGGCTCGATGGACCCTTGGTCTTTTCCCAGTGTGGCATTACTTATGTACCCCCAAGGAAATAGAAATATTTGTTCAAACCCCTATGGAAAATGGCAGCAGCTGAGTACTTCCCCCCCTCCTTAAACACATCCCAATCAAGAGACTGTTATGGAGGTTGCAGACCCCAGACTTGAAAGTATTACCTACCAGCTTAAAAAAAATTAACGAAATAACGAACTTTCGCAAATCTCTGAAAACATACCTCTTCAACATAGCCTATCCCGAAAACTCATAACTAAATTATAACACCTCAATACCTTAACCTTCCCTGAAACTCTTCTCTACATAATTGTTTGATCCTTGATCTTTTGCATTACCAAATGTATCTCTGCTATACTTGATTGTAACAAATGTATTTCTGCTATATTTGATTGTAACACCATATGTATCTGTTACCCTGTAATGGCATTGCCACAACAGACTATGTAAGCCACATTGAGCCTGCAAATAGGTGGGAAAATGTGGGATACAAATGCAATAAACAAACAGCCTGGCATATTATTACCTAAAAGCATTACAAAAAGAATCCCACAAGCCTACATCAGACACCATCACAGTAACTACAGAAATCACTTTCATCTGAGGAGCCCATTTTCTTTACCTAATCCCCAGATTAAACAGGTAAAATCTTCAGGGAACAAACCAATTAAATGAAAGTTTCAGTCCCATGCTCGCCTGTTTTCCTAAGGTTTCTTTTAGACTAGAGTAAAAGAGACCCAAACTGTTCACAGCACAATACTAAAATTCCCTCTCAGTCCCTCAAACCTGGAAAAATTAGGCAGGCGGAGCCTTCCACTTAGCCCAGTACTACTAGGTCGCTGCTCATTGGGACCTGGAGCAAGGAGGAGCATGGCTGAGGATTTGAGCCATCCAAATGGCCCATTTCTTATCAGAGAAGTTTCAAACAGGTACAGTGTCTCCAGCTAAAATATATCCAGAAATGAAAGACATTGCTAATTTTGGGATTTGTGGATAAGCAGCAGTATTGGTCTGACTGTTCAGTGTGTCAATTCTCTCCTGTTTCTGAACGCTATTGCATCCTCTTGTGGTTTGAGGAGTCTATTGTCCAGGAGTTGCCAACTGACTAAGGGGCTCATTTTGAAAGCATTTAGACTTACAAAGTTTCAAAGAGGCGTATTTTCAAAGCACTTAGAAGTTCCATAGTAACGTATGGAACTTTGTAAGTCTAAGTGCTTTGAAAATACGCCTCTGTCTAAAAGGATATTTTCAACCAGAATTGTCTCACTGCCCCTACCTGTCCCAATGAATTTTGCTTCTTGCAGTGTCCAATTTTACATTAAAACAAATGGGAAATGAGTGGCCTTTGACCATGCTCACTGGCAGATATCTGGAGAGTGGAGTTACAGTATACAATCTCTGGAGACTTTTTAAGGATTAAAAAAATATACAAGTCTGTGAGGCGGTATACAGAACACTGCCCCTCACCCTGAAAAAGGATCCCTCAGAGAGCCTAAGGCACCTTAAGGTTGCTAGTCCCCCCCAGGAGGAAGTGAGCCGGGAGGGGTGGAGTCAGAACCAGGAAGTATAAAAGGCAAAGCCAGGCTGAGGTTAGTGAGGTATAGGGAAGAAAAAGAATCAAAGTTTCAGCATATGACACTGCAACTTATGTTTAATGATTATGACCTGGTTGAGGTAAGCCACTTACGTTTCCTGTTTGAGATTTGCCAGCCTTGCTCTGAGGTCTGTCTGGAGCCAGACCCTAGCACACAGAAGAACCAAGAAGGACTTAGTCTGCCCCAGGTGCAGACACCAAAGGAGTGCATGGAGCAGTCGCATGGCACCCCCCCCCCCCCCCCGACATTACTTCCTGTTGACAGCTGTTCAACTATTCCATGCATCCCCAGGTGATCAGGATCATGTGCTTGGAGGAGGGGGATGTAGCGGTGACCCGCCTCGGGTAGCAGCCAACCTAGGTAGGCCACTGACAAGCTATGTTTGGACCATGGCAGCCCCACCAGCCAGAGGCCTGCTTAAGACTGCTTCTTTTTATTTATTTGTGTGTTGCATTTGTATCCCACATTTTCCCACCTCTTTACAGGCTCAATGTGGCTTAAATAGTACTGTAATCGGCATTAACCGATTCCGGTGTGAACAAATAAAAGGTGTGAGTAGTATCAAGGTACAGTGAGATACATGTATGGTAAAGACAATTGGGGAGAACTTAGGGAAAGGAAGAGTTAGGTTATGTCCATTACGATCATTAGCTACGTTGTGTCGCTTATGTCCAGGTTTTTTATGTTGAGGCGTTTTACCTTGTGTTGCTGGCCCTGTGATGTAACAGGCCTCAGGATTCAATTAATAACCACTTGTTTTCATTTATATCCCTTTGTCTGGCTGTGTTATTTCACTGGCCCACCCTCAACTCTCACTCGGGGTATCACAAAGTCATATATAATAATTTAAGGGCGATGCAATATAAGATCTGTTCGTGAGCTCATTTTTCTCCTTATAGAGCTTACAAGGCACATATCCTTGCTGCAGATACATGTGCCAAATGTGGACTTTCATGAATAAATTTGAGCCGTATGTTCTGGTCCTGTTCTCTTATGCAAAACATTTGGACTGAACTTTGTAATCACTTACCATGAGAAAAATTTTCAATATGATGTCCAAATCCAACTTTGGATGTTTTGCAGATGTCCACAAATCCAGTAGCGAACATTTTTGAACCTGAATTTTTTTTTTTTTTTAATGGCCATTTGCTAGACTTCGCTCAGTGGGCCTATCTTTTTGGACTATTTAAAAACAAAAGTTGAAGTGAAAAACGCACAAAATCAAACCATTGGGATTCAGGAGGAGCCAGCTTTCTTAGTAAACTGGCCACACAGACATCCCAGCAGAGCAGTAGGGCACCATAGGTGGTACTGCAGTGAACTTCACATAAATGCCCAGGTACACATCTTACCATTACCCCCTTATATTGTATGGTGAGCCCTCCAAAACCCACCAAAAGCCTACCGTACCCAACTGTACACCACTACAATAGACCTTATGCTTGAAAGTGTCACCTATATGTAGGTACAGTAGGTTTTTGGAGGGTTCACACTTTCCACCACAAGTATAACAGTTAGAATGGGTTACGGGCCTGGGTCCCTTTCCCCACAGTGCACTGCACCAACCAGTAAGCTTAGAGCCTGGTATGTACTGGTGTTTTTTAAAAACATTTGGGGGGGGGGGAGGGGGGTGGGGGTACATGCCTTAATCTCTCCAGTGGCCATTTAGGGCACCTTTTTCTGACTTAGTTGTGATCTAGCCCAAAACATCTTAAGTTTTAGCCATGCACATTTTTGCTTTGTTCCATTATGGCAGAAAAATGTCCCAAGTGTTAGGAACGCCCAAATCCTGCCCTCAACACTCCCCTGACATGCCCCCTTGTGATTTGGACACATTTCAGAAGAACTGCATAGAAATAAGTGTCAAAATGGGTTTAACAAACAGCGACTTGGACTTTGGGGAATAAATGTCCAAATGCCACTTTGTGCTGAATTTTTTTAATGAAATTTTATTGAGAAGAAATCAAAATATATCTGCATTTTAACTATTACAAACTTCTGATGCAAATAATCATCTCTTTACGCCCCCCCCCCCTTCCCCACCCCTGTGGTGACTAGTCAGAGCTTTGTGCTGTTTTTGGACATTTTTTTCTGTTTTGAAAATGAGCCCCCATATCTGCTAGGTCTGATTATATGTCCAAACCCACATGCCCATTTCTGACATGGACACTACATCTCCCTCTAATTCTAGATCACAAACATTTCTTCTGAGAAAAGCTCTCTTATTGGCTTGCAAATGTGTGTTCTACACTGGACAACACCCATGGTTCCTATTGTCTCTATGTGGAGAATACAAGTGACATCTTTACTAATCATGGAGCACCTGAGTGTACATTCTATAAACAATTTGAAATGGTGTCAAATTTCAAACTATTTGAGAACCTTATTGGATATCTCTCTCCCCAAAGCTTGACTTCTCGTCTCAACTGAAAGCTCCTGGTTATGGGCGAGGTAATTAAATTGCTGACAACAAAAAGTTATTCAAAGTTGTTAAATCGCAAGAGGATTATGCAAAATTACAAGAGGACCTTATGAGTCTGGGACACTGGGCATCTAAATGGCAGATGATATTTAATGTGAACACATGCAAAGTGATGCATGTGGGAAAGAGGAACCCGAATTATAGCTACGTAATGCAAGGTTCCACGTTAGGAGTCACTGACCAGGAAAGGGATCTAGGTGTCATCGTTGATGATATGTTGAAACCCTTTGCTCGGTGTGCTGCTGCAGCTAAGAAAGCAAATAGAATGTTAGGTATTATTAGGAAAGGAATGGAAAACAAAAATGAGGACATTATGCCTTTGAATCGCTCCATGGAGTGACTGCACTTCAAATATTGTGTTCAATTCTGGTCACCGCATCTCAAAAAAAAAAACAACAAAAAAAAAAAAAGATATAGTGGAATTAGAAAAAAGGTACAGAGAAGGGCAATGAAAATGATAAAAGGGATGGGATGACTTCCCTCCGAGGAAAGGCTAAAGCGGCTAGGGCTCCTCAGCTTGGAGAAAAGATAGCTGAGGGGAAATATGATAGAGGTCTATAAAATGAGTGGAATAGAACAGGTACGCGTGAATCACTTGTTTACTCTTTACAAACATACTAGGACTAGGGGGCATGCAATGAAGCTACAAAGTAGTAAATTTAAAACTAATTGGAGAAAATATTTCTTCAATCAACATGTAATTAAAATCTGGAATTTGTTGAGAGAATGTAGTAAAAACAGTTAGCTTAGCAGGGGTTATAAAAGGTTTGGATGGTCTCCTAAAGGAAAAGTCCATAGACAATTATTAAAATGGACTCGAGGAAAATCCACTGCTTATTTCTAGGATAAGCAGCATAAAACATACTGTAATGTTTCGGGATCTTGCAGGTACCTGTGACCTGGATTGGCCACTGTTGGAAACAGGATGCTGAGCCCTTCAATCTGTCCCAGTATGGTAGTACTTATGTAATACTTAATTTGATGTTCAATATGGCTAAGTGTTCCCTTTTCCTTGGCTTCTGTTATGGGAATGGGGGAGGGGGTGTAATGGAAGTGAATTTTAAAGATTGTTTTTCAACCCTGTCTGGACCGACCAGTGCACTCGGCACAGCTCTAACTAATTTGGTATGTGAAGGGGAGGATGGCACTTGTTTTTCCGGGCCCAGCTTGGCCACCTGGACTTTGGAAAGCATGTGACCACGTTCCCACAGTCCTAAATAGAGAAGCATTCTGTAACTTTCCATAGCTCTGAATATGCGCTCAGAGCCTAATAAAAAGGGAGGGCTTGTCACAGGGGGGTCGAGGTTCATCTGTGGGCAGACGTGTCGTGCAGAAGGTTTGGTTCCTGGTCAATAAGGAGACTCTAAGCTTTCGCCGCAACGGACCTCCCGGCTGATGAGATAAAAGCCCGAGCTTCCAGACCAGTGATGATTGTATGTATAGTGTAATTATTGTTTCTTTCCTGGTCTAAGAACTCTTTGCATTGCTTAGATGTAGAGACCACTGACGTAATGATTGTTTATACAGCTAACCATTGTGTATGTGCTAATCAATTGTATATATCTTAATCATTGTAGAATTTAGCTTCCCTAATAAAAGGTTTCATTTAATTATTACAAATCCAAAAGAATCCACGGTACTTATTAGGTAGTCTGTGTCAGTGAGACAGGCAGTAAATCCATAGCAGTTTTTTTTTTTTTTTTTTTTTTGGGGGGGGGGGGAATTTTGAGACTTCTTAATCTCTGTATGTTACTAAAATGTTGTTGTTCTTAGTAGCTGCTGGGTATAAGAGCCACTGTCTGCAGTCACTGTTCCTATTGTAGTTGCATTTTTGGTTATTTCTAATAAAAATAGATTTTTTAAAAAGTGGGGAAAGAATTGAGAGCATGGCTCATAGTATTCCAATCCATACTAGATAGATGTGTGATGACAGTAGTTTGGGGGGGAAAAGGAGGAAATATCTTTATCACATCACCCTTGTCTCTCCTGGAGGAAAGGAGAGACATGGGTGATAAGATACAGACATTCAAATTGAAAGGTATTAATATACAAACAATCGTTTTCCAGAAATGGGAAGGTGGTAGAGCTACACGACATGAATTGAGGTTGCAAGGGGGGCCAACTCAGGAATAACGACAGGAACTTTTTGAGAGGGTGGTAGGTGCCTGGAATGCCCTCCCCCAGGAGATGGAGATGAACAGTAATGGAATTAAAAAAATGAATGGAATAAAACACAAAGGAATCCTGTTTAGAAGGAATAAAACCAAACAAACTTAGTGTTGCTTAGATGGCAACTCTAGTAATTAGGAAGAATGGCTGGATAGATTTGGATGGGGCTGGAATTGGGCTTCAATGACAGCTTCAGTAGCTGGAGAAGATCAGTGCTGGGCAGACTTCTACAGCCTGTGTGCTGAAAATGGCAAGGATCAATCAAGATTATGTAGTATCACATCATACCTTATGCTATGAGTTTAACTTGTTGGGCAGATTGGATGGATCGTACGAGTCTTTATCTGATATAATCTACCATGTTGCTATATTATATGAATTTCCCAATTCTATGTTTCACTGTATTTAACTTTATATACTACAGAAGGTGGCAATCCTCCCATAGAAATACACTGGACCATTTGGGGGGGGGGGAGGGAGAAGGGGGGCTTATTTTTCTAGAACTCCCAAGTCCAGTTGGGCCCATTCTGGAATTTGATGTTTGTTTCTTTTTGTTTATGCCATTATCAGTTTATATATTACTTCATAGTTAATATAAGAGAGAAAAAAATTACAAATTCTATAACCACAATTGCCCGCAACAAAGAAAACAACAATACAAGACAAGAAAAAAAGGAAAACTGAAGGGAATCCAATCAGTGGAAGACAACTGCAGCCAATT
Source organism: Microcaecilia unicolor (assembly GCF_901765095.1). Classification (NCBI taxonomy): domain Eukaryota; kingdom Metazoa; phylum Chordata; class Amphibia; order Gymnophiona; family Siphonopidae; genus Microcaecilia; species Microcaecilia unicolor. The sequence continues at coordinate 305,686,860 of NC_044031.1, forward strand.
AAGCAGCATATCTGCGGCAGTAAGGAGCAAAGAGCAGCATAGATGGGGGGGTTCTCCGCTTTCTTAGTACCTATCTCATTTTAAGAAAATCTAGGAGCTTCTTGGGGGTTGAAGAACAAAAAGGAATTACCCTCATGGATAATAGAACAAGGAAATTTTAGGAAAAAGCTAGTACCAAGGACCAGAACTCAAGTCTCCTCTTCTGTGTCACTTTAGATAAGTCAGGACCATATAAATATAGTCAACCTCATAAACTGTTCCTGAAATGAATGAAGTTAAATAAAGCACATTATTCCAGTCCATTTTCAATGCAAAGGTCACCAACACAATCAGTGTCTGTGTAACAACCTCAAGGGACGTTTCCAAAAAGTTGTCAACATCAATAACTCATGGATTCTCTACTCTTCCGACTCCCTGAACCCCTCCAGATCTTCCAGGCAGCAAAAGATTTTGAGCTCTTGCAATAGGTGGAAAGAATTCTTCAGACATATGAAGTATGTCTTCAAACTTTTTCTGCACCATATCAAATCGGGGAAATCAAAGAAGGTTTAGGGAAATTCAAGAATTGCAAATTGTTCCTCCTCAACTGATCCTCCATATATTCATATTTCTGATGCACAAAGAGAGAGCAGAGATCTTAACTTATGCTTCCCTGAGACTTGACCATTGGTTATCTAATTCATGGGAATAGTCCTCAGTTTTCTGTGCCACAAAATTAACTTTAGCCACTACTTTATTAACCTCATTGTAGTTCAGGAACTGTTGCTCTCCTGAATGGCCTCCCAAATGACATCCAATGTCACAACAACAGGTTTTAAAGTCTCCCTCACGGTTACTGGAAGTAAAAAGGGCTCACTCTCCCCAGCTCCCTTAGTACTCAAATGGAAGTTCCGGAGAACCTTATTGAGTTACAGCCAGTATAGGTCTAGACTGCTCATTAATGCAATTGCTTCCGAGCCCCTGAAGTGCTGCTCTCTGATCAGGGCTCGGAGAAACCCCTCTCTATGCTGCCCTCTGCTCCTTACTGCCGCAGAGGCATCGAAGCAAAAGCTGCTGCTGGAACACGGAGTTTAAAATTCATCCAACTTTGCCTGCTGATGCACCGGGGTCTGACCGCCAACCAAGGGGTAGGTTTTGTCTTCCTTCCCTCACCCTTTCCCCATATCAAAAGGAGAAAGAGAAACAGTACTAAGCAAAGTGACAGGAGAATACAAGAGCTCACATCAGCATGACCACTCCCAATGCCATCTTGCCTCCAACTACTGATTATATGTTTTTTAAACTGTTTTTTCCCCACCCATTTCTGGTAAATTCCGTTGTCCGCCCCACCCCCCCAGGACAGGTATTTAACCCCTTTTGTACAATTCTTTTCAACTTCCATTGACTGGGAATAACAAATTCTAGTGCTTTTAGGCTCAAGTTCAAACCACAATACTAGCCAAAAATGTCCAATTCCATTCTTTGGTCTCTACATTCCAAGTATTTTCAGAATAGGTAGGTATCTATTTTATTAGAAATGTTCTGCTACCATTTGCATGGAGGTAGGTTGCCTATTGTTTATATGTATATGTTGGACATGACCTTATTTGCATTGCATTGGACATGATTGCATTGCCTGTAGCAGTTTACATTGTGCCTTTTAAAAAAGGCAGGAAGTGCCTTTGGATTACAAATCTTAGTCTTCCTGCAGTGGCTCTGTCAGACTTTTCCTGAGCACATGTCCCAGTTCCCTATACCTTATGGGACTTTTCTTATTGGTTGGCCCATGTCCCTATGTATGCTGGGCTTTAGTAGCCTGACGCTTCTCTCTCCATTGGGGCTGAGAGTGTCTACAGCATGCTTTTCTGAGATCTGTAAACTGACCTGTACCTTGCTGCATACTCTCCCTTCAATTCAAGCTACAGTAAAATACCAAGTTTTTGCAGCATCTATTCTTCAGCCAGTGCTGAAAGCTCCCAGTTTATCTCTGCAGTGTGAGAGCTGGGGAATGGAATCTGCAGGGCAGACACACTGGTTCATCACTTCAGAACTGCAAGTTATTTTCTTTTGTTTGAATTTGCATCAAAAGAAGATTTGGTTCAAGAGTTCTGAGTCTTCACAGTGATGTTTTATACTCTGGTTGACTGCATGCTAATCTCCTGAGTAGAGAGACCCTATCAGGAGAGGAAGCAGAACAAGAAAAAGGCACTCCTCCAGTCTGTGGAATTCGCCTCCATTAGACTAGTGGACTATAAAAGTCTCCTTCAGTTTCCAAGGCTTTTTAAAGCTTGCTTGTTTACTGAAGCTTGTTACTGAATGTACTGGCTGCTTTTCTTAAGATGACCACTATCTTTTATATGCAGAATGACTATCTTACTGGTATAAAGGAATCTATTTCCTTGTGATTAAGGGTAGTTAGTTAATTGTTTTTTTTTAATCATAGTTTCTGCTATACCCGAGTATAATATATGTAAACCATTGTGGCTGTACCACAGAAAAGGCAATATATCAAATCCATGACCCTTTACTTTCTGTCTTATTTGTGTGTTGTGTATGATTTATTGTTACCAACCTAGTACGTAGGATAGTTCTGGCTATAAATTTAAGTAAATAAAACGGTAAAATATTTATCCTTAGCATCCTGCTGTACTAAATAAGGTCATCAGTGTTGCCGCTCTCACTTCTCTAAACTCTCTGAATATGGTAAGCTGTTTCCCATCTCACCCCGGTGACCTGTTCACTTTCAGTTCTGCCAGCTCCACATGACCTCTGCTGTGAAGGCTGTGCTAAAAGTGCACTGTGCAAGCCCTGCTCAGAGGCAGGGATCTCACTTCCAGGGCTCCGCTCCGGCAGAATAAAGCCCCAACCTCAGCCAATGCCCAAATGCAGAGCGGCTCACTGGGAAACCAGTACAGTAAACTGTGCAGTGCTTTAGTGCAGCAGTTTGCTTGAGATTTTCCTGTGCTAGTCTTAACCCAACTTAGAACATTTCATGAGAAGAACGGTTAAAAAAAAAAAAAAAAAAAAAACTTAGGGGGGCAACTGAGAGAGTAAAAACTGTACAACAGGCGTGGACGCTGTTCAAAAATATCATACCAGGCCATACATATTCCGCGAATTAGAAAAGAAAGACAGAACTCCAAAAGACAGCCGGCCTGGTTGAAAAGTGAGGTGAAGGAAGCTATTAGGGCTAAAAGAAACGCCTTCAGAAAATGGAAGAAGGAACCGTCTGAAAATAACAAGAAGCAGCATAAGGAGTGTCAAAGCAAATGCAAGGCGCAGATAAAGAAGGCCAAGAGGAATTACGAAAAAAAGATAGCATTAGAGGCAAAAAAACATAGTAAAAAATTTTTTCGGTATATTAAAAGCAGGAAGCCGGCAAAAGAATCGGTTGGGCCGCTGGATGACCGAGGGGTAAAAGGGGCGATCAAGGAAGACAAAGACATAGCGGAGAGACTGAATGAATTCTTTGCTTCGGTCTTCACCGAGGAAGATTTGGGTGGGATACCGGTGTCGGAAATGGTATTTCAAGCGGACGAGTCGGAGAAGCTTTCTGACTTCACGGTAAACCTGGAGGACGTAATGGGGCAGTTCGGCAAACTGAAGAGTAGCAAATCTCCTGGACCGGATGGTATTCATCCTAGAGTACTGATAGAACTGAAAAATGAGCTTGCGGAGCTACTGCTAGTGATATGCAACTTATCCTTAAAATCGAGCGTGGTACCGGAAGATTGGAGGGTGGCCAATGTAACGCCCATTTTTAAGGCTCCAGGGGAGATCCAGGAAATTATAGACCGGTGAGTCTGACGTCGGTGCCGGGGAAAATGGTAGAGGCTGTTATTAAAAACAAAATTACAGAGCACATCCGAGGACATGGATTACTGAGACCGAGTCAGCACGGCTTTTGTGTGGGGAAATCTTGCCTGACCAATTTACTTCAATTCTTTGAAGGAGTAAACAAACATATGGACAAAGGGGAGCCGGTTGATATTGTGTATCTGGATTTTCAAAAGGCGTTTGACAAGGTACCTCATGAAAGGCTACAGAGGAAATTGTAGGGTCATGGGATAGGAGGAAATGTCCTATTGTGGATTAAAAACTGGTTGAAGGATAGGAAACAGAGAGTGGGGTTAAATGGGCAGTATTCACAATGGAGAAGGGTAGTTAGTGGGGTTCCTCAGGGGTCTGTGCTAGGACCGCTGCGGGGGGGGGGGGGGGTCTGAAATATTATAGGCTGCAGAAAGTAGAGCCGTGTTTCTATGTGCCCTCCAAAATAAGCGTAACCAGATTAATCAGGGAAATACTTCTTGTAATTTGGCCTTGGCACACACACAAAGCAACAGAGTCAAATCCTAAATTTGTCACAGTGCCTTTCCCTTTCCTAAACTTTAGATAAAGCATGGTTTAAAATCACTCAACGTTCCATTGCTTTTTCTGAAGTTAAAATAGCTTCATTACAGAAACAAATATATGTAATCCTGTGTGGACTTGAAGCATTTAATTATTTGGGTTTATTTACTGCCCTTTTTTTTTTTTTAAGGAATTCACTCAAAGCGGTGTACAGTAAGAATAAATCAATGGTGAGCAATAGGCAATTACAGCAGTAAAAATATTTGAATAATGATACAAAGTATGGTATACTACTTACAATGTCAACACAATACATAATAGAACATTTTAATTGATAGTGAAGGGTATAAGCAAAGATGGAACATATAGGTAAGACAGTAAGAGGAGTTAGAAAATAAGATGACTAGTTTAAAGAAAGTTGCACATGAGATCAGAGATAGTTAGAAAATAAGATGACTAGTTTAAAGAAAGTTGCACATGAGATCAGAGATAGTTAAATATTATCCCAGCTAGGGTAGGAGTGGATAAACATGTCCTGCTGCAGTATGTGCATCCTGAGTACTCCTTGTGTGTGTGAGCGACACTAACGAGTTAGTTACTTCTTCTATTAAAGGCCTGGTTGAAGAGCCAAGCTTTCATCGGCTTCCTGAAGTAGAGATAGTCTTGTGTTAAGCGGAGCCTTTCAGGCAGTGCATTCCACAGTGTGGGGGCTACTCTGGAGCCTCTCAGCTGCTAATCCTCTCAGATATTAGGAGGCAGGAGCAATGCACGTTCACTCCTGCCTTGTGCCTGCCATCTTGGAATTCCTGTATTTGACAGTTAACTCCATGCAGTACAACACTTGGGATCAGGCTGCCAAATAAACATCAGGTGCCACCATTTTCCCCAAGTTGTCAGCACAAGGTAGGAGCAAATGGGCATTACTCCTCCCTCCCAAGATTGGAGGTGTGTACAGGGGGATTCGTTGAGGATCAGAGGGGTTCTGAGGGTATTGGAGGAACCTACTTGGGCCCCATCATATTTTTAATGAGGGGGAAGGGGGATTTCAAGGGGCCACCAGGGAAATCTTTCAAGATGAGTTGAGGGGTCTGAGGTCCAGGGGTCAGGACCACCGGGGACATATTGGGGGCGGGGAGTATCAGGAAGACAGGGGTGGTGCAGTGAAAGGTGTTTGGGGGGAAAGAATCAGGGGAGGGGGCACACGGGGTCATCTGAGGTGGCCCTTTTGCTCCCTGATGTGTCTATGCTTGCTCTGATCTGGTGTGTAGATTCAGCGTTAAAGGAAAAGTAAACACTGCAAAGTTTCAGGGCAGCTTTTTTTCATTGGGAGCAATTTGTTTGGTTCTTTTGCTTGCACTTTGCATGCCCAGTGTGTGGTCATTTTGTACTGAGCTAGAAATAAGTAATGCCATACTGGGAAAAGACCAAGGGTCCATCGAGCCCAGCATCTTGTCCACGACAGCGGCCAATCCAGACCAAGGGCACCTGGCAAGCTTCCCAAACGTACAAACATTCTATACATGTTATTCCTGGGATTTTTGATTTTTCCAAGTCCGTTTAGTAGCGGTTTATGGACTTGTCCTTTAGGAAACCGTCCAACCCCTTTTTAAACTCTGCTAAGCTAACCGCCGTCACCACATTTTCCGGCAATGAATTCCAGAGTTTAATTACACGTTGGGTGAAGAAAAATTTTCTCCGATTTGTTTTAAATTTACTACACTGTAGTTTAATCGCATGCCCCCTAGTCCTAGTATTTTTGGAAAGCGTGAACAGACGCTTCACATCCACCTGTTCCACTCCACTCATTATTTTATATACCTCTATCATGTCTCCCCTGAGCCGTCTCTTCTCCAAGCTGAATAGCCCTAGCCTCCTTAGTCTTTCTTCATAGGGAAGTCGTCCCATCCCCGCTATCATTTTAGTCGCCCTTTGCTGCACCTTTTCCAATTCTACTATATCTTTCTTGAGATGCGGCGACCAGAATTGAACACAATACTCAATGTGCGGTCGCACCATGGAGCGATACAACTGCATTATAACATCCTCACACCTGTTTTCCATATCTTTCCTAATAATACCCAACATTCTATTCGCTTTCCTAGCCGCAGCAGCACACTGAGCAGAAGGTTTCAGTGTGTTTTCGACGACAACACCCAGATCCCTTTCTTGGTCCATAACACCTAACGTGGAACCTTGCATGACGTAGCTATAATTCGGGTTCTTTTTTCCCACATGCATCACCTTGCACTTGCTCACATTAAACGTCATCTGCCATTTAGCCGCCCAGTCTCCCAGTCTCGTAAGGTCCTCTTGTAATTTTTCACAATCCTGTTGCAAGTTAACGACTTTGAATAACTTTGTGTCATCAGCAAATTTAATTACCTCGCTAGTTACTCCCATCTCCAGATCATTTATAAATGTTAAAAAGCAGCAGTCCCAGCACAGACCCCTACTATCTACCCATCTCCATTTAGAATACTGACCATTTTACCCTACTCTTGTTTTCTTTTAACCAGATTTTAATCTGCATTAGGACACCACCTCCTATCCCATGACTTGGAGTCTTTCATTACACTTGTGCCCTTCTCTGAAATTTTCACCCTTTTTTTTTTTGATGGGCAGTATATACTACACTTAATCATTCCAATTGCTGTAATAAAATCTTAATAACTGTATCAAATGCAACCTGAAGATCCAGCGCAATAAATCACACCTTCTCTGCCTTGATCCAACCCTATATTCCTAACCAGCATAAAAAGCATACAAATAGCCATGTTGGGGTCAGACCAATGGTCCATCTAGCTCAGTATCCTATTTCTAATAGTGGCCAATCCAAGTCACGAGTACCTGGCAGAAACCCAAATAGTAACATTCCATGCTACCAATCCCAGGGCAAGCAGTAGCTTCCCTCACCTCTCAATAGCAGACTATGGACTTTTCTTCCAGGAACTTGTCCAAGCCCAGATATGCTAACTGCTGTTACCACGTCCTCCAGCAACGAGTTCCAGAGCTTAACTATTTGCATGAAAAAAATATTTCCTCCTATGTGTTTTAAAAAGGATTACCATGTAACTTCATCGAGTACCTCCTAGTCACTGTACTTTTTGAAAGAGTAAAAAAGTCAATTCACTTCTACATCACTCAGGATTCTGTAGTCCTCAACCATATCCTCCCCCCCCCCCCCCTCCAAGCCATCTTTTCCAAGCTGAAGAGCACTAACCACTTTAGCCTTTCCTCACATGAGAGGAGTTCCATCCCCTTTATCATTTTGATCGCTTTTGTTTGAACCTTTTCTTATTTCGCTATATCTTTGAGATATGACGATCAGAACTGAATGCAATACTCAAGGTGAGGTCACAGCATTGAGCAATACGTAGGCGTTGCAGTATTCTTGGTCTTCTTCACCATCCTTTAATTCCTAGCATCCTGTTTGCTTTTTTGGCCACTGCCACATACTGGACAGATTTCAGTGTATTGCCTACAATGACACCTAGATCATTTTCTTGGGTGCTGACTCCCAAGATGGACTCTAGCATCAGGTAACTATGATTTGGATTATTCTTCCCAATGTGTATCATTTAGGGTCTGTTTATTAAGCCACTTAGATGCCCAGTCTTCCAATTTCATACGGTCTTTCTGCATTTTTTCATAATCCACATGTGTTTTGACAACTTTGAATACTTTTGTGTCATCTGCAAATTTAGTCACCTCATTTGTTCCGCTTTCCAGATCATTTATAAAATGTTAAATAGCACTGCTCCCAGTACAAATCCGTTCGGCACTCCACTATTCACCCTCCTCCACTGAAAACAAAAATGGTCATTTAACCCTACCCTCTGTTTTCTGTCCAATAACTAATTCCTAATCCACAACAGAACACTGCCTCCTATCCCATGACTTTTTTATTTGCTCAGGAGTCTTTCATGAGGAACTTTGTCAAAAGCTTTCTGAAAAATCTAGATACACTGCATCGACCTGTTTATTCATGCCTTCAAAGAAATGAAGCAAAGTGGTGAGGCAAGATTTCCCTTGGCTAAATCCATGCAGACTCTGTCCTATTAAAACCATGTCCATCTCTGTGTTCCATAATCTTATTCTTTACATTGTTTCCAAAAGGCACTGAAAAAAAGCAGGAGCAAACATTCCATGGGCCTCGAGCTCATCCTGGAGGTGGGGATGATAACCGTTTCCTGGGGTTCAAGCTCACCTCTGGATCCACTGGGGACTGTGTAATTCTTACCCCAACTGAAGTTTCTACCAAGGCAGCTGTAACTGGTGCATAGGGGCACTGGCGAGTACTTGTAACATTAAACCCTAAAATCACCTTTCTTTACCATATTTGGGCACTACAGACTCAGCAAGGGTATGTTGAAATAGATCCAGCTGAGGACACAGGACAGGTGGAGCAGTCCTGTTCCACCCATTTTTGATCCCAGCTCAGAATCTTATCAGCAGTACTACAGGACAAGTAAAGCAGGCAGCAATCGGCACCAAAGTCCCTAATGAGCTGGGACCACATGGCACACTGGACAAGAGAACAGACCTGCCAGGACCTCCTGTCTGTAACGCAAAGATGAACATGGATGAAGCTAAAGGCACCGTTTTACAGGCGCCAGGTTTCATATCCAAGAATTAGCAAAATTAAACTAGGAATTTCCAGGCTGGAGGTCATTCGATGGACAATGTCAAAAGACAGAATTTCAATGACTGAAACCTTCTTCCTGTCCCTGATCTCCCTCTTCAGCCCTTTACCTAGCATGCTTTTCTGCAACGCGATGAATCTGATTGGATTAGAAGAGATACATGTAATGGCTAGGTAGACTTTTGAGAGCCATTATTCATTGCTGAAAAATGAGCTATGTAAACGTTTACTTTTCGGGACCTGCTGGGTAATTGCGACCCGGACTGGCCACTTTAGGAGACCGGATGTTAAGTTTGATGAACCTTGGTGTCTCTCAGCAATGTTTTCCTTATGTTTTTATAATTAAATCCAAGTGAATTTGTCTTATATAATCTGATAGGGGTTTTTTTTTTTGCTTGAGAATAAAGCCAGGCTGGTATTGTATTGCTCTAGTCCCTGTGCCTGGTGCAGAGCCTGGGTATTTTCAGATCTCTGCTACCTGCCTGCTGAATCAAGAGAGCACAAGGAGAAACCAAAGAAGTGAAGGATGCAGCTGAAACAAAAACACATTTCTAAGGACCATGCTGGTCCTGGAGAAAACTGAAGCGTATGCAGGCTTAAGAATTTTTGAAAGGACCAACCACAAAGATAGATAAATTGTAATACACAGTGTCAAGATCTCATAAGTCCCACATCCCAAGAACAGATGTGTGTGATGATCTTGAAACCTTTCAACAAGATTTCACAAACCTTCAAGGGCTCCTGAACAAAAACAAGTGAGAGAAAACCAGAACATACACAGATTAAAAATCCCAGCTTACTTTCTATCCCCTCAAAGTGCAGCTTTTCCATGCCAAGTCTCTGCCCATCTATAGACAGGAAGCATATCATCCTATCATATTCTGTTCTAAGGCAAAATGATACACCAGGCACCAACATTTAGAGGTAGATGCACTAAACGTTTTTCATCGTTAAATGAGCCCTCAGGGAAGAATTTCCTATCCTTTCCATGCACTTAAGCCTATTTTCCGACGACAGTAGCAGCTAACGAAAACGGAATGGAGATGAGCAATTAGTGTGAAAACCCCATTGAAACGACATGCACTAACCTTTTCCGATTGCCTTTACGCAGGAAAAAGGCAGGAAAACTAACGAGAGGTCTGGACCTCTCGTTAGGACAGCTCCATGGCAGGAAAAAGTGTTAAGTGAAAAAATAAACAAACTTTGAGCCAATCCCAGCGCATTAGCAGAGCTAAAAGCGCTGTGATTGGTCCAAAGGACGTCAGAAAACACAAAAAAAAAATAAAAATAAAAAAAGGATCAGGAGGGGGCAAGGGCGCTCATCAGGAGCGTCCTGTACGGACGGCCTTGCCCCCCCCCCCCCGCTGCTCCCCACTTTCCGCCGCTCCCCCCACCCCAAAAAAGCAAAATTCAAGCAGCCCCTGCCCCCCTCCCTTCCTCACTACTCTCACCTCAGCTCCGCCTCCCGACATCCTCCGTCCTGTGCCCCGCCCCCTTTTGGGGTCGTCGCCGCCATTCCCCTCCTCCATCGGGCCCCCCTCCCTCTTACCGGGCCCGTGCAGCGCCTCTCTCCTCTGTCCGAAGGCGCTGCACGGGCAAGAAGAAAGCCTGATGCCTGCCTTCGCCCAGCTTCTACGGCGCGTCTTTCTCCTGCTGGGCCCGCCCCTTTCTGACGTCGGTAACCTACGTAGGTTACCGACGTCAGAAAGGGGCGGGCCCAGCAGGAGAAAGACGCGCCGTAGAAGCTGGGCGAAGGCAGGCATCAGGCTTTCTTCTTGCCCGTGCAGCGCCTTCGGACAGAGGAGAGAGGCGCTGCACGGGCCCGGTAAGAGGGAGGGGGGCCCAAGACGGAGGATGTCGGGAGGCGGAGCTGAGGTGAGAGTAGTGAGGAAGGGAGGGGGGCAGGGGCTTCTAGAAGTTTGCTTTTTCGGGGTGGGGGGAGCGGCGGAAAGTGGGGAGGGGGCAGGGGCTGCTAGAATTTTGCTTTTTCGGGGTGGGGGGAGCGGCGGAAAGTGGGGAGCAGCGGGGGGGGGGCAAGGCCGTCTGTACAGGACGCTCCTGATGAGCGCCCTTGCCCCCTCCCGACCCTTTTTTTTATTTTTGTTTTTATTTGGGAGCCATGTGCTTGCGATTTGACTGTGTTTTGACTGTTTGTGGCATGCGCAGAGCAGCTAACATAACGCTTGGCTGCTCTGCGCATGATTTGGGGGCCGATTAACGATGTGTATTGTGATTCTTTGATACATTGTACGTTTCACTACCGATCTCAGCATGTGTGACTTTTTTTTTTTGTGCATTTTTCGTTATTTTAAAATCGTTAGGGACTTTAACGATTTAGATTTTTTTACGTTTGGTTGCTGCATCTGCCTCTTAACCTGGCCATCTGGAAATGCTACATCAGCAGGCTTTCAGAAACCATAACAGAAGAACTTCTGATAAGAGGTGTAAATAAACAGGCTGTCCTTCTAGGGAAAACTAAACTTTATCTCTGCTCTGTCCAAGTTAACCTATAATGAAAGGCAGAAGCCATAAACTCAAACTCCTTGACTTGTACAAGATTTTTTTTGAGCAAGGGAAGGTGGGGAGGGACCATTCCCTTGTTCACAAGGGTCCTTACATCTCCAATAACTGCTTTTGCTAAGTACTATCTATTGGGTTAACCCAAATGAAGGTGGAACAGCCTGAAAAGGAGGCTGTTTTTTCCAGTGGGTACTAGAAAGCTGCAAAGAATCAGCAAATGCCTCTGTCTTTGGGAGTTACCTCCACAGGTTCAGGCTTTGATTTTTTTTTTTTGTTTAGTCTGTGAAAGACTGGCTGGCAGGTCTTGTCACCTGCTGAATGCAATTCAGAAGCTGAGAAGAAAAGAATATTCTGGAATGTGAAGGAGGTCTGGAAACGTTCTAGAAAAAAAACAAAAACAATTTCTATGTTGTAGAGAAGAATTATTATTTTGTTTCTATTTTGTCCAGTTGCTGTAATTGATTATTTAAAACAGTGGTAGTACAAACAGGAACAGAGTGTATATCAGTTCCTCAAGACAAACAAAACCCCCCAAATTAATCTGTTTGAACATGTAGATAGTAAGGGTAAAGGGCCATGGATTTGTTATACCACCTTTCTGTGATACAACCAAATCCTATATAATAATTCTCACCTCCAACGTTCTAATGTGCCTGGTACCGTGGCGCCCTTGGAGGTGGTCTGCTAGGCAGTTTAGAATGTACTGACGTCAGTGATGTCACTGACAGCTGATTCCAAGGCAAGGGGAGGAGTAGGGACCCCTGCCTACGAAACAGCTGTCAGTGCCCCCCCTCGGTGCAACACCCAAGCCCCTGCCCTGTAAAACCGCGAGCCAGGCAGGGGGAGGAGTAGGGAAACACGCGGAGCGTTTCCCTACTCCTCCCCCTGCCTACCAATCAGTGCCCCCCCCCCTCGGCACAACACCCAAGCCCCTCCGCCCCAGCGCAGCACCCAAGCCCCTACCCCCCCTCAACGCATCACCCAAGACCCTCCCCCCGGCGCATCACCCAAGACCCTACCCCCCCCCTCCCCCCTCTTGGGCACATCAACTCCCTCGCCACACACAGCCACCAATACTAACACTGTCCGGCCGCTGCTGCTTCTCCTGTGGAGCAGCAGTGGCCGGTACAAAAAGAAAAAAGCCAAAAAAAGATTTTTAACCTGAAACGCGGCTCCATAGACAGCCATCTGGCATTGGCTGTCGTCACTGCAGCCACTCCTCCTCTCCCCTCCACGTCACTGTCCCTGCAGGAAGACCCCGGAGGAGCGCAGTGTTTCAGGTTTAAAATCTTTTTTTTTTGGCTTTTTTCTTTTTGTACCAGCCGCTGCAGCGGCTGGACAGAGTTAGTATTGGCGGCTGCAGGTGGCGAGGGGGTTGATGTGCCGAGGGGGGGAGGGGAGGGTCGCTGGACATGGATGCCTGCAGGGAGGCAGGGGAGGTGGGGAGGGGGTCCTGAGACCAGATGGGTGGCTGCAGGGAAGGGCAGGGGAGACAGAAGGGACGCTGCAGGGGGGGCAGGGGGAGAGGAGGATCACTGGACATGGGTGGCAAGGGGAAAGGAGAAGAGGGTTGCTGGACATGGGTGGCTGCAGGGGGAGCAGGGGAGAGAGGAGGGTCGCTGCACATGCGTGGCTGCAGGGGCAGAGGAGGGTTGGTGGGGAGGGGGTCCTGAGACCAGATGGGTGGCTGCAGGGGGGGCAGGGGAGACAGGAAGGACACTGCAGGGGGGGGATTACCTTGCTAGCGCCCGTTTCATTGCCTACCGAAACGGGCCTTTTATACTAGTAATAAATAACATTGATTTTGTACTTTTGGGTTGCTTTGGTTATGTGTTTCAAGGTATTTTCTGCAGTCTTCCAGCTCTATTCCATTCCTAGCATCCTTCTACCACCAGAACAGTAGGGGTGTAAGCACTGCAATGGTAGGGATGCTACAAGATAGGGCTGAGGTATATTAGCAGAGCTTTGGGTTGGGGGAGGGGAGGGGAAGGTCTCAACACTGAAACAACAGGAGTACTGCATGTCATGACTGAGGGGCATTAGCATAGCTGTGTGTAGTTTTTTTTTTTTTTTTTTTGGGGGGGGGGGGGGGGGGGTCCAAGTACTGGAATGGGAGGACAGCACTGAGGTACGTTGACCAAGCTGCGTTGGGAAGAGTCTCAAAAGTAGAACAGGAGGGAAGGGTGCAAGACATGCCTAGGGTGTATTGGCAGAGCTCTGCCTTCTTCAGCAATTCTTGATTTTATTCCATGGTGCTACTGCAGTGATTTGAGATACATTAAACGCACAGCTAGAGTGTCAGACAGGATATCACACACATCGATATGCAAAATGGCTACATCTACAGAAGTTCTTTAAAATTGACTTTTATTAACAGAAGCTGAATACAGCTGGTAGAATATCTCCATCTGCCTGAAATGCAGTGCAGCAGAGAACACCAAGCTACAAGGGTTTTGGAGACATTTGGTGGCTCATTTTCAGAGTTACATAAGTTACAATGAGGCTCATTTTCAAAGCACTTAGACTTACAAAGTTCCATCGATTTCTATGTAATTTTGTAAGTCTAAGTACTTTGAAAATTTGCCTCTATGTAACTTTGTAAGTCTATGTGCTTTGAAAATGAGCACCTTCGTTATTTAGGGATAACGGCTGGACAGCAACTCAGACTGACACCTGAAAGTGGATCGGTACTGGGATATGATGAATCTAAGAAAGTATTTATTTACAGAAAGAGTGGTGAAGCATGGAATGGCCTTCTAGTGGAGATGGGGACTGTGTCAGAGTTTAAGAAAGCATGGAACAAGCATGTGGGATCCCTTAGGAAAAGGAGGAGTTAAGGATTATGGAGGATGGGCAGACTGGATGGGTCATTTGGCCTTTATCTGACATCATATTTCTAAGTTTCTCATAGGGTAGGAAACTGTAAGAACCAAAGTTTTGTGGCCATGATATATGAAGTCGGTGACATGGCTGCTATGGGGGGGGGGGGGGGGGGGGGGGGGATTTTTAGGTGACTTTGGATTCTTTTGGCTATACTTTATTATTTGGCACTTGAATTGTACTGGGATTGCTTTCTCTTTATGTTATTATTGCCACTTGTTCTTATTCACCAATAAAAATGGTTACACATAAAGTGGACTTAAATACTCTGGTGACTCAATATAACAGTCCTTGGGGGTGCAAAAAATCTGACCGCGTTGTACATGAGGCCGCATTGTAAGGAGGAACCCTTTCTGCTTTGAATTAAAGTTAACTATATGGAAAAACACCTAACACCAAGCTCACGAGACACATTTGCTTAAGGCCTGTCTTTAGCACATCCAGCGCATTTAGTTTTTCTTTGATCGTCCTACTGCTTTTGTTTACCTTTAGAAGACATTTGTTAGTGCGGTGCTTCAGCAAATTATTGTACACTAGTAAAAAAAAGGCCTGTTTCTGAAAGAAATGAAACGGGGTCTAGGAAAATGATGATCTAATTGCAATTATGTTGTTAAGGGAACCATTACCAAAAATCAGGGTATATAATGAGTAATATTGCGTTTTTTAGAAATTTGTCTGTATAGTATTTTAAAAATTAGAGAGTAAGCAGAACGTAAATAGCTTTAATTGCAAACATAATGCTGGTTTAGATTTTTTAAATTTCTTTATAAACAATATTTTTGTGTGCAAACTTTGTCACAATAGGGGAAAAGCTTGTTCAGGACCATCTATAACTTTAACAATTGCATCACAAGACTTACAAACTCGTGAAAATGCAACATACAGTTGTCCATGTGTAAAACACTGGTTCTGGTAGGAAAATGCCAACTTTTTCAAATGTTTGTCCTTGTGACATTGTTATTGCAAAAGCCAATTTCACAGCAAATTGTTTTCTCCATCCACCCATGTCCAGCAACCCTCCTCTCCTCTCCCCTGCCCTCCCCTCCATCCACCCATACCCAGCGATTCTCTTCTCTCCCCTGCCTCCCCTCCAACCACCCAGCGATTCTCCTCTCTCCCCTGATTACCTCCGTCAAAGTGGCCACGTCATTGAAAGCCCTGCCCGTCTCTAGCCTTCCCTTCAAGTTCGTTCCCTCAGAGTCCCGCCCTTGTGGAAAGAGGCAATGACATCAGAAGGCGGGACTCTGAGGGAACGAACTTGAAGGGAAGGCTAGAGACGGGCAGGGCTTTCAATGACGTGGCCGCTTCGACGGAGGTAATCAGGGGAGAGAGGAGAATCGCTGGGCGGCACAGGCAAACAAAGGCAGTGGTGGGAGGTAGACGTCAGGCAAGCAGGCTTCTACTGCGGGAGAGTGACTTCAGGACAGTGGCGTAGCCAGACAGCCAATTTTGGGTGGGCCTGAGCCTAAAGTTGGTGAGCACAAATCTCTGCCCCGCCATTCCTCCACCTCAAAATATAAATACTTTAGCTAATGAGGATCCTCAAGCTCTGTTAGCTGAAGACTTTCTCCGAAGGCAGCCAGAACTCCCTTTTACCAAGCTTGGCAGGCAGCAGAAATGTCCCTAAGCCACTAATGCCAGCATTACATGCGTGCTTAGTAGTCGGTGGCTCAAGGATGCTGTCGCTGACTGGAGAGTTTGGTAGAAGGGAATTCTGGCTGCCTCTGGAGGAGGTTCTCAGCTGGGGATGCTTGGGGTTCCCCACCAGTTATAAAGGAAGGGTCAGGGCCAGTGTTAGACATGCTATGGCCCAGGTCAGAAAATAAAGGAGGGCACTTTTTCTGATCCCCTCTCCTCCCTGCCTCCCCTGCCAATACTAATCACACTGACAGACCGTCACCAAATACAGACCAAGGGGATCACAAATTAGAAATTAAAATATTTACACAAACATTGAATTGAGAATCCCAAGAAGTTAAACTTAACATGTACTACAACACTGGAGAAATAACAACAGAAATGCATTTCCTTTCTATTGAACACAATGCAAAGACAATTGCTATGCACATTTCCGAAAGCTAATATATTCCATTTAAAACATTCAAAATAAAATGCTTTTTTTCTACCTTTGTTGTCTGGATGTTTTATTTTTCCATTATGTTGGTTCCAATTTCCTGTCTGTCATCTACTAATTCTCCTTCAAGCGGCTGCTGTACATTTGTCTTCTCTCTGCTGTCTGTTCCCTCACTACACCTAGTTCTGTCCTCTCATTTTTTTTCTTTTCCGCCTCCGTCAACTCAAATTTGACCCTCTCTCTCATCCTTCTCCTCCTTTTTACTTTTCAGCTACCTATCAGATTTCTCTCTTCTTCTTTCGCCCACTAGCTCTCTCATTTCCCATCTCACTCCTTCCCCAGGCTTCCATTCCCTTCCATCTTTAATCTATTCTCCATTACCATATTTCTACCCTCTGTAATCACTATCATCTCATCCATTTTCTTGCCACCCTTCTCCTCCCCTTCCTGGCCTCTCCCACATGGTTCCACCATTCCCAGCGTCTTCCTCCCTCCACCTTTCTAGCCCAGCATCTGCTCTCTTTCTTCCATCCCCACCTTTGTAGCCTGATATATCCTGTCCTGTTCCCCATGGTCCAGCATATCTCCTTCTTTCTTCCCTCAATCCCATTGTCTGGCATCTCTCCATCATTTTCATCTGCTCCTGGATCCATCTTCTTCTCTTCCCCTCTCCACCTGTGCATCTCTTCCTGCCTCTCATCCAATCCCATGTCCTAATCCCCCCCCCTTGTACCCCAGAGCCAACTTCTCTCTTCCCCCTCCCTCCCACCCACGCAGCATTCATGCCCTTCCTCCGCCATGTCCAATATTTTTGCCTCAATCTCACTGTCCACCATTTCTCTCTCTCCCCCTCCTTTGTGCCCCAGGTCCAACATTTCTCTCTTCCACCCCCCTCCCTCATGCAGCATCTCTCCCTTCTTCACTTCCAGTGCCCCCCCCCCCCCAGTCCAGCACTTTTCTCCCCTTCCCCTCCTCCAACCAGTCCAGCACTTTTCTCCCTTCTCTGCCTCCAGTCTCCGATCTGGCACCTCCACTTTTTTTCCTCCCTGCTTCTAATGCAGTCTGCAACTTACAGCATTGGAACTACCGGCAGCGATTCGCACACACAGGCTCGCACAAGTCGCACCTCGCAGTAGCTCCGGAGTTCCCGCCACGTCCCGTCCTAATAGGAAGTTGCGTCATTGAGGGCGTGCCGCATGACGCGTCAGTGAGGGCTTGACGTGTCAGAGCGAACGCCGGAGCCGGCCTGTGCTGCGAGTTTGAATCGCTGCTGGGTAGCGCCAATCCTGTAATTTGGAAGCACCGCGGCAGAAACAGGGAGGCAAAAAAGAGAAGTGCCAGATCTGTGGGAGTGGAGGGAAGGGATCATGGGTGGTTGGGGTGCGCTATTCCTGGGTGGGCCTTGGGCTTAAGTGAGTGGGCCTGGGCCCACCCAGGTCCACCCGTGGCTACGCCCCTGCTTCAGGAGATGGTTACGAACGCAGTGAGACACATTGGAATGTTGCAGGAGCAAATTATTATATTAGATTGTGACAAAATGTGCACATGAACAGGAAGAACAGACAGTTTTATTGCTAGCATAGCACATGTGTGGACCCTGTGCTAACTGCCAATTTAACTCAGTAAGATCTGAAGAGGCTGGACTATAAATTGGGGTCCACAGGCTGTTCAGGTTGTATGCAGGTCCGCGTTCAATTGAAGCGCATTATATCAAGTGACCAGTGTTATTTAGAAACAGAATAAAATAAATGAGACATGCTTTATAGAAACTCATCCGATTGCTTTAGTGTGTTGTAAATAGGATTTGTATTTGTTGTTTTTCCTCTCCCTCCCACTTCTCTGATATTATATGTCCAGGTGACATAACCCTTCCACTTCTCCAGACCTTCATGTGAGCCCTCTTGGTGTCTCAGAGGAGCAAACAGGGGTTCCCCAGGCTACAGCACACAGTAACCCTGCAGTAGAATTGTGCAATAGATCTCAAACACACAGCTGTCTAATGTAACAGCCATGCAAAACTTTTGCTACCCAATGTAGTAACCACTGGTGGAACACAAAAACTGTGCACCAACATGAAAACACACACTGGACACATTTACATTTGAGTCTGTGCTAGTTCAACTTAATGTCATGCAAGATCTCCACTTGACTCTAGTGAAGACCCCACGCTCCCCACTCTCTCCTCTCTGACTCCTCAAGCCCCCCACCCCAGACACATGTTTATCTTGTTGGGCAGACTGGATGGACCATTCAGGTCTTTATCTGCCGTCATTTACCATGTTACCCTCCCAGCACTCCTGATGCTCCAAGTTCCAAACTTCCCTTCCCCAACTCCCACAAACATCCCAGGTGGCCTGTGGCCACTGGACCCCTTAACTCCTCCCCCTGAAGATTTTTTTCCTGTTGGCTCACGTGGCTCCTTGTACCCCGTGCCCTCTCTCCCGCAAAAAAAATATAATAAGGGCCCATGTGGATCCCCTCAGAGTCCCTCCAATACTGGGAGACGGGAACTATACCTATGTTACTCCCATCTTTGCACTGCCATCTTGGAAACGGTGGCACCTGATCTGTAGTGTTCAGGAGGCAGGTGCGATGTCCCTTATTTGGCAGAATGGCTCCTGAATCGTTTCCTTATATATATATATATATTTTTTTTTTTTTTTTTTACATACTATCTTTTTCCAAGATGGCTGCACAAAGGCAGGAGCGAATGGACATCGCATCTGCCTCCTGAACACTACAGATGTGTGTGGGGTGGGGTCCTCAGGCACCCAGTATATTTATTGTGGGAGAGAGGTAAGGGGTGCAAGGGGCCACCAGGGCCATTTCTGTCCCAAGAGTCAAGGGGGGGGGGGCAAAAACAGGGAAGGGGGGTTCAATTAAGTCACCTGAGATGAAGTGCTACGCTTCACCTCAGATGATGCTTTTGCACGTGGCTGCATCTTTGTCAGCCCTGAGTTGGCATACAGATCAAATTATTAGGAGAAAGTTCAAAACTGTGCTAAGTTTCAGGGCAGTTTCCTACATTGGGAAAAATGTGTTTAATTCAGTCCTTTGCATGCCCTACCCCTTAGTGTCGTGGTTTTACTCAAGACTTTCGGCAGTTCACTGTGGTGCCACCTCCTGCGTCCCCTATCCCCTCAAGGTATCGGCTCTGCAATATCCCTGATTACTAGCAGCCCACACAGGCTGACAACTTGTGGCCTAGTGGCTGACAAGGAGTGGCCTAGTGGTTAGCGCAGTGGTCTTGATATCCAGAGATGGCCGGTTCAAATCCCACTGCTGCTCCTTGTGATCTTGGGCAAGTCACTTAACCCTCCATTGCCTCAGGTACAAATTTAAGTTGTGAGCCCTCCTGGGACAGAGAAATAGCCAGAGTACCTGATTGTAACTCACCTTGAGCTACTACTGAAAAAGGTGTGAGCAAAGTATAAGTATAAAAAAATAAATAAATAAAACTTGGCTTCCCTTGAGGCACTGCTCCAAAAATATTCTTTTTTTTTTTCCTTATCTAACAACAATGATCCTTATGTGCTTCCAATGCATACAGCTTTGGGCAGTCATCTCTGGAGCAAAAGCTTTGATACAAAGAATGTAATACTCCTAATGCATATCTTCCCACGAAAAGCCTAATGAATACCCTACTAAGGCCGGGTATACGGATGAAGCGATAGGAAGTTACTGTGTCTCTTGCCCAAGGACACACACACAGGGACAAAATGTCCCAACTCCTAGCACTATAATCACTACTGGACCAGTATTTTCTCCCTTTATTGAGAGAGTAACGTGGATGCTCTATTAGTTCACATGAACATATCAAAATAAAGGTTAACAAGTGCTATTTGTTTTCTTTATTTATTTATTTTATTTATTTATTGCACTTGTATCCCACATTTTCCCACCTATTTGCAGGCTCAATGTGGCTTACACAAACGTGTTATGGCATTGCCATTCCAGGGTAGAAGATACATTTGGTGTTACAAGGATCAAGGATAACAAAGATACGGTCAGTGTTACAAAATATCAGGATAACAAAGAGAATTATTCAAACAGTTGTATAAGAAGAATTTCAGGGAGGATTGGAGTGGTGAAGTGTTGTAATTACGCTATGGATTCTCGGGGTAGGCTTTGTTGAAGAGGTAGGTTTTCAGAGATTTGCGAAAGTTATTTATTTCGTTAATTGTTTTCAAGCTAGTTGGTAGTGTATTCCACAGCTGTGTGCTTATGTAAGAAAAGCTGGTCGCATGTGTTAGTTTGTATTTTACTCCTTTGCAGTTGGGAAAGGGTAGATTAAGAAATGTGTGGGCAGATTTTTTGGCATTTCTGGGAAGGAGGTCTATAAGGTCTAGTATGTAGGACGGGGCATCTCCATGGATAATTTTATGAACAATCGTGCAGATCTTGAACGTGGTGCGTTCTTTCAGTGGGAGCCAATGTAATTTTTTTCGTAGGGGTTTTGCACTGTCATATTTTGTTTTTCCAAAAATGAGTCTGGCTGCGGTATTCTGGGCTGTTTGGAGCTTCTTGATAGTCTGTTCTTTGCAGCCGGCAAAGAGTGTGTTACAATAGTCTAGGTGGCTTTAATTAAACTAACGTAATAAATATTTTTATTAGCTTCTGGGAGCTAGCGCAACCCCTTCCTCCAGTCAGAACATAATGAGCAAAAGACATCGTTACCATAAGTGAATCATAGAGGAGGGGGAGTTTGGAGACCACCAGAAGGTGACTTGCAGTAGCTGTAAAACATCTTTTTTATTTGCCGATTTATTACTTTTTATGTATTTAGGTTTTGCTTACTTATCGTCGATCTTTTCTTGTGAGAATGCGTCCCTTTCCTATCAGATTTTTGGCGTTTTCCTTTTCTTGATTTTATGACTTTAACTTGATTGTAAACCACTTTAATCCATTTTTTGTGACAATATCTTTATTGAATCAAGGAATCAATAACATCAGAGACACAAATTAAACGATGGAGTGAAACTGATTCTAGACCCAAACTTTTTCTTTTTGAAACAGTACTAAAACCATATAACCCCTCCACCCACCCTATCCCTCTATTTTGACCTAGGATGAACAGTCATATGAAAGCATTCTTAGTAGAATCCACTGTTGTGTACAAAGAAACATATCTTGACCATAAGTCTTGATATTGATGTTGTCCTGGAGAGGCTGAAAATCTAAGGGAGGCTGATAACCAGTCTGACATTTCCCACATATGATTATGCCAAGTAGCTAGAGATGGAGGTTCAGAGTCAGCCCAGGATTGTAAAATACATTTTGTTTTAGCAAGGAGGGTGGCTGACAAAACAAATCTACACTTCATATCCCCCAGCCCCTCCTGCCGCAGCAGGGTTGTACTCCCCAGCAGCACCACCAAGACCAGTTAAAAGAAAACTGCAGTGTCGATTCAATAACCCTCAGGGCCCCAGACCAAAAGGAAGACAGCGTATGGCATTCCATGAAAGAGTATAAAAAGGTTCCTGGGAATGCCTTACACTTCACACAGGTGTCATCCTCCCACAAACCCATAACTTTCCCCTTTTGTCTAGTGATATGTACTCTATGCAATATCTTAAAACTGAATGTCCTGCAAAGCCGCGTAAGGAGTCACTGTGTAAAGATCCTCAAACTCAGCCCCCAACTGAACCTCTGAAATGTCCTCCATGATATCTGAACTCCAATTCCTTGCCAGTTGCTCTAAATATGTGGCTTTCCTAGAATCCCTGATTAATTGATACCACTGAGATAATTTATTTAGGGTGGCCGGAAGACGCAAAAAAAAAACAAAAACCTGATCAGCGTGCAAAAAAGCCACCCAGGCTCCCTGTCGACGTTCTGCAACCAGAACATAATCCTGTACTTGAAGGTAGGCAAAAAATTGGGAATGAGAAATTGTCCATGCAAGTTGAACCTGATTGAGGGATGCTTTAATCCATTTTATTAGCTAAGCGATATAGTATTATTACTACATTTGTACCCGCGCTTTCCCACATAATGCAGGCTCAAACATAAAAAGGATGAATTAGAAAGCCTAGGTCTATATATAATTTTGTACTATTGTATTGTTAAATAATCTCGAAGATTGGAAGGGAGGGAGTTCGATGGAGGGTGTAGGGGAGGTAGAGAGGAGGGTGGGAGGGTATTATAAAACTGGATTAAAAATATGAAGTACACAAGGTGACTATGGTGGGGCCGATGACACCATACGATATTCCATGTATATTATTTAATGCCGTGTTGGGCTCACTTGGAATAAGATGTAATGAGCCGAGTTATGTATGTTCTGTGTTATATTCTTTTTGCTCAATAAAGACTTCTAAAAATTAAAAAAAATAATAATAATCTCAAAGATTTAAAAAAAAAAAAAAAAAAAAGCCCAAGTCTAGTTCAGTGATAGGAAGGCAGGTTATAAATCATTTCACATAAAATACATAAATGAGTTATTTGCTGCATTTGTACCCCACATTTTCCCACCTATTTGTAGGCTCTATGTGGCTTACATTATATTGCAAAAAGTATAATTATGAACAGAGTAAGAGGTTTGTTCTAATTTAACATATTACTGTGTAAGAAAAAAATGTGACTGATCATTGTAACCTAAAAAGTCTTACATTCCTGGATTGCTTTCAGCATCCTGATCACAAGAATTGAGGCTCACTTCATTCAAGTGGAGTGGAGGAGTAGCCTAGTGGTTAGTGCAGCGGACTTTGATCCTGGGGAACTGGGTTCAATTCCCACTGCAGCTCTCTGTGACTGTTGGCAAATCACTTAGCCCTCCATTGCCCCAGGTACAAAATAAGTGCCTGTATATATGTAAACCGCTTTGAATGTAGTTGCAAAATACCACAGAGAGGCGGTATATCAAGTCCCATTTCCCTTCCCAAGCTTTTTACAAGGGAGCTCTGATTTATCACAAAGTTTTTCTTTTTCAAAGAAATTTAGTGGGAGCAAAATTCCACTACTGAATCCAAGATAGAGATTAGATCCCTTCCAGTCCCATACCTCCATAAACTCCAAAGAGGGGAGAAAAACACAGAGGCAGGTGCAGCCTTGGAGATTAATCCAGTGGTTCCCAAACCTGGTCCTAGAGGCACCCCAGCCAGTTAGGTTTTCAGGATACCCACAATGAACATTCATGAGAGAGATTTGTATGTGCTGTCTCCACTGCATGCAAATCTCTCTCATGAATATTCATTGGATATCCTGAAAACCTGAGTGGCTGGGGTGCCTCCAGGACCAGGTTTGGGAACCGTCTGGATTAACCAATTAAGAGGTCCTTTTACTAAGCTGCAGTAAGAAGTGGCCTGCAGTAGTGTGGATGCTGAAACTGACATGTGCTGGGCTTTTTAATTATTATTTTTTTTAACAGTGGCTGGGAAAAAGGGCGTTTTTCGAAGAGGGCTGTAAATGGCCATAAGTTGCGGGTGGCTATTTACTGCCTAAGCCCTCACCACCACCCATTGACCTAGTGCTACCCCTGTGATAGTACCAATTTGACACGCACTAACTGCGCTTAGCCCTTCCACTGCTTAGTAAACGGACCCCTTCTTGAGCAGTAAGGTTAATGACCAGGCTCCCTTTAGTCAGATGCAGGAGCAACAGGGCTCTGGTGCTCTGATAGGGGGACTACATTCTAGTCATACAGGCATGAACACATAAGCGAGGGTGTCACTCATCTCGCCCAACCCGAAATCCCGCCCGCCGTGACCCCAAGCTCGGCCCGTCTAGCGTCGGGCACAAATCTCCCGGGACAGGGGTAGACACCTTGCACAGCTCGGTTTTTATTCATTCTGTACCGATCTCTCAAGAGAGGGCCAGACTCACCTTCCAGTGGTTTTTTTTTATTTATTCACTCACTACCGATCTCCTGTCAGTCTCGTTTTCAAGGCTCCAGGGCATGACAGGATATAGAGCTCACACGCTGCAGGTTTAAACTTAAGGAGAGATAAGGACAAAAAAAATCCGACGGATCTACCCGATTAAAGCTCTGCCACTAGCAGAAAGTGAAATCTGTATTTCTAGAAGTGGGCTGGACCCCTTACCACTACCCTCTGTGCGGATGAGAAACCACCATGCACAGCAAGCTTCAACACCGTGGTAATTGGCAGCACGGTGCCCTGCTTCACCTTCAAACGAAACGGGTCCATCTAGTAATTTTCTCTTATTTCTCCCAGTCACAAACAAGACCTTTCTTGCTTTTTATCTAGGGCAACCTCCAGCATCATGTCTCCCCGAACAATAACGCACCAAAATAAAACGTAAATAGCTCAGCCCTTGCCCAAGGGGGTTACTTCCCGATTTGCAATACTACAAAAGGAGACATTAGCAAATCCAGCCGCCGCCTCCTTCTCCTCCTCCCTTACCACAAGCATAAACCCTACCCATAGTAAATAGGAGCACAGAGCATGCTTACGAGTGGTTTGCTTTTTTTCTTTTTCCATCCTAATCTCGTGTTCAGAAATCACAAGCAAGGGAGAAGGGAGAGCCGCCACCTCCCCCCCACTCTTTCTCAAGAGCGCACTCGGGAGAGGAGGAGGATCTGGATGGTATCCTTTCTGCAAAAGCTTCGAGCCCGTGCAACACCCTCCTTCCTCCAAACCCTAGTATAACGTCTCATTCAGGGTCTTACCTGCGAGTCCTCTCCTGGGACAGGTAATCGGAATGGAAGAAGGTAGAACGCTACAGCTGAGCCCCTGCCTCTGAATATCTAACAGAAGACTGTCAGGTGCGGTTGTTGCTGCTCCTTCCAGCGGGTTTTTTTTCCCCCCTCTGCTGGTTGGCTCTTCTTCCTTGCTCTTTCTTGTGCTTTTCTCCTATATTCGGCACACGCCCCTGTCATGACATCATGGAGTGGGCGGGGCTGAACGTCAGCCTCGCCTTTCGTGTTCTCACTGCTGTGTTGTTGGGTCTTCTTTCTGATTCCCCCTTTCTCTTTAGCATCTGCCCTCGAATCAGGGCTCATGGTATTTCAATTTTTTGGCACTAGACACACACGGGTTTAAGCATACTATCTGTACATAACTATTTATTTACATAATACCATAGGAGTTAACTTTTCAAAAAAAGATAGAAGCTAAACCCAACACAAATTACTCCTACTTGCCCACGGTGAAGGGGTTTGCTCAATAGGAGGGTGGGGGTGTCACGTGCCCACAGAGCTGGCACAGACGAATGAAAATACAGCCTTTCACTTGCTACAGTACATGATGGGTTCAAATCCCAGGACAGATGCAGGGAAATAATCAGGACCAGACCAACACAAGCAGTTGTGTTTTTCACTCCTGGCCTGTTTTTCAGCCTACTAACTTAGGTAATTACTTATGCAAATTAACAGAAATACCAAGTTACCCATTTCCAGGTTAGAGACTTTATTCACCAGTCCTCTAACCCATTGCTGCCCGACCCCCGCCACAGGTAATCTCCTCCATCCCCACCCACCTACCCACCCTTGATGCACTGCATTACACCTGGCTGCACAGTCACCTTGAGACACCCCCCCCCCCCCCCAAGAAAGTCAGATTCTATAAGCAGTGAAACTACTGGTAAAAGTAACAGTAAATGTATTCTTTCATACTCTGCTAAATAAAAAATTTAAAAAGATACACATTTCCAAAAAGCAAACATCCATGAGCAGCATAGCCCCTTTCCTTTCCCTCTCATCCATGAGCAGCATGCCCCCATCTCCTCTCCATCCCTTTCTATCCCATGAGCTCTATTTCCCCTTTTCCCTTCCCCCTCTTCATGTACATCCACCTTGCTCATTCCCACCCACTTCGCCCCATGCACATCTTCATCCATCCACCTCCCCTCCAACCCTGGGTGCCCGCCCCAAACGTAGCTCAATACATCCTGGTGGTCTAGTGGCCTCTTAGGGGCAGGAAAGATCCCCACTCTTTCCTACCCGCTGTCGCTAATCCTCTCATTGCCACTGGTTTTTTTTAATGGCTGCCAAGACTTCAAGCGGTGGCCTTGTGAGACTGCCGCTTGAAGTCTCGGCAGCCATTTTAAACAAACGGTGGCAGCAAGAGGATCAGCAGACTAAACTGCCAGGGTGTATTGAGGTACATTCAGGGAGGGCACCCTGAGGCTTTGGAAAGAGAAGACAAGGCTTGACTCACCTTCACTTCTGCAGGATCTGAGTCTATCCCCGCTAACACTGCTCCCGTGCAGCTCTCTATTTTGAACTTACACCCCAAAAGCAGTATGGGAGGTGTAGTGCCTGATCAGTGCTGCAAATCCCATAATGCACCAGGATGAGGTGATCAGAAATCCAGACCATTCCAAAATCTCCAGCCTGGAACTAAATAACTTGGCATCTCTGAATGAGGCTCTACAATAAGTCTTTGCACATTGCTTCGCATACCCCTACTGGTCATCCTGGCAATGCTATTTTAAGGGCTATTTTAAGGGCTGCAGAGCTGTCAAGCTACTTAGTTTCAGGCTGGGAATTTTTGGGGCAGTCTGGATTTCTGACCACCCCAGCAAGGTGCATTATGGGACTTGCAGCACTGATTTCAATGGACAGGATCAGGCACTACAAATCCAATGATGCTTTGGGATGTAACTTCAAAACCAGAACTGGTGAAAAAGTCTCGGGGCTAGAGCTGGGTACATTGCATCTCTGGGTCCTTCCTATACAAGGAGGTTTGATAACAGGAGACAGCAAGAGCCTATCTGGCCCAATATGTGGGCTGAAGCTAGTAGGCGGAGCTTATAGCCATATCAATTTCATTGTTTTGGGTGTACCAAGATGGCGGTAGCTGCATTGAGGATAATTAAAACCTTCTTGGGTGGAGACTGGCTTAATCCTTGTGACATCATGCCTTCTCCTGTTATCAAACCTCCTTGGTCCCATAGTACAACAGCATGAGGTTGTTAGAAATCCAGGACTGTACTAAAATTTCCCTCCTAGAACTGGGTAATTTCCATCTCTGGGGCTGGGTGGACAAGCTGATGTGAGGCGCTGGGAGGGAGTCCCCTTCAGGCCATACAAAAGCAGGAGCAGTGGTAGCATTGTGTTTGCTTCTTCCTATGAATCTCTGAACTCAGCAGCACACCTCATTGCTGACTTATGACAAGGACATGAGACCATAGTACCCCAGGATACCCCTTTTCTGTGAGTCTCATCCACTGTTTCAGGTTCTTCCAGTGATGTAGCTACTTAAACCTAGTATAGACACAGGGTAAAAGGTTTGAGATTAATGAAAACAATTTCTCTGGTAAGTTAAGGCCCTGGAGTAGGTATTTATGGTAAATGATCTCTATCAGAGAGAACTGATGAGTTAAATTGCTTTTAAGGTTGTGAGAATGGAGAACAAAACCACCATTATAAGAATAAATGTAACCTGTTATAAATTCAAGGCTACTTATATTCCTGCTATTTCTGCATTATTAAAAGTGAGCTATCGTAGGAAGCAAAGTTGCAGATCTGTTAAAGAGGGGAAGACTCAAGAAAAATGTCAGGCAGTATTTTTTTCATGGAGAGAGTGGTGGTGGATGCTTGGAATGCCCTCCCACGGAAGGTGGTGGAGATAAAAACGGTAACAGAATTAAAAAATGCATGGGATAAACATAAAGGAATCCTATACAGAAGGAATAGATCCTCAGAAGCTTAGCAGAGATTGGGTAGCAGCACCGTGTATCTTGTTGGGCTGCCGTCATCTAGTTACTATGTAAGAGATCAACTGAATTATTACCACTGGCTTTCATGGGGTGGAGAATCTATATGTGAAATCTATTGAACAAATAGTAGACACCACCACACAAAAAACATTACAGAGAAATAACATTTCATCAACATAAGAATTTGTTCCAATTTTAATCATGCTCTTATGCTGAATAAACTCCCTCTTATCCATTTCCTTCCCTCTATGCCCATCAATACAGCCAACTTTTCAATAATCTCCAACAACTTTCCTCATCCCCCCTCTCCAAAAGTATTGGGTCTGCAGATGTCATGGTCTTGAAATTATAAGTGTAACTTGTTTAAAATCATTCTCCTCACACTGGTGGGCAGGGACTGAATATAAGCCTCCCAGCTGGACCAGAATATTATTTTGTAACTTTTAAAGGAGAGGCAGGCATCCCTGGCACCTAATCTTGTGACAGTGTAGAAGGCATTTCTCCGTTGCCAACAGGATGGAGTACCCTGTGTTCAATGTTGCATAAGACATTTTTTTCACTACTATACAGGTCTTACTCAATAGTAGCCACTCCTCTTTATATAAAGAATCACATATTGTTATACAGCCAAACAACAGCCCTAAAGGGGATACCATTGTATAACTCCCCGTTAAAGCTTCCAGGTATCGCATTATGTTCAACCAGAATCATTTTATCTTTGGACAACCTCACAGGGCACGGAAGAGCATGCCCCCTACAGTCCTATACTTAAAACAAACTGGAGTAGGAACACAGCCCTCCCTGTGCATCTGTACTTATGAGAAATATGCTCTCGTGATGGTACAAAAATGACTTTATTGCAAAGCTGTGTTACAAGTTAACGCAGGAGTCTGAAGTAGCAGCTGAAGCATCTCCCTAGTAGTTAATCTTCCTCCCAACTCTGCATCCCAGGCATAAATGAATGTACTATGATCTTTTGGTGAAACAATTTTGCATAATGTCTTATGGATCTCATCTCAGAGGTGGATATAGGACGAGGTCAACTCTCCACAATAAATTCTGAAATCTTGCTGTTGCCCCTACAAAGAAACTGACTTTTTGTAAATCATGCTAAAAAGTGTCAGCACGTGGGTTTTCCATGTGGCTGTGGCCACTTTTACCGCATATGTTTATTTAATGTCCATGCACTAATTTCCCAATTAGCATATGGCCGTTACCATGGGAGCCCTTACTGATACCTATTTTGTTGGCGCTAAGGGCTCCCATACTAACTCCGCTGTAAGTGAGTAGCGTGCAGCAATGTGCCCAAGCTACCCAATTAGTGCAGGGCATGTCTACTTAGTCACACCTCCTGCGCTGAAAAATAACACCTATTTTTTGCATGGGATTAGTGCATTTTCAGAAAGCTTTGGATAAAATTCCTCATGAGAGACTCCCGAGAAAATGAAAGAGTCATGGAATAGGAGGCAAGGTTCTGGTGTGGATTAGGAATTGGTTATTGGACAGAAAACAGAGGGTAGAGTTAAATGGTAATTTCTCTCAATGGAGGAAGGTGAACAGTGGAGTGTCGCAGGGATCTGTACTGGGACTGGTGCTATTTAAGATATTTATAAATGATATGGAAATCGGAACGAGTGAGGTGATTAAATTTGCAGAAGATATAGCGGAATTAGAAAAGGTTCAAAGAAGAGCGACCAAAATGATAAATGTGGAAAGGCTAAAGAGGTTAGGATTCTTCAGCTTGGCAAAAAGACGGATGAGGGGAGATATGATTAAGGTCTACAAAATCCTGAGTGGTGTAGAACGAGTAAAAGTAAACTGATTGTTTGTTCTTTTGGAACGAGTAAAAAAAAAAAAAAGACTAGGGGACACTCAAAGTTACATGGAAATACTTTTAAAACAAAGACTGAGCATACACGCGATGAGAGGGGAAGCAGGGCAGACAATGCGAAGAGAACAGCGCTGGAGAAAGGCTTCAGCTGGTGGGGTGGGAGCTGGGGACCCCTGCCAGCCAAGGTATGTGGGGTTGCAACAGGGAGGCAAGCCAAACTGTGCCCCCCCCCCACTTTGGGCTCCAGACCCCCAAACATTGAGGTCTAGCTACGCCCCTGAAGCCAACTTTCTGTGGAGCACCCCCCCCCCCCCCAGCATGTCCCTCTGGCATGCCCTGCCCCCCTGCATTGTTTCCATGCCCAGTGCTACCCATGAGTCCGTCATCTCTCCCTCTCTCACTCAGACCAGCATCTATCCCCTTCTCTCCCAACCCTCTGATCCGATCTGTCTATCCTTCCCTCTTCCATCGTGGTCCTGTATGCTCTACCTTGGTTGCCGGAAGTGGCACTAGCAGCATGAACAGCGGGCCGCTTTCAGCCCACCTGTGTCTTCCCTCTATTGTGTCCCACCCATAGGAAATTGCATCAAAGGAGGTGGGATGTGGCTGGAAGTTGCCTGTTCTTCATGCTACCACTGCCACTATCAGAAACCCAGGTAAAGGGTACAGGACTGTGATAGAGGAGGGAGAAAGAGAAGACTGAGCTTTTAGACCAGGTGAGGCACTGGCAGTGACATGATAGAGACTGGAGATTTTGGCACACTTTATAAGTCAGCGCCCTGAGCCAGTGATTCTTGTGGTCCAGTGGTTAAGTCAGCCCTGATAGGGCTGGTGGGTGTGTGCATCTATGTTCTAGAGAGGTAT
Source organism: Microcaecilia unicolor (assembly GCF_901765095.1). NCBI lineage: Eukaryota > Metazoa > Chordata > Amphibia > Gymnophiona > Siphonopidae > Microcaecilia > Microcaecilia unicolor. Next base: position 305,717,622 of record NC_044031.1, read on the forward strand.
ATGCACATAACTTAGTGTTCTTTAAGTTAGATGTGTAACTGTGTGTCCTGCCCATGTCCTACCCACATTCTGCCTATGTGGATGCCTGCCTCAAACTATGGGCCATGTAAGACATGTGGATATTTATAGAACAGCATGCAGGTGCCTATTTGGGATATATGTGCACACGCATGTAAGCACAGGTATTCTCATGGTTTGCACGCATTTCTGTGCCTAATTGTAGGCATCTTCTTTATAGGATTACCCCCCAAGTGCATTCCACGGAAAAGGACCCGCTACCTCCAATGCTCCTGTACTGACTTTTGCAAAGCTACTGTGGAATGAGATACTTCGGCATTAGATCTGTGCTCAGATCTACCAGCAAGTAATCCTCGCAGACAGCCTTCCTTCTGTACTTCTGTTTATTCATTTCCAGCATTTATATCCCTTTAAGGTTCACATACATAACATCACATTAATATAGCTCTTAAAATGTCATGTATTAAAACAAAATGGCAGCTGAACTCAATAAAAGTATAATCAGCACCTACTACATTAGAGTTTACTTCTTAGCTTCTTATAACCTCTCCACTTATATGGCAGACAGGCATGGGGCAGGACACTACCATTTTTCAAAATAGCAGCATGAAGCAGCATGGGAGGCAGCAGCAAGTGGGCATTGCGCCTGCCTCCCATAAAGGTGGTGCAGGTATATCTGGGGTAGTGTCGAGTGGGTGGGGTGGGGGGTGCCACTTGACACCAGGGATTTAATTGTTGTTTTACTGGGGAAAGGGGAAGGGCAGGTGGGCCCTAGATTACCAGGGAAAATATTTAAAGGGAGGGAGGATAGGTCGAGGATTGGGGGGGGGGGGTGGAAATCAGGGAGGAATGGAAAGATGGGGGCCACCAAATGGCACCACTTGGCAACAAACTAGAAGAGTTAACGCTGAAATCACACATCTACGCAGATGTCGCGTGCACGAGGACCTTGGCACACTGTCAGGCTTCTTCTCCGGGAGCACTGGTTTCGTGAGTCCTTGGGCCACTACCGTGGAGCGGCAGTGGCAGGCAAGATCACCTACAAGGTAGAGATGAGACAAGACTGGACCGGAACTCCGGACTGGAGTTCTACACCGGAACACTCGGAACTGGAACGCACCGGACGGGTGCGCACTGGAGTGGGGCCCGCTGGACTGGACACACTGGAGTGGCCCCACTGGACAGGAACATACAGGAGTGAAACCCGCTGGACTGGAACACACTGGAGCGGAACCCGCGGAACTGGAACACCCTGGACCTAGGCTTCACCTACACTTGACTGCCTTCCCCCTCGGGTTGAGCCCTCAGGTTCTGGCAGCCGGTAGGACTTACAGGAACAGCAGGAATGAAGATCCAGGGGTGCCCCCTGGCACCTAAGCGATGGCAAGGCAGACAGGCAGGGAATGTCCGGGTTCTGGCAGTAGGTAGGTTCAAAGCAATGGTCACAGAAGGGCTGGAAACCCACAGAGCAAGAACACAGAAGGGCTGGAAACCCACAAAGCGATAAACACAAAAGGGCAGGGAACCTATAGAGCAATAAACACAGAAGGGCTGGAAACCCACAAGCGATAAACACAGAAGGGCAGAAAACCCACAGCGCAATAAATACAGAAGGGCTGGAAACCCACAAAGCGATAAACACAGAAGGGCTGAAAACCCATAGAAGGGTAGGAGACCCACAGAACAAATAAATACAGAAGGGCTGGGAACCTACAGAGCAAGAAACACAGAAGGGCTGGAAACCCACAAGCGATAAACACAGAAGGGCTGAAAACCCACAGCGCAATAAACACAGAAGGGCTGGAAAACCCACAGAAGGGTAGGAGACCCACCGAGCAAATAACACAGAAGGGTAAGAAGCCCACAGAGCAAAAGACAAGGAAAGCAAAACGGTGCTAACAGCACACTAACCTCGGGACCTAAGGCACTGCGGAGGGAATGGCAATGCAAAAGCCAGGACTGTAGTTTCCAAGTCACTAATAAAGCCCTTCAACACCAGAGCCACAGGTGCAGCAATCACCTTGCAACCAAACAGAGGCTTGACACACAAAGCAGTCATCCCATAGGAAGGAACAGCGGGAGCCATCTTGGATACTGGCAAGGAGGAGGAAGCGGCAGCCATCTTGGAAGAGGCAAAGCCCACACAGGTGAGATTCAGTAGGGCAATCAGCACACAGAGCCAGAGAGAAACTAAGACAGAGACAGACACAGAGACAAGCAGACGCCAGCACAGACACTGACTCCCAGAAACAGGGAAAGTCTGAGGGTTGTCACGGCCACGGACGTGACAGCAGATGACGTGGCAATATATATATCTTTCTCAGACAATCTAACTGACATCACGGACAGAATCCGGACTGGCCTAGACACAATGGAAACCTGAGCCTCCACCTTCAGGTTAAAAGTAAATAAAGACAAAACCAAATTCATGGTTATATCGAGCACCTTCTGACCTATCCCCTACCACACTTTTAAAATTGACCATACAATCTTAAAGTCTTGACCAAAACATGACACTCGATGACTAAATAACCTCTGTCGCAAAAAAAAGGCCTTCAGAATGCTCTGGAAGCTGAGAAGAATCAGAAGTTTTTCCCTATCACAACCTTTCATCTCCAAGTTCAAACTCTGATATTATCCCAGCTAGACTATTACAATGGGCTATACATAGGTTGCAAAGATCTGAGCCTGAAAAAATTACAAACCATCCAAAGCACGTCTGTCCGCTTGATCTTCAGCTTCAGGTCACCTCGTTACCAAAGAGTGTCTCCCCTACTACAAGCACTCCATTGGCTTCCCATAAAGGCCAGAATAAGCTTCAAGATTTTTACATTTGTCTTCACAATCCTCCAGGGACTAACCCCCACCTACATGATTGCATTAATCGACCTCCCACTCAGAAATGCCCTGATGGATGCACAAAACTACCTTTTACTCCACTTCCCAAACTGTAAAGGAGTAATATACAAATCCCTTTATGACATAAAGTTCTCCTACCTCACAACGCAGTCTTGGAACACCTTACTTTCAGACATTAGGAGGATAACCGATTACCTTACATTTCATAAAATGCTAAAATCATACCTCTTCACTAAAGGATAAGCCTCCGAAGACCGAGCACTCAATCCTGAACACGGTTCCTAGTTACTCTTCAACTGAATTAACACTGATATTTCCCTGTTTGCCATATCCATTCCTGATTCCTGCTCCCCCACAATATAGCTACACTGTTACTCAATATGTTCTCTACTACACTGTGGATTCTTTGTTAAAATAGCTCTTAATTTTGCTATTAACCTGCTGATTGTAGCCTCTCTATTACAATGCAACTGATACATGGTAGATTCGCTGTTATAGTTAGGTTCCCTGTTACTCCGTAAACATGATGTTTGCAGTTCTCTATTTAACTGTTATGTGGTAGACTCATTGTTAGAGTAGGCTCACTATTGCCCTGTAAATATGATGATTGCTGTTCTTTTTTTTGTTTTTTAATAATTTTTATTGGCAAGAAATATGCAGAGTAATAACATCAACATGACTTGCATCCTCAAAATACATTTGATTGTGGGCATCCAGAGCAGAGTGGTTGGGTTGTGCATTGAGACTCCTCTCAATCAACCCTTCTACTCTGTCCTGGACCCTAGCAAAAAATTTCCTGCATTAGCTGTGAGTGCAAAACTTCTTCTTTTTTTTGTTTAATAACAAATTTTATTGATGACACATATACTACAACAAAGCATAACATACCATAGGACATATATTATCCAGCGAGTACCTCATTACATAGCATATATGGTTACTAGTCATCAGTTTTAAGTTTATCCCAAGTCCCCCCTCTGCCCCCCATCCCGCCCTCGCTAACAACTCCCACTCCCCTCCCCTCCCCTCCCTTCCCTTTAACAGTTCAAGATCCTGCTTCTCACAACAGGTGTCAAAGTATCCCAAAAAGGCAGCCAAAATTTACAGAACTGGTCTCCCCGCCAGTGGCATTCCTAGGGGGGCTGACACCCGGGGCGGATCGCCGATGCGCCCCGCCCCCCCCCCGGGTGCAGCGCGACCCCCCCGGCGAAAGAACCCCCACCCCCGGGTGCATGCCGCTGGGGGGTGCCGTGCACTGGTCAGCTTCGTTCGTTTCCATGCTCCCTCTGCTCCAGAACAGGTTACTTCCTGTTCTGGGGCAGAGGGAGCATGGAAACGAACGAAGCTGACCGGCGCGCAGCACCCCCCACCCCAGCTGCTTGCACCCGGGGCGGACCGCCCCCCATCGCCCCCCCTTGGTACGCCACTGCTCCCCACTTAGACGCCAGGTCTCCCACTTTCTTCTTTTCCAACATACAGCATTGCATCATAGCCCCATGCCACTGTGATAATCCAAATAATCAAAAAGCACCAAAAAACTTTTTTCTTGAAGGGAGCTCACAAAATAATTAATCAAAATATGCTCAGCTTCAATCCTACTTCCAACATATATTTTTATCGTAGCTCACTGAGTTCAAAATCACAGTGTTATCTTATAAATATTTTTATACATCTATAAAGGATCTCTCAGATCAGCGCACCTTCCCCTAATAAGGCTAAATGAGCCTAGCATATGTCTAGGAGGGGCGTAGCGCAATTATTTTTAACTTTCAAAGGCTGGAGACCAGATGTCACACCGATGGAGACTATTTGACAAGAGCGGGGAGACTACCTTGAAACAGCGTTTTATAACGCGAAACATGGATCTGTGTCGGTGTGACATCTGGTCTCCAGCCTTTGAAAGTTAAAAATAATTGAATATTGAATATGAGAAAATCGGATAAGTTAAGTACTTGTAAATATTATTTAACCCAATGAATATATTGGATGTAATAATTGAAAACAATAGAGATAAAAAGTTTTTTTAAAAAGTATATATAAAAAGTTATGAAGAACATTTAAGGATCAATGACGATTGCGCTACGCCCCTCCTAGACATATGCTAGGCTCATTTAGCCTTATTAGGGGAAGGTGCGCTGATCTGAGAGATCCTTTATAGATGTATAAAAATATTTATAAGATAACACTGTGATAATCCAGGCAGGTCTGGTTTCAAAACTTCTTTTTTTTTTTTTTTTTGCATGCTGTGGGTTAGGTTATCACTGCATTTGACTTCATTTTAATGCAATGTGCAGTCAGGGTTTCTGCGGAAGTTTAACACCTGCGCTGAAACCCTTTCTGTATTGCAAACCTACAACAAAAGTGTGCTAACTCTGCAGTAACCGTGCAGTAAGCTGCTCTGTCCTTTACTCTCCTTTGAGCTATTCAATATGGCACCAGGATGTTCCAGCAGGTCTCAGGTGTTGTGATGGGGGCAACCATGGCTCCCTTGATAGCTAATCTTTTTAGAACGATTTTGAAAATCGTTATGTATACCTTAGTCGGTTCTGGGAGAAGATTGAACTGTGGGTCCACTTCATAGATGACATTTTTGTGCTATGGAACAATGACATTGAGGCTTTACTAGGACTAGTAAGGTATCTAAATGGTTGCCATCCGAAGATTAAGTTTACAGCTCATTACAATATTAAAGAGATCACATTCTTGGATATGATAATCCAAAAAGATACGGGCCATTTTAAAACCACAGTACATCGAAATCCAACTGACAAGAATACCTTTTTTGGACTACACTAGTTGCCACCCCAGGAGACTACGGGACAGTCTCCTGTTTTCGCAATTCCTGAGGTATAAGAGAATATGTTCGGAAGAAAGTGATTTTTGGACTCAAGCAAAGGCATTGAATAAATGCCTGTTGGACAGGGGATACCCAGAAAGGGTTGTTAGGACAGCATACAGAAGAGCGAAGCACAATAACAGAGAACTACTGCTACAACCTAGCTCAAGGCTAGGAGAAGATCTAGCAGAAGTGTACTGAAGCATACCCAGCAGTCTGGAAGAGTAGCTCAGATTTTAAAGGATCATTGGAAAGTAGTCCAAATGCTCCCAACTTTCTCACAGTCTAGAATACGGTTTGCATACAGCAGAGGGAATAATTTAAAGGAAAATACTATGTCCATCGGTCCTTCCAGAAGATCATTTCACCCCACCGATTTATGAAGGGCACAAGAGATGTAACCAATGTGTTATATGTGATTTAACAGTGGAAACGACAGTCTTTAAACACCCTAGCACTGAGAAAGAATTTAAATTGAAGATTAACACGACATGCAGGTCAGACTATCCAGCTTATTTTCGAAAGAGAAGGGCGGCCATCTTCCGTCCCAAATCGGGAGATGGCCGCCCTTCTCTCACGGGCACCCAAATTGGTATAATCGAAAGCCGATTTTGGGCGCCCCCAACTGCAGCCCGTCGTGGAGACAAACAAAGTTCCCAGGGGCGTGTTGGAAGAGTAGCAAAGGCGGGACAGGGTGTGCTTAAGAGATGGCCACCCTCGGCCGATAATGGAAAAAAGAAGGGCGGCCGTAGCGAAAATTTGGTCCGCTTTTTTTGGACCCTTTTTTTTCAAAACCAAGTCCCAAAAAAGTGCCCGAACTACCCAGATGACCACCGGAGGGAATCGGGGATGACCTCCCCTGACTCCCCCAGTGGTCATGAACCCCCTCCCACCAAAATAAAACAACTTTAAAAGCTTTTTTTTCCAGCCTGTATGCCAGCCTCAAATGTCATACCCAGCTCCATCACAGCAGTATGCAGGTCCCTGGAGCAGTTTTTAGTGGGTGCAGTGCACTTCAGGCAGGCGGACCCAGGCCCATCTCCCCCTGTTACACTTGTGGTGGTAAATGGGAGCCTTCCAAAACCCACCCAAAACCCACTGTACCCACATGTAGGTGCCCCCCTTCACCCATAAGGGCTATGGTAATGGTGTAGAGTTGTGGGGAGTGGGTTTTGGGGAGGATTTGGGGGACTCAGCACCCAAGGTAAGGGAGCTATGAACCTGGGAGGTATTTTAATGTTTTGTTTTTATTTTTAAAAGTGCCCCCTAGGGTGCCCGGTTGGTGTCCTGGCATGTGAGGGGGACCAGTGCACTACGAATCCTGGCCACTCCCACGGCCAAATGCCTTGGATGTGTTCGTTTTTGAGATGGCCGCCTTTGGTTTCCATTATCGCCGAAAACCGAGGCTGGCCATCTCAAATCCACCCAAATCCTAGGCATTTGGCTGGCCCCAACTGTATTATTGAAAGAAAAGATGGCCGCCCATCTTTTTCGATAATACGGTTGGGACCGCCCCTTCTCATAGCCGTTCCCGGAGATGGGCGTCCCCGTTCAATTATGCCCCTCCACGTCATCTACAGTATCATCTGTCCCTGTAAGAAAATCTATGTAGGGCAAACATCACTGACTCTTTATACCAGACTTATAGAACACAAGAGTGCGATAAAGACGATGAAGAGCACTTCACCCTTAGCTCTCCATTGCAATGACCTTAAGCACAACTTTGGATCTCTCCACTGCCTTGTGTTATAGCAGATTACTGCATCAGGGCAGAGAGGATAAGATAGATGTTGAGTTTTGTTGCAAAACGAGCAGAGATGGATTTTTAAACTGGACGCTTCAGTTCCTGCTGGACTCAACTCTAAAATCAAGTGGATCCATTTCTTATGAGATGAGGATTGATAGCAGCGGGTTACTATTCCTTAGAAGACTTACGGCCCATTACCCTTTGAAAGACTAGGATTGGTTCAGACTATGACAGTGGGTGATGTCACAATTTTTTTATAAGAGCAGCCATTTTCCGGATAGGGTGTCTCCCAAGCTTCCCTCGGCTTTACTGAACGGATGTAAGCACACGTACGAAAAAAGGAAAGTAGAGAACTGGACCGGTAGGACTATTCTGATTAATGCATTTGTACATAAGTATTGCCATACTGGGAAAGACCAAAGGTCCGTCGAGCCCAGCATCCTGTTTCCAACAGTGGCCAATCCAGGTCACAAATACCCGGCAAAATCCCAAAAATGTACAAAACATTTTATACTGCTTATCCCAGAAATAGTGGATTTTCCCCAAGTCCATTTAATAACGGTCTATGGACTTTTCCTTTAGGAAGCTGTCCAAACCTTTTTAAAACTCCGCTAAGCTAACCACCTTTACCACATTCTCTGGCAACGAATTCCAGAGTTTAATTACACGTTGAGTGAAGAAAGATTTTCTCTGATTCATTTTAAATTTGCTACATTGTAGCTTCATCGCATGCCCCCTAGTCTTAGTATTTTTGGAAAGCGTGAACAGACGCTTCACATCTACCTGTTCAAATCCACTCATTATTTTATAGACCTCTATCATATGTCCCCTCATCCCCCTTTTCTCCAAGCTGAAGAGCCCTAGATGCTTTAGCCTTTCCTCATAGAGAAGTCGTCCCATCCCCTTTATCATTTTCGTCGCCCTTCTCTGCACCTTTTCTAATTCCACTATATCTTTTTTGAGATGCGACGACCAGAATTGAATTTGTCTTCCCACTGTAGGTCCTTTTGTCCTGTGATCCTGAAGCAGAAGCAGTGATTCGAAATGCTGGCCACCGTTGATCATGGTTGGGGCCCTGGGAAGAACATGGAGACCAGCTAATTTAAGCTAAGTTCTTCTGCTAAGCCAAATTCTTTGTTTTGACAGCAGTAATCCACTTTACAGAGGTTTTTGCCGATGATGAGGAAGTCCTGCTCCTGTAAGGCACTATAAAATTCCAAGAGCTTCTCGAGGCTTTTCTGTCTGGTAAAATTCAGTGTGTTTATTTAACATTAAGAGAACCCCAAAACATTGATTGTGCCTGTAAGCAGACCTGGGTATCTCAACCCCGATACTTTAATTTAGTTTATCTCTATGGATGTTTTTATATTCTCATTGCTCTGCCATTTAGTGGTTAAATATGGTTATAACACCTCTTACCTTAACACCATATATTAACCCTTTATTATATTATTCAAAATACCTAGATGATAGAGCAGACTTCAAGACTCATAATTAATGACATCACTTATGCACCATAACAGGGATACAAAAAGCATTCCCTTTCAAATTACCGTGACAAGGTGGTAAATTTCTGATGTACCGAGAGTGATCATATAACAGCAAAGGTGTCAAAATTAGATTAGAAAAGTCTAGAGGAAGCATCATTACTCATAGGTTGTGAGGCAAAACCATCAGCACCTTCAAATTAATCCAATTAAGCACACAAAACCCAGCTTCTGTGCCGCCTAGAATGCTGTAACAACAATTCATGCTGGCATCAAAATCAATTAACCCGAGGGAGTGGTTGACTGCATATACAAATAGTGACAAACTGAACAGCAATTTAAGTATTTGAACAAAATTGCCAGGTAAGAAAACTGCAGTTCACATCAGGTAAAACATCCTGTGATGCATGGAGGGGGTATTTTTATAACTGGTCGTCTGGATTGAGAGGTCAGAAACATGGCTATTTTCTAAACACACGTGGAGGGGCATAATCAAATGGGGACAACTATCTCTAAGGACGCCCATCTCTGAGGATGTCCCCGCGAATGGGCGGGGCATCCCGTATTATCGAAACAAGATGGGCGTCCTTCTTTCATGTTGATAATACGGTCGGGGACGCCCAAATCTCAACATTTAGGTCGACCTTAGAGATGGTCGACCTAAATGTTGAGATGGTCGACCTTAGAGATGGGCGACCTTGGTTTCGCCGAAAATGGAAACCGAGGACGCCCATCTCAAAAACGACCAAATCCAAGGCATTTGGTTGTGGGGGGAGCCAGCATTCGTAGTTCTCTGGTCCCCCTCACATGCCAGGACACCAACCGGGCACTGCAGTGAACTTCACAAATTGCTCCCAGGTGCATAGCTCCCTTGCCTTCGGTGCTGAGCCCTCCAAAACCCACTCCCCACAACTGTACACCACTACCATAGCCCTTAGGGATGAATGGGGGCACCTACATGTGGGTACAGTGGGTTTCGGGTGGGTTTTGGAGGGCTCACATTTACCACCACAAGTGTAACAGGTGGGGGGGGGGGGCCTGGGTCTACCTGCCTGAAGTGCACAGCACCCACTAAAAACTGCTCCAGGGACCTGCATACTGCTCTGATGGAGCTGGGTATGACATTTGAGGCTGCATAGAGGCTGGCAAAAAATCTATTTTAATTTATTTTTTTTCGGTGGGAGGCGGTTGGTCAGTGGTGTGCTGGTAAATGTTTAACAACAGGTTCTCTCCCCGGTCCCCCTCTGCGCCCCCCCCCCCCCAAATTGCAGAGATGGCTATAGCCAGGAGAGAGCCTGGGGGGGGGGGGGGCAATGCATTACTCCAGGGAAAAAAATTAAATGATCCCAGGTTCCAATCTAATTCATGTTTAATATGCAATAAAATGCCATAAATAAGTAAATAAATAAATATAAACTTTGAATGTTGAGCACCTGATTCTCAAAGTGAACATATTTCAAACACTATAATGAAAATAAAATGATTTTTTCTACCTTTGTTGCCGGGTGACTTTGTTTTGCTGATCATGCTAGCCCAGTATCCGATTCTGCTGCTATCTGTCCTCTTAACTCCATTTCCAGGGCTTCCTTTCCATTTGTTTCTTTCCTTTCCTCCTTTCTTCTTCATTTCTGGTCCTCTGCAGACTTGACTTGTGGATCCAGCTTCTGCTTATTTTCTTCATCCATGTGCATTTTTTCTCCTTTCTTCCTTTTCCCTCATCTCATCTCCTTCCTCACTCTTCCCTCCCCTCCATCCATGTCCAGCATTTCTTCTCTCTCCCCTGCCCTCCCCTCCATCCACCCACCCATGTCCAGCAACCCTCCTCTCTCCCCTGCCCCCTCCAGCCACCCATGCCCAGCAACTCTCCTCTCTCCCCTGCCCCACTCCAGCCACCCATGCCCAGCGACCCTCCTCCCCCCTGCCCATCCCTCCATCCACCCATGTCCAGCGACCCCCTTCTCTCCCCTGCCCTCCTCTCCATCTACCCACCCATGTCCAGCGACTCCCTTCTCTCCCCTGCCATCCCCTCCATCTACCTACCCACCTATGTCCAGTGACTCCCTTCTATCCCCTGCCCCCTCCTCCAGCCACCCATACCCAGCGACTCCCTTCTCTCCCCTGCCCCCCTCCTCCAGCCACCCATGCCCAGCGACTCCCTTCTCTCCCCTGCCCCCCTCTTCCAGCCACCCATGCCCAGCGACTCCCTTCTCTCCCCTGCCCCCCTCCTCCAGCCACCCATGCCCAGCGACTCCCTTCTCTCCCCTGCCTCCCTCCTCCAGCCACCCATGCCCAGCAACTCCCCTGCCCCCCTCCTCCAGCCACCCATGCCCAGCGACTCCCTTCTCTCCCCTGCTCCCCCTCCTCCAGCCACCATGTCCAGTGACTCCCTTCTCTCCCCCTGCCTCCCCCCCTCCAGCCACCCATGTCCAGCGACTCCCTTCTCTCCCCTGCCCCCCTCCTCCAGCCACCCATGTCCACCGACTCCCTTCTCTTCCCTGCCCCCCCTCCAGCCACCGAGGTTGTCCAACAGATGCTTCGGGGCAGGCAGGAAAGATCCCCAGTCTTTCCTGTCCGCTGCCGGCGCTGACTCTCCCCCGCTGCTGGATCACTATTCAAAATGGCCACCGAGACTTACAAGGGCAGCCTCCAAGACTTCAGCAGAAGTCTCGTGAGGCCGCCACTGGAAGTCTTGGCGTTCATTTTTAAAGAGAAATCTGGCAGCGGGGGAGGGTCAGCGCTGGCAGCGGGCAGGCAAGACTGCCTGCCCCGAAGAATTCGCTGGACAAGGGAGGGAGGGAGGGAGCGGACGGACAGACCCTGTAGGAGGGAGGGAGGGAGGAGGGAGAGCTGGCTCACCCTAAGGAACAACCGGCTTGCAAGTCGGTAAAAAATTTAACAACCGGCTCCAGCACACCACTGGGGTTGGTGATCACTGGGGGAGTAAGGGGAGGTCATCCCCGATTCCCTCCGATGGTCATCTGGTCAGTTCGGTCACCTTTTTGAGGCTTGGTCATGAAAAAAACGGGCCAAGTAAAGTCGTCAAAATGCTCGTCACGGATGCCCTTCTTTTTTCCATTATCGGCCGAGGACGCCCATCTCTTAACCACGCCCCATCCCGCCTTCGCTATGCTGCCGACACGCCCCCGTTAACTTTGGTCATCCCCACGACGGAAAGCAGTTGAGGACGCCCAAAATCAGCTTTCGATTATGCCGATTTGGGTGACCCTGAGAGAAGGACGCCCATCTCCCGATTTGTGTCAAAAGATGAGCGCCCTTCTCTTTTGATTATGCCCCTGCTAGGCACCTCTGTGTTTTGGTAAAATGCTAGTTCAAATCCTGCAGAAATGGCACCTAGTTTGTAGGCATGAATATTAGATCTGCTCCGGGCAAAGGGATGAAGTCAGTAAATGGCACCAAAAGTTAGATGCAGAAAGAGAAGCAAACCAGAAAAACTGAAGTGCTGAGCAATTAGGGGAATGCTGGTATGTGTTCCCTTCTGGTGTGTTTGATCATTCTTTAGTTTTATGCTTTATGTTGCATGACATGCTGATAATAATAGTTGTTAAGACACAAATTACGGATTCTAATATTAAATGAGCACTCTGAATGGCTAGGTTTTTTTTTTCGTTCTCCCTGTATGTACAAGCATGCAAAAAAAGGTCTCCCATTAAAGTGCACAGAAAATGTCAGAACTTATTAAAAAAATCAAGGAAACTAATCCGCCTATTTCAGCACAGGAAATGCTGCTGTAAACATCATTTCCAGAATACAAAATTAAGCATCGGTTTTTAAGACGCCTGTGGTTGTCAAAGCTTAAAGCAAAAGCAGTGGCTTCATCAGAGTCTTGAGATATACAGGGCAATCAATCTGAAAAAAAAAACCCAATAGCTAAATATCAAAAACCCAACATTTAAAAACGTATTAAAGCAGAAATTGAACAGTTACTTTGCAATTGCTGTGTATGCGGCAGAGACAAACTTTCATCTCGGCTAGGCACTGCTGACGTCAGATGTCAACACTTGATATTTAGTTTTGGTTTTTGTTTTTCAGATTGGTTGGTTTCCGTGATTTTTTAAAATAAATTCTGACATGTTCTTTGCACTTTATTGGGAACCCCCACTAGGTACTATTCTATAAAGATTCTCATCCCAGAGCGCCCTCTACAGAATAGTACTGAGCACTGATTTTTCCCAGCATCTATTTTTCAGCGCCACTTACTGAATCTGGCCTTATACGTGCAAATATTGGTGTGTGTGTTTGTGTGTGTGTATATATATATATATATATATATATATAAAATCAAGAACGTTTCTAAACCTGCATTACCCAAACTGTAAAGGACTAAAATACAAATCAACATATGTATCCAGCTTTTCCTACATTTGCACCCAGCTCTGGAACACTTTACCTAGATTGTGTTCAGAAAAATCCGCAATAAAGCGGAGAACTCGAATGCCCCACGGGAAAACACAAAGAAACAGGTAAAAGTGGGATGTTTTGACCAAGGAAATACAAATCCTGGAAACAATGTCTTAAAAACTTCTTTATTGATGAAAAGACTCGACACAACTGTTGTGTTTCGGCCCACAGGCCTGCATCAGGAGTCTATAAAAACATACATAATCAAATAAATCATTCAGACAAATAATAAAAGAAAAGTATAGAATGAAGTGTCAACATATGTTACACTACAATAATAAAAATAATAATGAAAAATGATAACTATAAAATCTTTTAAAACGTGTAGTGTGCATATATGCAATGTTGTAATATCACAATAGCATTACATGGATATCGTTTAAAAGAAGGCTAAACATTCAAAACATGTAGAAGTAAATTACATGCTTATATAAAAGACGATAAATAAATAAAAATCCATTGGGCATTATATGAAAACGTTGTTATGCTGAAATATATAAAGACCCAAAGAATAAAAAATGAAACCAACATATGTTTTTTTTTTTTTAAAAGGGGAGAGCATATAAAGGTAAATCATGCGATCTTGAAATTACATGCACATATAAAGGACGATAATTGAAGGTTCATGAGGCATTACATGGAAATGTTTATGAACTCAAAAGAAATATATATAATAAAACCAACATCATACAGAACATACGTAAAAAAGGAACAGCTAGAATAACATACTCGACTTATATATGAAAAATTTATTATGAAAAAATAAAAAATATATATAAATAAACAAGAGGAACATGGTGTCATCTGATGTGTATATATAACTATAGTGGTGTCTATGTCTGTGCGTGCCATATATAGCCATTTAAAAATATATATCCTATTACAGTAGCTATTTAAAAGCGTAGGATGTAAAAAGATACTTTAGGGAAAATGTGTGGAAATATATATATATATATATATATATATATAAAAATAAATACATGAAGAGAAAAGAAATTTAATATATATATATATATATAAACCAAAACATTGAAAAATAAAAATATGAAGAAAAGATAAAAAAACAATGAAAAAAGAAAAAAAGAAGAAGGAGAAAGGATAGGAGCAGAAAGAGAGAAAAAAGAAGGAAAGGAAGGAAAAGAGAAGAAAAAAAAGAAGAAAAAAGGAAGAAAAAAAGGAAGAAAAGGAGAGAGGGGTAAAGAAACAGGGGAGGGGGAGGGGGAGGGGGGAAGAGAGGGGATGAAAAAAGGTGGGATGGGCTAAAGAATGAAACAGAGCTTACACAAAACGTGTACAATGTACTCATGTTATACCTTAAACCAGTGATGAAGCAAGGGTAGCGGAAAATATATTTAAAATAGAAAAAGCAAGTGCCAACCTGCCTCATGGCATGACATTGTGTGGTAAGGACATAAAGAATTATATATATATATATATATATATATATATATATATATATATATATATATATATATATACAGTATATAAAGATTTTATGTTTATCATTTTTCATTATTATTTTTATTATTGTAGTGTAACATATGTTGACACTTCATTCTATACTTTTCTTTTATTATTTGTCTGAATGATTTATTTGATTATGTATGTTTTTATAGACTCCTGATGCAGGCCTGTGGGCCGAAACACAACAGTTGTGTCGAGTCTTTTCATCAATAAAGAAGTTTTTAAGACATTGTTTCCAGGATTTATATTTCCTTAGTCAAAACATCCCACTTTTACCTGACACGTTACCTAGAAACATTAGACCTGCGAACACCCATCTAAAATTTTGAAAATACCTCAAGACTCGCCTCTTCCGAAAAGCCTACCCAGCAGACCCGAACTAATTCATGAACAATGCATCACATCTTTCGATCTAAGACATGCAATACCCCTTCCATATAATCCTATTACTTCAAACTGTATGAATTTTACCACTCCAGTTATAATTAATTGTACTTCTACCCTTATCTGTGTTGCTCACTAGAAGCTGTAGTCCCATCTCCGGAGATTTATCAGCCTCATTGGGATTTCTTTTCACTATATGCTACAATATATTCGTCCCAGAGTTGTATTCTCTTTTCCGGAACCTTATCAGATTCTTTGCACATACTGTTACTCTATTTTCCACTCTGTATATATTCCCGGAGTTGGTATTCTCCTCTCCGGAACCTGTAAGCCACATTGAGCCTACTGCTATATGGGAAAATGTGGGATACAAATGGGCAGACTCTATAAAATGACTCTATAAAATTATCTTCCAAAAGGAATGGATGCTAGGAAGAAAGCAGGTGAGAATGAAAGCAAGGGCAGATAATAGGGGGAGGTGTGCTAATTCATAAGCAAACATTATAAAAGGATGAAGTCTGGGTAATGTGGTGGTGATTCCCTAGAACCATGCAGAGACAACATCCCAAGAGAAAGGAGGGCCAAGAAAGCAAATCACTGCAGGAATATTCTATTGTTGCTTCCTGTCTAGGACTGTAAAGACATTTTAGGGTCAATATTGAGCCAGCACAATGTCTGGCTTAAATTAAACACCAGCCCTGTCATTTAACTTAATCCATATGTTCAGTGCTCAACCGGCACTAAATATACAAAGAGTATATCCAGCAAGCCTAAGCTAAATGTATAAAGTTATCCATTTAAGGCTCAATATTCAAATGGGTTTAACTGGGAAGAAGAGGTTCCTGCCTGGGTAAACCCCACTCAGCTGGCCAAATGGCAGTATTCAGTGGCACTAAAGTGGTTAATGTGGCTGAATACTGTCTGCTTATTCCATAGGTAGGGTTTAAGCAGAGCCAGTATTTCACTGGTTAGCGTCAATATTCAGCCTGTTAACCAGCTAAGAAGCAGATAAAGTTAGGATGGCAAAAAGGCTGCTGTCACTTTATCTGCCAAGCTAACATAGTAACAGTAACATAGTAAGTGACAGCAGATAAAGAACTGCATGGTCCATCCAGTCTGCCCAACAGTCACATTCATTATCAATTCAAGATTGAAATCAACAATGAACATGATATTATATACTTGATCATGGTCTTTCTTTGGTGTTTCTGGGACAAAGACCATAGAAGTCTGCCCGGCTCTGTCCTTGTGTTCCAACTACTGGAGTTGCTGTCAAAACCTATCCAAATCCATCTTGTCATTTACGGGACAAAGACTGTAAAAGTCTGCCCAGCACTGTCCTCATGTTCCAAACCACTGGAGTTTCTGTTGAAGTCTCTCCAACCCATCCTAAACTGGATCAACTCAGACTGTACAAGCCAGCCCAGCACCAGCCTTAGTTGATGAAGCCAGAGTTGCCATCTAAGCACCACTTGACATGCAAAGACATATGCAACCCTTTAAGTTTTGGGTTTTTTTTTACATGTACCCGATTATTCAATGCTGGATCCCGAACATGGCCCAGCATTGACTAGCCAGAGTTAATTCAGCCTGCCACTGTCAGTGGTTTAAAAACCACTGACCTCCACATGCTGAATATCTAAATTAGTGGCTGAATGTTAATGCAAAATGGATAACGTTTTAGCCCATCCTCATATGTCCCAAACCCAGCCCTTTCTTTTATGGATATTATTTATGGATATTAGAGAGTTGGCTGAATGCTGTCTGTAGTTCTGAAAGTCTAAGGATAGTAAATTTATATGTTCATCAGAGGGTTGCTTTGTACTGGAAAGATCAGAAAGCATTGTCTAAGGAAGATTGAATTTGGGGTATTTTACTTACCAGCCATAAAGAGAACGCAGTTTCTCTACGTGGAGACTATATGCATAAATTTCAGAAAATCTAGAAGCAGTGGCTTATGTTTCTTAACACAGAGGAGCATGTTTAACGTATATGGGCATAAGGCCCAAGGAACCTCAAGGATGGAGGCCTAATCTCAAAAAGCAGTTAGCCCGCAAAGCTCAAGCTTCAAACTTTATTGCATATCTAAGGATAAAATATATACATCCAAAGTGCTTATGCTTTGGATATATAATAACTTTTGAAGATTGAGCTTTGTGGACTAACTGCTTTTTGAGACCAGGCCTCTATCCTTGAGGTTCCTTGGATCATCCCTACTCCATTTTGATACTGTTTTATCTGTAAGAGGTTGGTTCTTCTTTTTGTTATTGACATAACAGCATTATGGCATGGGACCTAGGGCTTGAAATGTATTACACAAAAGAAGATGGCTTTTTTGTGATGATATAGTTAAAATCAACAGGTTTTAAAGAAGGGAATTTTGTTTGCGTTATGTCACCATTTGTCCAGAAGATTAACTCCTGATGGTCTTAGGACTCTTTAAAGGGTGGTCAGTCAGATAATGTGGTGGACTGTGTGTGAAGCACTTAGAACCAAGTGTGACCAGTTCTCTCTGTAACAGCTCAGATCTGAGGTAGTCCAGACCTGAAATAGCTGCAGATAACTCCAGTGATTTTTTGTTCCAACTGGTTATTTACAAGAAAAATATTTACAAGCTTCTCCGCAGACACCATTTGAGTGTACAAAGGTTTCTGGATCTGCACTGGGTTCATTTAACATTTACATAAGTACATAAGTATTGCCATACTGGGAAAGACAGTTAGAGGTTGTGTTGTGTATTGTTGTTCCAGAATGATTAGTGCATATTTTACTCATAGAATTTCCTGAAGTAGGTCTTTACTCTTTAGGTCTTTTCTGAGCTGGAGGTAGTTTGTGATGCTTCTTATGATTATGGGAATTGAGTTTCACCATTCTGAGCCCAGGTAGCTAAATTCTGCCGTGTAGGTGGACAAGTATAGTATGTTTTTGCAGCTGGGCAGTAGTAGGTAACCTCTGGTTCCTGGGTTTGCATTTCTTGGTGATGGTTTGATCATGTCTAGCATGTAGTCTGTTGATATGCCAAACAGTATTTTGAAGATGATTGTGCTGGTTTTGAAAAATAGTCTGGCCTTGATTGGGAGCCAATGTAGCATTATGAGTAGTGGGGTTGCTCTATCATATTTCAATTTTTTGAATATCAATGTCACTGCTGTGTTTTGGATGGTCTGCAACGATCATAGTAGATTTTCTTTGCAGCCTACATATGCTGCATTACAGTAGTCTAGTTGGGACAATATCAGCATCTGTACTATAAGATTGAATGACTGTCTGGGGAAATAGACTCTGATTCTTCTCAGTTTCCATAGTATTTTGAAGCTTTTTGATGTGATTGCAGCAACTTGGTTTTCAAGGGTCAGATGTTTCTCAAGAATGATTGATTCCTAGTATTTTTGTATTTTGATTGTGTAAGATTGTTGATCTATTATGAGGTTTTGGTAAGTAGTGGGATTGTGCTGGCTGGATAAAACCAGGAGTTTGGTTTTGTCTCGGTTCAGTTTAAGTTTGACAGTTGTGACCCAATTTTCCATGACATCGAGTCCTTTTTTTGGCCTTATTCAGTATCTGTGTTTTAGCCTTATCCAGTATCTCTATGATGCTGTTATTGAAAGGTATGTAAATGGTGACATGTCTGTGGGATTAAACCCATTTTCCAGTTTCTTGCTAAGTGGGGCCATCAGGACATTGAATAATATTGGTGATATCAGGGAACCCTGAGGAGCCCACATTCAGGGACCCAGAAGACTGAAAATGAATTGGACATCTTGACAAGGTAGGATCTAGTTCTTAGAAAACCGTTGAACAAGGCTGCTACTGCTCCAATTATTCCTATGTTGTCGAGCAGGGTCATTAATATTGTGTGATGTACTAGGTCGAAAGCGCTTGACATATTTTTATTTATTTGTTACATTTGTATCCCACATTTTCCCACCTATTTGTAGGCTCAATGTGGCTTACATAGTGCCGGAGAGCTGTTTGTAGACTCTGGAGTAAACAAATACAATGTGATGTTGTGGTAGGATAAGGTTCATGTGGTAGGACCACATAAAGGAATCGTACAACGGGAGAGTTGTGTTACAAACTTTAGTGTTACGAACTTTAGTGTTGTTGTGTCGCAGAGATCAGGCATTTACGTTGGGTCGGTAGGGTATGCCTTTTTAAACAGGTGGGTCTTTCTGAAGTGTTTTTCTGAAGTGTAAGTGATCATATGTAGTAGTATAAACCATTATTAAGGTGGACTTGGGGGAATCTATACTTTATTCCTGGGGTACGCAGCATGAAATCTATTTTACTATTGTGGGATCCTGCCAGGAACTTGTGACCTAGATTGGCTACTGTTGGAAACGGGATACTCTCCCGTAGTTATGTATTATACAGCTCAGTCCTGGGGGAGAGGCAATACTGTGCATGTTCACAGACCCTACTGCTTGTGTGGGGTAATGTCATGCAGGCAGGGCTGTCATTGGCTTCTCTTGCAAAAACTACTTTGGGCCCAATGCCACTATGGAAACCTCGCTCCCTGACATTAATTCCTGAGCATAGCCATACCATTCCCAGTGCAGGTCAACATAACTTAGCCAGCAATGCGCTGAATATGCGTGGCTAGACAGTTACATTGTGCAGTATAGTCGGTTAGCCGATATGTGCTAAGTGGTAATATTCAGTGGAGATAACCAGCTATCTCATGCTGAATATTAGTGCTTAGCTAGTTAAGTGCTACTTAACCGGCCAGCAACTGTTCCTGGCCAGTTAAATAGCACTGCATATCTGCTGGTAAGTGTTTTAATCATAAAGAAATGGGACCTATGCGGAGCGCCAGATTCAACTCTGGCCTCCTTGTTGGGCAGACTGACAACATTTAATATGTTACTATTATATGTGTAAAGGTTCCTATATTGGGGAGTTTGGGGGACAATGACAATTGGTTATGTTAAATTAGTAAGGTACATAGGGCTATAACAGACCAGGTCCTGTGAATGTTCAGGTTGGGATGATTTTGGTTGTTTTTCTCTGTAGATACTGGTCCTAATATTTGTTTGTGCGTTTTCATATCTAGTGTTAAAAATTACATTAAATGAAAAAGGATTTATTTATTTACAACTTTCTATTCCGCCTACAACTAAGTGGATTACAATAAGAGATTGAACCAAAATAGTTTCTTCCTCTTAATCTGGTGGTTCTGTGAAAACTTCAGTATCCAAAGTGAAAACTAGAGTTTTCTCTCAAAGTGTATCTATTCAAAAAGCAGAAAAAAAGTAGATTTATAACAGCAAAATGGATCATAACATGTGGTAGATGTGACATTGGTCAAAGACAACACTTTATTGTGAAGTTAGTTTGAAAAATTAGAGAAGACCACAAATCTTAACAACTTTACTACAGGTGATTTTCCAAAAGGTGGTAAGAAAAAAAAGTTTCTACAGATATGAATACTTAAAAAAAAATATATGATAGAATGTTTGCAAATTCTGATGAAGGGTGTTCCACTAGCAAGAGCACATTTCATCCCAGCTAAGTTTCTAGGGAAAAAAAAGTTCTCAAATTGTACATAGGGGAGAGGGGAAACAAATTTCAAGGTTATGCTGAAAAGTGCCCTGTGCTATGACTAGCGTGTAGGTTTCACATACACTGAGTCCACTTTTAGCTTGGCTGTAAAATGGTCACATTTCCTATTTCTCCCTTTACCCCTGGATTCTATATAGCGTGCCTACAGATCCGTGCTGAAATCGGCGTGGATTGTATAACAATGCGCCTAATTTAACAAGCTTAACAAGCTAATGAAGGGAAGGGAAATGGGACTTGATATACCACCTTTCTGAGGTTTTTGCAACTACATTTAAAGCGGTTTACATATAATCAGGTACTTATTTTGTACCAGGGGCAATGAAGGGTTAAGTGACTTGCCCAGAGTCACAAGGAGCTGCAGTGGGAATTTAACTCAGTTCCCCAAAGTCCACTGCACTAACCACTAGGCTACTCCAATGAGCACTGATTGGAACTGATTCAAATGTAGGCGCAGCAGTCGCTAAGCGTATTCTGTAATGATGTGCGCCAAACTTCTAACATGCATGGGAAAAAATGGGGGGGGGGGAGAAATGGGCGTTCCAAAATGTATGCGCCTATAGAATATGACCCAGTGCACCTAAGTCTATGCGCTGGGATTTACGCCATGTTTTCGTTGGTGTAAATGGATGCGCATAGATTAGGCGCTGAAATAACTGTACACATTCTAGGCACCAATTAAAGAATACGCTTAGTCGGCACTGATTTCAACGCCGACTTTTTTTTTGCAGGCACCATATATAGAATCTCCCCCTTAATGGCTACGTGCTAATTTCCTAATTAGCATGGGAGCCCTTACCGACACTTATTTTCTAGGTAGTAAGGGCTCCCACAGTAACCATGGATTGATTAGTTAGCATGCAGTGATGTAGCAGCGCTAACTAATTAGCGATGGGCATGCCTCCTCTCCACTCCCAAACACACCCCCAGTGCTAAAAAATAAAATCTATTTTATAGCGTGTGAGAAGCGTGTGCCAATTCCACACTACTGCTGGATGCCTGAGCGCGTCCCACAGTAGTGCTTTTTAGCCAGCAGTAAGCGCAGCTTAGTTAAAGCGCCCCTTCACATCTAATTACACACATAAAAAGTGTCCTCTGCTGCCCGGCTAAAGGTACATGTGGGCTTCCTTAGATCATATACTTTTAGTCAGGGGGGAGAGGGAGTTAGAGGTGATTGGTTGTCTTGTATTAATGTATTTTTTAAAAATGCTTTATGTACTTAGCTTGGTTTGTAGCTACTGTTTTTGCTTAATAAACATACTTTTAAGTTAAAAGGAGGTGTTCCATCGGTGTGTTTAAGCTGGGGGGGGGGGGGGGGGGGGAGTGGAATAGCACTCAAGCTGGATTTTTTTCTGATATTTGACCCCTGCACCAGTTACAGTTCTAAAGGCAGGGAGCAATTTTACAGTGCATTCTTTGCTCTTCATTTTCAAACCCTACAATTTCCCTTTGAAAATGGCCCGCAGTGAATGCAAGCTCAAAGTGCTCCATGTACTACAAACAAATTAGGTTACTGAAGACTGCCCTTCTGTGAAAACACTGTAGGAAATGATAGGATGGAGGAGGAGAAAAAGGAATCTGAAACTTCCACAGAGAATTCTAGTCTTAAACTCATTTGTCCTTGAGCTAGCTTGGACTGTGTATCGCATATTTTGTTCCAGAAACTTGCTACAGCTTTTGTGTATTAAAAAATTTGGTTACATCTAGTTGTTTCTCAAGTTATACCAAACAGACAGAATAAATAAAACATGGAAAACACAACTTAATACATTTCTTAATGAACAAGGGCAACCTTCGAAAGCTAATCAAGAAATGTATTAACTTAAGTCCAATAAAAAAAGGTATCATCTTATTTTCTTTTCCATGTTTTATTTCTATTGATTACCTAATTTGTATAGGAATTATATCTAGGGATCGTTGGAAGATAGCTCTGGCACTGGGAATTTAAAAGATATTTACTCTAACTCCCGAGTTACGATGGAAAGTTTGTTTCCTCATGGAATATACTATGAATATACAACGAGCAGTCCTGTAATAGGGTGCCTCCATTTAGGAAGCCCAAAACTGTGCTGGGAGTGCCTATTGTATAAAGGCATCTGGGCACCTTGATTGTCTTACACAGTACTAGCATAAACTCGCACTGGCACCATTTATGCCAAGTCACTGGGAGACATAAATGGCCATGCCTACAGTATGTGCACCATAAAACGTGTGTAACTATAGTATCTGGAAGTTCTGCACCTAAGTTAGAGACACGCACATGCCCAAATCTAGAATTGCCTTTCATACGTTTAATTTTTGCGACTGTTGCTCCTGGCTTCTTTTATTGGTGTAACAGTAAGGGAAAATATATAGGGCATGGCTCTATGTAATTTTCCTCTTGCTGTTCCTAATAGTGCATCAGTGTCTGTATTTAGCTGGTGGCTGGCAGCCCATAAGAGTGAGTAGTTTGTTGGTGGATTTCCCCAGCAATCTGTCCCAGCATTTTGTTTCAAGCTATTTGGTGACTTAGGGGCTCTAGGTCTAGGCTGCACTTCTGACCTGCTGTTTTTTTCCTGTGTGGTTCCTACACCTGTTCTAGTGCATGGGGTCATAGGCAGTCAGTATCCCAACTGTTTTGAGAGGCTAAGGGCGGAGTCAGGGGTGGGGTCAGGGTCGGGCCCTACATCCATAATTGTCTGACAACATGCAGAAAAAAAAGTAAAAGTGGAGGGAAGGAAGATGCTGGACCAGAGTGCAGAGATGCTAAGAGTGGTCCATCCCAGTGAAAAGTACCACTCTAATTAGTGAGATTGAAGGCTAGCGAGTGAGGGTTTTCTCGCAGTGCATTCGATGTATACAATTTGTCATGGTGGAGAACAGAATGACTCCTAAGGAAGAGCTGCTGGTTATTGACAAGTAATGCCTTCATGTGCATGTAAAAATTGATTTATATATCATAAATGACATCATATTTTAAACTCAATTATTTCAAGCACTTATCAACACTAAACCACATGCACATCTAAGGAACAATTCAACATCAGATCCTGGAAAATATTCTAAAACCATGTCTGAAGTTATGACAAACTAAAATTAAATTAAAGTGTTGATGTCACCTCAGTAAGGCCAGCACACAATCCCTCCACTGCACACACTCAGAACCTTACTATACCATACCAGCACCAACTCCCAGAACTCAAAGAGCAACAACCTTATGCATGAAAGGACAGCACTGTAAATACTTCACTGGGTGTGCCCTAATACCTTGAGTTCACTACCAAACCATCTCCTCCTTTTCACCCTTCAACCCTCGACCAACCAACCCAGGCCTCTTTCTCCTCCTTTCCTGACATCACCGAGGAGGAAACCGCTCGCCTTCTTTCCTCCTCGAAAAGTACCACCTGTTCCTCTGATCCCATTCCCACCAACTTACTTAACACCATCTCTCATACTGTCACCCCCTCCATCTGTCATATCCTCAACCTCTCTCTCTCCACTGCAACTGTCCCTGACACCTTCAAGCACGCTGTAGTCACACCTCTCCTCAAAAAACCATCACTGGACCCTACCTGTCCCTCCAACTACCGCCCCATCTCCCTCCTACCCTTCCTCTCCAAAATACTTGAGCATGCAGTTCACAGCCGCTGCCTTGATTTTCTCTCCTCTCATGCCATCCTCGAGCCACTTCAATCCAGTTTTCGCCCTCTACACTCGACAGAAACAGCACTCTCTAAAGTCTGTAATGACCTGTTCCTTGCCAAATCCAGAGGCCACTACTCCATCCTCATCCTCCTCGATCTATCCGCCGCTTTTGACACTGTCAATCATGATCTACTCCTTGCCACACTGTCCTCATTTGGGTTCCAGGGCTCTGTCCTCTCCTGGTTCTCCTCCTATCTCTCCCACCGCACCTTCAGAGTTCACTCTCATGGATTTTCCTCCACCCCCATCCTGCTATCTGTTGGTGTTCCCCAGGGATCTGTCCTTGGACCGCTTCTCTTCTCAATCTACACCTCTTCTCTGGGCTCCCTCATCTCATCTCATGGCTTCCAGTATCATCTCTATGCGGACGACACTCAGCTATATCTCTCCACACCAGACATCACCGCGGAGACCCAGGCAAAGGTATCGGCCTGCTTAACCGACATTGCTACATGGATGTCCAACCGCCACCTGAAACTGAACATGTCCAAGACTGAGCTCATCGTCTTTCCACCAAAACCCACTTCTCCTCTTCCTCCACTTTCTATCTCAGTTGATAACACCCTCATCCTCCCCGTCTCATCTGCCCGCAACCTCGGAGTCATCTTTGACTCCTCCCTCTCCTTCTCGGCACACATCCAGCAGATAGCCAAGACCTGTTGCTTCTTCCTCTTCAACATCAGCAAAATTCGCCCTTTCCTCTCTGAACACACCACCCGAACTCTCGTCCACGCTCTCATTACCTCTCGCCTGGACTACTGCAACTTACTCCTCACCGGACTCCCACTTAGCCATCTATCCCCCCTTCAATCTGTTCAGAACTCTGCTGCACGTCTTATATTCCGCCAGAACCGATATACTCATATCACCCCTCTTCTCAGGTCACTTCACTGGCTTCCAATCCGATACCGCATTCAGTTCAAGCTTCTCCTTCTTACCTACAAATGTACTCAATCTGCTGCCCCTCACTACCTCTCTACCCTCATCTCCCCTTATGTTCCCACCCGAAACCTCCGTTCACAGGACAAATCCCTCCTCTCAGTACCCTTCTCCACCATTGCCAACTCCGGGCTCCGCCCATTCTGCCTCGCCTTACCCTATGCCTGGAACAACCTTCCTGAGCCCTTACGTCAAGCCCCCTCCCTGCCCATCTTCAAGTCTCTGCTTAAAGCCCACCTCTTCAATGCTGCCTTTGGCACCTAACTCTTACCTTCAGGATATCCAGACTGCCCCAATTTGACTGCCCCTATCGAATTGACTACTCACTTGTCCTTTAGATTGTAAGCTCTTTGAGCAGGGCCTGTCCTTTTATGTTAAATTGTACAGCGCTGCGTAACCCTAGTAGCGCTTTAGAAATGTTAAGTAGTAATACACCACCCAATGAGAAAACAGAACAAACAGGACTGCATAGCAAAGATCTCTGCATAGCAGAATGGTCACGCACAGAAAACACAGCCAGAACCTACAAAATATGAAACAAGGGACCACAGTTCAGTAATAGAGATATGAAGGCAAAAACACTGAACTGGAAACTTCATGAAATCACACTCTGCATACAGCAATAATAAAGATATAGTAACTGAAATCCAAAAGATCAGAATGCACATTTCCAAAAGCTAATATAACAAAACAGCAAGGATGACCTTGAAAGAGTCAGAGTAGTCCAAGGATGAGTGCAACAAACTCGTAGTGGACATTAATAAAAGCACATTTTTTCAAGTAGAAGTACATTTCAAAGTACAAACATCCAATGATTGCAAAACATTGGTCTCAACAGGAAAGTAAAGACTCAACACAGCGGAAACAGTGCCCAGCATTGTCACCACCCACACACTGTGTGCTCCCTGACACAGGGACAGCCGCCAAACCCACCAATTACCTTAAATTACTCTATTAAAGTTCATGAATGTGTGACATTGAGATTTTCAGTTGGATTATATGAATCCTGATGCTGACCTTTTTGTTGAAATACAGTCGTGTCGAGTCTTTGATCTCCAATTGAGATCCTGTTCTGCAATCATTGGATGTTTGCACTTTATGACCACATGATTGTGGCTTTATGGACTTGTTGTGTGCATTAATAAAGCACATTTTTCAACTAGAATATTTTGGCACTCATCCTTGGATTACCTTGACTTGACTCTAAGTCATTCTCCCTTTTTTTTATATATTAGCTATTTTGTGAGGCCTTTGTTCTTCTTGTTTTAACTATATTTCCACAAACTAATACAGTGCACTCCATTTAAGTGCAGATCGGATAAGCGCATGTTCTGTTTAACTGCATGCCGTACTTCGGTCCTGTTTTTGGCACCATCAATTTCTATGGGGACAAACTTCAGTTTAGCGCACCACTGATAAGTGCAAGATTCGCTTATATGCATGGTTTAAGACAGTTCCTCTGCAGGAAACACTCCGCATAAGGGTGCGCACGGAATATAGAAGCCGATTGGCGCGTGACAACCAACGAGATTTAAAATGTACCGCCCCTTTAACTGCCACAGGCAGAATAAGCGAAAGAATGTTGTTAGAGTCTACACTGGGGTTGTCATCGCAGTGGAACTGTAAGACTTTAACACTGGCTGAATGAACAGAAGTTCTTAAAAAATTAGAAAACAAACAAAGTCAAGCATCTATTGCTAAAGAATATGGTGTCAATCCCAGACAAATGTCACGTGTCTTGAAGCAGAAAGACCAGCTTCTGGAAGACTGGCAAAGCAATACAAATCCACAACGGAAACGAAAACGGGTGGGAAAAACTGAGGAGGTAGAATATGCTCTTCTTTGGTGGTTTTCTTTAGTCAGGAGCAGACAGTTTCCTGTCAGTGGTCCACTGCTTATGGAGAAACATAACCAGCTAGCTGAAAGTCTTGGACTAACTGAATTCAAAGTCACTGTTGGATGGTTGGAAAGATGGAAGGAGAGGAACAACATAAAATTCAAGAAACAGCATGGTGAGAAACAAGACGCTGATGACTTTGGTGCTGAACATTGGGTTGTTTCAGTTCTTCCTACCATCTTGAACGAATTTGCACCTCGTGACATTTTCAGTGCTGACGAAAACAGTCTCTACTGGCGAGCGATTCCTGGTGGAACACTTGCATTCAAACATGCCAATTTGGATGTAAAACGTTGAAGGACCGACTGACAATGCTCCTTTGCTGCAATATGGATGGGAGTGAGAAGTTGGAACCCCTCGTCATTGGAAAGAGCAAACAGCCCCGTTGCTTCAAGAAAATTAAGCGACTTCCTGTGTCATACAAGGCTAATGCAAATTTATGGATGACTGGGGAAATTTTGGAAGCAGTGGCTAAAGAAGTTAGACACTAGAATGTGGGAACAAAAGCATCAGATTTTGTTGCTTTGTGATAATTGTGCTGCACACAGGGATGATGTCAGGCTGCCTAACGTCCTGCCACCAAACACTATCTCTCTGATCCAACCTATGGATCAGGGCATAATAGCCAATTTCAAACAACATTATTGGGCTCTTGTGCTACGTTGTCTGATGAGCGTTATGGATGACCAGACTGGCAAGGATAAACGTGCTGTTGAACTGGCTTGTAATCTATCACTGTTGGATTCCCTACATATGCAGAAAGAAGCCTGGAATCATGTTACACAGGCAACCATTGTGAACTGCTACAAGCGGGCAAGCTTTGTTAAGGATGTGGAGAGGGACGAAACAGATGCAGCTGTTGCAAACGCATCAGATGAACAGGTATTGACATCCCAGACGGTTTTACTGAAGAGGAGTTTCATCACTACATAGCTGTTGATTACGATCTACAAACAGCTGACGACAGCACTGATGTTGAGATATGCGCCTACACGCAGGCAACACTGGCTGATAATGAAACAGAGGATGAAATGAGCAGCGAGGCACATGCTGACGACATTCAACAACCTCCTCTTGTCACTTTTGCAAGAGCGCTGGAGAGTCTCAACACCGTGTGGGCCTATCTGGAGATCACTGGATGTCAGTGCTATGACAGTTTTTACCATCTGGCAGACATAGTCAATGGAACCCACAGACACAATAGTGTACAGAGGACTATAACTGATTACTTCAAGTAAGCCTAACGTCAGTTAACGGAGACTGTATACTGTACGTATAATAATAAACAGTACTGTACATATTGTAGCTCCGCCCCCTCACGCCTGGGTGTGATGTAAGGTAGAAACAGGATTCCGGTTAGCCTGATGTCAGTAGTCGTGGCAGCGTTTCCGGAACCCAGCACCCAGGAATGGGGAGAGGACCACAAAAACTAACCTCGTCACCTACCCTCGAAGGATAGGTGAGGAAATATAAACTAAATTCAGGATTTCTCCCTATTTCTTTGGAGGCAATAAAGCAAATTTGATTGTCTGAAACAATATAACAAGTTTATTTAAAACATTCTTATCTCTTGTATAATAAGCAACAAATGAATTCTTCTTTACATCATAAATTTCTCAAAACAAACATGAAATATATTTTCTTTTGCTATAACCCTTAAGAATTGATTCTTTGGGTATTATTTATTCTATTCACAGATGTCTCCAACTGCTCATCCACTATCACCGAAGAATAAGGTAAGTATGATTTTTTTTCAACTTTCCCTTTTCCCTTTTTAGATTTTCCCTGCTTTCCCAAAGTCACTTAGCTGAGGCAGGTTTTCTCTCGTTGGTGTGTAGCATAGACTTTATTGCGTGGGGGCCTGTGTTGTTTTCCGGAACTCCGACAGTCCGATCCAGTATACAGCTTCTTCCTAAACCTTTCGCTTAAATAACTAAAAGAAGGCAAAACCCTGCCTCTCCTGCATTTTGAATTTACAATTTTAAAACTATTGGGAAGTATTACCAAATACTGTGGCCAATGTAATCTAACAAAATAAAATTAACCAAAATTCCCTTTCTCTGTAGGTCCTTGCTATTTTTTATTTCCCTAAGCTGTGAAAGAGTGACTGACAGCCTTTACTCATATGCACCACACTCAACATTCCATCATCAGCTCACTGTGTCAACATTCCATCACCTTTCTCCACTTTACTTCCCTTACATTTACCTAGTTTACCAAAATTCTTTCCCTGTTTCCTATTATTTAATTCCTTTAAATATTCCCTTACCACAATCACCCTGTTCTCATCTGGCTTTCATTTAAACACTTCAACTTATTTCCCCCTGCAATTCATTCAGCAGTTACCCAAAATTCCCAAAGTTAGCAGAAATCAATTTAAACCTCTCCCCAGTCACACCTTCACTCTCCCACTCTTCCCTTATTACCTTTACTGTCACCCAAACTCACTCCAATAACTCTTATTTTCCTCAAATTCACCTCTGCCTCTCTCACTCAGAGCAGCACCTCCACTCACTTCAGCTGTCAGACCCACTCTGCCAACTGCTGTTACCCAGGCAACAGAAGCTCAGGTCTCAGCAAATTCCAAGGACCTGTGCTGCTGGCCACAATGGAACCCTGGGACAACTTGAGTAATTTTATTTATTTTATTAACCCCTCGGGTTACAATATGTTTATCAGATGTCAAGCTTCTTTGGGTCACAATGGTTAAGTGCAACCTCTGGTTAACTACATGCATTTCTTTGGTCCCAGACCCTTGCACTTAAGCGGATTGCACTGTATATTTCAATTAATAAATTCTAAATAAAATACTTTTTACTACCTTTGTTGTCTGAGCATTTCATTTTTGTATTCGCTTTAGTCCCAGGGTCTCTTTCCTGCTTTTCTATTTTTTTTTTTTTTTTGGTGTGCCTTTGCAGGGTCTTCTGTCCATTTGACATGTCCTGTCTCTCCATGTCAATCATTCATATTCCCTCTGCGTCCCTATCTCCCCTATCCAGTATTTCCCCTCTGTGTCCCTGTCCCTTCTTCCATTAATCTGCCTTTAGTGTCCCTATCCTCCTGTATGCTCAGCATTTCCCCTCTATGTGCCTACCTTGACCTGTCCTACATTTCCTCCATATCCCCATCCCTGTGATCAGCAATTTGCCTCTGTGTCCCTATTCATCCCCCCCCACCATGTCCAGCATTGCCCCTGTGTCCCTATCCCCTCTCTGACCAGCATTGCCCTTCTGTGTCCCTGTACCTATGCTCCCTCCATGCCCAGCATCGCTTCTGTGTCTCTGTGACTCTACTCTTTCTTCTGCATTTCCTACTCTGTGGCCAGTATCTCTCCCTCTCAATTCCCACCACCCCTTCACAGTCCAGTATTCCTCCCTCCTGTGTCCAGTGTCTCTGTCCCTCTTTTCCCCTTCCCCAGTCCAGTTCTCTCTCATTCCTAAGTTCAGCACCTCTTCCCGTCTGTCCCTGCCCCCCTCTACCCTGGGGCCGGTATCTGTCCTTCTCTTCCATTCTATTCAGCATCATTCCCTGTCTGTTCTCCCCTAGTCCAGCCTTTTTTCCTGTCCCTTTCCCACCCTGATCCATCAGAGCAGCACTTGCATATTTCTCTCTCCCTCCCCCCACCAAGGTCAGTGTCCATTACACATATCATCTTTTCCTATCCATTCTCTTACTCCCCCCCCCCCCCCCCCCGGTTCCAGTCCAGGGTCTGTGCTTGGGTCTCTGGCGCCCCCTGCAAACTATCAGTTGGCGCTCCCCCCTCCCACGGACCAGCATCTCCTTTCTTCTCCCTCCCCCCTTATCCCACCCTGCACCTTTTTTCATCCCAGTGCCTTAAAAGGTGAAGAACAAAAAAGGTTTTTTTTCCTCAACAGCTTTTTAATTTATTTAAAAGCTTCCCATATGTAGATATAAATATCATGAAATAAAATTGAGTATCACTGAAATTGCTTAAAAATTAATATAGCTGGTGGAAACAGCACTAATAAAGGCTATATTTTGCGCTCCTTTTTCTACACTGTTCTATAAATAATATATTGCCAAATTTCAGTGAGGATATCCTGTTTACTGATGGGTTCATCTTAACTGTTGCTGTAATCTGCCTTGGGAAGCCTGGTGTTATAAAGATTGGAAGTAATTAAACTCTCTTTTCATTGGGACACATGGAATCATATTTTCACCTCATCTCTTTTTTTAAATGGACTATTCTGTTTTGAGCATGTTTCAGGGACAAGTGGTTTTCATAAGTCAAAATAATAATTCAAATTTTTTTTCTTTCATGCAGGTCTCATTTGTTTTAACATAACTAAATGGACGTTAAACCCCTAATGCAGTCCATTGGTTTCCTTATATTTTGTCCTTGTGATGACTTATACTATACTGTGCCAAGTACCTGAGGTAGGCCTGCCACAATCTTTAGAGTGCTGACTGCTACAGTGTGTGAGAGTTGGCGGCAGGGGGGGGGGGGAACACAGCAGTGCATAAATCCGAAGATGACAGGTCCCACAGGCTGCAGCACTAATGGATTCTAGCTTCCTGTTGTGTTGTGCTGCATAGCGCTCCATGGTACTGTAATGAGGCTTGTCGGGTCTTCTTGCAGCTGGGCACCTATGCACGGGGTAGTCAGACCTTCTGGGATTAGGTTCTGACAGAGGATTAGAGTAATTTCTGGAAGGGAACCTGGAAGTAGGGAAGGAGTTGGACCTTCTGAAGTGGTGTTGCTAGTGGCAGTAGTATACTCCCGCGAAGAAGATTTAAACTCTGACTGTGCTGCCAAAATCTGTCTTTGGGATCTCTCTCACCACTGACCATACCCGTCAAGGGAGAGCCCCATTTCTGTCAATGCCTGCAGCTGACTCCAATGAGAGAGAGAAAATCAGCCCCAGTGAAGTACCTAGCTTGGTTGCCACCCAGGGCGGAGCACCCCTCTCCTCCAGACGTGTCACCCCATGCCCACCTTCCTCCAAGCATTGGAGTTCGCTGAGCAGTCACACAGCTGTCACTTCTGCCAGTCCTCTGCTCTCTCTGAGGTCAACTTCTTGTTCTGGAGCAGGGGAACGGAAGAGCCAACAACCACGTGACTGCTCAGTGCATCCCCTAGCTGCCCGCACCCACCTCCCTACTCTTGGTACACCATTGATCAGCCTATCTATATCCAACCGGTTAGACATTAGTGGCACTTGCAAGAGCAAGGATTCAGAGACTGGGACAAGTGACAGATCCGAAACCCAATGCTGGCTTGCTGTAGTGAGGAGGTGTGGAGACATTTCTCATCCCTTATAGTCTCATTTGGGAAGAAGAAAGGAGCTTCTCGAGATACTAAGCCTTAACACCCAGGCAGCCCATACATCACTTCCATGGGACTCTACTGTACATCTGTGGCAGAGTGGAGGAAAATTTAAGGGAACAAGGGTAACATCTTTTACTGTACCAGGTTACAGCTGTGAAGGTATCTGTTAACGTACATGACTAGGGTTACCATATTTGGTCCCCCCCCTCAAAAAAAAGACCCATGCCCGCCCCCACCACACTCCTGACCCACCCCCTGTCACATATCACCCCATCCTTTTCACCCCCCGCCCCCCATCACAACCCCCTAAGGGAGTCCTCTCCTCCCCTTAACTTACTTTACTGCCCTGGTGGTCTAGTGACTGCTTTGGGGCAGGAAAGAGCCCCCTTTTTCCTGCCCGGAGCGCTGCCCTGCATTCTGTTCCCCTTGCAATGCTGACAGTCCCGGCGCCGATTCAAAATGGCCATAGAGAGTTGAAGTGGCCTCTTGTTATTATACTTCCTCTGTGTACATCCGTATGCCGCACAAGCTGGCATGTCTGAAAATATACGTGAGATTAAATAAAGATGCTACCAATAAAGAACGTGGATGCAGCACTTAATAGGTTTGTTTCCTTTGAGTGTACTGGGATTACGGCTGTGTGGGGAAGGGGAAACAGAGACTATTCTAATTGGCATCAACTTTTTGATGTCATCTCGACTCCTGTTTTCATCCTACCTCCTTAGTCCTAACCAAGGAGGTTTGATTGAGAACAGGAGAAGGCATGACATCAAAAAGATGAAGTTACTTGGGTTAATCTCTGTTTCCCAGAGATTGTCATTCTGGGTACACTCTAACCAAAGCAAACAAACCTATGAACTGCTGCATCCACGTTGTCGTTCTTTATTATTGGTAACATTTATTATTTAATCTCACTTATATTTTCAAACATGCCAGCTTTGTTATCATCAATTGTAATCAGTGTGTCATTTGGAGGGTCTGGTTATAGAGATACCCTACCACATGTTGTATTCGTGCAGAGGTTTGTTTTCTCCTGGTAAAGCAACACTAAAAGAGATGATATGTTATGAAAATCAGGTGCTCAATATTTAAGAGTTTATATCTATGCATGTATTTACTTATTTATGACATTTATATCCCACATCAAACATGAGGAGTGGCCTAGTGGTTAGTGTGGTGGACTTTGGTCCTGGGGAACTGGGTTCAATTCCCACTGCAGGTACAGACAGCTCCTTGTGACTCCATTGCCCCAGGTACAAATAAGTACCTGTATATACTATGTAAGCCACATTGAACCTGCTATGAGTGGGAAAACACAGGGTACAAATGTAACAAAAAAAATTAGGTTGAAACCTGAGAGCATTTAAAATATTTTTTCTGCTATAATGGCCCTGCGCCTGAATGTGGTAATTCCCTTCCTTGTGCATGAAGATCAGGTGGGCTTTGTCCCGGGTCGGTATGCATCAATGAATCTCTATTGAGCGCTGCTGGCCATACATGAGCACAGGGAAGGAAGGAATGAATGGGGGCTATAGTGGGGCTAGATATGGAGAAAGCTTTTGATAATATATCGTGGCAGTACCTTTTGTGGGTTCTGGAACATTTTGGTTTACGAGGGGCTTTTGTTAATTGGGTATCTGCTCTTTACTCTTCCCCACAGGCGCAATTAATAATAAACAATAAACTCACGGATAGCTTTTTTCTACAGAGAGGTACCTGACAGGGATGCCCCCGGTCCCCACTTCTTTTCTTACTAGCTATAGAACCTCTGGCTTCGAAGATCCAGGGTAGTGCCCAGGGGTGTGCTGGTAAATTTTTAACAACAGGCTCTTTCTCCGGACGTAGCCAGCTCTGCAGATGGAAGGGCCAAGGGTGGCCGGGGGGGGGGGGGGGGGGGGAGCAACACTTGCCTCTCTCTCCTCCCTCCCTTCATGCGGGCACACTAGGCATACCTTTGCTGGCAGCCAATAAATGGACTGCCAGCACTCCCAACGTCTTGCTCTGAACAGCATGCTTTAACTTCTCACACATGCTGGAGAAGTCCCAGCCTGCTGCTCAGAGCTGGAAACAAGGAGCTGGGAGCAGCAGCAGTCTATTTACTTGGCTGGCAGGGCTCAGCATCCCCACCAGCAAAGTAAAAGAGAATTCAGCAGGGGGCCCAAGCCCACATTTTGGGAGCCAGTTGTTAAAGTAGCCATGGAGGGCCCTACTTTAACAACCGGCTCCCAAAATTCATAAAAACTTAACAACCGGCTCTTGCGAGCCTGCTCCAGCACTCCACTGGTAGTGCCTGTATACGAGGTATTATGGTAGGGAATAGGGAGACACGTATAAATCTTTTTGCAGATGATATCTTGTTATACCTGGCAAATGCACCCTGTGGCTTACCGGATGCATTGTCTCTTGTACGAGCCTTTGGGGATCTCTCGGGTTTGCGGGTCAATTGCACTAAACCTGACCCTTCACAACTACCTCATTCGATCACTATACAACCTTGTATTTGTTCTCAACCGACTTGGTGAATGCCTTGACGGTACTGTGTAAGCCACATTGAACCTGCAAATAGGTGGGAAAATGTGGGGTACAAATGTAACAAATAATAATAATAATAATAAATCGGAGCTCCTTCCCCTGTCTGGGTGGGCCGGTGATCCTTGGGTGTCCACATTATCCATCCCCCCAGTAAAAGGCTAACTAAGATATCTGGGAATCTATCTAAGTACCAATCCAACTATGTTTTACAAGTGTAATGTCCTGGATCCAATCACTAAAATTAGGAGGCTGAGTGAAGCTTGGCGGGACCTGCCGATCTCCTTGCTTGGTAGGGTGGCACTGGTGAAAATTATACTCTTGCCCAAATTGTTATACCCGCTCCAAGCTGTCCCTATCTGGGTACTACGTAGAGATGAGTGCCTCTTTTATCTGGCGCCAGAGGAGGGCGAGGATTAGGAACCAGAAGTTAATTTTAGATAGATGTTTGAGAGGCCTTGGCCTTCCAGATCTCCGACTGTACAATATAGCTGCCCTGATGCACTTTATTTTTGAGGGAGTGACGGGGACCTGTCGTTATTCTCCCCTAGGATGGATGGATGCTTGGAGTTGTCCCTTCTCATTTATAAACCTACTGCACTTGTGTTTGGGTGCTAGCTCTCCAGTTGCCCCTAAATTGAGGTTTCTTCGTCCACTGCATAGGGCTTGGTGCTGGTGGCGTGTCAGGGATGCACTCCTGAGGCTTTGCCTTTCCTGAGTCTTGTGGGTAATTTGGCATTCCCGGCGGGTATGGGATGTTTGGAATTTTGGAGATGGAATAGAGAAGGATGCACCAGCATTGGACAGTTCCTTGAAAAGGGCAAGGACTCTTTTCTTGCCTTGGAGTGGAGGAGTAGCCTAGTGGTTAGTGCAGTGGCCTTTGATTCCCACTGTAGCTCCTTGTGATTCTAGGCAAGTCACTTAACTCTCCATTGCCCCTGGTACAAAATAAGTACCTGAATATATGTAAACCGCTTTGAATGTAGTTGCAAAAACCTCAAAAAGGAGGTATATCAAGTCCCATTTCCCTTCCCCCCCCCCCCCTTTAACCAGGAAAAAGAAAAAATGGAGGGTTTCGAACCAGCATATCTCCAGGTCTGGCACTACTGGTCTTCTTTGAGGACTGAGTATGGCAATAACTGGGCATATGGTGAATTGGATGCCATCCTTCTGCGATTACCTATCCCATTGAATAGATTGTCCACCTGGAATAAGATCATGAAAGTGACCATACCTTTGGGGGGGATGAGAGGCTGGTGCAACAATGGAATGGTGATCTGGGCACTGAGTATACACGCTCTTGTTTTAGTACGCTCTTCTCCACTTTATATGAGATGGTTAAGGCAGTGGACTTGCAGGAAATGCAATACAAAATACTGCATAGATATTACATGACTAGGACCAAGGGCGCTGCACTAGGTCTCTGGGATAATGATTGCTATCTTAGATGCCTCAGTGGTAGAGGCACACTTATTCATTCTTTTTTAGAATGTCCTGCCCTCACGATCTGGAACAGGGTTTTCGCTTTAATTAATAAGGTTGTACAGAAAGAGTTGGCATGGGATTATGCCACCATACTTCTGGGGGATCAAGGGTTACTCTTATCTCAACAATTAACTCAGCCTCAACGGCGTTTTTTATGCATGTCCCTGTTACTGGTTAGGAAAACTATATTACAGTTCTGGATCTCTCCTGACCCAATACCTTTTGAACGTTGGATAGCGAGACTGTGAGAGATAGGCAAGTATGAGGGTCTGTTTTACTCTAAGTCCCTTAAAATAGATAATAGACATTATGCTTTGCTGTGGAAGCGTTGTTTAGAGATGCTTGACACCTAGGGAGGGGGGCGGGGGGAGGAGTGAATGAGGAAGGGATGTGTGTATAGTGGATGACAAGGGATGTTTGGAAGGGGGACGGGTCAAGATGGCGCTGGCATGCCGAGAGAAATGAGACAGACCAACGCTTAGCTGCACAAAAATTGCCTCGCTGAAAAAATGCCCCATACTAAGAGAAAAGGGGTTGTAAGAGCTTTACCTTCTCCAGCTCTTGCTTCTTCTCCAAAACAGCAAACGCTGGATAGTTTCACACTCCGACGCCCACCGATTGAATCCGGAGTTGAGATTCCTTTAGACGCCGGGGAAGGGAACCCGACGTCTCTGGAAAATGAAACCATGCTCTCTCCTCCGATAGCTGGAACTCCACCGTGCCCTGCCATAATGCGAGACGAGAAGGCAGGCCCACAGGACACGGAAGGTGCGAAGACTGGGACCTGCGGAGAGGTTTCTCTGAATTGCTTTCGGCAACTACTATCAGTTCGGCTGGGAAAGGAGCTTTGAATCCCCCCATGGTGGAGACTCTTGATACCATATGGCAGGCTATGGAAAGTATGAAAGTGTTGATAACAAAATCCACCCAAGAAACGATGAATCTGGTAGTTACGGTGGAACAACTTTCTAAATCAATGGACAAACTGAAACAGGATTTCAACGATCAGGTACAGAAATCCCAAAATGATATTTCTAATATTAAGGAAAATGTTTCAGTGCTTATTAAACATAATTCAAGCATTCGTCAAAAAGTTGAACAAATAGAGAACTATAATAGACGCTTGACTATGAGGATTTTGAATTTTCCAAGACCAATAGGAATCCTCCCTATAGAACTGTTTACAAAATACCTTGTTGAGATTTTGAAAATTTCCCCTCAAAATATTCCTCCAATAAATAAAATATACTTTCTACCTGAAAAAAAGAATCAGGGAGGGATTCCTGAAGAATTGGAACAAGAGAAATCTGAAGAATTGAAGGACATTTCATTGATTTTAGAGGACTCATTGACTGAAGTAACAAATAGAACTACACTCTTGATTTCATTTGTCTTTGAGCAAGTCTTTAATGCTATATTGAAATTGTATTTTAAAAATATGCATCAACAGTTTTGTGGTCAAAAATTACGGATTTTTCCTGATGGAACTAAAATTACTCAAGAGAGAAGGAAGAAATTCCTAGATATGAGAGAAGAGACGAGGTCCTTAGGGGCAACTTTCCTGCTAGTATACCCATGCAAATGTATGGTGAAATATTTGGGAATTAAATATGTCTTCTTCCTACCAGATCAACTGAGATCTTTCATAGACCTGAAAAAAGTAACAAGATTATAACATCAGTATGGCTTAAGAAATAAGAAGGTGGGAGGGCATTGAGCCTTTTCTTTAAAATTTTGATATATTGTTGTTTGATCTCCCTGATTTATTTTCCACTCCCCCCTTGTTTTTGTGGTCTAAGGAAGGGACAAAAGAGAAGTATTTTTGTTTCTTGATTTGAACAAATCTCTATGATAGAGTATATGCTATGTATTTATTTGAACTCATTAGTTTCCTGTGTTACATGTAACAAGATAATTACTTGTGTATATAATTATTGCATAAACATAAAAAAAAAAGACAAGGGATGTTTGGTGCGGGCCTCTCTTCGGGATAGATGGAAGTATGCTAGTGTGTTAGTGGAAGGGGTTTGTTTCACAGGAGATTTCTGGGGGGAAATACATAAGGTCGTTATGGAGGAATTCTATGCGGTTACTGTTGGCAACTTTTGCACAAGCATTCTTGGATTGTGTACCATGTTTGAAAATGTTTCTGTATTAGTTTGCTGTCATACATGTTTCTCTGTATTGACACCCAAAAATATAATAAAAATATATATATTTTTTTTCCTGTGCCTAGATCAAAAGAGAAAGATGGTTCGTGGGAACTTGCTCCTTTTGTTTTCTGGAATGCAATGGTATATTATAAAAATCAACTTAATATTATTTATCACTACTAAGAGAGATATTGAATAATGTATATAGATGCATCCTGGGAATAATGATCACTAAGTGAAAGCAGCCATAAAAGAGTTGGAACTGAATGACAGGAACAAATCTGGTGATGGGAAAATGAATTGACATGAGTTCAGTAAAAGTTTTTATTGTGCCATGTTGGACAGTTCACAGTTTTTTTTTTTCTTGTTCTGTATGAAGCTTATCAACCAACATGCTGTGCTTTGCATAAAGATGATTAAAACAAAAAATAAGTTTTGAATGTTACTGAATTCTATTATTCTGTCTAACTGTATTTCCAGTTTTGGCACAGTATAAATCACCACAAGGACAAAATATAAGAAAACCAATGAACTGCATTAGAGGCTTACAGTCCACTTAGTTATGTTTAAACAAATGAGAGGCCTACATGAAAGAAAATATGTATTTTTATTATTTTGACTTATGAAAAACATTTGTCCCTGAAAATGCTCAAAACAGAATAATCCGTTTACAAAAGCAATGAGGTGAAGATATGATTCCACGTGCCCCAATGAAAGGATAATTTAATTTTACTTTCAATCTTTTTGACACCAGGCTTCCCAAGGCAGATTTCAACAGTTAAGATGAACCCATTAGTAAACAGGATATCATCACTCAGGCCCCTTTTACTAAGCTGCGTAAGCATCTATGTGTGCCCAATGCACGCCAAAATGGAGTTACCGCCCAACTACTGCATGGCTCTTGCGGTAATTTCATTTTTGGTGCATGTCTGATACACACATCTGAAAAATATTTTTTATTTTTAGATGCACGTAGTGGATGAGATGCATGTAATGGACGCACACCAAGTGGCATTTGACGCTCGTAGGTCATTACCACCCGAATTCTTTACCACTAGATCAATGGTTGGCAGTAAGGTCTCAGACCCAAAATGGACGCACAGCAATTTTGATTTTGCCGCATGTCCATTTTTGGCAAAAAAGGCCTTTTTTACAGCCACGCTGAAAAATGGATTGGTGCATGCCTAAAACCTGCGCTTACACCACTGCAAGCCATTTTTCAGCGTGCCTTTGTAAAAGGACCCCTTAAATTTGGCCATGTATTACTGTAATGTATAGAACAGTGTAGAAAAATGAGCACAAAATACAGCCTTTATTAGTGCTGTTTCCACCAGCTACAATAATTTTTGAAGCTGTTTTAATGATATTCAGTTTTTATTTCATGAAATTTATATCTACATATGGGAAGTTTTCAAATAAATTAGAAAGCTGTCAAATAATTTTGAAAAAATATCTTTTGTCCTCCACCTTTTAAGGCACTGCCTATCCAACAGGCAC
Organism: Microcaecilia unicolor; assembly: GCF_901765095.1. Taxonomy (NCBI): domain Eukaryota; kingdom Metazoa; phylum Chordata; class Amphibia; order Gymnophiona; family Siphonopidae; genus Microcaecilia; species Microcaecilia unicolor. The sequence continues at coordinate 305,757,869 of NC_044031.1, forward strand.
AGATTTTGCCTCTTTACTGATGAAACAGGCATAAGCAGTCCATTATTTCTAATTGTTTTCCATAGCGTTTGCTAATGTTTTGGCTGAACCAGTGACTCCGCCTACTGCCTTCAACCCATATAATGGACTAGATAGCCTCATACCGTCTCCTGTTCTTAATCTAACCTCCTTGGTCCTAAACCCTTACCCCCTGCTGTATCAGTACCAGCTGGGTTATGCCCCTGTGACATCACGTTCTTCCTCGATGCATCACAGGGGACACAGGAGGACCCGTCAGCAGAGAATAACATGGGAACGGGGACCTGCAGTAACCACAGGGATGGGGACAGCGGACAGGGACAATCTTTGTCCCCGTGTCATTTTCTACTTTGAAGCCTGTTAATGAACTGGACTGTTATTTATATTTGAGTGATGCAGACGATATTTTGATTTTTTTGGAAACACAAGCAAACATGCTGGCCACACTAGCAAAATTTGCATCCTGCTACCTTCTAAGAAGACATCTTCTGTTGAAGGACTGTGGAAGACAGGAGAGCTAGACTGAATCTTGAGATTGTTGATGACCCGGGTCCAGCTTGGTTTCCAGTCTCGGTGGCCCTCCGACCGGATCTTCTTCTAGAGGAAAAATGCAGCAGACAAGCATTGAGTGTGCTGTCCTGAGAATGCAACTGAGTTTAAAAACCCCCCTTCCTGGCTGCTAAAAAAACAAACAAACCAAGCCAATGAAGTGCTTTCAGCTTTCTTGTGCTTCCTTCCCTTCTACAGCCAAAACTCTCTTTGCACAGAAAAACAGACCACTGTGAGCTTTTGCAGTGTAGCAGACAACAAAACAAGCACAACTGTGCAGCCCTTCTAACCATAGGTTTTCCACTTGTTTGTGCCATAAAACAACAAGTCTATCTACCAAATATAACCAGGTTTCTTTACTTTTACTGAGACATCTGGAAGCAGTCTACTTTGTGCAGAAACGAGAGTTTATCTTTAAACTTTGTTGTGTAGCATTCAAACTCTCCGTCTGAAAAGGCTGACATTACCTTCAAAAGAAACAAGGAGTTTTAATAGACAGTAGTAGAGGAGTCAGAATGATTGAATATTTTAACACCCAACAGAAAGGACTTAACAAGGATCTGGGGTTCCTAACCCATTATAAACCATAAAGCTGTATGTCTCTGTTGATCACTCCACTCCTCACTTATCCACACCCATCCTGTTAGAATATCAATGATATGCTTTGATGTCCCCATGCATACCTCCGACCCACCCCCATCCTCCCACCCTGTCAGACTGTCATAGTAATGCTTGAATGTTTTCACTTATATACACTGAGGGGCATAATCGAACGTGAACGCCCATTTGTAAAAACGTCCATCTCCGAGAACGGGTCCGTGAAGGGGCGGGCTGAACTGTATTTAAAAAAAAAATGGACGTCCATCTTTTTTTTCGAAAATACATTGGATTAGGGCGTTTTTTGAGCTGGGTGTTTTTGTTTTTTAGCGATAATCGAAACCGAAGCGTCCCAGCTCAAAAACGACCAAATCCAAGGCATTTGGTCATGGGAGGGGCCAGCATTCGTAGTGCACTGGTCCCCCTGAGATGCCTCTATGCCAGCCTCAAATATCATACCTAGCTCCATGACAGTAGTATGCAGGTCCCCAGAGCAATTTTACTTTAGTTGGTGCTGCGCGGGACCCATGCAGAGAGGAAAAATCGGAAGAAAAAAAAAACAAGCAAGCAAGTGCAGTCAGGGACGTCCAAATTAAAAGATAGTAAAAGGGGGAATTGAACCAGCAACCTTTTGATTACAAGCTCAGTGCTCTAGCCAGTGCACCACTGATTAGATGTCCTTTCTTTTCCATTAAGTCTCTCCAAGTTTCTGTCAGCCAATCACAGCTCATTTAGCTGACATCTGTGTCAGCTAAACAGCGGTGATTGGCTGACAGAAACTTGGAGGGACTTAATGGAAAGGGAAGGACATCAGTGTTGCCAGGTGGGCGGTTTTACCGCCCAATTGGGCGGTTTTCCGCGACCCGCCGCGGGAAATTTTTGCCCGCGGCGGGTTGAGGTTTTTTGGGCGGTTTTTTAGGCTTCCGGGCGGCTTTTTGATTTTTTTCGGCCGCGGGGGGCGGGGTTAGTGACGTTTTTGGGCGGGGCCGATGACGTGGGAGGCGGGGCTGATGACGTAGGAGGCGGGGCCGATGACGTGGGAGGCGGGGCCGATGACGGGGAGGCGGGGCTGATGACGGGGAGGCGGGCCCGATGACGTGGGAGGCGGGGCTGATGACGGGGAGGCGGGCCCGATGACGTGGGAGGCGGGGCCGGTGACGCGGGGGTGGGGGTGTCAGGGGCGGGGTTTGTGTTTGGGCGGGTTTTGGGCTGGTTTCTGGCCTGGATTGGGCTGGAAAAAAAATTTCTACCTGGCAACCCTGAAGGACATCTAAGCACCTGAATAATGTGATTCACTGGCTAGAGCACTGAGCTTGTAATTGGAAGGTTGCTGGTTCAATTCCCCTTTCACTATCCTGGTAATTTAGACGTCCCTGCCTGCACTTGCTTGTTTTTTTTTTTTTCTTCCGATTTTTCCTCTCTGCATGGGTCCCGCACAGCACTAACTAAACTAAAATTACTTCGGGGACCTGCATACTGCTGTCATGGAGCTGGGGATGACATTTGAGGCTGGCTTACAAGTTGGGAAAAAAGTGTTTAACATTTGTTTTTTTTTTTGGTGGGAGGGGGTTAGTGACCACTGGGGGAGTCAGGGGAGGTCATCCCCGGTTCCCTCCGGTGGTCATCTGGTCATTTAGGGCACTTTTTTGGGACCTGTTCGTGAAAAAAACGGGTCCAACAAAAGTGACCTAAATTCTCTCTGAAAACGCCTTTCTTTTTTCCATTATCGGCCGAGCACGCACATCTCTGCTCAGCCGATAACCACGCCTCAGTCCCGCCTTCACCACGCCTCCGACACGCCCCCGTCAACTTTATGCGTTCCCGCGACGGAGTGCAGTTGGAAACGCCCAAAATCGGCTTTCGATTATACCGATTTGGGCACCCACAAGAGAAAGACGTCCATCTCCCGATTTAGGTTGGAATTTGGGTGTTTTTCTCTTTCGAAAATAAGCCTCACTGTCAGCTAGCACATTTGCTTATTTCCGATCTGATGAAGAAGGGCAACCTTCGAAAGCTAATCAAGAAATGTATTATGTCTAATAAAAAAGGTATCATCTTATTTTCTTTTCCATGTTTTATTTTGTTTGATTTCTATTGATAACAATAATAGACAGTAGTGGAATTGAACCTATCTAGTCCACTGTAAGCAAGGAAGCCAATTTGGGTAATCTCCGTTTCCACTTCCCCGATCAGCCATCATCTCTAGTACACTCAAAACAAAGCAAGCAAACCTATGAGCTGCTGCATCCACGCTGTCGTTCTTTATTGTTGGTCCATCTGTAGTAAGTCTAAAGCTGTTTCAATTGGATAGGCAGTGCCTTAAAAGGAGGTGGACAAAAGATTTTTTCTTTTACTTATTGGACAGCGACAGCTTTTTAATTTATTTGTATCAATAGAAATCAAACAAAATAAAACATGGAAAAGAAAATAAGATGATACCTTTTTTATTGGACATAACTTAATACATTTCTTGATTAGCTTTCGAAGGTTGCCCTTCTTCGTCAGATCGGAAATAAGCAAATGTGCTAGCTGACAGTGTATATAGGTGAAAACATTCAAGCATTGCTATGACAGTCTGACAGGGTGGGAGGAGGGGGGTGGGTAGGAAGTATGCATGGGGACATCAAAGCATATCATTGGTATTCTAACAGGGTGGGTGTGGATAGGTGAGGGGAGGGTGATCAACAGAGACATACAGCTTTATGGTTTATAATGGGCTAGGAACCCCAGGTCCTTGTTAAGTCCTTTCTGTTGGGTGTTAAAATATTCAATCATTCTGACTTCAAACCATACGTTCTTGTATGGTTTTAAAGTTACCTTTGAGGATTCTCACTGTGAAGTCACTGGTGCAGTGTCCTGGTCCTGTAAAATGTTGCCCAACAGGCGTGGGAACCCTGCTGGCACCAGCATTGTTTATATGATGTCTATGTAAATTGAATCTTGTCTTAAGCATCTGGCCTGTTTCTCCAATATAGCATCCTTCATTACATTTTTTACACTGAATGATATATACCACATTGGAAGATGAGCAAGTGAAAGATCCCTTTATGTTGAATATCTTTCCTTTGTGGATGACTTTGGGGTCCTGTGAAATATTTTGGCATAGTTTGCAACTGGATAAATTACAGGGAAGTGTGCCCTTCTGCTTATTTCCGATCTGACGAAGAAGGGCAACCTTCGAAAGCTAATCAAGAAATGTATTAAGTTATGTCCAATAAAAAAGGTATCATCTTATTTTCTTTTCCATGTTTTATTTTGTTTGATTTCTATTGATAACCTTAAGAGTGGACTAACACGGCTACCACACTCCTCTACTTAATTTATTTGAAAGCTTCCCATATGTTGATATAAATATCATGAAATAATTGACTATCATTAAAGCAGCTTTAAAAAATATTATAGCTGGTAGAAACAGCAATTTTAAACTGTATTTTGTGCTCATTTTTCTATACTAACTAACTAACTAACTAACTAACACTGTATACAATAGAGATGGCCAAATTTCAGTGGAGATATCCTGTTTCCTGATGGGTTTATCTTAACTGTGTAAAAGACCCCCATAGTGAGATTAATAAAAATGCTATCAGCAATAAAGATGAACAACTTGGATGCAGCAGCTCGTAGGTTTACTTGCTTTGTTTTGAGTGTAAGGGGATGACGGCTACGCACGGGAAGGGGAAACGTAGACTAAATTAATCGTTTTCAACGTTTTGACGTCACTTGGTCTCCTGTCTATTAAACCTCCTTGAAAAAAAAAACTTAAGAAACGTCTGAAACGCAAGGACAGAATGAGGCTTGGAACGCACTAAGAGAGAGAGAGAGAGAGAGAGAGAGGCCATTGGAGCAGCAGAATGAGGTTTGCCATGCGCTGAGCAAAGATATTGGAGCAGCAGATAGCAGACTGAGGCGCACTGAGAGCGAGACGGAGAGAGAACCGAGGGTGTATTGGATGAGCAAAATGAGGTTTTGCATACACGGGGCTATTGAAGCAACAGACTGAGGCTTGGAATGTAATAAGAGCAACCTCCTTGAATAAGAAACGTCCGGAACGCTAGACTGAGGCTTGGAACGTTAATTGATTGCATTGCAAGTACAGCCCAGGAAACCGCAAAAGATTTTCCGTAGCTGGTTCTTAAAAGTAACCCAGTTTGGGAGGAAACGCGCCCAACTGGGAACACTGGATGGTAGTGGGCATGGGGGTGTGAGTCCGTGAATCTTCACAGGTTCTGCCTCCTCCAGTGTAGGTAGGTTTCCTGTAAAACTGGAAACCTGGCTTGCAGAGTATTGAGGTTAATGAGTGCATTGTGGTATTATAATTTTTTTTTTTATTTTTTTTTTTTTGGGGGGGGGGGGGGGGGTCAGTTTGTCCACCATTACTGGTTGTGTTGGATGAATGTTTGGGAAGCACTGTGTTCGGCCTTGCCACAGAGAGGGTGAAATGAGAGTCTGAAGCATAGGAGAGTGAAAAGTGAACCTGTGCATCATTTTCAAATAATCCACTAGCAGATCTGTGCCTTTCAATAAGAAGGGAAATGTGAGGGAGATATGACATGGTAACGTTTTTTTTTTTCTTCCCAGGGCACTCACTGTGTTTTCTTTCCTATTCTAGATCGCTGATTGTAGGTGGATGTCATGTTTGTGCTTGTGGAGATGGTGGATACCGTACGCATCCCACCCTGGCAGTTTGAACAAAAATTAAATGACTCTATTACTGAAGCGCTAAACAAAAAACTAGCCAATAAGGTGAGCCCTTTTTCAGACACCTTTACTAGACTTTGGATGTCGGTATAAATCTATAACAAAGGTAACTAAGTGAGATGGGTAACTTTTGTATAATGCATGAAATAAGACGCGCATGCATGTGTGTGAGAATTTATCATCTAGCATTGATTACTTGTTTTTCATTAGGTTGTGTACAATGTTGGACTCTGCATCTGTTTGTATGACATCACCAAGCTGGAGGACTCTTATATCTTCCCTGGGGATGGAGCCTCCCACACCAAAGGTTGATTTTTGCTTTACTGTTTTTCAGAACCTTCAGTGTTCCTGTGCCTTAAAATGTGTACTGATGTATGTAATATGTATGACATCATCTCAAATCATTCAGTCAAATATTTTACAAAGCATAGTATTTCAGTATTGTAAATTAAAAAAAACCAAACAAACTTGGATGACACAGAATTGTCTTATTCTGGATTAACCTGTGGCTCATGTTTAATCATTGCACTATTTAAAATATGTTAAGTGAAAATAAATAAAATTTGTTCTGTTTATTTGTGATAATCTGAATAATTATTGGTCATTGCCCCCAACATGTTTTACTACAAACTTCCTCATGGAGGCACAGACCACTGCTACAAAAAACACATTCTCAAGTTATTATAGTTCAGTGTGAATATATGTTTTGCAGCTGTGGTCCACACCTCCCTGAGGAAGCTTGTAATGAAATACTGCTCATGTCAGGGGCAATGACAAATAATTATCATAAACAGAAGAAATGTTTATTATTTATTTTATAAACTAACTAGTAAATAAGGCCCGTTTATGACACAAATGATACGGGTGCTATCAAGGTTTTCCTCGGAGTGTGTATGTTTGAGAGAGAGAGAGTGTGTGTGTGTGACAGAGAGAGAGTGAGCCTGGGTGCGAGTGTGTGTGTGTGTGTGTGTGTGTGAGAGAGAGTGTGTGTGTGCATTTGAATGAGAGTGTGTGCGAGTGCTTATGTGGGACACAGTGACTGTGAGAGAGAGTGTTTTACACAGATACACTTTGTGAGAGAGAGTGTGTGTGCACGATACACAGACTGTCTGCAGCAAACCATGTGTAAAGCTTGCCTTCAGTGACAGAAACTTTGCAATTCATGGAACAGTTGACCTGACCCAATCTTCTGCGGGTTAGCACTTGCCATCTACCTGTTAATTTAGCAGAAATTTTAATGTCCCTCATTGAAGGCTGATCAACTGAGTAGCTTAGGTGTGCAACCCAAGGTGACAGTCAGAAACTGACTGGGTAAAAAGAGGTGTTCTCAGTGGAATGCCTCAGATCAGTCTTAGGATCAGGCGTGTTTCAGACAAGTTAGTAGGGAAAAGTTTGTGTTTCTGTAGGTGGCAGTAAGATCTACAACAGTAGCCACACCTGAGGGAGTAGACAGCGCTTAGTAGTTAAAATCCAATACAAATACATTTAGCTATGCTTTTGGGACACAAATCTAAGGGTGTAAGATATATATGGCAGAGTCCTCAGGTGATCTGTCTGCTAACCTGAAGGTTGTGAAAGAGTACAGTAAGTCAGAGATTGGCTTGTGGAATGCTAGAAGAGGAATAACCGGTAGAAATCCATATAGATTGTTAGTGAGACCTCAGCTGGACTGTTGTATCCAATTCTGGAGGCCGTGTCTCAGAAAAAAATATAGAAAGGCTAGGTGCACTAAAAGCCCTATGAGATGAGACTGAAGGTGGAGAAGAGAAATGGATTATGATAGACATTCAGTTATGCCTAAGGTGTATCTAATGCATAAGAAGCAAACCTCTATCAATGCACAGGAATCACTAGGAAGAGGTTCTCATACGAAGCCGATGGGGCCCTACACTCAGAAGCAACAGTAAATGTGTGAAATGGCTTTCCAATGGCGATATTGCTGGTCAGAACAGTTGTAACGTTCAAGAAAGCCTAGGCTAAGTACACAGGATCCTTAATTGAGAAGTGACATAAAAGCCTAACTAGGGAATTTGGCACAGTGATAACAAGACAGTTGGCCAGGCCATGTGAGGTTTACAGCCCTTATCTGCTATTGTATTCTGTGGTCCTCCATAGCTCTAATCAGTCACTTCAGCCAGGCATCCCTGACTTCTTGTTTTCTTTGCAGTTCACTTCCGCTATGTGGTGTTCCGTCCCTTCCTGGATGAGATTCTGATCGGCAAGATCAAAGGGTGCAGCCAAGAGGGAGTCCATGGTATGTGACGTAAGCATACAGCAGGCATACAGCATCTGTTCCGCAAGCCTGGCGAGGCAAGGCCCAGACAAACAACCAAATCCCAGATGAGTCATATTAGTCAAGAATTTGTCAGCTTGCAAACTTGTTTGTTAAACAGCCGGAGAAAGGGAGACATAAGTTGCATTGGTTTTGCCGTTGATAAAATACTCCAGAACCTTTGGGTTTTGCATAAGTATTGCCATACTGGGACAGACCGAAGGTCCATTAAGTCCAGCATCCTGTTTCCAACAGTGGCCAATCCAGGTTACAAGTGCCTGGCAAGATCCCAAAATGGTACAATACATTTTATGCTGCTTATCCTAGAAATAAGTAGTGGATTTTCCCATTTTAATAATGGTTTATGGTCTTTTCTTTTAGAAAGCTAGCCAAACCTTTTTTAAACCTTGCTAAGCTAACTGCTTTTACCACATTCTCTGGCAGCGAATTCCAGAGTTTAATTACACGTTGAGTGAAGAAATACTGATTCGTTTTAAATGTACTACTTTGTAGCTTCATTACATGTCCCCTAGTCCTAGTAGTTTTGGAAAGAGTAAACAAGCGATTCATGTCTGCCCATTCCACTCCATTCATTATTTTATAGACCTCTATCATATTTCCCCTCAGCCATCTTTTCTCCAAGCTGAAGAGCCCTAGCCGCTTTAGCCTTTTCTCATAGGGAAGTCGTCCCATCCCCTTTATCAGTTTCGTCACCCTTCTCTGTACCTTTTCTAATTCCACTATATCTTTTTTGAGATTCAGTGACCAGAATTGCGCACTATATTCAAGGTGCGGTCACACCACGGAGCGATACAAAGGCATTATAATGTCCTCATTTTTGTTTTCCATTCCTTCCCTAATAGTACCTTTCATTCTGTTTGCTTTCTTAGCCGCTGCCGCTGCACACTGAACAGGTGGTTTCAATGTTTCATCAATGATAACGCCTAGATCCCTTTCCTAGTCGGTGACTCCTATTGTGGAACCTTGCATTACATAGCTATAGTTGGGGTTCTTCTTTTCCACATGCATCACTTTGCACTTGCTCACATTAAACGTCATCTGCCATTTGGATGCCCAGTTTCGTAAGGTCCTCTTGTAATTTTTCACAGTCCTTTTGCGATTTAACAACTTTGAATAACTTTGTGTCGTCAGCAAATTTAATTACCTCACTAGTTACTCCCATCTCTAGATCATTTATAAATATGTTAAAAAGCAGCAGGCCCAGCATAGCCCCCTGGAGAACCCCACTATCTACCCTTCTCTATTGAAAATACTGACCATTTAACCTTACTTTCTTTTTTCTATCTTTTAACCAGTTTTTAATCCACAATAGAACAGTACCTCCTATCCCATGACCCTCCAGTTTCCTCTGGAGTCTTTCATGAGGTACTTTGTCAAACATGCCTTTTGAAAATCCAGATACACAATATCAACCAGCTCACCTTTATCCGCATGTTTGTTCACCCGTTCAAAGAAGTGTAACATATGTGTTTTTGCCTCCAGCACAGTCTTTTTTTCCAAAGTCCCTCTTTGCCTTCCTTATCAGCTCTTTGCTTTTGATGTACCATTCCTTGTGCTGTTTCTTATTATTTTCAGTTGAATCCTTCCATTTTGTAAAGGATTTTCTTTTAGCTCTAATAGCTTCCTTCACCTCACTTTTTAACCATGCCATCTGTCATTTGGGCTTCCGTCCTCCTTTATTAATGGAATATAGTTGGCCTGGGCTTCCAGGATGGTATTTTTGAATAGCATCCATGCCTGATGCAAATTTTTGACCTTCACAGATGCTCCTCTGTTTTTTTTTTTTTTCCCCCACAGTTCTTCTTAGTTTATCATAGTCTCCTTTTTGAAAGTTAAATGCTAACATATTGGATTTCCTGTGTGTACTTATTCGAAAGCCAATATCAAATCTGATCATGTTATGATCACTGTTATCAATCGGCCCCAGCACCATTACCTCCTGCACCAGATAATGATCTCCACTAGATGTAGAATTTTTCCTCCTCTTATTGGCAGCTATACCAGCTGCTCCATAAAGCAGTCCTTGATTTTCTTCAAGGAATTTTACCTCCCTAGCATGCCCTGATATTACATTTATCCAGTCATTATCGGGTAATTGAAATCACCCATTAGTATTGTGTTGTCCAGTTTGTTAGCCTCCCTAATTTGTGAAAACATTTCTGCATCTGTCTGTTCATCCTGGCCAGGTGGATGGTAATACACTCCTATCACTATTCTTTTTCCCTTTACGCATGGAACTTCAATCCATAGGGATTCCAAGATGTGTTTTGTTTCCTGCAGAATTTTCAATCTATTTGATTCAAGGCCCTCCTTAACATACAGTGCTATTCCTCCACCAATTCAACCCACCCTATCACTGTGATATAATTTGTATCCTGATATGACAGCGCCCCACTGGTTATCCTTCCACCAGGTCTCAGAGATACCTATTATATCTAATTTTTCATTTAGTGCAATATATTCTAACATTTATAGTTTTGTGCAAACGTTAGGTCACTCCTGGCCAAATTGTATGTTTCATGAATCTCTTAAGTGGACAGAAGTTGCACTGACTTTTGCATGGTGCAAAGTCAAACTATGACATTGCCATTTTAGAAGGCCTTGTGTGGCAATTATGTGTATGATTGCTGAAGGAAGCATAGATCCAAAGAGACAGGTTCACTTGGTTGGGCTTGTCCAGAAATGTACACATTTCCTTCTTCTCTTGCCCATTCTGTTCTGACTTTCTTCTAGATATTTCTATCCTGCAGCCACACTATCCCTTTTCCCCAACCCTTCCTTTATTATGTAATCTTCCCCAATTCACATACACAGAAACCACACCCTCTGTCTTCTGTCACACAATGCTCAGCTGCTCCTCTCACATACACCTCTGTTCCTCCTGCTTTCATTTCTCTTTTTCACCAACCATCTTTTTTTGCCTTCCTCCCCACTTTTCTTCCATCACCCTTTCAATTAGCCCCCCCCCCCTTAGCATTCTGTTCCCCTGTCTCTCATCCCATTTCTCAACAAATGCCCTGGCCCCTTCTACTTATCACGGCATCCTCTCTGCAACCATTCACTCCTGTACTTGGCCTTCTTTCTTCTGCCTCTAGTTTCTGCTTTTCGTCTACCTTTGGCTTCTCTTGCTGAGTTCAGATTGTGAATAGCCAGAACTGCACATGCAGAGGGAATAATGCCTGTAGCTAGGGAACCAACAGAATTTTCCATGGACAGTAGACTGTTCCAATTAAGCTGAAAAAATTAAGCCTGCTATATATACAAAGACTGAGGAGGCCTCGCACAATGATTCAAGAAGGAATGTACATGTGAGTTTTATAGTCAAAGCTTCCTAAAACATAGGAAGCTAAGAGAAGCTTTGCCCTTCATATTCCATCTCGATAATGTCTTCTGTCACTGTCCAGTAAGAACACCTGCTACAAATAACTAACTAACTAACTAGGTTTTCAGGTAAGCAAAGATCCTTTCCTTTGTACCAACTGTAAAGTTCCCCCTTGCCTCTGAGGGTAACTAAACACTTCGGAAGGGTCAGAAAGCCCTTCCGGCAAAGGAAACACACTCCAGAGTATATATTTTCTTCTTTTATAATAATGCTGGAATTTATTAGAGTAAATGATTACAATAAAATATTTTATCCCAGTGTTAAAGAAAATTGAATTCTTATTTATATAAATCTAAATTTCAGCATAAGCAAAATAAAATGTCACTCTTTGTGTATTTCCCTGGAAACTTAACAAATCTGACTACACCAAGATGTGCTTATCAAATTTCTGAACCTTTTCTGTGTCTAATATCTTAATGCCTTTTATATTTTCCCTTTTTTATCTGGTATTCTTCAACCATGACCTCTAAGGTCACCTTAACATACCTCTGCTTCATCATTTGCCCTCTGCAACCTCAAAATTTCCTGAATATTTACCACTCATATTTGTCCTTCACTGAAAGTGCTTCTCTGCATTATGTTCAGAACTTATTTGAAAACAGACACTGTTATAGCATGCCTGTTGTTAACTTGTCCCTGAAAAGGCGAAGAAGACACAGGCTAGCTGTAGATCATAGATAAGTAAATAAGTTACATATACAAAGCAAAACCAGACAGTTCTATACTAAACACAAGTTTTTTACAAATCCAGTTTTCATCTGTTAAGTTTCTATTGCAAAGGATCTTGGCTGCACAGTAAACCTTCAGGGGGTTGCCTGTACTTTATCTTTCAGGATGAAGTGTCCCATCAATTAAGATCCTGATGGTGGCCATTGATATGGATTCTAACTTTTTTTTTTTTCTTTCCCCTGACAGTATCTCTTGGCTTCTTCGATGACATTGTAATCCCTCCAGAGTCCCTGCAGCAGCCAGGAAAGTTGTATCCTTATATTGAGTCTTACTGCTGGATGTAGAATTTGTTCTTACAACTTACTCTCTTCCTATAATGCCGCCTCTCTTCCACTCCTCTTTTCTAACAAGATTTACTTTAGGCCATCATGCCAGTTGCTGAGAGAGGACGTACCACTGTTGGTAAGGAATCTGCACTTGTGACACTTTACCTTCTGAGAGAACCATTTTTCATCCCTGGAAAGGGGATGGGGGAAAGATCTACTTTTTTGAAATCAAGCAGGTATTTGTGGCCTTGGCAAGCCACTATCCATAGCAGGCTGTTGAGCTCAATGGCTGTTGATCTGTCTCAACATGATTTTTCTTATGCTTTCAGTAGTACCTTACAGCCTGTATCTTGGCACTGTCGTGGGGGACTGACTAATTATGTATGATCAGAACTGTCTTGTGACAACTTTCCTTGAACTTCGTGCTGTGTAACTTAAATAGTTCAGCAGCTATGCTTTATTCAAGAGTTACTCCCAAGCTACAGCGCAGGACCCTGAGACAGAAACAGAGTCCAGGTTACTTGCAGTGACAGCACAGAATGTGTCACAGCAAGTATAGTCCCACAACCTCTCTTTCAGAAATCATGGCCTTTACTTTCCTGATTAAGAGAGTTGTGCTCTGCTGCTTGAACTGATAGGGGCTGGGTGTGCTGTGGAGGTAGCATTCGCAGCATCTGTGGTAAATAGTTTGTTACTGCATACCAGCTGCAGGTGCTTAGCTTAAGACTGCATCTGCTTTCATTATGCCAGTTGCTGGAGGGCTGGACAGGAGAGGACAATGAGTCAAAAGGAGGATAAAACTCAGTTAAAGGCAAGTTCAGATTGGGTGGAAATCTGAAGGAGTAGATGGAGGCTACTGGCAATGGGAAAGAAAAAAACAGGTCTACCTGTAGGTCATCTGTTAAAGACTGCAGATTCTCTTACTTATCTCATGTCCTGCATTTCTTGTGATTCTGAAACTGTGGAGTTTGTGGGGTAACTGTTTAAATCTGTAAAAGAAACTTGACAGTTCAGTAGCATTCCAGTTCTTCCTTGACTTTGGCCCTTTTCCAGTGATGAGACAGAGCAGGTGTGGGTATGGGAGTATGAGACAGAAGAGGGGGCCCATGACCTGTACATGGATATTGGTGAGGAGATCCGCTTCCGAGTAGTTGATGAGAACTTTATTGACACTTCACCCACAGGGCCCAGCTCTGCCGAGGCATCCAGCTCCTCTGCTGAGGAAGTGCAGAAAAAGGAGGCACCCTATACTCTGGTGGTAAGAACCGTTGTTCCCTGCTTTTCATCACACTTAGCATGATTGAGGCAGTACGTGTTTCATTTCCAGAAGAGGAAGTGAAAGAAAAAGACCTTGGGTCAAACTATTTGTGGTTCATGATCTTAATTTGGAAGATAGGGATGAGGGGGACCCAACTTCAATTCAGGAGTCAAGCTTTCTGCTCTTTGGGCTGGCCAGCCAATGCTGGGGAGTCTTGGTCGTTTTGCAATGGTCACACTTAGTGACCGGATAGATGAGCCATTGTAAGGTTCTGGAAGGTGTCTTGTTCATAGCCTTGAGCTAAAGATTGTCACTGTCATGACTGAATTAAAGTAAATTGGAAGGGGATATAAATGGGAGAAAATATTTCCAGGCAATTGTGGATTAGTGTTTATGGTGCTGGATCTCAGCCCTGGTTCTAATTGAGTTGGAAGTACAGAAGAGGCAAGAGGATTGTTGTTCCTCTTCACAAATGCTGTCATTAGTTACCCATTATATCTAAGAGTGAATTCAAGATCCTAAAAGTTGCACACAAAGCTTATTATGAACATCAGCCTTCTTTAACAATCCCTTATATACCCAATAGAGATCACTGCAGGATCACAGGATGGTCTTCTGTAGTAGAGGCTCATTGGGAAATGACGCGAGATAAGGCCTTCTTTTGGCTGGCTCCTACTTTATGGAGTGGACTTCTAAAATATGTTCATGCAGAACTAATCTTGAAAAAGTTTAGTGATGTTGAAAACTTTTTTCTTTTTTTCCAAAGCATTTGACATCCAGCAGGTTGGAGAGGGGAGGATTTACTGAGGAGACTGCAGCCTACAATTATTTTTTTTGGTCAGGCTATGTATGAATGTAGACCTGTTCTATTAAGTCATTATGGAGTTGATTTTCTAATGTTCTTTTCTTTTTATATCTAAATCTGTTTAATATTATAAAATTAGAAAAATAGTTAATTGCAACAGCTTAAACAGAGATATGAGCAAAGAAGAGATCTCACATGAGACATAATAATACTTATATTAGAAGACTGAAAGGGCAAGCAACATAACCAAACCAATTATCTGGTGTTAGACTGGATTTCTTATAACCTCTCACTCCATTGGGTAAAAGCTAACTATTGGATCATCTTCTTATAATTACCACTTCCCTCCCTCCTACTCAAGCCATTTATCTATCAATCTACGCAAAAGGAAAGGAAATAACAAAAAAAAGGGGGGGGGGCCTTTGAGACAGGATTATTCCACCTTCTTATTTCCACTCAATTGTAGTGTGTTAAGCACTGTGGAAGAAAGAGACTTAATATACGGATCACATACTAACAGAAATTGCTTTTTATGTTTATAGAAACAAGCTTTTTGTTTCTCCATTAACACAATATGATTTAACATACTATGCCAACCCCAGAACAAGGGTGAGTCTATTATAGTCCTGACCTTAAGAATAATCTTACCCAATAGGTCTGCCTTGCATATTAAACAGTCTCCCCTGTTCTGCAATTTAAAAACCTCATGCTTATCCGGTAAGAAGCCTTATTCCGAGAGTAGCATTGAGGAACCCAGTATGCACTCCAAGTACCGAACAATCAGTCTCCAGAACAAACAAACAAACAAACAAACGTGGGCATTCCCAAAAAGCTTGAGTGCACTCGCAAAGAGGTGAATCAGTTCCAGCTATTTAAAAAATTTGAGTTTGAGTGATATAGGTACAATGAATCACCTGAACTGACATTCCCACAATTCAGCATTGATTTATCAAACCTGGTATTCTAGATATTGATTTAAAAAGATCCAAAGAAGCAGGTGCTTTGTTTAGATCTGCACACCACTTTGCTGTCAATTCTGACACATGTTCTGGAGGTGAGATTTCCAGTAGAGCTTAAGTTCTGATACTGAAAGTCTGTCCCTTCTAATCACTTTTAAAATGAAGTAAATCTGGAACTGTTTGGCAGATAAAGCGGTTTTGTCTAGGGTAGAGATGTGGAAGCGTATTTTCAAAGCACTTAGACTTAAAGTTACGTGGAGGGGCATTTTTGATATGACATCTAAATCTGACTTTGAATGTTTTGCTGAAAACATCCAAAAATCAAGTAGTGAAAATGATCATTTTCAAACCACAAAAATGTCTCTTTTTTTTTTTCTTTTCTTTGAAAATAACCATTTCATAGATGATGTTGTGCTTAGTACATCTACCTTTTTGGACCATTTTCCAAAAGAAAAAAAATTAAAGTGAAAACTCACAAAATCAAGCCATTGGGACATAGGAGGAGCCAGCTTCCTAGTAGACTGGCCACAGAGGCATCGCAGCAGAGCAGTGAGGCACCCTAGGGGGCACCATAGTGGACTTCACATAAAAGGTCCCAGGTATGCATATCACCATTACCTCCTTATATTGTATGGTGAGCACTTCAAAACCCCTGAAAACTACTGTACCCAACTATCCACCACTACAGTAGCCCTTATGGCTGCAGGTGTCGCCTATATGTGGGTACAGTAGATTTTGGGAGGCTGACACACAACAAGCGTAATAGAGTGGATTATTGGCCTGGGTCACCTTCTCTACAGTGCACTGCACCGACTGCTAGGTTATTCCAGGATCCTGCTTGCTGCTCTAATAGGACTGGCTATAACATCTGATGCTGTCATAGAGGCTGGTATTTACTGTTTCATTTACATCTTTGTGGAGTGAAAGAGGGTCAGTGATCTCTGAAGGACTAACGGGGTGTCATTCCTTTATTCCTGCAGTGGTTATCTGATCATTTAGCGCACATTTTGTGGCTTATTCGTTGTTAAACCAGGCCTAGACCAAAACGTCCAACTGAGCTGGATGTTTTTGTTTTGTTCTGTGGAAGAGTGGCCTAGTGGTTAGGGTGGTGGACTTTGGTCCTGAGGAACTGAGTTCGATTTCCACTTCAGGCACAGGCAGCTCCTTGTGACTCTGGGCAAGTCACTTAACCCTCCATTGCCCCATGTAAGCCGCATTGAGCCTGCCATGAGTGGGAAAGCGCGGGGTACAAATGTAACAAAAGAAAAAAACAAATTATGGCAGAAAAACTTCCAAGTATTAGGAATGCACAGATCCCATCCTTAACACACCCTCTGACACCCCCCCCCCCCCCCCTGTGAGTTGAAAACACTTCTGACGGACTTCATAGAAAAATGTCAAAACATTGGTTTTGAAGATACCAATTTGGATGTTTTTGTGAGAAAAACATCCAAATGCAGGTTTATGCCACTTTTTGGATGTTTTTCTCTTTTAAAAATGAGCCCCCTAGTAACCTGTGGAACTTTTGTAAGTCTCTTTCGCAATTGATAAGCAAAAACATCAGCAAACGCAACCAAAGTGCCTCCTCCCAAACTCTGTTAATGGCATTAATGTACCATCTGGTTGCAGTACACTTTCCAAACACGAGATACCCTTATATTCCCAATTTCTAAAAATCCCATTCTCAACCCCTGGAAAAAATGCTGCATTGCCTCTAAAGGGTAAAAGACTGATGTAGTGGAATCTATACCCCAATATCTGGTCAGATCCCGCCATGATGCTCACAAGGGTCGTAACAGGAAACTGTTGTAGATATAATAGAAGGAGCTTCAGAGGTGCTTGTAAAAGGAAATTAAAATGCCAAGGGTAAAAATCTGTCTTGACCTATACTGGAGTATAATCTTCTCTTCAAAAGCTAGTAACAGATGACAACATCAACATGCCTGATTCTATTTGGATAAATCAGGCAATCCCATTCCCCCTCCCTACGAATAACAATTTTAGTGTAG
The DNA here is from genome assembly GCF_901765095.1 of Microcaecilia unicolor. NCBI lineage: Eukaryota > Metazoa > Chordata > Amphibia > Gymnophiona > Siphonopidae > Microcaecilia > Microcaecilia unicolor. The sequence goes on from NC_044031.1 coordinate 305,775,432, forward strand.
CTTTGTTTTTTGCCTCCCAAACAAAATTTTGATTGTCTATGAAGATTTGCATGTGTTTTATTTTAATTTAAGGGGTAGCATTTGCAATATATGTGCATGTGTATTTTCAAAGCACTTAGACTTACAAAGTTACATATGTATCCTATGGAACTTTTAAGTGATTTGAAAATGAGTTCCACAGCTATCTTGGAAATTCAACCATTTTAAACAAATGGATCCTATGATGCAGACCAAGAGGAAGTTGTTGCCAGATTGATGATGTTTCAGAAGTGAAGGTAGGGCACAGCAAACAGGAAGAACCTCTATGACAAACAGTACAAAAAAAAAAAAAGGTAGAGGCTGGCCGAAGGACTATCCAACTTAATGGCATGTAAACTAAATAAGAAGTATAAAATGCATAAACAGGACTAGAAATAATTAATTGAACATACACAATAAAATCATATTACTACTACTACTTATTCCTATAGTGCTACGCAGTGCTGTACACTTGAACATGAAGAGACAGTCCCTGCTCAACAGAGCTTACAATCTAATTAGGACAAACAGGACAAGAGGATATGGGAATTACTAAGTGGATTAAATCATCGATGGAACATTAAACTTTTTAACAAATGTACATATGTCATCCACAAGTTAAAAGAAAAGGCATACTTTTATAACCAAGGTAATGTGTTAGAAACGCTGAGGAAGCACTATCGCATAAAGTGCAGGAAGTACTACAAAAGTAGTTAGAACATATTTGATCTTTGATATATATATTTATGTATAAAAAAGAAAGTGGAGAGCATAAATATTGAAAAGACCGTTGAAATGGCCAAATAAAAAGCTGGTGAAATTTAAAAAAAAACCCAGTAAAATAAATTCAAAACCAAGATAAGGTGCAACTACAAAAAAGGTGCCAAGTGCCATATTTAAGAAATGGCAGTGAGCAGAAACCTACTATTTTATTTATTTCTTACATTTGTATCCCACATTTCCCTACCTATTCGTAGGCTTAATGTGGCTTCCGTAGTTCCGGAGAGGTGGTTACTGAGTCCGGTGTGATCAAATACAAAGTGGATGGTACAAATTAAAGATTGGGCAGTTCGCTCCATGTGGGTTGCAAGGGTGGGATCGTTCTGTGATGGATTGGGTGTTGACTGTTACTTAGTTAATTGTTATGTTTCATAGTTCGGTGTTTGTTGGTTGAGTGGAGTATGCCTTTCTGAAAAGGTGAGTTTTTAGGTTTTTTCGATAATTTAGGTGATTGCTCGTGGTTTTCAAGTCTTTTGGTAATGTGTTCTAGAGCTGTGTGCATATGTAGGAGAAATTGGACGCGCATGTTGATTTATACTTCAGTCCCTTGCATCTTGGGAAACCAAAATAAGATACTTAAAACAAGTATACTGTGGGTGCTACAATAGAAAGCACAGGTTTTAGGGGGTCTTTTATTACAGCTTAGCTTGAATTGTCTGCAGCAGGGTCCATTTTATTCCTATGGGCTCTGCTGCAGATAACTCAAGCTTTAATAAAAGACTCCTGTAGTGATTAAGAGCGAATGTTAAAGAATGTAGAGATATATAAAAGTGAAACTGTAGCACTTATCAAAAATATATGCTGAATAACCAAAGCAGCTCAAAGACATCGGTTCTACATAATGAGAAAATGAATGCCGGTGACGTGGTGTATTAAAATGGATGTCTTATACATATAAAAATAGGCATAGGCATCTCATACTTATTAAAAAAGCCTTGCTGTGGGGAGTATACGTGAAACGGTGAAGAACAGCCGGATAAAACATAGCCGGTTATTGCATGTGAAAGAAAGACTAAAGGAGAAACCAAAGTTGGTAACAGCCAGAACAAGAAGCGGGGTGGTGGTATGCTGTGAGTCCCTGTGCCCAGCGAAGCACAGATGAGACAAGCTCGGACCTGAGCTCCGCAGGACGGCTGAACAATCCCGAGACTTCACCTGGAGCGACCCCTTCCCCTGGGGTTCAGCCCCCAGGACCGGGGGCCGACAGGACTTCTGAACTCCAACCGGGAGTGGTCAGACCACAGGCATGAGTCGAGGCAGGCAGCAAACAAAGAGGAGGTCCGGAGTCAGGCAATGGTCAAGGCAGGCAGCAAACAAAGAAGTGGTCAGGATTCAAGCAATGGTAAAATATGCAAAACAACAGGAAACACCACGAACTCCACCAAAGTAGAAGCCGAAGCAAACTGTTGACAGTGTTCTGTTCTTAAATAGGCCTCTCATCAGGCGATCCCTGCCACAGCTGACAGGCGGGGAATCTCATTGGGCACACCCATAGGAATAAGCCTGTCAAGATGGCTGCCCCTCAGGAACCAATGCAGATGCTCTTCTCAAGATGGCTGACCTTCAGGAACTGATATCGATGAGCCTCTCAAGATGGCCACCCCTCAGATGAACCTCTCAATATGGCCGGCGCCAGGAGCAGCAAGGTAGGAGTGTAACAGGTAGCATGAATAATAAAAAGCCGGTCAAATGGTGAAACAATAAAATAACAAGACCAGAATAAGATGTAACTTCAAAAAAGCTGCAAAATTCTATGCTGTTGGAAAAACTGCACTAAGAGAGAACCTGCTATAAAACAAACCGATGCAGTGTGTGAGGGATACTTAAAACTAATATAATGTGGTACTGCAATATTCAACACAGATTGAGTGCTAAAGAACAACTGTAAAAGAACTCCACTGGCTAAAAATGAAACGGTAACACTTTACCAGGAGATATGCTGAATCAACAATGCAGCCTGAAGGAATCCGCTCTATGTAATGAAAAAAGTACCGCCAATGACGTAGTGTATTTAAATAGACATCTAATACATATGGAAATGGACATCTTATACATATTAAAAACACCCCGCTATAAAAAGCTCACTAGAAATGGGTGAAGGAAAAACCTAATAAAACAAAGCCAGTTCATGTATATGAAAAACACAGCTAAAGGAGAAGCCATAATTGGTCACAGATAGTCAAGTCAACATTATAAATGGCATAAAAGATACAATCGGTGGGACAAATAAAAATAAAGCAAAAAGAATCAAAAATGTAAAAACTAGATACACATTAGAATACTAATGTTAAGGTAAGATATGCAGAGGAATGTAGTCACACATTAGAGTGTATATATACACACGCTGTCACAAATGCAGAAAGATATATGCACCATGGATAATGATTACAAGAAATGTATGTAAAGATGGCCGCTGCCAGAGGTCATAAGAGCAACTAGCTCCGGTGACCCGGGCTGTAAATCGGCCAAAAATGGGGATCAATCGGCCCCACACGCGATGGACTCGCCTCGAGGGCGCACAGAGGAGCGCACAGGCGGACCGGAGCCTCCCGCGGGTGTTCTGTTGGGAGTAGCCGTTGTCGGGAGCAGACAGCGGCTCTCACCTGGCCCGGTGTTCACAGCCGCCGCAGATCAGGTAGCCGCCGTTGCCACCGAGAGCCAATCCGAGGCCTCCACCCTGGCCGGAGCCCTGCCCGGAGCCGCGGTGCCTACCCGCGACATCACCCTGCCGAGCAGGCCGCTCCGGAGCATTGAGACGGCCCCGCTGAGTGCGATGGGAGCCGCCGGTTGGCCAGAAGCCCGCCTGAGGCAGAGATTAGGAGAGAAGAGCGGGGAGCGTCGCTGCGGGGACGGAGGGCACGGCTGCGGAACGGAGAGGTAGAGCGGGAGGAGCCGGAGAGATCGGCGATCAAGAGGCTGGTCCAAGCGGTACCACACCGCTAACGCCGCTGGCATGGGGGCATGCCTAAATAACTGAACATCTCAGACCTGCTACAAATGGACCAACAATGGCGAATGACAATGTTGATCAGCAGCATACAGGTTTGCTGCTTGATTTGAGTGTATGGCAATGACGGCTGCGCTGGGGAGTGGAAATAGAGATTAACCTAAAAACTAGAGTGGACTAAACAGGCTCACTCCCACCCCAGTCCACTAACCCCATCTAACACGGTTCACCAACAGCCCTAAACAAACTGATACCACAATGAATACCGGCAAACTGCTCCTAACAATCTACTCCCTATCCTTGATCCACCTAACACTAACTACCTCAATTGCTGAAAACAACATCATACCCATACTACAGAACCACCAAAGACTAACCAGACACACAACACCATATCAAAATGATAACCACCATAACAAAGGAAGAACATCAACATGCAGACAATCTCAACACAAGGGAAAGAAAGGTCATAACAAACCCACACCAACAAAGAAACGTCAATTGAAAAAAATCCACTTAACTCCGATCATAGAAGACCTGTACCTAAAAATTCAAGTGGGGTACATCAATGCCAGATCCGTAATAAATAAAGTAGAATTAATAACACTGTATCATATCAGAAAACCTCGACCTGCTTTTCATTAACGAAACCTGGATCCATAATCAAAAGGACCCTATAATCCTAGACCTATGTCCCCCTGGATACAAAATCACTCACTGGACCAGAAAGGAAAAGAGATGCGGAGGCCTAGCACTAATCCATCGATCATACTTCACCACAGTAACCACGGCCGAGTCCATAACACCCCAACTTGAAATCGCCTCAATTAGAATCCACCACACAACCCTCCTTGACCACCTAAACTGTGTCCTGTTTTATAGACCACCAGGCAACTGGAACGATTGCCAATCTCACTTCATGGACTTCATATCTAACACGTCTGTAACCAGCCCCAATATACTAGTACTGGGAGACATCAATCTTCACCTAGAGCGACCCAAACTCCACCAATGCATGCAAATGCAAGGAATTCCTCCATTTATGGGACCTTAAATGGCCACACACTCAAGCAACCCATGTCAAAGGACATACACAAATTGGCCACAGACCAGAACCTAATATTGTCAGACTTCAACTGGACAAACATACCATGGTCGGATCACTACAAACTGAACCTATCCCTTCTATGGCGGAAAAAGGGCTCATATTGTATACAAGAACACACAACCTACAGCACAAGAGGCCAAATAGACTCGGAAACATTCTGGCAACAAATATACAATAATGAATGGGCTGGGCAAATGGACTCCACACACTATCTCCCGGAATGGGATAAAAGATGTAAAAACATATTAGACGAAATAGCACCCTTACAAACACGAACCTCATGTAGGCACAACGCGATAGCATGGTACAACAAAGAAGTAAAAAAACCTGAAAACACAATCCAGGAGACTCGAACGAGCATGGAAAAAAATGAAAGATGCACAAACATTCACTGCATGGAAACACAATCAAAGAAAATATAAATATGCAATAAGACAAGCAAAAAGGCAATACTACAGAACCAAAATAGGGCCTGACTACAAAGACATGAAAAAATTATACCAACTAGTGGGCAAACCAACACAGATATCCCACCTGCAGATAAACTTGCCAAATACTTCAAAAGAAAAAAATTGTAAACCTATGCAACACGTGACCTCAGAACAGCACCGACATCGGAAATTTCATCGACTGTTTGGACCCAGTCCACGGCGAATATCCAGCGGACAGATTCTGGACAAGCTTCCTTCTACTCACCACTGAAGCAGTCAACCAAGCGATTAATAAGTTCTCCAAGACTCATTGTAAATTGGACATCTGCCCTAATCACCTATTAAAATCCGACCCCCAATACCAAAAGATATCAAGAAAAAAAACAAATGATATCACTAACTACCACCCAATAGCATCAAACTGATGGAAAGCATGGTAACTAAACAACTAACTGACTACATAAACAAATTCACAATACTCCACGAATCACAATCAGGTTTCCGCTCCAACCACAACACCGAAACAGTTCTAATTACTCTATTAGCCAAATTCAAACGAGATTGCAACAGGCAAAAGTGTACTTCTCCTACAGTTTGACATGTCTAGTGCATTCGAAATGGATTTTGGAGGTCATCTTCACAAAATAACTCCTAAAATTGATATGATCAGAACTTCAAAAAGCCTATCTTCCAAACTTAGTCAGTATCATTGAAATAAAGTGGCGTTGGGGGGGGTAGATTTTCCCTCTGGGGGCTGGGAGCTCGCTTTTCTGATACCCACTGTTCAGCTCGGCATCACATGACCCCTCATGTTCTTTTCATTTTAATATTATCACTATTATTATTGTAAACTTTTATGAACTGAAAAGCCAGGCAGTATACCAAATTTTATGAACATAAACACTAGTGCCCCCAAAAATTATCTTTATACTTATAAAATCCTAGAGCTATTGTTTCTATAAACCTCATACACAATGGTGAAAATCAGTTTGCATTTTTTATGTTCCATTTACAACTTTCTTCTAAATTAAGATCCCGAACCAAAAATTGTTTGAATACGTTTCACAGTTAAGATGTCCACTTCCTGTTGGGAGCAGAAGACTTGGTGAAAAAGATCGTATGTTTGTTGAGATCTGAAACTTGTTTTCATTTGCCATTATGAATTATATGTGTCTGATGATAACGTCCTGTGTGATGTTAGAATTACTGGCTTTATGTGTTAATGTGTGGGTATTACATGAGTCTAGAACTAGCCACATTTTGTATTTAACAACACGCCAAATCTAATTTCCTCTTAGTTGAGTTCCACCTTGCAATCTGATGTTTGGTAATAGAGGAGCAAAAATATGCTTTAGGAGCTCAGATAGTGGTGAGCAGACATTAAAGCTAGCGGTGATCCTGTCTGCTGTTTACAGCTCTCTGTTTTATAGGATGGACATTGAAGTCAGTATTCGTTGAGGAATTCTAGGCTAGAGAAAATGTTTTTCCATTTATGCATATAGTTTTTTGAGTACCAAAGTCTTGTTTCTTATTATTTATTTAATGTTCTTCCCTTTCAACAGGGGTCAATTAGTGAACCTGGGCTGGGGCTCCTCTCCTGGTGGACGAATAGTTAAGTGGATCACTAGCTCCTTATTACCAGCACAGAAAGACTGAGGATACAAGAGGGAGTATGTGGATACGGTTAGTGCTTCTCACTGTACCCTGTGGGAGGGGTAATGTATACCAGTGGTCAGCACAGAAGGAGAAAAGCTGTTTTACACCTAAAGATTGACAAATGCAGCAAAACATTGGAGAAATCAGACTTTCTATTCCTGCAAGCACCAGTACTGGGCCAGGAATTTTGCCAACAGAAGCAAAGCTTGACAACCTGCTTTTCTTTTGAACTTAAGACAGCTGTGGCTTGTACCAGGACTGATAGCTGCAGCTTGGCAAATAGATACAGTCCTCCTTGATGGTGATGCACAGTAGCAGACAGTCTGGGAGAGCTATGTTGATTAAAGATTGGCCATGATCAACATGAGCAGTGAACCTCTGCTGAAGGTTGTTATGATCTAGGTCTTCGGTTCTGCCTTGCTTAGATTCAGATGCCTGCTAGTTAAATCTTAGGCAGGGACAGTGCAGAACTACAGTTTTCATTGAAGTGAGGGCAGGAATGTCATTGTATTCCACTAGAGAGACGTCTACTGAATCCTATCTGTTGTGTTTTGCAGCCTTCAGCATAACCCAGTAGTGATTGACTATGCTAGTCTATGAGAGCAGAAGGAATTTACACCAGCACGGTTCACCCTGTGATTTGAGCATGAATATTTTGTACACAAAGCCCCATTCCTTCCATTACCAGCCCACTAGTGAAGTTGTTCACTATAGGCACATGTAGGTGTAGCAGCAAGATTCAGGGCCCAAGCTCTAAGTTTGATTAGTTGTTCCATTCCCCCTATTTTATGTTCATTCTCATCCTCAAGCAGAAATATTGTCCCAGAGGATAAAGAGCATATTGCCACTTTCAGGTCTGTTTCTGTAACTGCACCCATACCAGTGATTTTGCATCCTCTTAAAACTGAAAGAATTATGATAATGTTGGGGTTTATTTATGATTATCACACATTAGATAATTACCCCAACTGATGGAATACCCACATTCTTGGAGTTTATTTTCCTGCACTAATACAACAAATAATACTTACATACTCTGAAATACAGAAAATAAATAATTAGACCATTTTGTCCCCATGCCAGTTCACTGCCTTAGGAACAAATTAGTCCCGTCCTGCATAGATTTCCCTCATTTTTATATGTTTGATTTAGCACAAGTTAGACGATAACCCGGAAACTAATTACCATCTTAGCACATCCCACTAATCAATCATCTATTTTCCTGTTCTAATTCATCTGATTTCTGTTCTATCAATTATCAGTTCATACCCTAATCCCTAAAATAGCAGTTAAATCTCCTGGGTCACAAGGTCATGTTATCTTCACCCACCATCAGGCTTCTGTGACTAAAGAATATACCCTTTTTAAATCTGTTCTCTCTTAAAAAAACATATAGCATCAGCAGCTGTATAATGTCATGCCTTGGGTCATGACCCTTACATAGGCCCCCATCAGCAAAAAAAAAAAACATGAATACACAGCTTCCTTTCACATTCTGTTTGTTCATCTCTGCCAGATCTTAAATTTCTTCCCCAGCACCAGCTGAATGTCTACCTCCCAATTTCCCATATTTGGACCCAGTCTGATAAGGGAAGTGTGGGAGCTATAGATATTAAGTTATTTCACAATTGCAGCCTGCAAGCCAGGGCTGAAAACAACAAAAAGAATAAATTATGGGGGAGAGTAGTTATGGGGGGATATACAAACATCAGGGCCCAAGCCCCCCCCCCCCCCCCCCCACAATAATTAAGCATTTAAAATATTTTACATTTTCAATATATATATATTTAACAAAAAGTTCATAAATTCTCAATTCACCCTCAATTTTAGTGGATAAAAATTTCACACAAATTGTGGCCAATGACGTGTAACAGTTTACATATGGCTTATACAAATACAAAATAAATATATACTGTTTTTTTTACACTTTGCAAAGATTCTTTTCTACCATATCCATTTTATGAAACCTCTGGTATTATATTCTATGGTACAGAGATTCATTAAAATAAACTTTTCCCATACATTTGATTTGTGGAATAAAAATGTAATGAATGAATGAATTACATTTCTGTCAAAGTGTAAAGGATACAATTGAAGGGCTTATTTTTCAAAACTTGCTAAATCCATATTAGTTGCATTGGATTTAGAGGGTTTTAGAAATAAGCTTGTCTGTTTGATATTTTTGCTGTTATACTGAGTGTTGGCCTGAAGGAAGGAAGATGGGAGAAAAGGATATTAAAAGTGCTTGCCTAGAAAGGGGGTGGGGGGGGGGAAGGAGAGAGAATACTGAGTCAGACTAGCACCCTTAGTGTAGTTTTCTTCCATCCCTTTCAAGGACTATACCAAGCCAGAATTATGGTCCTACATCTTCTATTGCACTATGGCCACAGCGAGGAGATAATGGATGGGGAGCAGTTTTGGCACACTGCTCACCCAACCCTGAGTATGGCCCTGTTCCCCTGTCCTAGTCAGCATGCTCAGTATCCCTTTCTCCTGGCCCCCACTTCCCAGGCCAGCAGTAGTGTACTCAGCAGTGGCCTCTTTCAGTATCTGCAGTGTCAGCGTTTTCCAGGCAGAGTGTGGGTGGCAGTGCAGAACAGTAAGGCCCAATCTCTGTTGCACTGTTGCTGTGTGGCTGGTTCCCCATTGTTACCATGGGCACAGAATGCCTAGTAAGCTCATTGTGGTGTCTCTCTGTGTCTTTTCTTTAAAGAAGCTATCTAACTCTATCCATGCTCTCATAGCCTGGAAAGGCACAAGCAGGGGCTCCAGTCCATTGCTCAGGGCTGGTATTAACCATGTTGGGTGGGGCCCAAGGTAGAAATTTGGAAGGGGCCCCAAAGCCCACCAGCAGACTGTATTTCCTTCAGATTTAGGCAGCAGAGATGCCAAGTTACCCAGTTCCAGGCTGGAGATTTCAGAACAGAACTAGATTTCTAATCACCCTGTCCTGCTGCATTATGGGACTGCAGCACTGAGTTCAGCAGGCAGGATCAGGCACTATGAATCCCACACTGCTTTGTGATGCAAGTTAAAAACCACAACTGACTGGATAACTTGATAGGGCTAGAGAGCCAGGGCAACTGCTACTGCTCTCTTTGCACCCCCCCTCCCCAACACTGGCCCTGCCAGGAAGAGGAGAGACAATTTACTGATCATCTGATTCTGCTCATCCTCTGCCACTGATCGCAATCCATTTGGGGGGGGGGGGGGGGGGGGAGAATCCAAATGTTCTGGTACCATGCAGACCTGTAGTGGAGTTCTTGCCTCATGTGATTTCCCCCTCCTAGGCCAGCGGACATAGTACCTGTGTCAGTGTGCCTGATGTAAGCTGGGCACAGATGATCTTGACTGGTGGTGCACGGTATGCTTGTTATTGCAACTCATTGTGCACCATTGATACTACTGCCATGCTGTGAGGCATAAGCACTCATAATATTGAGCAAGCTCTTTCATTATGCTCAGGCAGGGGTAATTTATGTTCAGTTTGGCATCACCACTAAGAAATTAAATAATTTTAAAATGGTGCCTGTGCTGAGAGAGAGGATCTCCCCCTCTCCCTTCTCGTTCCTGCGATTTTGATAATTAAATGTAATCATGATTATCCAACACCACTTCTTCCAGGACAGTTTTTGTAAAAATGTTTAATGTAACATCATACTTTTAAACATGCATCATATCTAACATCACTGTGTTTCTAACAGCATCGTGCACTTTCACTAGAAAATTTAAGTTTGGGGGTTGCAGACTCCCGCTTTGGTGGGTCATCTCCTGCTGAGCTACTGCCACCTCTGCGCTGCTGCTTCTCCCAATAAGCATCAGCGGCAGCAGACCAAGATGCAGATGTGGGGCCACAGTGTTCAGGGACGCACTGTCGGTTCTGCTGGTCTCCTGCCCTGGAACAGGAAATAAGTCAAGAGGGGGCAGAGGATCATCAGAGGAGACAGTGTGCGCCTGAACATTGTGAACCCACGCCTGCTTCTTCTTGGTTTCCCACCACTGCTGCTTGTCGGGAGTAGCAGTGGAGAAAAAAAAAACACCAGATTTTTTTTTTTTTTCGGGGGGGGGGGGGGGAGAGAGGTGGAAGATGCTGAATGGAAGGGGGAAGGAGAAATAATGGATAGAAGAGGAGACGAAGGAGAGAAGATGGGGAGAAAAAGGGGGACATGGAAAAGGGGTAGAGAGAGAAAGAAAGAAGGAAGGGAGACATTGGGTGGAAGGGAGGTAGAGAGAGGGAAGACATTGGATGGAAAAATGAAAAGTAAGGCGGTACCAAATATTCGTAGTTGATTTGATTTGACCCTGAATACAGTATTCATATTCTGCTGAATAGTGATTTAAATTCAAATACGAATAATCCAGGGCTCTATTGTGATAAATCCTACTGAAATAAACACTTGATCTGTGATTTCACATTTCTTCTTTTATTATTTGTTATGTTAAAGCTTAATGCCCATTATTCCTATTTGGTATTTGTATTCAACTGCATATTTCTCATTCGTATGTGGCCAAATAGTAAAGGTAAAATTATGTATCATACCTGATAATTTTCTTTCCATTAATCATAGCTGATCAATCCATAGACTGGTGGTTGTGTCCATCTACCAGCAGGTGGAGATAGAGAGCAAACTTTTGCCTCCCTATATGTGGTCATGTGCTGCCGGAAACTCCTCAGTATGTCGATATCAAAGCTCAATCCGCAGGACTCAGCACTTAGAGAATTACACCCACAAAGGGACACTCTGCCCAGCTCACCACCGCCGAAACGGGGGAGGGGAATTAACCCAGCTCATCCCCACACAAGTGGGGGAGGGGAATCCGTCCAGCTCATCCCCGCGGAGCGGGGGAGGGACACCACACCCGCCGATGCGGGGGGATCTGGCTTATCCTGCAACCGCGGGAGGAGCTGACTGACCCTAACACCGCCGAAGCGGGAGGGGTACAAAGCTGCCCTACAGCCGCACGAAGCAGGAGGGAGTGCCGGCAGAATTTAAGTCTCAATCCAGCCCCGTAAAACGGAGGGGAGAGGAATGCAGCAGCTCACTGTAACACAAACTCGTCTCAACTCTTGAAGAATCCAAGCGAAAAAACTTGAACACGAAGTCCTCCTGAAGTAACTGAAGACTAAACTTGAACCTAAAATTCAACCAGAATATAAACAGTACAGATATCTGGGAGGGGCTATGGATTGATCAGCTATGATTAATGGAAAGAAAATTATCAGGTATGATACATAATTTTACCTTCCATATCATCATGCTGATCAATCCATAGACTGGTGGGATGTACCGAAGCAGTACTCACCCAGGGCGGGACATAGAAATCCCTGACCACAACACTGAAGCTCCAAACCGGGCCTCCGCCCGAGCAGCCACAGTCAAGCGGTAATGCCTGGAAAAGGTATAGGCCGAAGCCCAAGTTGCCGCCTTGCAAATCTCTTCCAAGGAGACGGACCCGGCCTCTGCCATCGAGACCGCCTGAGCTCTAGTGGAGTGAGCCTTCAGCTGGATAGGCGGCACCTTCCCCGCAGCCACATAAGCCGCTGCAATGGCTTCCTTGACCCATCTTGCCACTGTAGGCTTAGCAGCCTGCAGACCCTTACGAGGACCTGCAAACAGGACAAACAGATGATCCGATTTCCGGAAATCATTGGTCACTTCCAAGTATCTGATGATGACACGTCTCACATCCAGACATTTGAGAGCAGAGTATTCCTCCGGGTAGTCCTCCCTCCGAAAGGAAGGGAGACAGAGCTGCTGATTCACATGGAAGCGAGAAACAATCTTGGGCAGGAAGGAAGGCACTGTTTGAATAGTCACTCCTGCCTCAGTGAACTGCAGAAAAGGCTCTCGACATGAGAGTGCCTGGAGCTCGGAAACTCTTCTGGCTGAAGTGATAGCCACCAAAAAGACTGCTTTCAACGTCAGGTCTTTCAGAGATGCCCTCGACAAGGGTTCAAAAGGCGGCTTCTGCAATGCTCTTAGCACCAGGTTGAGATTCCACGCAGGCACCACTGAGTGCAGAGGAGGGCGCAGGTGATTAACTCCCTTGAGAAAGCGCACCACATCTGGCTGCGAAGCCAGGGAAGCACCCTTCAGGCGGCCCCTGAAGCAAGCCAGAGCCGCTACCTGGACTTTAAGGGAACTGAGCGACAGGCCTTTCTCCAGACCTTCTTGCAGGAACGCCAACACTGAAGAAATTGGAGCAGTGAAGGGAGAAAGTGAGCCTGCTTCACACCACGCTGCAAAGATACGCCAAACCCTGGCGTAAGCAGTAGAAGTAGAGCGCTTCCTCGCTCTCAGCATAGTGGCGATGACCTTGTCTGAGAAGCCCTTCTTTCTCAGACGCTGCCGCTCAATAGCCAGGCCGTAAGACCAAAGGGGGAGGGATCCTCCATCACCACGGGACCCTGATGTAACAGGCCCTGCTCCACTGGCAGCCGCAGAGGATCGTCGACTGAGAGCCTGATCAAGTCCGCATACCAGGGACGTCTGGGCCAATCCGGACCCACCAGGATTATCCGGCCTGGATGCTTTGCCACCCGGTCTAGCACCCTGCCCAGCATGGGCCAGGGCGGGAACACATAGAGAAGCTCTTGTGTCGGCCACTGTTGGAGAAGAGCATCTACTCCCAGGGATCGAGGGTCCCGTCCTCTGCTGAAAAAGCGCGGCACTTGGCAATTGGCCGATGACGCCATCAGATCTAGGCTCGGCTGGCCCCAGCGCTTCGTGATGTCCAAGAACGCCTGAGCAGATAGCTGCCACTCTCCGGGCTCCAAGGTATGGCGACTGAGAAAGTCCGCCTTGACATTCATGACTCCGGCAATGTGGGCCGCTGACAGCTGTTCCAGGTTCGCTTCCGCCCACTGGCATAGATTCATAGCCTCCTTGGCTAGAGGGGCGCTCTTGGTACCTCCTTGGCGGTTGACATAGGCCACAGCCGTGGCATTGTCCGACAGGACCCGTACTGGCTTCCATGCCAGTACCGGGATGAACTCCAAAAGCGCCAACCGAATGGCTCTGAGTTCCAGGAGGTTGATAGACCACTTTGCCTCTGCAGGAGACCAGAGCCCCTGCGCTGTCCTTCCCAAGCAGTGGGCTCCCCAGCCCGACAAAGAGGCGTCCGTCGTGACAACAATCCACTCCGGGGTCACCAGAGGCATACCTGCAGACTTGTCTGTCTGCGTCCACCAGCTCAGCGCCTTGCGCGCTGCTGGGTCCAAGGGAAGGCGCACAGCATAATCCTCTGACATCGGAGTCCAGCGCTGCAGCAGAGAGTGTTGTAGTGGTCTCATATGAGCCCTGGCCCAGGGCACTACTTCCATCGTGGCCGTCATAGAGCCCAACAGCTGCCCGAAGAGGAGAGGCTACTAGGAACTGGTCCACCTGAGCCTGAAGCTTGACAATCCGATTGTCTGGCAGGAACACTCTGCCCACTTGGGTGTCGAATCGAACTCCCAGATACTCCAGGGACTGAGTTGGGCGCAGCTGGCTTTTCTCCCAGTTGATGATCCACCCCAGGGAGCTCAAAAGAGCAACCACCCGGTTCACAGCTTTGCCGCACTCTGCATAAGAGGGGGCTCGGATCAACCAGTCATCCAGATAAGGATGGACTTGTACTCCTCCTTCCTTCCTCAGGAAGGCCACGATGACCACCATTACTTTGGAGAAGGTCCGCGGAGCAGTAGCCAACCCGAACGGGAGGGCTCTGAACGTGAAGTGTCGGCCCAGGACTGCAAAACGCAGAAAGCGTTGATGAGGAGGCCAGATGGGAATATGCAAGTACGCTTCCTTGATGTCCAAGGATGCCAGGTACTCCCCTGCCTTCACTGCCGCTATAACAGAGCGGAGAGTCTCCATGCGAAAGTGCCGAACTTTCAAGGCCCGATTGACCCCTTTGAGGTCGAGGATAGGCCGTACAGAACCTCCTTTCTTTGGTACCACAAAGTAAATGGAGTAACGCCCCTTGCCAAGCTGACTTTCTGGCACCGGAACGACCGCACCCAGGCGGATCAGATTGTCCAAGGTCTGCTGCACTGCCACAGCTTTGACCGGAGACTTGCAGGGAGAGAGTACAAACCCGTCTTTTAAGGGTCGGCAGAACTCTAGCTTGTAGCCGTCTCTGATGACTTCCAGCACCCAAGCGTCTGAAGTTATTGTGGTCCACTCGCCCAGAAACGAGGACAGCCGTCCTCCAATCTGCACTGGGGCGTGGACCAAGGCCCCGTCATTGGGTACGAGACCCTGGGGGAGGACCAGAGGGAGCACCTCCGGGACGGCGGTCTCTGCGAAAGGAATGCTGCTTGGGGGAGAAGTTCCTCTTGAAGGAAGAGGGGGCAGAGGAGCCCGACCTGCCCGGGCGGTACCGATGGGCTTCCTGAAACCGTCCTCTGGAGGTACCGGGGCGAGTACTAGCCCGAGCCCTGACCTCTGGTAACTTCTTGCCCTTAGACGTGCCGAGATCGGTCACGATTTTGTCCAGCTCGACCCCAAAGAGCAGCTTGCCTTTAAAAGGCAATCTAGCCAGGCGGGATTTAGAGGCGTGGTCAGCAGACCAATGCTTCAGCCAAAGCCACCGCCGCGCAGAGATTGTCTGAGCCATGCCTTTAGCTGAGGCCCTCAAGACATCATACAGCAAGTCTGCCACATAGGCTAAGCCCAATTCCAGGGCCGGCCAATCAGCCCCCAAGGAATGATCCGAGGGGGAAGCCCGCTGCACCATAGTCAGGCACGCCCTGGCCACATAGGAGCCGCAAACTGAGGCCTGCAAACTTAAAGCAGCCGCCTCAAAGGACGACCTTAAGGCCGCCTCCAATCTTCTGTCTTGGGCGTCCTTTAGGGCCGTGCCACCTTCCACCGGCAACGCCGTTTTCTTAGTCACCGCAGTGATTAAAGAATCCACGGTAGGCCACAGATAGGCCTCACGTTCACTTTCAGGCAAAGGATAGAGGCGGGACATAGCCCTAGCCACTTTAAGGCTCGCTTCCGGGACATCCCATTGAGCCGAAATTAAGGTGTGCATGGCATCATGCACGTGGAAGGTTCTAGGCGGGCGCTTCGTCCCCAGCATAATGGCAGAGCCAACAGGGGCTGAGGGAGAGACGTCCTCCGGCGAGGAAATCTTCAAAATGCCCATGGCCTGCACCAACAGGTTGGGCAAATCCTCTGAGCTAAAAAGCCGCGCTGCAGAGGTCATCCGCTCCATCCGAGCGGGGATCCGTCTCCTCCAAGGAATCCGCAAAGGACCGTTGGGAGAACTCAGATACGCTGCCCTCATCTACATCGGAGGAGACAAAGTCCTCCAAGGCCTGGGAATCAGCCCGAGGGCGTTTACCTCCGGGGGCCTGAACCTCTTTACCAGACGAGGGAGCAGGGGCAGCGTTTTGCATAAGGAAGGCCTGATGCAGCAGCAAAACAAACTCGGGGGAGAAACCCCCCAGACTGTGCACTTCCGCAGCCTGGGCTACAGCCCTAGACGCACCCTCAACCGGCGCTCGCAAGAGCGGGGGAGAGACATGCTGCGCATCCAAGATGGCGTCCGGCGCGACACTCCGCGAAGGAGCCGCGCGGGAAGAACGGCGCTTAACTTTAGCCGCTTTTGTGCCGTCGCCCAAATTAAGGGCGTTCATGGCATTAATGTCTCCTACCTCAAGGGCGGCCCAAGAAGAAGCCGTCCGAGCCGCGTGGCCGGCCAAGATGGCGGAGGCGAGCAGCGGGGGATGGGCGTTTATGGCGGGAAAAACCGCCACACCGGAGGAAGGACCGGGACACTCATCGGTCACGAAACTGTCACCCAACAAGGGCGAATCAGACTTTAAGACCCCTGCATCCCCTCTAGAAGCGCCCAAGCGATCCGGGGAGCGACTCTTTGCGCCCTCGCCCTCCGACGCCATATGCCACGTGGAGATCAATCGGGGAACCCCCTGCCCGCTATAAAAAGGTAAAATTACCTGCTTTCCGCTCCAAGCTGTAACGACCTGGTGTCCCAGTGAGTAGCTGCAATAAACGTTTAAATAAACATCGAAATGAACGCCTTTAAGGACGTTCAAAATTTTTTTTTTTTTTTTTTAACGGAGCCAGCGGGAGGGGGGAGTAAAGGAGGGACCTGGCGCCACCAGGTTTGCACTTGCTCAAGAAGAGCCCTCAACCCCAGGCACTCAACAAAACCTAAAAATTAGGCTTGGAGGCCTAGCCAGAGCTGCTGCTGTGTGTGACCACCACCTGCTGAGATAGAGAACATACTGGGGAGTTTCCGGCAGCACATGACCACATATAGGGAGGCAAAAGTTTGCTCTCTATCTCCACCTGCTGGTAGATGGACACAACCACCAGTCTATGGATTGATCAGCATGATGATATGGAATATGCTATTCAGTACAGCTGTAACAGAGATGAAAGGAGGGAGAAAAAGAGGGAAGACGCTGGTTGGAAGGAAGGAGAGAAAAGGGAGAAACTAGATCAGTGGAGACAGAGGGGAGATGCTGGATGGAAGGATAAGAGAGAAAGGGACTACAACTGGAAGGATGGAGGGTGAGACACGAAGGATGGGGATAGAAAAGGGGGAGACGCAAGATAGGATAGGGAGAGAAGATGCTGGATGGAAGGTTGGAGAGAGAAGGAGACACTGGATGGAAGGATGGGAAGAGAAAGAGGGGAGATGCTGAATGTAAAGGGGGAAGAGGATAGAGTTAGTGAAAGACCGGAAAATATGAGGAAGGGCATGGGGAGAACCAAGATGAGGGTGTAGTTTGGTTATGGGCTGAGTACACAATATGTGTATCCTCAACTCTTGTATCTCAGAGAACAAGGTCTGTATAAGGGAATAAGACACAGCACCACCAACTGTACTTGTAAGTTAGCTAAGGCCTTAGGGAAGTAAAATGTCGCAACTGCTAAAATCCAGCAGCCCTTGCTTGACTGACTTCTGACATCCCTTCTAAGCGCTGACTTTTTATTAGCAATAATCAAGCATGACTACACATTCCATAAATGATTACAAATTTGGTGAACAATATATTTCTCTCTCTCACACATTGCTTGTAACATTTACAGCTCACTTTATCTTCTTTGGCTAGATTACATATACATTTCCTCCCTTACGCCTTGTTTCTCAAGGTCCTGTATAGTACATTCTGGTTTAGCAATTACAGTTAATAGATAATATTCATAGCTCCAAGGTTACACATCTCCTCAAAAGAAGAATTTAATTATTCTTTATATGACTGACACAAACTCTCCATATCTCCTTGATCTCCTACAGTACCCCACTGACACAAATTCTCCACTTTTCCTTGGTCCGCTACTGGACTTCTTCCACAGTCTCCCCTTTGATTCTGTCCTGGATCATGTATACGAAGCCCATTATTGTAAGCAAGAGGACATGCAGCCAGCTATCAAACTAATCAGAGATACTTGACAAAAAAAATATTCCCTGCTGTAGAGTGCTTAATGTGGGAAGAAGTAAGGTTAATTGTCTTAGCTAAAGCACAGGCAAGATTGGTTAATTCTGTAAGTACATGATGTGCCAACCCAGGCACACAGAAATCAAAGAGATGGCCAGGGCAAGAGCTTCAGCTTCAGAAAACAAATGTACTTCAGAGTGACCGTTGGAGGAAAACTGGGTAGTGAGTGATCGGGGAGGGGGGGGGGGGGGGGGTGCGGTTATGAGCATGACTGGAAAAGGGCCAACTTAAAAAGACTCCAGTAGTAAGTTTTCCAATGGTGCAAGGATTTCTTGAGGCATTAGCAGGAAAGTACGAGACAGCCATTTTTCCACACAAAAGAACCAGACAGTGGTATGTACATAGGAGAGTAAGCAAAAGACACTAAGAAGTTGTATTGCACAGGAGACCAGGATAGTCTACATTTAGTAATATACTTAGATGCATTTACAAAAAGAAAGCAATCAGCTGCAGTGGTAACAATAACAAGAGATATGGCATGGCTGATCGTTAGTGTAAACGGAAGCCGTGTTAACAGTCTCTAGATTGAGTATTCTAGAGAATGTGAAATTAGACAATCCATTAAGACTGGTAATGTCCTGAATAGTGCAGAAGGAAGATGATATCCAATTAAACAAGTTGCCAGGGTTGCACTTGAAGTAAGTACACTCCAAATACAAAAAGCAGAGGTATTGGGGGGGGGGGGTCCCTTTGATATATCAATTTGCAATTCAGCATTGCTGTAGTTAATAACAGAACATATACATTATTACCTAATTCAACATTTTCTTGCAGTTCAAGAACAGAAATAAGTATAGTTCTTCATTTTCTTTAAGCTTGGGACAGAATGTACAGGATATATCCCTTGCAACACCCAGTTAAACAACAATCTATAACACTCAGATAAGCATTTTCTAAATACATTTTTTTTGTTTACTTTTGATATTCATATTGACTGGACCTACAGTGCCAGACTTTTATATAGTCTCTCTTTCATTAGTTTCTCCTTCATCAGATCTCCCCTTTGATCCCGGGAGCGATCACTAATTTGTCCCAAATGTGCCAGTTCCACCTGAGAGAGAATGAGAGACAACTCTGTGACGATGGACTGAATTAATAAAAGGTGAAACAATTTCTTATTCGAACATCTTATCCTCATAAAATACTGCTCTTTCTGAACTGTACATCCAGCTATACTTAAGGTTATATCCTGTCAAGAATCGAACACCACACTAGTAGACCACTTCTAATGTTTGTGTCAAAATGAGAGGAAAAGCCTCATACTACCGTGGCTCAACTCGGTGCTTTGACCGGACTTGTTGCATAAGAAAAATGAAAAAAAAAAAGAAAACGTTAGAGCCCCTCGGTGAAAAAGTAATCATAGGCTCAAAAACCTCTCATGAAATCCTATTCTATGACAAAAGGTCATCGGCAATGTTTCAAATTAAATCAAAAAGTCACTTATCTGTGCTGTTAGATAGTGCTGGATTATATAGTACAAGCTGCTCCAATGCTGCTGTCTTGCGGATTGAGGTCCCGACGGACCCGTTTCGCTTAGGCTTCTGCAAGAGTCCTCACTGTTTTACCCTGGAACAACAACCAAAATGTATACTTTGCCAGATACTTTTTTTCAACAAAACAACTTCGGTATACAAATGTGTATGAACGCCAATCTCCTATACCTCGAGAGCTGCTATCCTTTAGTGTGTAAAGCCAGCAAACAGACTGAGAAAATGGCGCCCATGCAGTTTATAGACACCTGTTTACAAATCATTGCATCATGACGTCCTTACAAACAAAACATGCTCTCCAAAAAAGGCTTTGACCAGTGCAGACCAGGTTACTCTGGACATATTCAGGCTGTGTCCACAAGTAGAGGTATTAAAGTCTGGGTGAACATGCTAGAATCTCCTATGCTCTCATGTTCAACATGCTACTCCCTAATCCAGAAACTTCCACCTCTGGATGAGGGAAGTGGTTAAGATTCAGTCATGAGGCAGCATCTGTTGCAGTAGCCATCTCTTACCAACAGCTAGTATCTTCTCTTTCATCACTGCACTCATGCCAGGTCTACCTTCAGCTGGGCAGCAAGGAGAAAAGGGAGAGAATCTCTTGAGGTGAGTAAAAATAAGTAACAGTCATAAAAGTCAAGACAGGATGAATATATACAGGTTTTGTTTCCTAAAATTTAACATCACTTTCTTTCAAGTCGTCTTTTTTCCCCCCCACAAACTTAGGGGCCCTTTTACAAAGGTGTGGCATACCTACAGTGGGCTTGCCGTGCGCCAATTTGGCACTACTGCTGGGCTACCACAGGAGCCCGGCAGTAGTGCCTGCCCCCGCTGTACGCCATTTCTAGCTTCACATTAAGGAGTGAAATGGGGCGATATGAGTTCAGAGGTCGACCAGAGTCACTAAGGCAGCATTAACATGCAATGGGAACCAGTCCCTATCTATTACTTGTTCGAAGTATGTCAAGAGTGGTCCCAGGACCTGAAGGAGCAAATGGCGATAAAACTCCCCTGAAAATCCATCGGGGCCTGGGGCTGAGCGTAATTTCAATGTTTTAAGTAAATCCTGTATCTCCTTAGTGGAGATATGTTAATGATTTTATGCCTTACAAATGATCCTAAGCAGCATAAAAACAAATAACAATAAAATATGCATGTTAGCCAATATTTGAATGACAAATGTACAATAATTAATACATAAACACTTTGAGCTGACAAAACTATTTGGGCAGTTATACAAAAAGATATACTGTTGTCAAAATGATGCATGTACAGTGATGAGTGATTGAATTGAATAGAAACCAAAAAAGGTCAGGCGTTTAAACATTTAGGGCCCCTTTTACAAAGTGGCGGTAAGCCCAATGCGGGCTTACTGCTCGCTAAAAAGGAAGTACTGCCCGTCTACCATAGTGATTGTAAATGACAATACTTATGTACTTAACCAAATATAACCAAATACAATTAAATGTACAACCCAAAAGGTTAAGAATGTACAATTAACCAGTGGTAAGCAAATAGGTAAAAATTAAAAATAAGTTTAAAAATACAACAAAGATAAAACAATCAGATAAATGCCTCAAATGGGTGTCCAGTGGGTGTAAAAACAGGCGATAAAAAATTAAAAGAAACACCAACCTGAGAACTGTATCTGGGATTTGTAGTATGGAGTGTTACCACGATTTGAGCTTCTGCCAGGTACTTGTGACCTGGCTTGGCCAATGTTTGGAAAACAGAATACTGGGCTAGATGGACCATTGGTCTGACCCAGTATGGCTACTCTTATGTAAGTCAAAATAATAAAAATATTTTCTTTCATGCAGATCTCTCATGTGTTTAAACATAACTAAATGGGCTTATAAGCCCCTAATATAGACCATTGGTTTTCTTGACTTATATTGTGCCAAAACTGGAAATACAGAGACAGAATAGTAGAATTCAATAACATCCAAAACTTAATTAACTTTATAATTGTGTTCACATTTGGGTAATAACTGAGAAAATGCTGTTGAAAAATGACTTGAAGAAGAAATAAATATCACAGAACTGGAAAATGTTTTCATATTTAGACTGAATATCTCTCTTTTAAATAGTAGTAAATAAGGTGTGAGCAAAATCCGAATAAATAAACAATATTAAGTGCATTTTTATAATATACCACTGCATTCTGATCTTGGCGCAGGAAGAAAACATTTAAATGCTCCCAGGTTTCAACCTAATTCATTTTTAATGTGGGATATAAATTACATAAATAAATAAATAAATAGAAACTGTGAAAGTTGAGCACCTGATTCTCATAACATGTCTGTTTTAGTGGCCCTTTACCAGGAGAAAGGGAAATGGGACTTGATATACTGCTTTTCTGAGGTTTTTGCAACTACATTCAAAGCGGTTTACATATATTCAGGTACTTATTTTTGTACCAGGGGCAGAGGAGGGTTAAGTGACTTGCCCAGAGTCACAAACATAGTAACATAGTAGAGTTGCAGTGGGAATCAAACTCAGTTCCCCAGGATCAAAGTCCACTGCACTAACCACTAGGCTACTCCTCCACTGCTAGGATGTCCCTATAACCAGCCCCTACAAATGACATACTGATGCTGCACAAGCCGGCATGTTTGAAAATATAAGCGAGATTAAATAAAAATGCTACCAACAATAAAGAACGACAACGTGTATGCATCAGCTCATAGGTTTGTTTTGTGTGTACGCAGAATGATGGCTGTGTGGGGAAGGGGAAAAACAGATTAACTTAACTGTCTTCAACTTTTTGATGTCATAACATCTCTCCTGTTCTCAATCAAACATGCTTGGTCTTATATATCTCAATTCAGTGTTCTCTATCTTCACCTGCTGGTAGATGGACTTAACCCATCCTTTTCTGGATTCATCTGCTCTGATGACAAGGAAATGTAATTTTGGGATCTATGGCATTAAGGAGGTTGACGAAAACAGGAGAAGGGATGACATCACCAAGTTGAAGCCACTTAGGTTAGCCATTGTTTCCTCTTCCCCACACAGCCGTCATCTATTACACTCAAAACAAAGCAAGCAAACCTATGAGCTGCTGCATCCTCATTGTCATTCTTTATTGTTAGTAGAATTTTAATTTAATCTCACTTATATTTTCAAACATGCTGGCTTGTGCAGCATAGGGATGTACACAGAGGAAGTATTGGTTTCATTGGTTAAAGTATTAATTTGTTCTTCATTTTAAATTGTGTCATTTAGAGGAGTTGGCTATAGGCACTCCCTGTATTCATGCAGAGATGTTTTCACCTAATAAAGGTCACTAGAACAGACATGTTATGAAAATCAGGTACTTAACAATTATACTTACTATTTAGAAGTACAATTTAAAAAAAAACTTAATTAGGTTGAAACTGGTAGCACTTCTTTTTTTTTTTTTTCCTGTGCCTGCATCAAAAGAAAAAGATGACATGTGGGAACATACTCCTTTTTGTTTTGTGGAATGCAGTGGTATATTATAAAAATACACTTGCTTTTTTAAACTACTCCTATTTCACAGATATGTATTGAATAATGAGTTAGGGGCTTCCTTCATACAGACGTTCTGTCCAGAGGCAGTCTAAATGTCCAGTTCAGTATACTGTTAGCTGCCAAGTTCATACAAAGTTAATTATATTCAATGGAAAATAAATATCTTGGCTCAGGCTGTTTACTATATGAATTTTCCATCACTATTTCATTATTGATATCAAGTATTACAGATTAAGGGCATTTGAGTAAATGTTGTTTTAATTCGTTAATCCAGTCCTTACATGCATATAGTTTTGCTTTTTAAACCCAAAGGTGAATCCTAAGGGTGGTTGAACAATTAAGTATAAACTGTTTTGGGGTTTTTTTTTTTTTTTTTTTAAACTTGTTTTGGACTGCTTTGGGACTTGCTGATCTGTTTATCTGCTGTCTGGAATTTTGGAAGGTGGAAATGAGAAAATAAAAATTAAGTTTTGGATGTACTCTGTAGAAGTTGTTGTTTACTTTTGCAATGTGTGTATAGATGCCTGTTGTGGTGTATGCACGTGATAATATCTGAATAACTGCCTATACTTAAATAGTAGTAGTAGCTATGATTTCTGAACATGCGGGTATATATGCTAATCACATCTTTGTTAAATGTTTCAGACATATCTATTTGTTCCCATGATATAACTGAATTCTATTATTCTTTCTCGCTGTATTTTCAAATGTAAGCCACATTGAACCCAACTTTTCTTGGGATGTGTAATATTTAAAAAAAAAAAAAAAAAAATCTTTATCCTCCACCTTTTAAAACACTGCCTATCCAGCTGGATGGTGATGGTACAGTGAAAGCAAGTTTGGTCCAGTGAAGACTAACTCAAAATAACCCGTTTCTTAGCTGGGCCCTAGTATTACCACATTGAAAATGAGACCATACCATATCTCTGTGGTTATGTTCCACTAAAGTTAAACAATTAACTGGCTATCTTGAAAGGATTATATAACCTTTGGATGCATGACTAGGGACACAAACATACACATTTATTCAATATCACAAGTCCTCATGTGCAGCCAGAAAACAACCTTTTAGGACGGATAGGTTCAGTTAGCTCCTTTTTTTTTTTTATCGAACAGATAAGAGAATTCAGTTTTGCCACAGTATAGGGCATCACAAGAACAAAATATAAGAAAACCCAATGGACTGCATAGGGGCTTATAGCCCATTTAGTTATGTTTAAACAAAAGAGATCTGCATGGTACAAAATATTTATTTTTACTTTGACTTATAAAACCATTTGTCCCTGAAACATGCCTAAAAACAGAATAATCCATTTGTGTATCTAAAATGTAAACTTCTACAAAACAGAGGCAGATGTGATTCCCTATTGTTTCCTCACCCTCCTCCTCTACTATCTTCTTCTCTGTTGTCCTAGAATTACTATGTTGTTCTTTTCCTTGAATGTTGTAAGCCACATGGAGCCTGCCTCAGTGGGATATAACAAGTGTTCACAATAACTAAATAAATATGCCCCCAATGACATGAGTTTAATTTTACTTCCATTTAATATTCCATCTTTATAACACCAGGCTTCCCAAGGCAAAATACAAGAAGTTAAGATGATGAACCCATCATGAAACAGATATAGCACGCTGTCAAATAAGTTAAAAACATATTTTGTACTCCACCTTTTAAGGCACTGCCTATCCAGCTGGAACAGCTTTAGACTTTTTATAGATAGACCACAATTATTTTTAATAATCTTTTGCTATTGTTTTGGGTGAACTAAAGCTCCTCCTACTGGCTTCAACCCATATAATGGCGTAGATGGGAACACCCCGGCTACTATTTCCTTCAACCTCCCTGTGTGGGATACTCGTGGCCTGACTGGTCATTTTTAGACAGGACTCGATGGAACTCATTCTCTTTCAACATGATCTTTCTTAAGAAAGCTGCACTAATCCGCCAAAACAACCCCGCAGCTCCACCCCACTGGCTAGAGGTTCGCTCACGTGCCCTAGTGAGAGAGAGTCAGGCACTTCCGGGTTCTCGCTTCGAATATTCATGAGGTATATTTGCGTAAACCTCCTTGGCGACTCAAACCTTCCATTGCACATGCTGTGGTATAGAGACACGGTTGTTGTAGGAGGAGTCGGAGCCCTCCCAAAATAGCAAGAGGAGGGGGGGGGGAGAGAGAAGTTTGGCTGGAGTCCTTTTACCTGTTTAGCCAGTTTTCTCCTGGGGCTCCGCTGATCTTATAACTGCAGAGCTAAATGTTGGTTTTATTTTTTTTCTATACGCGTTTTGTTCTTCCCTTCCCCACAGCTATTGCTACGGTCCTCCTAGGCGGCGACTTACTCGCCACTTTAAAGGCCCAAGGGCGGTGCTGGCGTTGCTCTTTTAAGACGTCTTCCTCGGCAAGTCTCGCGAGAGTTACGGCTGGTGGAATTGAAGCGGCGGTCGCTACTGCGAGAGGAAAGGGGGAGATGGATGAGAGTCTGGAGTCACGGATTAGTAAGTGACGCCAAACTGGAACCCGCTAAGTAGAACTGGCCGGGGAAGGGCTCGAGGGTCGTGGGTGGGAAAGGAGGTTGCTCTAGATCCTGCTTCCGGGAACGGGCCGCGAGGATAGAGTGACGTCAGCCCCGGCGCGTGATTACAGCCCCCCTCGCCCCAGAGACACAGCAACTTATTCGCGTGATAATAACCTACCTACCCCAGGGGGGGCAGGTGTCTCGCGAATAAATTGCTGTTTCCTCCGGGACGGTTTTTGTCCATGCACTGGTGTAGTTCTAACTTCAGGGTCCACTACCGCTCCTGTTCCTTCTCGCCTAGCAGACAACTAGTCAGAGCTACGGGAGCTCAGCTGAACACCAATGCCGCTTGGCCGTGAACACCGTGCAAAAGTTTACTTAGTACTTAATATGAGGGTGCGCGGGCATTCACATAGCTACCAAATTACCCGCTTTCAAGAGGAATATTTTGTGCCAGTCCTGACTTTTTAATGCCCTATTCTAGTGTATTGTGAGACCTTGCTGCAGTACAGATTTTACTGGGCAAAATCCAGGGCTACCAAGACCTCTGTTTTGGGGGTGCAAGTTCAAAACCAAGTCTGGCCAAAAACATCTCCCTGTTGGAACTGGGCAACTGTAGCTGGTATCTTTACTCTTCTTATCTTGCTTCCCCCACTGTCACTGGTGCATGATATGCCTACCTCCCAGGGTGGAAGGATTTTGAAGTTGGTGAAACTTGACAAAAAGTGGTGCCTATCCTCAACCTCACTGGTTCTAGTTATTCTCAGGACTTGAATAGCACATACCAAATTAGTTTGTGCCCACGTTGCATCACTGACAGAAAAGACGCTGGCAAAGTGTGGGGAAAGATGTGCCTTGCTTGGAACCCTTTGGCACTCACTCTGAACACTGAGAGGAATAATTTTACAAAACGTTTTCTGTGTAAAACACGTTTTAATTTTGAAAAATCTTTTCAGCACACATAAACACCTTTATAATATGACTTGTATATGTTCCTGGGGGAAGGGGGGTGGAATGAGTACCTGCACACTTTTACACCTGCTCCAAAGGTGAATTGTATGCTACTGGGATTCTTGTACAAGCCCATGTTATAAAGATACATAGACCCTTATGTTGCCTTTATAAGATATCTTTTTTTGGGGGGGGGGGGGGGGGGGGAGGGTTCACATAGGCATCCTATTATGAAATTAACCCCCCACGTGTGGGGAGCTTAGTTTTGGTGGACATAATCTACTGTTGATTCTGATGACCCATCTCTTGGTGAGGGTAAGGACCAAGTAAAAAAAAAAATAATACCATGTTAATTATGTTATAATAATATATCATAAAACTTGCAAAATGATAAAAAAGACATAAGGGGCAGGAGGCTGAGGGATTGACAGCATAGAATATGCCAGAGCTCAGAGGGATACCAAGTGCATCATTGGGATCCCTGGGAGTTGGGACAACTCTTCTAGAGGTGGAGCTTAATATCTGGCCACTTGGGAACATATGAGTAGTTGAGATATGCAGTAACCCAAGGATTCAGGGAACTGGAAGATTTGAGATGTTATTTGGCTGTAGCAGGAAGGAGGGTAGCTTACACCGTATGAGGAATATTTTAATGTTCAGTCTTTCAACGATGCAGATGTTTTACTAGAAGAGGCTGTGAGCTTTGAATATATCTGACCTTCCAAAAGGTCATAGGGTATTTGTCAGCGAATTCTTATGTTAGTAAGTTTGAAGTAGAGACCTGAACGGGGTTTACGGGGAATCCCATGGAACCCAAGGGATTTCCACAGGGACGGAAGCAGTTCCTGCGGGGTTCCCATGGAAGTGTATGCTGCAGTTACACCAGCCTCTTACCTACCGAGTACCAAGTTCTTTGAGTGCTGTCTTCTCCTCCTCCTCGCTTTAACAGCACAGATGTGGAACGTCTCCATTAAGGAGGTAGTTGAGACACAAATCGTGATGAAATTCAAAAAGATGTGGAATGAACACAGAGGATCTCTAATTACAAAATGAAAGTTATAAAAAAAACGTAAATGGCTGCATGTGTGTGGATGTGTTGAGTGGCACTTAGATGGCGACTCCGACTGTGATGAACTAGGGCCGATACCAGGCAGACTTGTACAGCCTGTGTCTCATATATAGCAATCTGGTTTAGGAGTGCTGGAAAGGGCTTAGCAACTTTAGTGGCTGGAACATGAGGACAATGCTGGACAGACCTTTATGTTCTGTGTTCCCCAAATGAGAAGATGAATAAGCTGGAGTGGGCTTCAAGGGCAACTCCAACAGTTGAAACATAAAGCTAGGGCCGGGCGGATTTCTATGGTCTTATGTCCCAGAAACGCCACAGAAAAACAAGTATATAATATCACATTCATTGTTGATTTAATCATGGATTGATAATGTGTGTGACTATTGGGCAGACTGGATGGACCATTCTGGTTTTTATCTGCTGTCATTTATTATGTTACTATTAATCCTCTTTGCTCCCAGGCTGTTGCGCAGACCTCAGCTCTGACATAGGCACGAGCATCAGATGTCACATGACTTACTGGTGCGTGCATGTGACGACCTCTTAGCACACAGTGCAAGTGAATCAGAGAAGTCTTACATGTGTATTCCATCTTCTGTTCCTTGCTTGCCTGCAGTGCTGCAGCTCGAACCCAGAGAGAGAGACTGAGAGAGCTGACTGGAATTTTTTTTTAAAGTACCTGTTAAATTCTTGCAGGGGTGGGTAGGGACAGGTGAGACTCCAGTGGGGATCCCATTCAACTCTCTAGTTTGAAGTAGTTGAAAGGGTAGTTTAAAAAATTAAAAAAAAGTGAAACTAACCCACTTCCAAACTTCCACAAATAGTTTAAAATGGTTTAAAATCGCCAAAAGTGAGAAGTCTACCAGAATGTGTTAGTCACGAAGAATAAGATGATTGAAGTTGAGAGAGGAGAGCAGTATCTTGGAAGGTCATGTGGTAGAATAATGTGTGAAACAAATTAGAGGCTCTGTTGACAGAGGTTAGCTTGTACGTTGTTGCCCTTAAAAATGTGGTAGTTTTTAATCCTCAGGGTTGGTACATGAAAGTGTAATGTGATTTACTGCCCTTCATTATAGGTTTAGATCACAATCGGCATAGGAGAGGAATTGGTATTGAGCAGAGCATCCCAACTGAAGCTAGAAGAAGGCAGATTCTGGCTTCCTTTTCAGGGATGCTGCTCAGTAAAGTAGTGTAAAAAAAAAAAAAAGCAGAAGAGTTCTTCAAGGACACCAGATGGAACAACAAATACACAAAGATTGTGGGTAAGCAATGAAGTTCCAACACAGGGATACTTATTAACAATCGGTCAATCATCTTTGGACAGCATTGTAAAAATGACTTTTGCTCTGTGTAGTCCTTCCAAAATTTGTTTCTCGGGATATCCCCTTGCTCTGAATATAGAAGCCTTAGCAGCAGCCTGCACCTCGAAATCAACAAAGTCACTGTAAAGTCTCCGCAACTTTAGAACTTTTCAGAGAGAGAGAGATTCTTCTTGAGATTCCTATTTTGAAAGCTGGTATAGTGTAAATAGGTATTCTGATTAGTGGGTTTTTTTTTTATAGATGTACTTGTGTCAAAAAGAGTTACTAATTTTCTTGACATCCATCTAGAAAACTGAGCTCGTCACAATGATATGACATTTTAAATCTAAGATTTGGGTTTCTAGTGTTCAACCATGAATGAAATGACCATAGGCATTCAATATTTATTTATTTATTTGTATTTGTATCCCACATTTTCCCACCTATTTGCAGGCTCAATGTGGCTTACATTTGCCGTAATGGCGGTTGCCATTTCCGGGTAATTGAATTACAGATTGTATTGCGTTAAGGTGCAATACATACATGGTAACATACATGGAACATATGGAGCAGATCATGGTATATATATATATATATATATATATATATATATCATGTGCATACATGCATGGTAGAGAAGAATCCATTATGGTAGTGCTTGTCATGTGGTAAGATTTTGTTTTTGTGTAGATCGTGTATAGTGTTGTTATTTAGTATTTAAGATGGATGTTTATGGTATGCCTTCTTGAAAAGATCTGTTTTCAGTAGCCTTTGTAAGATGGTTAGGTCTTGCGTTGTTTTTATGGCCTTCGGTAGTGCGTTCCATAGCTATGTGCAGATGTATGAGAAACTGGTCGCGTATGTGGATTTATATTTTAGCCCTCCACAGTTAGGATAGTGGAGATTGAGGAATGTGCGTGATCTTTTTGCATTCCTATTTTCCATATTATGAATATATCGTCAATATAATGTTTATACAGAGAGATTCCATCTTTAAAAGGAGATTGAGGAATGTGCGTGATCTTTTTGCGTTCCTATTTTCCATATTATGAATATATTGTCAATATAATGTTTATACAGAGAGATTCCATCTTTAAAAGGATGATCCTTTAAAGGTTTCAAAAGACGCTACAAAAAGATTAGCCAAGTCGAGGACCATGGGGGAGAGGCAGGGGCACAACCATGTAGTGTTACCCCAGTTGGAGATAGACATTCTTTAACCTTTCCTCTCATTAAGTAGAAGTGAAATTTCAATTTTATAGAAATGTTTATCTTTTGTTCTCATCACTAGGTACAATGTTTTCCAGACTAGTAATGATCTGTTCAGATTCACTCGTAAGCTCCAAATAGCCCATATGTCTTCTAAGACTAATAACCTCACATGGAGATACCTCATCATTAAAAATCCATCCATATGGATGCCTTCAGGTCCATTTGATCCTTTAATTTATTCTTTCAGCCAATGTGTGCAGAAGGATGTTCTCACTTTGGAGAAAAGTAAGGTATTTCAGTCTGACTTCCTGAGGAGTTTAAGGTTATTCAGTCACTAGTGAGAAATATAGATGTAGTTATCAAACCCATGGATAAGGAAGGGAGATGGGATTGTAGTTCTCAATCGAACAGGTTATGTACAAGAATTCTATAGGCAACTTTCAGATCATGAATACTATGTCCCTCTTCAAGGAGATCCCACATAGACTTTACAAAAAGAAATTGCAACGGTTGTAGATTTGGCAGCAGGCGCAGGGTTCCTAACCCCAAAAGAAAAAGACTTTTTGATAGTAAAATCTCTAGTTGTTTCCATCATTTACATCTTACCAAAAATACACAAGTCTGTCACACATCCTCCAAGTAGACCCATTATCTCTGGCAATGGGTCTGTCTTGGAACTCTTATCCAAATTTGTGGATTTCTTTTTCCATCATCATGTCCGTTAATTGACTCCTACATTGAGGATTCTACACATTTTACCAATATTTTACATAATTTGGGGTGTGATTTGTCAGATATTTTTTTAGGGACTCTAGTTATTAACCCATACATGAACCTCCTCAGTTGGAAGCTTTGTTAATAGTTGAGAACACATTGAGGGGTAGGGCCTCGTGTAGGAAAAGTCCCAATAATATTTGCCACAATTTCTTTCACTAAGAATTATTTCAGGAAAGTAGTAACAGAACATCATCCCATTAAAAGGGGCCAGTATCAATTGAGCCTGGCACTCTTAAACAGGAAATGCATTACAGATGTTGTACTGTATCATTCAGAACAAGGTTTGGGTAGAGGGTCTTCAGCCAGTAGTGCCTTAAAGCCCATTTTAGGTTCCTAAAGGCTTGACTCCCCCCCCCCCCCCCGGGCCCTACCCTGCTGCCTATGCCATTGCTTCTGGCCCTTCCAAAACATTGGCTGCAATGCTACATTAATCCCCCACCTTCAGTGGAGCCTTCATAGGCCTAATTATAGTGCAGGCTTGGTCTGATGATGGGGGGGGGGGGGGTTCATTCAAGCTTGGTCGCAACACCAAATACGGATTTTGTGACCCTGTTTGGGTATCAGTGTTTTAAGCTTTGGAAGGGCAGGTTTGTACAGCTGTTTAACATTTCAGGGAGCCTTGATTAGGAATTGGTTATTGGACAGAGGGTAGGGTTAAATGGTCATTTTTCTTAGTGGAGAGAAATGGCGTGCCACAGGGGTCTGTATTGGGACTGGTGCTATTTTCCATATTTATAATCAGAATGATGAGTGAGGTGATTAAATCTGCATATGATACAAAACTATTCAAGGTTGTTAAAACACGTGCGGACTGTGAAATATTGCAGGAAGACCTTAGAAAATTGGAAGACTGGGCATCCAAATGGCAGATGAAATTTAATGTGGACAAATACAAGGTGATGCACGTTGGCAAGAATAATTCGAATCATAGTTACTTGATGCTAGGGTCCACCTTGGAGGTCAATGCTCAAGAAAAAGATCTGGGTGTCGTTATAGATAATACGCTGAAATCTTTTTCTCAGTGTGCGGCGGCGGCCAAAAAAGCAAACAGGATGCTAGGAATTATTAGGAAGGGATGGTGAATAAGAACGAAAATACTATAATGCCTTGAGTAAGACTAGGGGATACTTGAAGTTACATGGAAAGACTTTTAAAACAAATAGGAGGAAATATTTTTCACTCAACGAATAGTTAAG
The DNA here is from genome assembly GCF_901765095.1 of Microcaecilia unicolor. Taxonomy (NCBI): domain Eukaryota; kingdom Metazoa; phylum Chordata; class Amphibia; order Gymnophiona; family Siphonopidae; genus Microcaecilia; species Microcaecilia unicolor. Next base: position 305,807,841 of record NC_044031.1, read on the forward strand.
CTCTAGAACTCTTTGCCGGAGGATGAGGTAACAGCAGTTAGTGTATCTGGGTTTAAAAAAAGGTTTGGACAAATTCCTGGATGAAAAGTCCATAGTCTGCTATTGAGACAGACATGGGAAGCAACTGCTTTCTGTGGGATTTGTAGTATGGAGTGTTGCCACGATTTGAGTTTCTGCTGGGTACTTGTGGACTGGCTTGGCCACTGTGTAGAAAACAGGATACTGGGCTAGATGGACCATTGGTTTGACCCAGTAAGGCTACTCTTATGTTCTTATGATGGAGTAGGAGAAACATTATGAGTGCACTGAGGCAGAAGATATTACGGCTTTTGAAGGAAAGGGTAAAAAATATTATGTGTTTAGAAAGGCGAGTGTGAGTGATTGCATCTAACAGGACAGGGATCTTGTGATGATATTTGACAGTGATCTCTAAGTTGCCAAATGGTACCACATGGCAATGGGAATTTTATACTGCAATACCACAGACAAACTCTTTGTACATGGAGGTGCTACCATAATTCGCTGTACTGGCTATGAGGCTCATTTTCAAAGCACTTAGCCTCCCAAAGTTCCATAGAAACCTATGGAACTTAGCCTCCCAAAGTGCTTTGAAAATATGCCTCTATGTGTGCTGCAGGTAAAATTGAGCTATATTGGCAAAACTACAGATGGGATCTTAATAGTTAACTAGTGATCCTTGCACTTCAGTGACTTAGCTGAACTTGTTTCGGCCTGAGTGATGTGGAACGCTTCAAATTCAGCAGATCTGTAGGGGGGTTGATAACATATTCCAATGGATCAATGTTAAAAAAATTTTTTTTTTCATTTGGGATTTTGGAGCAAGCATGCAGAGTTTTGACCTTCTGATGGAGTACAGTGTATTAGCAGTATAACTAGCTCTTATTGTGAACTGTATCTCATCCCTCAGCTAAAAATATTTTTAGGTAAATTTCAGTCCAGGGCAGTTGGCCTATTTATTTTTCCTTCATGCCAGCCACTACAAGCTTTTTATACTCAATTATTAGTGTGGGGCTGTGCCTAGATAGAGGCACTGAGTATCCCAGTATAATGTGGGCTGGCTGCGCTTACTCAGGTACCGGCAATATTCAGACCATAAAGTTGTAACATCCTGTTTGCTTCCCAACTTATCCGGATAGATACCCGTTTAGCAGACTGAATATTGTTGCTTTGCACACTCTTGCCCACCCAGCACTGCTCAGGTGGTGCTGAGAAGGTCTGACCAGATTTTCAGTTTGTGTCCAGGTAAGTGCTGCTGAAAATCTGGGTGTGACCCAGTGAGCCGGACTTATCCAGGTTGAAATAGCTACCCTAACTCCTGCTTTATATCGGACACTTTATTTTTTTAATCCAGTGATCACTTGAGAACACTTCTCAATTACTTGTTTAGTGTCCTCTTGATTATTACGTTTTTAAATAATTTGAAGCCTATGTATAGAATTCATCTGCCTTCTTGGTTTCAGGATATAATTGCAGGGAGCAGCACATCACACCCGTTCTACTGGCATCAATGGTTGCCAGATTTATTTTGAGTGCTTTGTAAACTGTCTGTTTAAAGCAGTGTTTCCCCAAGTCCAATCCTAGAGTAACCCCTTGCCAGTCAGATTTTCAAGATGTCCACTATGAATATGCACGAGATTGATTTGCATAGACTGCCTCCATTGTATACTAATCTTTCATGCACATTTGTGGATATCCTGGAAACTTGACTGGCAAAGGGGTACTCCAGGACCAACTTGGGAAACACTGATTTAAAGTATCCTGTGGTCTTGGCCCAGAGTAACCATATCTGGTCTAATATGCTCCTGTGCAGCCTCTGGGATCCTCTCAAATCACACTATTTAAGACAGTCTCTCAGACATTTCAGATTAACCAGAACATGAACGTGTACCTTTTCATTTGCTGGGCCAAATTTATGAAACTCTGTTTCCAAAGAAATCCATGTAGAGGGCACTTTGTTTCGTCCTGCTGTGGAATATGGGTTTTTAAAATGGCCTTGATCACAACCTCCTAGTTTCCTCCTGCAGGTTTTTCAAGATCTGGCAGCAGTTGCAAATTTTGTGGCACATTTTCACAAATCTGCAATTTTCTAGCTAATTGCTTTGTTTGGTTGCTGTTTTTGGGTTAGCACTGAAGATTAAATCTTGGTGATTAGTGCTGGGAAGAGAGATAGGGATGAGGTGGGGAGGGGATTGGAGACGGAGAGATTTCAGAGGATGGAAATGGAGATGGGATCTGACAGGATGGGCAGAGGAATAGGGAAAGGATAGATGGGCATTACATAGTAGATGAGAGCAGATAAAGATCTGTTTGGTACATTCAGTCAGCTCAATAATATAAACTCAGCATAAGGTATGATGTGGTACTACATATGTATACTTGATCTTGATTTTGTCCTTGCCATTTTCAGGGCACAGACCTTAGAAGTCTGCCCGGCACTGAGCTTGTTCTCCAACTTTTGAAGTTGTCATTTAAGCCCCCACTCCAGCCCATCCAAATCTGTCCAGCCACGATCAGGGCACAAACTTTAGAAGTCTGCCTAGCACTGGTTTTGCTTCCCAATTATGGGTGTTGCCATCTAATCACTGCTAAGCCTGTTTGGTTCCATGCCTTCTATACAGGATTCCTTTGTGTTTATTACATGAATTTTTGATTTTCTTTATGGTTTTCATCTCCACCACCTCCCACGGGAGGGCATTCCATGTATCTTCACCATGAAAAAGTACTTCCTGACATTATTCCTGAGTCCGAGTCCGTCCCCCTTTCCTTCTTTGCAACCTCAATTCATGTCCTCTAGTTCTACCACCTTCCTGTCTCTGGAAAAGGTTTGTTTGTAGATTAATACCTTTCAAATGTTGGAATGTCTAATTCATATCACCCCTGTCTCTCCTTTCCTCCAGGATATACATGCTTAGGTTCTCAAGTCTCTCCTCATTTGTCTTTTGATGAAAACCCCATATCATTTTTGTCACTTTTCTCTGAACTGCTTCGAGTCTTTTTTTGTTCTTAGCAGAACTGAACACAGCACTCCAAGCGGGGCCTCTTAACTTATTCATGAGTCTTCTGTGGAGAACTGTATTAAAGCTTTGCTGAAATCCAAGTAACTTATATCTAGCACATGTCCTACATCCTGTACTTTGGTCACCCAGTCAAAGAAGTCAATCGGATTCATTTGGCAGGATTTTCCTTTGTTGCCTCAGATCCTGCAACCTGTTGGATCCTAGAAAGTTAACTATGTGTTCTTTCAGCAGTGACATTATTTTTCCTACCACCAATGTGAGACTTAAGTGGCCCTGTAGCTTCCCACCTCTTCCCTGATCCTGCTTTTGTGAAGAGGGGGCACATCTCATCTCCGGTCCTGCGGAACCTCTCCCGTCTCTAAATATTTATTAATCCTTAAGAGGTCCCACCAGGATTTCTGTGAGCTCCCTCAGTATCTTGGGATGTATCCAGTCTTCCCTTTAGCTTTGTCCACTTTCAGAGTTTCAAGTTGTTTATAAATGCTTTCTTCTGTGAACAGTGCAGTTATAGAAGGGAGGATAAGGGAGAATTATAGAGCAATGGAGAAGTTTGTCTTTCAACCTAGTAGACAGACTTGGGAAATCAGGGCCAAGTAGTGCCCAGTGTGTTTATTGAAACTGAAATGGTGGGAATTCCAGAAAGATATAGGGTGGTTGGGTTTCCTGGTGGAGGGGTGACTAAGTGTGTTCCATGGACCTACAGGAGCAGGCCATGGGAGCGAGAGATAGTGACTATAAGAAGGGGCTTTGTATGTTTTATTTATCTCTGACCTGTGGAGAGAACAGGCTATACAATTCTCTGCATGTAAATAAATATTTTCCTTTCACCTTTAATCCCCTGTGTGGCTGTGTTTACTGAGGTCCCAGGCCTGTCCATGGTGCCTCTTTACCACATGCTATGTTAGTTCTTACTATGGTCTGAAGTCAAGATGTCCCAGACTGGCCTTCAAAAGTGTAGACTACACAATAAGATCAGCACTGAGGCTTTTAGAACAACTTCCTTGCTGTACTAGTAGTCCCCTTGTGTCTTATCACAAAGGATGGGTAGCATGGTGTGTACAGTGAGGTTTCTGGGCAACTTCTGTCTACACAAACAGCCACTTGGTGCCTCCTCTGCACAGGCTACCACTACTGCACTCTGCACTGAGGTGTCTATGCAACCAGCAATTCATCCATACAGACCAGTGATCTTCTTTACAGAGGCCTGCTTTGTTGCATGGAGGGGTTCCTTCCATAGGTTTTGCACAGACCACTTCTGTTTCTACTTGTCTACCATTGTTTTTCCCTTTCCTGTTACTTTTTCCCCTGTGGACTCTAACATAGGCCTGGCATCACTGCTCCAGATCCACCGGTGCTATGATCTTTTTGATCTCTGATTCCACTCCTATAACTAGAAGACTGGCTTTGTCACTGTATGTGGCTTGCCCCCACCAGTTCTTAAAGAACAGGCTTCAGTGGTTTGGAAAAGGTTAGTTTGAAGCTGAGCTGAAGATGCAGATATAATGTCTTTGAGCAATAGCACACTAAACTGTGCATGAAGCTACTTTTATACAACTGAAGATTCTTACTATTAAAGATGGAACTGAGCAACAAAGAATCATTCTTAACCAAAATTTATTCACCCCACGGCATACTCCCTACCTTTTCATATTCTGATTTCCTTAACTTTCTAAGGCTTTCTATAGAACAAAAGAAACCATTGTTTGATATGCCAATACACGGCCTTCTAAACGCTGTTTTCAAGTAGGTCAAGTTCTTGTGTTCACTAGTAAGTAGCTAAGGTCACCTCGATGAATTTTAATATAGACCCATACATCTAGGCAAGAAGGTATTCCAAGGAGTAATGCTTTCAGCCTACATTGCTGTTCAGGGTATACTTCCAAAAGATGCAGGCTTTCTCCTCCAGTTTCTTACCATAAATGCAGTCGAACCTGGCAACCATTTCAACACCTTTTTGCCATAGATGCCAGGCAGCTAGCTTGGTTTTATGCCTCTGCCTCACCTGGAGAGAAAGTAGATTACATTTAATATATATATATACACATACATTCATAAATACACACACTGATCCATTTTATAACACTTAACGGTAGTTCAGCCAACTTTTTTGTTGTCTTTAAGACAGACCAGTATTGCCAAAATTGTTACTGTCAAGATTAATTTTCTTTTCTAACTAAACATTTTTGGTATTTCAACAGTACCTATCGTCAATAGACAGATAACAGTAAACATGAGCAGGCATTGAACTAATAGTATTAAACATCCTTTCCTCAGCGACCCTCCAGACCGGTCAAGACGCGTGGGTTATGTCCTCCTACCAGCAGAGGGAGACTGAGAAAACACTAAGCTTTTGAAGCCTGTATATATAACCTGTGCAGAACCTCCACTAGCCAGTATTTTCTCAGTCTCAGCAGAGGTAGCAGTTGACAGCCTGTGCAGTCTCCAATAATCTGGTGAGGTAGTTTGTCATTGGGTCGTAGGATTTTTTTTTTCCAAACTTTATTCTGTTGCAGTACCCTGTACGTGTGTGTGTAAAAAAAAAAAAAAAAAGTGCTTTGGGGCCCTGGGTCTGGTGGGGCCCAGTTTTTCCCCCTGGGGTGTTACACCTATGTTTGGGTCCCTCCCCCTGTGCTGCTCTCTATTTCTGTTTGCTTGGCAGCTTTGTGCCTCGGCTGCTTTCTCAGTATTGTAGCCTTGAGTGCCTTACAATTTCCAGATGCCAGAATTAGAGTACTGTGCCTTTAAGGTCAGTTATTCTATTTCGTTTTGCTTGGCAGCTTTGTGCCTCGGCTGCTTTCTCAGTATTGTAGCCTTGAGTGCCTTACAATTTCCAGCTGCCAGAGTTGGAGTACTGTGCCTTTAAGGGCATTTATTTCTTTATTTTCAGCGGACCGAACGGGGGTTTTGATTCCTTGCTGGAACGAGAGAGCAGCGCTTTCTCCAGTGCTTTTGCAGTGTGAGTGAGTTTTTGGTTTGGCGCGTTTGCGGAACAGCTTTTCCCTTCCCTCGTGGTTTATGGCGGCCCAGCTCCTCTGATGTCGCGCGTGCTCGTGGCGAGGGGTAGAGGCGCCGGGCGCTCAGTGTAGCTTTGCGGTGCACCTATAAAGGTGGCTGCGGCACCCCCCGACTTGACCGCGGAGGGATCGATGGTGTCGGGAGTCTCCGGGTCAGCGGGAGCGTAGGCAGGGCCGCTGTCAGCGGGAACAGTTTCGGCGGGAACAGCCGCCATCTTGAGTCTGACGCGGCCCGTGGAGCCGGCTGGTTTTGGGCCTGCGGCCTCCGTTTTTGGCACAAAAGGGCCTAATGACGGTCCAGGAATGGTGGGCTTTCCTCCAGATTTTGTCTGGACGCGGTATCAGGCCTGGAGATCGGGACCCCCCCTCCCCCCCCCCCCAATTGGAAGAGGGGGCTATTTCCGTCTTGGCTGAGAGACCACGGTTAGAGTGGTCAGAGGACAGGCAATGTTTTTCTCCTGTAGCTGCAGAAGCTGCGCTTAGTGATCTGGGGGAGTCAGATGGAATTGACGGCTCTCAGGAGCAGGATTGTTGGATTCCTGGAGAGGATCCTTCAGTAGTGCGGATTTTCCATAGAGATGAGCTGTCGGAACTCATAGATCAGGTGTCGTCCACCCTTCAGTTTGGTCCTGAGGTGGCTTTGGGGGAAACTGTCCAGGATCCGTTGGTGAAGGGCATTCAGCGTCAGGCGTGATCCTTCCCTATGAACAAGGATCTCCGGGAGATGATTTGTCAGGAATGGGATTTGCCGTGTAAGGTGGCAAAGGCAATGGCGAGGCTTTATCCCCTCCCTCAGGACGATAGGGATTCCTTTAAGGCTCCCACGGTAGATGCAGTAGTGACGGCAGTAATTATAGCTACGGCTATCCCGGTTGATGGAGGAACGGCCCTCCGTGATCCTCAGGATAGGAAGTTGGGATCTTTTCTCAAGCGTAGTTTTGTTTTGTCGGCTCTAGCCCTGCAGGCCTCGGTTTGTGGGGGTCTGGTAGCTCGGGCATGTTTTCGTTGGGCCGAGAAGCTCCTGGATGATTCGGTAGATGTTGGTTCTTCTGGGGGTCAGGAGTTAGCCGACTTGGACATGGGTTCATCCTTTTTGTCTGAGGCTTTTATGATTTGTTGCCTACTTCAGACAAAAAATATGGCTATGGTTGTGGGTCTCTGCCACTTAAGGGAGCTATGCTCTTTGGAGAAGATTTGGACAAGTTAGTGTGAGGTCTTAGTGATACCAAGGTTCTATGGCTTCCAGATTTTCGGTTCAAGGCAGGGGCCAGAACTAGTTCCTCTCGGGGACGGTTTAGGGAGGCTCAGCAGTATAGGCCGGGCAGATCGAGTGGGACCTACCCCTAGCTGTCTGTTTGTCCAATTTAGATTGTAAGCTCTGTTGAGCAGGGACTGTCTTTTCATGTTAATTTGTACAGTTCTGCATAAGTCTAGTAGTGCTATAGAAATGTTTAATAGTAGTAGGACCTCTAGGGGTCGGTTTTTCCAGCGCACACAGTTCTTTCGTGAGAGTCATCGCGGAGGGCGTGGCTTTTCCGCGGGAGGTTAGTATTCAGGCCACAATTCCCAATGAAGGTGTGCGGGCTCAGGCTCTGGTGCATGTTGGGGCTCGGCTGAGTCTGTTTTACCAGAGTTGGGCCCAAATCAGGTCAGATCAGTGGGTTCTCAAGGTGTTTCGAGGCGGATGTGCGCTGGAATTCGAAAGCTGTTCTCCCGAAGTGTTTCTGGAATCCCTCTGTCGGTCTTGGAGCAAGAGGGCAGCAGTGAGGGACACTCTGCGGTGGCTGCTCGCGTTGGGAGCCGTGGTTCCTGTTCCTTCAGATCAGCAACGCTCAGGGTGCTATTTGATCTATTTTGTGGTCCACAAGAAAGAGGACACTTTTCGTCCCATTTTAGATCTCAAAAGGGTCAATGCGGCACTCAAGGTGCCCTCTTTCCGGATGGAGACGTTGCGGTCGGTCACTGGTGCGGTCAGGAAAGGAGAGTTTCTCACTTCCCTGGATTTGACGGAAGCTTATCTTCACTTTCCTTTGTGCAGCCTTTTGGTTCCAAGTTACAGGATCCGATTCGTCGGTTCCTTGCAGAGAAGGCGCCGACGGCCCGTACTTATCGTCAGGTCCTGGGCCTGATGGCGGCGACCATAGAGGTAGTTCCGTGGGCCAGGGCGCACATGCGTCAGGTACAGTCAGCTCTGCTCAGTCGTTGGTCCCCTCTGTCGCAGGACTTGGAAATGTGTTGTCCGCTGTCGGTGGCCCCTCGTCTCAGTCTCCGCTGGTGGCTCAGTCCGCGCAATTTGGGAAAGGAATGCCGTTGGAGTCCCCACAGGGGCTGGTAATGGTCACGGATGCCAGTCTGCAAGGTTGGGGGGCACATTGTCTCAGTCAGGTAGCTCAAGGCCGGTGGTCTCGGGCAGAAGCAGAGTGGTCCATCAACCGGCTGGAAACTCGGGCCATTCGGGTGGCGCTCCAGGCCTTGACGTCGGTGGTTCGCCACAAGGCAGTCCGAGTGCTCTGTGACAATGCCATGGCAGTAGCATATGTCAACCGTCAAGGGGGGAACAAAGAGCCTTGGCGGCGCAGTTGAACTCATCTTCAGGCTCTCTTGGCAGCGCATGTGGCCGGGGTAGGTCACATAGATGCAGATTATCTCAGCAGGCACACTCTAGATCCCAGAGAGTGGTCTTTTCTTCGGTCAGTGTTCCAGTGAGTTGTGTCGGTCTGGGGACTTTCGGTGATCTTAGGGCAACGGCTCGCTATGCGCAAGTTCAGAGATTTTTTTTTTTTTTTTTTCAGTCGCTGAAGAGACCCTTGAGCGGAGGAAATCGACACTCTTCTGTTGCCTTGGCTTCGGGAGTGACTGTATGTGTTTCCTCTGTGGCTGTTAGTCGATCGAGTAATATAGCGCATCGAACATCACTCCGGTTGGGTGATTCTGGTAGCTTCGGATTGGCAGCGTCGACCATGGTATGGAGACCTGGTGCGGTTGGCAGGGGCGGCGGCCCTGCCTTTGTTGGGATCAGTTCTGTGTCAAGGCCCGATAATCATGCCGGATCCGGCTCGGTTTTCGCTTATGGCTTGGCTCTTGAGCGGCACAAGTTGAAGAAGAAGGGGCTTTCGTCCAGTGGCTTTGCTACGATGTTGAGTTGCCGTAGACGATCCACTTCCTTGGCGTATGTCCGGGTTTGGAGAATCTTTGAGCACTGGTGTGAAGACCATCGAGTTCGGCCGTTTCACTCTTCGGTGGCGGAAGTTTTGGAATTTTTGCACGATGGTGTTGATAGAGGTCTGGCCTTGTCTACACTGAAGGTTCAGGTGGCAGCTTTGTCATGTTTTCGTGGGAAGCTTCAGTGAAAGTCCTTCGCGTCTGTGCCTGAGGTAGTGCGTTTTTTGAAGGGTATTAAGTTGCTGCGTCCGCCTCAGTGACGGATGGTGCCTCCGTGGGATTTGAAGCTAGTTTTGGATGCTTTGATCAGGCCTCCGTTTGTGCCTCTGGTATCGGCATCTTGTAAGGATTTATCTTTAAAGGCGGTCTTGTTGGTGGCGATTACTTCAGCACGGAGTGTTTCAGAGCTTCAGGCTTTGTCTTTTAGGGAACCATTTTTGTCCTTTCTGAGGGAAAGGTTTCGTTGCGGACGGTGCTTTCCTTTTTTGCCCAAGGTGGTTTCCGAGTTCCATGTTAATCAGGTCATCTCTCTGCCAGTGTTGGGTGATATGGCTGGAGATTCGGAGCAGCGTGGTATTGTCAAGCTGGATGTCAGGAGAGTTTTGAGTTGTTATCTCTCTGGAACTCAGGACTTCAGAGCCTCTGACCGTTTGTTCGTTCTTCATGGTGGCCCAAAGAAGGGTGCAGCGGCTCCTAAGGTGACCATAGCACGGTGGTTGAAGGAGGCGGTTGCATCTGCTTACTTGGTGAAGGGTCCTGTGGTGCCTAGGGGCTGGTCTGCTCATTCCACTAGGGGAATGGCAGCCTCGTGGGCGGAGAATAGTATGATTTCTCTGTTAGATATTTGTCGGGCTGCGGTTTGGTTTTCGTTGCATTCCTTTGTGAAGCATTATAGGATTCCTGTGCATGCAAAGGACGAGGTGCGCTTTGGGGCAGCAGTTTTGACCTCTGGCCTTAGTAGGTCCCTCCCATAAGTTAGTTACTGCTCTGGTACGTCCCACGCGTCTTGACCGGTCTGGAGGGTCGCTGAGGAAGGTGAAATTAGATCTTACCTGCTAATTTTCTTTCCTCTAGACCCTCCAGACCGGTCAAGAGCCCGCCCTGTCTGTATTGGAGGCCAGGAGGTGTGTTTGTTGGATAATTCTTGGCTGCTGTAAATTGTTGTTTCTCTAATTGCAGACTGTTTATTTCTGTTTTGTGATAGGAGTCCGGGACAGGTGGGGCTCTTCTTTGATAGTCCACCTGTAGAAGCCCAACTGTTTTATCAAAGGCAAAGGAACATGTTTCCGTAAGAGCAAGCGGAAGATGTTTCTTGTTTTTGCAGTTTACTGTGACCACGTACAGGGTTGCTAGTTGTTGTTAGTGTTTTTTGTTTCTCTGCTTTGTCAGGGGTATACTGGCTAGTGGAGGTTCTGCACAGGTTATATATACAGGCTTCAAAAGCTTAGTGTTTTCTCAGTCTCCCTCTGCTGGTAGGAGGACATAACCCACGCGTCTTGACCGGTCTGGAGGGTCTAGAGGAAAGAAAATTAGCAGGTAAGATCTAATTTCACCTTTGTTGGTGTAGCATATAAACATGTAATATAGCACAAGGTTTTTCACAGTGGCAACCTGCCACTTAAGGTGATCTATTATAATAGTTTCATCAAATAATAGTATAGAAAGCACATTAAGGGGGGTCTTTTACTTAGGCGCGCTGGCGCTTTTAGCGTGCATTAAAAATAAACATGCGCTAAAGATGCCCATAGGAATACATTGGTTTTTAACGTGTGCTAAAAACGCCAGCGCACCTTAGTAAAAGACCCCCTAAACCAGAGTACCTGTCATGACTCTGCTCTACCCTTCAACTGCCAGAAGACAGTGCATGCGCCCTCATATAACTGATTCATTCCCAAACCTACATGGCATTCCATTCCACTTTTTTTTTTTTTTTAATCTTCCCAGATATATCGTACCCCGTTGGTAAATAAATTTCTGTTCTATTCACAACAGAAGCTCAGAGCTGTCACCACCTCTCCTTGAAGTCACTTGTTGTAATACTACAAAATGTAAATCAGGTTTATATTGAATTATATACTGCGGGGGATTTTGTTTTAATTTTAGAATCTCCAGAAGACGAAACATGATAATCCATGTAGAGATTCTGGATTGAGATACTGCAAGGAATTTGAGAACAAATAGGAAAAAGTGTTTCTGGAACTGAAACTTACGATTAGAGTGTGGTTTTTTTTTTACATGGTTTTTTGACATTACAGTTATATTTTTTGTTTGGGATTAGCTCCAACTAGTGGACATCCCTGTTGCACCCCAAGAAGAATCAGCTGAATTTGAGAATTTATTGTGGTCATCGCAAAGCTAAGTATGTTCAGTTTTGGGATGTGTGTATATATATGAACAGCTTATTAAAGATGTTTGTTTGAGCTACAAATTGCTATAAAATTCAAGCTGAATTTAACTTTAGCTGCAAGTTTTGTTTATAACAAGCAGGGAATAATAGGATTTCTTTGCATCTGCTAGGAAATAGCAAAGGTAATTTGGGATTTTGTCATGCAGATCACATCCAGATACAAACAGTTTACTTCTCTGCGTTCAGAATCAAGTGGCCGACGCTCGAGTCCTTCAACCCCATGAGTTTTGCCTTACAATAGCAAAAACTGTACACCAGTTTCAACAGAGGCTAGGCATGAATTCTAACATAAGAGTAGCCATACTGGGTCAAACCAATGGTCCATCTAGCCCCGTATGCTGTTTTCCAAACAGTGGCCAAGCCAGGTCACAAGTACCCAGCAGAAACCCAAATCATGGCAACACTCCATTCTACAAATCCCAGGGCAAGCAGTTGCTTCCCATGTCTTTCTCAATAGCAGACTATGGACTTTTCATCCAGGAATTTGTCCACACCTTTTTTAAACCCAGATACACTAACCGCTGTTACCACATCCTCCGGCAAAGAGTTCCAGAGCTTAACTATTCGTTGAGTGAAAAAATATTTCCTCCTATTTGTTTTAAAAGTATTTCCATGTAACTTCCTCGTGTCCCCTAATTTTTGTACTTTTGCAATTAGTAAAAAATCGATTTACTTCTATTCATTGTACACCACTCAGAAATTTGTAGACCTTAATCATATCTCCCCTCATCCTTCTCTTTTCCAAGCTGAAAATCCCAAACCTCTTTAGCCTTTCCTCATACGAGAGGAGTTCCATCCCCTTTATCATTTTGGTCGCTCTTCTTTGAACTTTTTCTAATTCCATTATATCTGTTTTGAGATACAGTGACCAGAACTGAACACAATACTCAAGGAGTGGACGCACCATGGAGCGATACAAAGGCATTTTCCTTGTCATCAAGCAGATGAAGCCATTACGTATGGGTTATGTCCATCAACCAGCAGGGGAGGTAGAGAGCACTCAAACTTTCACAGTGCCCTCTTGGCCAGCTAGCTCCACTGCCTCTTCAGTATTCTCTATCTCCCTTAGCAGGGTGGCTGCAGCTTGTTCGAGCTCCAGAAAAATCTGCCGGGAGGTGGTTCCTGGCTTGCCAGTTGTTAACCGGGGTGTTGGAGGCTATAGCAGCTTCACTTTAAAGGCACATAGGTTAGCCCTTTCCCTGCCTTACCCATACCTCTGTGGATGTGGACATATTGCCTTGCTTTCCCTGTCCTTACCCACCAACAGTGGATGCAGGCATATAGGTACACCCTTTCCCTGCCTTTCCCACTCATCTGAGCCTCCGGAGTCTTCAATACCTCTGCTTTCCTCACAGCTTAAAATAAAAAAAAGTCGCGTCGCGTTTTTAAACGCAGAGACGCTGGAACAGAGGTTTTTGACCTGATTTTTCAGCAGGATCGTAGTTGTACACTAGATCCTTTGAGGTAAGAGTGTTTTCCAAGTCCTCCGGGGTGGGCCCGCGATCGGGGCGATTTTGGCGCGAAACCGCCATTTTGGAATTTACCGCCGTTTTTCGGCGATGGCTGCGGACAATGTAAAGCGCTGTTCCACTTGTGGCAAGCGCAAATCAGCAGCAGGGCTCTGTAAATCGTGCTGTACTGGCGTAGGAGCCGGCCCGAGCATGGCAAGCGATGTTTCTTCCCGCTCTGAGCTGGCAGCGGGCGCCATTTTGCTTACACCGCATGGCGCGGCCTCCGTGGACACGGAGAGACCTGAGCCAGGTGGGGCACCTCGAGATGAGGTTATTTCAGGAGTGGCTAGCACCGGACAGGATTTGGGTGCCCAGGGTGATATTTTCTCCCTGGATTTTGTGCTTTTGCTGCATAAAGCATACATGATGAAAAGAGCCCTTCCTCAAGGGTCGCCTGAGGCTCCTCTGATTGCCCCCCCCCCCCCCGATGGATTCTGGCCTGGGACTGCCCAGTGAGGCTTTTTTCCCGGATGCTTGGCCTAAAGATAAGCGCAGAAGGGTTAATTCCCCTTCAGATTGTGGTGCACCTTTCCCCCCCCCCCCCCGTGGTCGGGGTGTGAGGATTCGGAGAACTCTGACAGACGTTCTTGGTCTGAGGAACCAGAGTCAGGTGCGGATTTACCACAGGATCTGGATGATCCCTCCGCGGTGAGGATTTTCCACCATGATGAGCTGCCAGTGCTTATTTCAGATACCCTGCAGGCCCTCTCGATTGAAGATCCTGACAGTGGCATGGCCTCCTCGTGTAATCCCAGGATGGCTAGTACCAAGAAAGCTGCTCGGGCCTTCCCTTTGCATGACTCCATCCTAGAACTTGTTTCGGCTCAGTGGGCTGACCCCGAGGGACCTTTGAGAGTTTCCAGGGCTATGGGGCAGTTATACCCTCTGCGTGAGGGACATATGGCTCGTTTTCAAATGCCTACAGTGGATGCCCTAGTCACTGCGGTGACAAAGAGAACTACCCTCCCTGTTGAAGGAGGTGTTGCCCTGAAGGATGTTCAAGACCGTAGGCTGGAAACAGCATTGAAACGGTCCTTTGAAATTGCAGGTCTCACTGTTCGGGAGTCTGCATGCAGCTGTTATGCTGTGAGAGCCTGCCTAGCTTGGCTGCAACATGCAGTGGCTCAGCCCGGAGATGGAGCGGAGCCCTTCTTGGATGTGGCTCCGCGGATGGAGGTGGCCTTGTCCTTTCTGGCTGATGCCCTTTATGACCTTGTCAGAGCTTCGGCTAAACAAATGGCAGTAGCAGTGGCGGCTCGCCGTCGTCTGTGGCTATGACACTGGGCAGCGGACATGGCCTCTAAGCAAAGGTTGGTGAAGTTGCCTTTTCAAGGACTTCTCCTATTTGGTGAGGAGTTGGAGAAAATTGTGAAAGGCCTGGGTGATCCAAAACCCCAGCGCTTGCCCGAAGATAGGCAGAGGCCTTCCTCTAAGGGCCAGGCGGTCCACTCCTCGTACAGACCTCGCTTCCGTGAAGCTAGAAGGTACCGCCCGGGGCGTTCTGCTGGGTTCACTTCACGTGCCCGTGGTCAGCAGAGGAACTCCTTTCGCTCGGACAAGCGTTCCGCAGCCGGTGGCTCAAGACCAGGAGTTCAGGGGCGACCCTCTCAATGATGGTGCGCCGGCCCTCTCCTCGATGCTTGTCATCGGAGGACGGCTTTCCCTCTTTGTCGAGGAGTGGGCCAAGATTTCCTCAGATCAGTGGGTTCTGGACCTGATCAGAGATGGATACAGAATAGAATTCAACGCCCCAGTAAGAGACGAGTTTGTGGAGTCCCGATGTGGTTCTGCCGTCAAACGGGCGGCGGTGGAGGAGACTTTACAAGGTCTGATTCAGTTAGGGGCAGTGACCCCGGTGCCTCCCGCCGAGCAAGCCTGCGGCCGATACTCCATCTACTTTGTGGTGCCGCGAAAAGGTGGGTCCTTTCGCCCTATTCTGGACTTAAAAGAAGTGAACAAGTCCCTCAGAGTGCGGCATTTCCACATGGAATCCCTGCGCTCCGTCATTGCGGCGGTTCAGCCAGGAGAGTTTCTCACGTCTCTAGACCTGAAAGAAGCTTACTTGCACATACCGATTTGGCCCCTGCACCAGAAGTTTCTGAGGTTTGCGGTGTTGGGAAAACATTTCCAGTTCAGGGCCTTGCCTTTTGGCCTCGCCACAGCTCCCCGAACCTTTTCGAAGGTAATGGTGGTAGTAGCTGCTTTTCTCAGGCGAGAAGGTATCAGGGTTCACCCGTACCTAGACGACTGGCTCATCAGAGCAGACTCTGCAACAGAGAGCTTACAAGCTTCAGCCAGAGTGGTCTCAGTACTGCAATCTCTAGGCTGGGTCGTCAATATGGCCAAACGTCACCTGACCCCTTCACAATCTCTCGAATTTTTGGGGGCCAGGTTCGACACAGTCTCGGGCTGTGTGTTCCTACCCGAGCTAAGGCGGTGCAAGCTTCAGAATCAGGTCCGTCTGCTCCTGAGGATGCCCCGCCCGCGAGCTTGGGACATTGTCCAGCTGCTGGGATCGATGACAGCCACGATGGAAGTGGTACCCTGGGCGAGAGTGCACCTGAGACCTCTACAGAATTCCCTACTCCGGAGATGGTCTCCTATTTCTCAGGATTACCAATGCAGACTTACTTGGCTCCCTGCGGCCCGTCTCAGCATGGAGTGGTGGCTCTTGGACAGCATGCTGCGGCGAGGAATGCCGCTGACGCTCCCCGTTTGGTGCCTAGTGGTAACGGATGCCAGCCTGAAGGGCTGGGGTGCACACTGCAAGGGGAAGCATGCCCATGGTCTATGGACACCCGAGGAGTCGGAGTGGTCCATCAACCGCCTAGAGTTGAAAGCGGTGTTTCAGGCGCTTCTGGCCTTTCAAGTGACCCTGGAAGGATTGGCTGTCAGAGTGATGTCGGACAACACGACAACGGTGGCCTATATAAATCGACAAGGCGGAACAAGGTGCAGAGCACTAGCCGCGCAGGCCGAACTGATTTGCCACTGGGCCGAGCTGCATCTTCAGTGTCTGTCGGCAGCTCATATTGCAGGTCAGAGCAATGTGCAGGCCGATTTTCTGAGCAGGCATCAGATCGATCTAGCAGAATGGAATTTGGCAGACGAAGTATTCCTGCAGATCTGTGCCAAATGGGGCAAGCCCGTGATGGATCTAATGGCGACAAGTGCCAATACCAATGTCCCGTGCTTCTTCAGCAGACGGAGAGATCCTCGCTCGGCGGGGTTGGATGCCTTGGCTGAACCCTGGCCTCCGGGTCTACTTTATGTGTTTCCCCCATGGCCCTTGATAGGGCGCCTGCTCTTGCGGATTCGGCTGCACCCAGGAGAAGTGGTCCTCATCGCCCCGGATTGGCCAAGGAGACCTTGGTATGCAGACCTCCGACAGATGCTCCTGGAGGCTCCTCTGCCGTTACCTCTGGTACCGAACCTGTTGACTCAGGGACCGGTAGCCATGGAGGACGCCGGCTGCTTCGGTCTTACGGCATGGCTATTGAGAGGGCGCAATTGAGGGATAAAGGTTATTCCAATAAAGTTATTTCCACTCTCCTGCAAGCCTGCAAGCGGTCCACTTCCGTGGCTTATGCCAGGATTTGGTGCCTGTTTGAGTCTTGGTGTGCTTCCAGAGCCATGGCTCCAAAACGGGCTCCTGTCTCGCCGATTCTGGACTTTTTGCAGGAAGGTGTACAAAAAGGCTTGGCCTATAATTCCCTGCGGGTGCAGGTGGCAGCGTTGGCCTCCCTTCGTGGTAAGGTGGAAGGCGTGTCTTTGGCTGCTCACCCAGATGTGGCACAGTTTCTTAGAGGGGTGCTTCGGCTCTGACTTCCAGTGCGAGCACCCTGTCCAGCTTGGAACCTGGGGCTAGTTTTGAAAACCCTGCAGGCATCTCCTTTTGAGCCGCTTCGGCGAGCATCGGAGAAAGATTTGACACTGAATGCCGTTTTTCTGGTGGCCATTACCTCGGCGAGACGGGTGTCAGAGCTCCAGGCGCTGTCCTGTAGAGACCCATTTCTGCAATTTTCAGAGTCCGGAGTCACGGTTCGGACTGTGCCTTCCTTTATGCCTAAGGTGGTTTCAGCCTTTCACCTAAACCAGCCTATTTTCTTGCCCTCTTTTTCAGAGGAAGAGTTTCCAGAATCTTTTGGGCAGCTGCACCTTTTGGATGTGCGCAGGACTCTGCTGCAGTATCTGCGAGTTACTAACTCTTTCAGGACTTCTGATCATCTGTTTGTTTTGCTATCCGGTTCTCGCAGAGGGTCTCCAGCATCTAAAGCCACTATTGCCCGCTGGCTCAAAGAAACTATCTCTTCAGCTTATCTGCTGGCCGGCAGGGTTCCGCCTGTAGCCTTTAAGGCACATTCTACTAGAGCGATTTCTTCCTCTTGGGCTGAAACTGGAGCACTCTCTCTTCAAGAGATATGCAGTGCAGCAACATGGGCTTCTAAGCTCTCCTTTGCCTGACATTACAGGCTGGATGTGGCTGCCAGGAGGGATGCGCGTTTTGGTGCACAAGTGCTAGCGCGTGGTGTGGCTTGTTCCCACCCTATCTAGGGATTGCTTTGTTACATCCCATACGTAATGGCTTCATCTGCTTGATGACAAGGAAGGGAAAATTAGGTTCTTACCTTGGTAATTTTCTTTCCTTTAGTCATAGCAGATGAAGCCATGAGCCCTCCCTGTATGATTGTCTGTATGCTGTGAATCTGTTTTTCAGGTTCTGTTCTAATTTCCTGAAGTTCCTTCCTTGGGAGAAAGTTGGAAAACAATCTTCAGGATTCATGTTCAGTTTAAATTTAGGAGGATGTGTTCATTCCCTTCAGCATGTTTTTTTTGGAGGATGTGTTGATTCTCTCCAGGAGGCGCGTGTGTTCCCCTCCAGTTCTATAAATAGGAGGATGAGTTCATTCCCTCCAGTGTGTTGGGAGGATGTGTGATTCCCTCGAAGAGGCGCGTGTGTTCCCCTTCACTTATACAATAAGGAGGATGAGTTTATTCCCTCCAGGAGGATGTGCATTCCCTCCTTTATGAGTTCATGCCCTTGTGATGGGCCATCGTTCGCTGTGAGGAAAGCTCTTGTGATTCCCATTGCGGTTTGCCATACTGCTTTGGAAGCTTCAAATACTGAAGAGGCAGTGGAGCTAGCTGGCCAAGAGGGCACTGTGAAAGTTTGAGTGCTCTCTATCTCCCCTGCTGGTTGATGGACATAACCCATACGTAATGGCTTCATCTGCTATGACTAAAGGAAAGAAAATTACCAAGGTAAGAACCTAATTTTCCCATACTACTACTATTACTACTATTTAGCATTTCTATAGCGCTACAAGGCATACGCAGCGCTGCACAAACATAGAAGTCCCTGCTCAAAGAGCTTACAATCTAATAGATAAAAAATAAATAAAGTAAGCAAATCAAATCAATTAATGTGGACGGGAAGGAAGAGAGGAGGGTAGGTGGAGGCGAGTGGTTACAAGTGGTTACGAGTCAAAAGCAATGTTAGAGGTGGGCTTTCAGTCTAGATTTAAAGGTGGCCAAGGATGGGGCAAGACGTAGGGGCTCAGGAAGTTTATTCCAGGCGTAGGGTGCAGCGAGACAGAAGGCGCGAAGTCTGGAGTTGGCAGTAGTGGAGAAGGGAACAGATAAGAAGGATTTATCCATGGAGCGGAGTGCACGGGAAGTTGTGTAGGGAAGGACGAGTGTGGAGAGATACTGGGGAGCAGCAGAATGAATACATTTATAGGTTAGTAGAAGAAGTTTGAACAGGATGCGAAAACGGATAGGGAGCCAGTGAAGGGTCTTGAGGAGAGGGGTAGTATGAGTAAAGCGACCCTGGCGGAAGATGAGACGGGCAGCAGAGTTTTGAACCGACTGGAGAGGGGAGAGGTGACTAAGTGGGAGGCCAGCAAGAAGCAGATTGCAGTAGTCTAAACGAGAGGTGACAAGGGTGTGGATGAGGGTTTTGGTAGAGTGCTCGGAAAGAAAGGGGCGGATTTTACGGATGTTGTAAAGAAAGAAACGACAGGTCTTGGCAATCTGCTGGATATGAGCAGAGAAGGAGAGAGAAGAGTCAAAGATGACCCCAAGGTTTCGAGCTGAGGAGACAGGGAGAATGAGAGAGCCATCAACAGAAATAGAAAACGGGGGGAGCGGGGAGGTGGGTTTGGGGGGGAAAATGAGAAGCTCGGTTTTGGTCATATTTAATTTCAGGTGGCGTTGAGACATTCAGACAGCAATGTCAGACAAGCACGCTGAGACTTTGGTTTGGATGCAAGGTGAGATATCAGGGGTAGAAAGGTAGATTTGGGAGTCATCAGCATAGAGATGGTAGGAAAAGCCATGGGATGAGAATAATGAGCCAAGGGAAGAAGTGTAGATAGAAAAGAGGAGGGGACCAAGAACAGAACCTAATTATACTAATTTCGGTTTTATTCACCATCCCTTTCCTAATAATTCCTAGCATCCTGTTTGCTTTTTTTGCTGCTGCCGCATATTGGTTTCCTCCACCAAAGTGCCTAGTGGTTCACACACTCTGCAGGCTCATAGTCTCTCCATCATTAATCTCTCAGAGCAAGGGATACCTGCTTTTTTCTAGCCTCAAAGCGTTAGCCCTAATGATATGGAAACTGATCAGCATTTAGTCTCTGCACTAGGACTTCCAGCATGTATTCGTGCTATTTTGCTCTAAGAATCTACCAGACGTGCCTGTGCCTTCATTTCCTTCTGATATTATTGTACACTATTTATACCATCTCTGTTTAGGTACTTCAGGTTTCTTCCATCGGAGTGCATCTTGGTTCTATCATACTTGTGGATAGGCTACCATCTTCCCAGTGTCCACTTGTTTCTTGATTCATATGACCATTGCAGAAACCTCTGGTGCCATGGGATCTTAATTTTGTCCTTACACCCCTAATAAATCTGCTGTTTGAGACAGTGGAAATATTCCGGTGTGTAATATTTTTAGTGGCATTTACCTCGGCTAGAAAAATTTTGAAGCTCTAGTTATGAGCTTTATATTCTGTTGCATCATAACAAGATAGGTCTCCAAATTTATTTTGAGTTTTCACACCTTTCCATGTTAGCAAAGAAATAGTGCTTCTACTTTCTCTGTGAAGTATCATAAGAATCCACAGAAGAGCCCTCCACACTGAGCTGTAAATGTGCTCCTGCCTATTACCTCAAAAGAACTGAATGTGTCTGAAAATCTAAATTGGCATTCTATCTGCCAAGCCAGTTCTGTTATAAATAAACTGGTGCGCCTTTCACTACTTTAAAAAACAAAACCAAAAACTCAACGAATCAGCCATTTTAGTTCAGCAGCTCTTCTGAAAGTGTGGCTCACCAGATACTATTTCTAAAGCAGTTACCTGGTCCTCATTTTGTATGTTTATATTACATTACTGTTGGCAAATCTGATACCGCCACTTAACACCTTTTTTTTACTCTGATGTGAGGGCTGCTCATAGACCATAGATAATACATGAAAAGCTGAGCAGCCCTGAGCTTGGGAGACACCCACTTGTGTGCGTGACTTAATCTTGCTTGTCAATGAATCAGCACTGTTGCTCATGTACAACAGATTTTTTTTTCATAGGCATACAATCCCTCCCACCTCCCCAAGAGTTTTGTTCTATCTTGAGCTAGAGAAATAGGTGAGGAAGGAATGGCACATGATCAACTGTGCACTGGGCTGTGGGAAAGCAGTTCATCTTGGTGACGAGCAGTGACATGACATCATCCCCCCCCCCCCCCCCCCAGCTTTTGTGCATGATCAATTGTACTTCCATAGCCTGTTACAGGTGAGCAACAATGCCTTCTGTATGATCTAATGTGGGTTTTTATTTTGTTTGTGTTTCTGTTTGCTGTTTAATTTTGTGGTACTGTGTGTTAAGTACAGACTGAAGGAGTAGCTTAATGGTAAGTAGTGGGCTCAGATCTGGGGAGCCATGTTCAATTTCCATTGCAGCTTCTTGTAACCCTTGGAAAGTCACTTAACCCTCCATTGCCCTAGGTACAAAACTTAGATTGTGAGCCCACTAGGGACAGAGAAGGTACCTTCATATAGTATGTACAGTGCTGTGTATGTCTAGTAGCACTGTAGAAGTACTCAGAGATGGTTTAAAAAATGATCAAATAAAACCAAATTAAAATGAATTTTCAACATTGTAGCATAAGATTATATGACAAATTAGGAGAACTGCCAGCTTAATTCTGAGGACACTCAAACTTTGTGTTTATTATGATAATAATAATAATCTTTCAGAATTGGAAAGAATTTATGCATAAGGGGTTGACTGGTGGCAAAATAACTCTGAAAGTTTTCACACAGAAAGAGATGAAACTTAATAGGGAGGTGGGGGTGGAGACCAGTGAAAAGATGCATGGTGTTGGGGGGGGGGGGGGGAGATGATCCAGATCAAACCAGGTGTTCCATGTATATAAGTTCCCCCCCCCCCCCCCCCCCCAAAGATTCATCAATGTATTTCTGTGGGAGGAGTTCCAGCTTCTGCAGCATAGGAGCTTTCATTCAGTGAAACAGCACATAAGGAATTCTCCTTTCAAAACTGCCTCTACCCACACTCAAAACTCTCTGGCCACAATTATCCCCCTATCCACAGTGAACAAAGCTTCCCCCCTTCCCTCTCTCCTCTAGGTCAGACAGAGGCAGCTCAGCTACATATACTCATGAGGAAGGGTTGGAAAGAATTTAATGAACCATGCTCCGCATGCTTTTCCCACTGGTTTCCCCATTCAATTTGAGAGATGTATCCTGTTTTAGATAGTCCATGTTTGGATAATTTGTCTTCTATTTTTAAAGGGTTGATTCGGTGTTCCCTGTGACTTCAATTTAGTTGGCAGAATTGAATTGGTACAGGAGGAGAGAGTGCACAGTAGAAGACATAAATCTTCATTGTGGGTTGGTTTTGTGCATCAACACCAGTGCTGTGCACTGCCCTGCAGAGGACTTGGGTTTCATTCTTGGGTAGAAGTAGCACCCCCCCCCCCCCCCCCCGCTCGTCGTTCAACAGTGACATCCAGCGGTCTAAGGGCCTAATAATCAAAGAGACCATGGATCTTGGCCACTAGGAAGGGTTCCCTTCAGTGGCTGGGCTTAGTTGGGAGGGGAATATATAAAAAAAAAATAGGATACAAAGATCTGGTGGTGATAGAGCTAAGGCTTTGTTCCGAATGAGCTGACAATCCAAAGGAGCTGGAGAAAGCTGCTTAGCCCAAAATAAAGCTTCTTTATTATAGTGATGAAAGAACGATTAAAGGTCAAAAGAGATGACTGTAGGATTTGATAGTGAAAATCTGCTGGCGAAATACTTGCCTGAGCTTAGTAGTAGTATGTCATGGACTGAAGTTTTTACTCTTGGTTGGAGGCTGACGCTTCGATCCCACTAGTATTGCTTTGTCAGCCTTTCCCCACATGCTTTCCTTTTGCCTCAGAGCTTGCACATTTTTTTCATAATTGGGATTTATAAGTATAAGCTAGAGTGAGACCCGCTGTAGAACTTTGCTTAGGTTCTCTGTTTGTTACCATTGTTGCACTCCTGGGAAATGTGCTACATTTTTGTCTTATTTTGTGGCTCCACAGCTGATTTTTGGCTTAATTTCCTCTCCATTTTTTTTTTAGACAGAGCCACAAACCCCCTAAATAAGGATGTGGACTGGGAAGGAGTGCAAGCATTTTGTGAGCAGCTGAACCAGGAACTTGAGGGGTATGTTAACTTTGCCAGTGCACTTCATTTCTGACCTGTAGCATCCTCTGCTAGTCCAGTATGGAGACCACATGCACAGCTCTGCCAGTATACCTTAGTCCTGATCTTAAGCACCCCATGCTGTTCCAGTACTGACCTGGTCTACTCGTGCTGTTCCAGACTGAGATTCCACACAGAGCTCTGCCAGTGCACCACATTCTTGAACTAAAGCACCCCCCTTCTTTTCCAGTACTGACCCATTCTACTCGTCACTGTTCCAGTACTGGGACCCCGCACACAACTCTGCCAGTGCACCTCACTCCTGATGTGCAGTCTTTGCCCTGCTAGTCCCAGTTGTCTTGATTGACTGATGCTCATAAACTTTAAGCAAAACAAGGGTAAACATTTTAACAATAACAGTTTTTTTTCCAGTAAAGCATAAGTCAGTAATCTGTTTTAGTTGTAAAACATTGATGACAAGTTAGCCAATACATAATCAAAGATCCAATGTCTAGGATAATACTAATTCCAGTGATATATCAACTTTACAGAATACTGACAATGTTGAACGCATCAAATTTTGAACATAAACATCTCCCTCCCCCCCTTATTCCCATCCCCCCTTCTTAGTCCCCTCCCTATCCCTAAACAGTAGTAAACAGCCTCTTGTAATCAGTTTTAATTGTTGGAAATGTATAAATGTGCATTGATTTGAGCAACAGAGAATCCTTGTGATAGCATATAAATCGTAGGATTTAGGGGAACCTGAAGGGAGTTATAGTGGTTCTGCCTAGCACTACAAAACTAAGTAAAAAGTGAACAGAAAAATCGCAGGCCACTACTTCAAAACCTGCCCAAAAAGAAAATGCTTCACCATGGGCTGCATTCAAAATCCCAGAAAATAAGGGGACAGTCAGTATAAATGTAGACCTTTGCCGTGTTCCCTGAGAAGGGAGTGCATGCATGGCAGCACACCACAGAGCTCTACATGGTGGGGAGGAGGGTGATAGCATAGACTGTACAGTCTGTACTAGTACAGGCTGAGCTGCTGCTACAGGCTTTTGGTAGAATTCTTAATGTTGTTGTTGTTATATTCCCCTCAACACCTTGAGATAGGTTCGGAGTGGATTACAATTCAAAATATAAACAGTCTACAAAAACTGGGAGCTCACAATTTTAAAGTAACACAAATTAACATCATAACTAGAAAGCACATATTTTCTAAGTAGACTTGTTTTTAAAAACTTACGAAAAGTTAAATAACATGTTTGAAATTTCACCAAAGTTGGTAAAGAATTCCAAATTTGAGAGGCCTGATATGAGAATAAAGTCATTAAAAAAATTTCTTTGAACGTAAGACTCTATAAGAAGGAACAAATAAGATTTAAATTATTACGAGTATGATACTTAGACATTGATCATTGAAAACATATAACACGGAGCCACTCCTTTCAGAATCCTATGGACAAAACAACAAGGATTTAAAAGCATGAGGAAACTCTATCGAATCTACCCAACCCGCATAGAAGATGAATTGCTGTATTTTGAATGGTCCTAAGTCTCCTCAATAAATATTTAATTCAACCAAGATATATCTCTACTATAATAAAAAGCACCGCCAACGTTCTGAAGCTGACTCCGTGGCTTCACTGAAGTAAAGGGTTCGTAAGGTTTGTCAGATTTGTCAGTCTGTCACCATCTCAGCCCCGCCCTCGCGTCAAAACGTGATGACGTTGAGGGCGACGCGGACCTATCAGAGGTGCGAGGGCGGGGCTGAGAGAGATGGTGACAGACTTACGAACTCTTTACTTCAGTGAAGCCATGGAGTCAGCTTCACAACGTTGCAGGTGCGTTTTATTACACTCCTCTCAGTACCCTTCTCCACCACCGCCAACTCCAGGCTCCGCTCATTCTGCCTCGCCTCACCCTATGCTTGGAACAACCTTCCTGAACCCTTACGCCAAGCCCCCTCCCTGCCCGTCTTCAAGTCTTTGCTTAAAGCCCACCTCTTCAATGCTGCGTTCGGCACCTAACCCTTACCGTTCAGTGAATCCAGACTGCCCCTATCGGACCGACCGTTCACTTGTCTATTAGATTGTAAGCTCTTTGAGCAGGGACTGTCTCTCTTTGTTAAATTGTACAGCGCTGCGTAACCCTAGTAGCGCTCTAGAAATGTTAAGTAGTAGTAGTAGTAGTACACAGCTCCCTAATTTTGCAGTTAAACATCGCAGGGTGGCTGGAGGGAGGGGGGGAAGAGAGGGGGCAGCTAGGGAGGGAGAGAGGGGGGGCAACGACCCTGGAACTGGGTTGGGTGGGAGGGAGGGAGGGGGCCCCCCTGGAACTGGGAGGGAGGGGGGCCCTGGCACACACTCTTTCTCACACACACACACTCTCGCACCCAGTCTCACTCTCTCTGTCACACACACTCACACATTCACTCTCTCTCTCTATCACACACACTCTGTAAAACACACACACTCAGAGGAAAACCTTGCTAACGCCCGTTTCATTTGTGTCAGAAACGGGCCTTTTTTCCTAGTATTACAATAATCAAGCTTCGTTATTATTATTACATTTGTACCCCGCGCTTTCCCACATAATGCAGGCTCAATGCGGCTTACATAGTAATTTGAAATACAAAGTTAATAAGTTCATAAGAACCAAAGCTTGTACTAACAATTGAAATGACTCTAAAGAGAAGCATTTCCAAATTAATTTTGTTATGCATTATCCAGAAACATTTTTTAACAAGAATTATGTCTATCTCTTTCAAAAGATAGCCCACCTACTTTCTCTTTGTCTCTTTTACTAAACCATGCTAGTGATTCCCGGTGCGGCAAATGAGAGAAAGCCCATGGAAATCGAATGGGCTTCCTCTCATTTGCCGCACGGGAATCGCTAGCATGGTTTAGTAAAAGAGACCCTTTATGTAGAACTTGTGAACAGGTAATTCTGCTTATGTTTGACATTACAGCAATGTGTTTTCTGCTTCTTGGATCTACAAATATTGTGTTGCTTCTGCCTTTACAGTTGATCCTCATTACAAGGTGTGATTTGGGGGTGCTCTTGCCTTTGCAATTTAGCTAATGTTTTGAGAGGTCCTCTAATCATCATTTTGGTGTGTATGTTTATGTATGTAAGTATATATATGTGTATATATATATATATATATATATATATATACACACACACACACCAAAATGATGATTAGAGGACCTCTCAAAACATATATATATATATATAATTTTTTTTTTTGTTATGTAATTGCTAGATGTAAGTTGATCTGCTTGTCATGCATTTTTAATTTAATTCCTTACTCCAAACAGGTCCCAAGCAGATTACAGTAAAAAGAAAATGAACAAATACAAAATTCACATATGTTCATAGAATTACATCAGTTAAAAATAATATTTATGGTTTCTTTAAATTTATTTATTTGTTACATTTGTATCCCACATTTTCCCCACCTATTTGCAGGCTCAGTGTGGCTTACATAGTACCGTGAAGGCATTCGCCAACTCCGGTAGAGAAACAAATACAAAATGATGTTGTAGTCAAAGCCCCAGGGCCCGACAGCTTTCGATATGAATTCTATAAGATTTTAAATCAGGCGATAACACCAACTTTGAAGGAGATGTTCACTTGTTTTGTGGAGCATGGGGAAATGTCTGAGTCCCAGAACAACCGACTTCATACAGACCTATTTCTCTGCTGAATGTGGAGGCCAAGATGTTTGCTAAACTTTTGACGAATAGATTGGCATTGATTTTTGCCTTCCCTGATTGATGATAGTCAAGTTGGTTTTGTACGGGGACGTACAGTTTCTAAAAACATAAGTAGAATACTGGCCTTGATGGAGTGTGTTGAGAGACTGGGAACGCCTTCTCTGCTCATAAGTTTTGAGGCGGAGAAGGCGTTTGACAGAGTGAATTGGGAATTTTTATTTACCAAAAATATCATACACAGATCAATAATAACTGCTCACTAATTATGATAACTCAAAGAACTGAACTAGCAGTCTTAGTGTCTACACTAGAAAAAAAGGGGGGAAAAGTCCCAACCAACATGGCAACAACCATACAAGAACCCTGCTGCACGCACAAAAAGTCACCATCGACAAAAAAAAAAAACCCCCGTGGAAAAATGCCCATCCCTCTCCGCTTTGTTTCCCCGCACACAGTGCCCAAACCCAAAAGACACCAACCATATGTCCCTTTTCCCCCAAGACACCACCACCACAACCTCAAAGAGTGCACCAAAAACACCCATCCCTGCAAAGTGCGCTCCAGCCAGTGCACCGACGCCAACACGCCTCTTTCCCCCCCCCCTCCCCCCCCAGGGAACCACATCGCAAGACACCGGACAACAACCACTGCCTCAAGCTGGAGACCACATCAGCTGCTGTAATCCCCAGCTTGAAGCAACAACTGCCATCCAATGTCTTGCGGCATGGCTCCCCGAAGAACAACACCGGAACCAGCACGCAAGCCGGTTATACGGCATAAGCTATAAAAAATCACAGCAGTTTACAATTAAAATATTAGCCAAAGGCATCAAACAAACTGGACCTGCATTAAGACAGGATAAAATCAAGTACACATACAACAAAGTCCAGGCTACAAATTTTGTCAAAATTTTAATATGAAAACAAATTAAGGAAAAAAAAAAACAGAAAAACTTAAGTGCAAAAATCAAGAAATATAAAACAACTGAATCTAAAAATTACCAAATTTAGGGCTTCTAGCAATTCTGGCACAGCAAAGGCGACGACAAAGCCCATAGGAGTTGAATGGGCTTCATCGTATTTGCCATGCCAGAATCGCTAGCACAGTTTTGAATAGGGAGCCCTTAAAATTACTCAGCCAAAATGTCAGTAAATCTCTCAATTAAAATAGTTTAAGAAAGCATTGAAAGTGCAAATGAGTACTCTGTCTTCGGTCAGTAAACTTCCACTCCAGTGCAGCTTGATGAGAGAAAAACTTGTACATACTTTTAAAATGTACACTTGTAGGGGAAGGAAACACTAATGAATAATTGATACACACAAAAATCTTTTATGATCCAGGATATTAGGATATATGCTCATGTTGTTTCCGAGCGGTGTAGAATAAAATGTATGTCAGGATGAAAAAGAAACTTTTAGAATAGAAAAGATGAAAGAAGGGAAGTAAGTGAGAGAGTTGAAGAGGTAATAGTGCAAGAAACATTGCTCAACCAAAGGCCTGCTGAACAAGCAAGGTACGTAATTGTTTCTTAAATTAATGGTAGGTCGGTTCCAGGCCAAAATCAGTGTGCGGACAGTTCATAGCATGAGAAAGTAGAATCCCTGGAGTCTTCAAGACAGTCTTGATAGTGGTGGTGCGTAAGAGGTTAAGAGGGTACCAGTGAGCACTGCCTGGTGAACTAGGATCTTGTGTGTAATTCAAGAGGAAACTGGCAGCCAGTGATCTTTCAGAAAAGGTGTAACGTGGCTATGTCTCCTGTCACTGTGTTAATTTGATGGATTGTATGAATTGATGGTGCTTTAAAGAAGTAGTAAGAAGGTGCTTGCAGAGCGCATTATAGTAGTCTAATCAAGACATTACCAGTGAGAAAATGGAATATAATGGAAGATGGTAATAGCCGTACTGGGTCAGAACAATGGTTCATCTAGCCCAGTACTCTGCTTCCGACAATCGCCAATCCAGGTCACAAGTACCTGGCAGAAACCCAAATAGTAATAACATTCCATGCTACCGTCCCAGGGCAAACAGTGGCTTCCTCCATGTCTATCTGAATAGCAGACTATGGACCTTTCCTCCAGGAACTTGACCAAACCTTTTTTTTAAACCCAGATATGCTACCACATCTGTCAATGAGTTCCAAAGCTTAACTATTTGTTGAGTGAAAAAGTATTTCCTCCTTTGTGTTTTGAAAGTGTTACCATATAACTTCATTGACTGTCCTATAGTCTTTGTTTTTTTGAATGAGTAAAAAATTAATTCACTTTTATTCGTTCTACACCACTCAAGATTTTGTAGACCTCAGTCATATCCCCGTTCAGCCATCTTTTTCCAAACCGAAGATCCCTAACCTCTTTAGCCTTTCCTCATATGAAGGAAGTTCCATCCCCTTTAGCATTTTGGTTGCCCTTTTTTGAACCTTTTCTAATTCCACTATATGTTCTTTTTTTGAGATACTGTGACCAGAATTGAACGCAATGCTGAAGGTGAGGTTGCACCATGGAGTGATACAGAGGCATTATAGCATTCTCAATCTTATTTACCATCCCTTTCCTAATAATTCCTAGCATTCTGTTTGCTTTATTGGCTACCGCTGCACAATGAGCAGAAGATTTCAGCGTATTATCTACAACACCACCTAGACCTTTTTCTTAAGTTCTGACCCCCCAAGGTGGACCCTAGCGTTAGGTAACTATGATTAGGATTATTCTTTCCAATATGCATCACCTTGCATTTGTCCACACTAAATTTCATCTGCCATTTGGATGCCCATCCTTCCAATTTTCTAAGGTCTCCCTGCAATTTTCCACAGTCCACACGTGTTTTAACAACCTTGAAATAGTTTTGTGTCATCTGCAAATTTAATCGCCTTGCTTATCGTTCCAATTTCCATATCATTTATAAATACATTAAATAGCATCGGTCCCAGTACTGATCACTGCAGCACTCCAGTGTTCACCCTACTCCATTGAGAGAAATGACCATTTAACCCAACCCTCTGTTTCTGTCCAGTAACCAAATTCCTAATCCACACCAGAACATTGCCCAGCCTTCTAATTTCCTAAGGTCTTCCTGCAATTTTTCAGTCTGCATGTGTTCTAACAACTTTGAATAGTTTTGTCATCTGCAAATATAATCACCTCACTTGTTCCGATTTCTAGATTATTAATAAATATAGTATTGGTCCCAGTACAGATCCCTGCGTCACTCCACTATTCCCTTCCTCCATTGAGAAAAATGGCCATTTAACCCTACCCTCTGTTTTCTGTCCAATAAACAATTCCTAATCCACAGCAGAACATTGCCTCCTATCCCATGGCTCATCAATTTTCTCAGAAGTCTTTCATGAGAAACGTTTTCAAAAGCTTTCTGAAAATTTATATCAACCATCCCACCTTTATCAACATGTTTATTCGTGCCTTCAAAAATGTGAAGCAAATTGATGAGGCAAGACTTCACTTGGCTGAATGTATGCTGACTCTGTCCCTTTAAACCATATTTACCATTTTTATCTGTGTGATCCGTAACTTTATTCTTTATAATAGTTTCCACTATTTTGCTTGGTGCTGAAGTCAGGCTTACTGGTCTGTAATTTCCTGATCACCCAGAACCCTTTTTAAAAATTGGCGTTAAGTTACATTTGCCACTCTCCAATCTTCAGGTACTGTGGACGATTTTAACAATGTATTACAGATCTCTAACAGCATATCAGCAATTTAATGTTTGAGTTCTTTCGGTACGCTAGGGTCCATGCCATCTGGTCCAGGTGATTTATTTCTTTAATTTGTCGATTTGGCTCAGTACATCTTCCAGGTTCGCTGAGATTCCTTGAAAACCATTTCCAATACAGGTAGTTCTCTTATATCTTCTGTAAAGACCGAAGCAAAGAAGTCATTCAGTGTCTCTGCTATGTCCTTGTCCTCCCTGAGTACCCCTTTTGCTCCTTGATGAAAAGGCTGTTACTGTGAGTTTTGTCTTTGGTGGCAAGTTTTCTTCATAGAATAGCCAAAATTCAGGCATGGAATTATACATTTGTTAGAATAATATAATAAGGAAAATCCACAACGTGAAAATGATATTAGAGACCATTAGTGAATATTTACAAATGCTCATAAATATTCAGAAAGAGAAGGAAAAAGCCTCAAAGAGCTCAAAATCCTGTAGATTTACTGAGCTAACCAGATCAAATAATCTTCCTCAAAATTGTCTCTTTTTTGACTTAATTGTTTTTTTATTTTTTACTTATCATTGATACAGAAATAAACCACTTATTTTTATAAGCACTTCTCTTTATAGACACTTATAGGATTTATGTTACTCCTTTCCACTTGCCCCCAGGCCGACGATGGCCAGCTTTTCGCTTTGCTGCTTCATGGTCCTGGTTATCAGGGCGATTTAGTGTTGACAGCACAGTTGGTCCAAGCACTAAAAGTCTAGCTCTTCGCTTGTAATCAGTTCTAGATGCACTAATCCAAAAAGATCAGACTGACTTCACGGCTGGTAGACATCTCGCTAACAATGCTCACTTCTGTGATATTCTTCATTTCTCCCAATTTGTCAGCTCTCTTATGATGGCCATTTCTTTAGATGTGGAGAAGGCTTTCAATAGTGTTGTGTGGAATTAACTATTTCTAGTACTACAATGGTTTGGCTTTGAGAATGCCTTCATTAATAGGGTAAAAAAATTGTACACTGTTCCAAAGCTAAACACCTTTCTTCCAAGCACTTTAAGTTACAAAGGAGCAGTCAACAGATTGCTCCCATCGCCTCTTTTCAATCTAGTCATGGAATTCTTGGCATGGCCTTTGAACAGAAGAAAGAATTGGGGGCTTTATCTGGTTATGCAGATGACATCTAAGTTTTATGCTACAGTGGCTTCTATTTATCAATTATTAGAAACAATAGCCAATTTTTCTCAAATACCAGGCTATAAAGTGAATTGAAATAAAATTGATATACTCATCGAATTGTCCAGGATATCAAGAGAAAATTAGCAAACAAACCTTGATATGTGTACCTCACTGGTTTTGCTTTCTTGATTTGATTTTGTCCTGTGGAGGCGATGATTCAGTGTGTTGGTGTGTTCCAACTATGATTAAAGACTTGGTAACCCAGTGGTCCCCTCTTTTTTTTTTTTTTTTTCTCTCTCTCTTTTTCATGGTGGGGGCATCTAGATACACATAAAATGATTCTTGCTTCAAAGGTGAGCTACATTTTCAGTATGTTACCACTCTCTTTTTCCAACATCTTTTTAATCATTTATTTATAATGATCATTTTACAAGGGTCACTTGCAAACAGTAATACAGAAATGACTGTACATTAATACAATATTAGAGGAAAACAATCTCAACTAGATAAATGGATTATATACAATCTTTCTCTTTCTTAGACCACAAAATAAATAGGGAGAGTGAAACAAGACAAGGACATCAATTAACAGTAAACAAAGAAAACATGGTATTAACCTGATTATCCCCAGTTATTATTCATCTGAATCATTATTCCACATTGATCGTCTGGTTGGCTTCTTCAAACCCAAGACGGTGTATAGTCAATTAATTTCGTTAGAAACATACTTATTGTCCAATATTAGTGGAAATAATACATCTGATTTCATTTTTTTCTATTTTAAAACCAGAAATTTAACAATACAAACACTGGAGTCTCTAATCCAATTCCCACTGATTAAGGTAATCCCAGTTTCACAGGCTTCACTCCTTTTGAATTAATATACTAAGAGGAATCATTTCAATGGAAAAAACTTTAGGAGTCATACCCGGAACTCTGGGAAAACAACAGTCTCGATACTAATCATCTGTAGTAATAATCATTTTCTTCAACATTTTCTGGTCTGTTATTTTCAAAATCTTAACCGTTTCCTACTCCTGTAGAACTTCATTTGCTGTATCAATTTTTCATTCTCAAAGGATTTGATTTGATTATCCATGTGGCTCACTAATAAGATTATATCTGAAACAAAATTATTTACTACCACCGTTAGGTCCTGGAGCGCCTTCCAGATGATATTCAATGTAAGCTCCACGGGAGCCAAAAACTCCAAGCTGATAGCTCTTACGGGTTTAGGAGTGGCACCGCCGACCCGGGTTCAGTTGTAAACGACTTCCGTTTCAGCATACACTCCTAAATCACTCCTCCACTCCTTTGGACATGGTGGTTAAATGACTCAGGAGTGATGAAGTTGTTTCCAGGTTCAAGAGCACTGACGCTCCTTCCAACATCTTCTATAAATTGGTAGAGTGCTGGATGATCAGCTTTTTATAGAATAAGAAGCCTACATATATCTCCATACTTAAGCTGCAGGCAGCTAAGCATTAAGGTAGAGTCGGTGTTCTATGTTTTTGTACGTGTCATGCAGCATACATACTAAGTCATAGTACTTGGTGGTTATTCATTTGAAATCTAAAGATCAACCCACCTGGTTGGAGCTAGAGCTTGTACAAATGGAACCCTCCCCCCCTACCTGTGGAGTGGTTGGTAGGGATGGAAGTCCCTTCTGTCCTACAAGCTCATCCAGTGATTATGGCCCTTCATGTAGTCTTGGTTGTATTAGATTGAAAATTGGAAGCCACTTGGTCATAATCCACATTAATCCCATTGTAGCATAATAATCTTCAAATCCAAGGAAAATGACTTAATTGACTAATATGTCAAAGACATGGTGTTTGGAACATTTATTATTCAACAGGAAGTTTCTTTCTAAGAATTATAACCTAAATACAATTTACCTTCACGCTGTCATTTTCAGTTTGTGCTCTGTATCTGGGCTTCTAAACTGGACTATGAGTTGAAAGATAGCCTTGACATTGCAAGAAAGTTCTCACTCTTGAAGGCAATTTCTCTCATTGATACTGTCTTGAATCAAACTGGAAAGCAGCTCAGCCTGGGCGCTGAAAAGGTTTGGGAAAATGAAGTGCAGGATACATTTGGGTACAAGGACTGCTAATTCTGGAAAAACATTGCATCCTTTTCAGTGTTGCTTACGCCGTAGCACTCATTTTCAAAGCAGATGGACGTCTCAAAATGGCCCCCCAAAAGTCCTCCTGCTAAAAACATCAGAATTGCCATTTTTCCAAAAGGCAGAATTTGGATGCTTTCCACTGCTTTTGATCCATATAGTAAGGGGCGTATTTTGGATGGGACTGGGACGGGCCCAAAATTAGGATGTTTTTCAGCAATAATGGAACAGGAAGAAATGTCCAGGGCAAAAAAGGAAGTTTTTTATCTAAATGTTTCAATCACGTCCAGGGTACAAGGTGCTCTGATGAGTACCTGATCACTGTAGAGGCATGACCTCTCCATCTCCCTCCCAGTGGTTACTGAGCCCCCACCCCCTAAAAAGTGAAGTGACAGTGGGTGTCAGGCTATATGACCAGCTTCAGGTATTTTGGCCATTCCTAATAGAGCAGCAAGCAAGTGTAAGGAATAGCCTTAGTGGTCAGTTCAGTGGTCTTTGAATGGTGGGACTTGGGTGTAACTCTTATTTCTGTACAAATATGTGCACCTCTTGGAACATAAAAATACCTGAAATTTTATAAGACATAGATAAGTGTGATAGCTATTGTAGTGGTGTACCTTTTACGTACAGTAGGTTTTTCTCTTCTGGAGGGTTCACAGTAACATATAAGGAATTAAAGTGGGATTGTACCTGGCTGCTATTGTTTAAAGTCCATTGCACTGACCACTAGGTTGCCCCTGTGCTCTGCAGGGACATTTGTGTGCCTATTTTTGTACAAATGATGCCGGACACGTTTTGTGCATGCTTTTTTTGGCATCGATGTTTCATTTTGAAAAATGTCTGTTCATTTTGGTTGTTTTTGGTGCATGAATGTCCTCACATATATTTTCAGACAAGAAATCCCAATGTTTTTCCTGTTCAAAAATGGCTTTGAGATGGACATTTTTTTTTTGTACATTATGAGCAGGATATCCCAATTTTGACTTGGACGTTCTTTCAAAAATGCCCCTGCATGTTTTTTTTTATTGGCCATAGAGCAATAAATACCCTGTAAACTTGTTAGGCTATCGAAGTTTACTCCAGCTACTTGCTAGTCATGCTTCTCGGAAAAGGGTTATTAAAGTGTGGGTGAGAGTATTCCATGTTTGGCAAATCCAAAAGGAACTTGCCTTGGAATCTTTGGGTTAACTCAAACTCTATCTAAACATCACGTTTATACTTCCTGGATTTGTTACTTTCTGTTGCCCTACAATTGATTCTGCTTAACTGTAAAAACGGTGCTGAAAATTGATTTTAGCCAATTGTGGCATATAGGGGTCCTTTTTACTAAGGTGCGTTTTTATCATTTAGCATGCGCTAAATCTGTTAGTGCACCTTAGTAAAAGGACCCCATAGTTTGCAACAGATTAGTATTTATAGATCTTGCAGCTGAATACTACAATAGATGGTAATTCTTTCTCAAGACATGGGAGCCTATGGATAATATTACAGATACTGTCCAGTAAGATACGTCATTGAATTTTACTTTTCAGTGTCTCACATGTATTGATAAGTTTAATGGCGTTCTTGGTTAAATTTTAATAAAATTTGCTGAACCAAAAAAGGGGGAAAATTTAGTAGACTCAAATGGAAATCTATATATATATGTTGATGACAATTGTTGATTTGGATAATATAATATTACAGTT
Source organism: Microcaecilia unicolor (assembly GCF_901765095.1). Lineage (NCBI taxonomy): Eukaryota > Metazoa > Chordata > Amphibia > Gymnophiona > Siphonopidae > Microcaecilia > Microcaecilia unicolor. The sequence goes on from NC_044031.1 coordinate 305,843,062, forward strand.
TCTGATAAATGTACATATGTTTTTGTGCTTTGAGGACTTGAATTTTTTTTATTACAATTAAACAAAACAAAAACAGACTTTATTACAATCTTAATTTTTCTGTTCACTAATACCATCTACCCTCTTCCCAAAGAGAAAAATGCATTCCCTGTAATCATCCTTTGTAATGTTAAATCTTGAAGAAACATGTAAATAACAAACAGGATGGGATACTGTGGAAAGCAGTTCTTGTATACCTATGAAGGTCACCAAGATTTCATTTCTGTTTAACAGATAAACTTTTAGCTGTGTAGTGTTGCTGTAGGCAAGGTGACTTGTAGAACTTTAATGTGTGGTAGCAGCACAGGGCTTGGGCTGGTAAATCATTGCAAGAAATCTTTGAGCTTTCCTTTTTTGTGTTTTTTTTTGTTTTGTTTGTAACTCGCATGCTCAGTGGATAAAGGCCCGTTTCCTAATCTGTAACATCATCATTTTTTTGTTCTCTGAATGATATATTGAGTGTCTTGTTATACATTTTGATCAGCAAAAACCTAAGTGGAGCCGTGTCACTGCCCTATAAAGATGCATAAAAACATAACTGTAATTAATCAACACATGGTCTGAAGGGTTCCTTGTTTTCAGTTTCCTTGTGAGTGGTGGCAGGGTTCTGGCATGTATCTTTTTTTTTTTTTTTTTTTTTTTTTTTTTCTGGTTTTAGGTCAAACAAAAAGAGGAAGGCAGTTGCAATGAGGGGGGAAAATGACTTAGTTCTAGCTCTTCAGAATAAAAAAACCTTCAAATTACTACTGTACCCAAAAAATATAATTTCCTTGCGTCGTCAACCGATCAACCCAGAAACTTGTGGATTATACTCATCTGCTAGTAGTTGGAGATAGAAGACTCAGAAACGAGTTGTGGCTTAAAAGGCAATGTGTAGCTGATGCACCTCAGCATACCTTTATCTCCAGCAGGTGGAAGGTGTCAACTTTTGTAGCTTTTGGGTTGATTGAGATGCTTGCTCCTGGCCCAGTGATCCTTGTGCCAGTGGAGTTGGGGGAGGAGGGCAGAAAATTTGGATGAGCCTCGGGGGGGGGGGGGGGGTACTCCTAGTGGTGCTGTCCATTCCCCTTCCCCTTGCAGCCTCCCTGGTTTTAGGTCTTCTTTCTCTTTGTTTGTTTGCTTGTTTTTTTTAAATAAAAGCTACTGTCCCTCAGGGAGAGGGCAGTGTTTTCCAGTCTGCCTACTATCTATGTGGAGAATCCTTCTGAAGTTAATTGTGGGGGGTGGGAGGGTTCCTAGTGCTGGTAAGTGACTTCTTTTTTGCCTCCTTGCTCCTTTGCTTCATGGCTGTCACTGCTCTCGCTACCGTACGAGGAAGCCAGCATTGGGTCAATGTTGCTTGCTTTCTCCCTGACAAAAGTCAGAGCCATTGCCTGTCAGTCATTGTCTGTCTTTGGAGCAAAGCTAAATGTCTGTAGTGGGGCATAACATAACATAACATAACATAGTAGATGACGGCAGAGAAAGACCTGTACGGTCCATCCATTCTGCCCAACAAGATAAACTCATATGTGCTACTTTTTGTGTATACCTGACCTTGACTTCCATCTGCCATTTTCAGGGCACAGACCGTAGAAGTCTGCCCAGCTCTAAGAAATTAAGAATAGCCATACTGGGTCAGACTAATGGTCCATCTAGCCCAGTATCCCATTTCCAACATTGGCCAATTCAGGTCACAAGTACCTGGCAGAAACCCAAATAGTAGCAGCACTCCATGCTACCAATCTCAGGGCAAGCAGTGGCTTTCCCATATCCGTCTTAATAGCAACAAGCGCCAGAGCTTAACTATTTGTTGGGTGAAAAATATTTCCTCCTATTTGTTTTAAAAGTATTTCCATATATCTTCATTGAGTGTTCTCTAGTCTTTATACTTTTTGAAAAGAGTAAAAAATCGATTCACTTCTTCTCATTTTATACCACTCAAGATTTTGTAGACCCCAATCATATCTCCTCTCGGCAGTCTCTTTTCCAAGCTGAAGAGGCCTAACCTCTTTAGCCTTTCCTCATGTGAGCAGAGTTCCATCCCCTTTATCATTTTGGTCACTCTTCTTTGAACCTTTTCTAATTCTGCTATATATTTTTTTGAGATACAGCATTTACCATACCTTTCCTAATAATTCCTGGCATCCTGTTTCCTTTTTTGGCTGCCAACACACATAGGGCAGAAGATTTCAGTGTGTTGTCTACAATAACACCTAGATCTTTTTCTTGGGTACTGACCCTCAATGTGGACCCTAGTATCAGGAAACTATGATTTGGATTATTTTTCCAAATGTGCATCACTTAGCATTTGTCTAAGTGGCACATTTGTCTTTCATTTGCCATTTGGGTCCCCAGTCTTCGAATTTCCTACTGTCTTCCTGCAATTGTTTGCTCTCCACAGGCAAAGTTTGAACAGCAGGCATGACAGATTTCATGTGCCTGCCTTCCTGGCTTCAGATATATCCCCTTAATTGCCATTTGACTCTGCGCATTTCTTGCAGTCTCCTCAGACTTATTCAGCATAACACAACATTTCTTCTCCATTTTCTCCCTCCCAGGCTTACTTTGTGACTGCATTAATTTCTTCTCAGGACTCAGCTTCTCCTCTTCCTGCTCCTCCAGAAGGGCTAGTGGTAAAAGAGGAGAATTCAACCTCCTGCTGTGTAGAACAATGCTTCCTTGTTCTCTGGATCCCTGTCTCTGCCCATTCCTTTTTATCGATCTTTTGGAGCTTCAAGACTCCATGGAGGAGGGAGGAATTCCAAAGGTGATCCTTCTGTGCCTCATTTGTTCCAAGAGGATGAGCTTTCTGCTTCATTCACCAAGGTTATAGATGTTCTGCAGATTTCCTTTCCCACAGCCCTGTCCTTCTCTTCGTCTTGGATCCTATTATATTTAGTACAGAGAAGCCTCCAGCAGCCTTTCATATTCATGATGCCTTGCATGAACTTATTGCCGTACAGTGGAACACCCTGGATATGGGTTTTAAGGTGGATAAAGTTATGTCTAAGATCTACCTTCTCCTCCCTGAGGACTTAAAAAAAACAACTTTCCTACAGTGGACTCTTTGGTCATAGCGGTGCCTAAGAAGACCACAGCAGTTCAAGGGGTACTGTGCTTTGGGACATGGAGGCTTCCCTTACAATGTCCTTTGAGGTTGCCACCTTGGGCCTGCAGGCTACTGTTTTTGGCTTCTGTGTTGCTTGAGCTTGTCTTCGCCTGGTTTAGCAGGCGGATGATATTCTCCTCGAGTCCAGGACTCCCTCTCTAGCTTCTCCAACTTAGGTGTGGCATTCCTGGCATAAGTTCTTTTGACTTGTTCAGAGCCTCTGTGGGACTCATGGCTTTGGCAATTTCAGCAAGATGCCTCTTGTTGCTCTGCAGTTGGACAGCTGTTGTCACCTGTAAATCTACTCTTGCATCGAGCTTTTTCAGGGGTGAGTAGCCTTTTTTTTTTTTTTCACCCTCACCATTGAGCTGTTTGATTTGGCATTGGCTGTTTTTCCTTCTGTGTGCTTTAAGCGCAGTTCCGAGTGTAATCTGGTCATCTCTGGGACTGATTCCCATAACTGGTGTCTCCAGTGCTTGGGGCCAGACCATGATACTCATTCTTGCATCCTCTACTTGCACATGCAGAAGAGGAGCCAGAGAGCAGGCATGAAAAAACTTTTTTTGGGCCAAGTTGATTTCGGCATCAAAGCATCAGCCTCGATGGCTGAGGCAGCTCACCTGGACACTGGGAGTGCTCCTTCATCGAGGAGGTTCCCCCTACCTCGATATCTGGCATTGTGCTTGTGCCCTGGGACCAGTCTGCATTAGACCCAGCATCAAGGTGACATGAGGATTCATTGTCGTCCTTATCAGTACCGCGGGTCTCCAGTGCTCGACACAGAGGCAAACCTAAGAGTAAGCATCAGTTCCTCTTGAAGTGCAGTACTTGGGGTATCAGTATCACCAATACCCGAAAAGCACTCCCCCTCTTGAGGAGGTGCCAAACCTGCAGCCACCTTCCAGCTGGGCTCAGGCTTCCAATTCAGCACAGTCAAGATTGCAGGCTGTTACCATACCAGCACCAGCCCCGCTTTTACCGATGGCCGCCCTCAACAACCGGTTCTGGACCATGCTCCAGGAGGAGTTGGTGACCTTGCTGCAGCAGCCAAGTGCATTAGCATCGAGGGCACTTGTGCCAGCTGCACCACTGTTGGTTTTTCTCCCAGGAGAAGCTTTTTGAGTCTGAGACGGACCGGTCATGGGACTATGACAAGCCAGACTACTACTACTTATTTCTAAAGTGCTACTAGATGTACTCAGCGCTGTACACTTGAACATGAAGAGAGAGTCCCTGCTTGACAGAGTTTACAATCAAATTAAGACAGATCAAACAAGAGATAAGGGAATATTAAAGTGAGGATGATAAAACAAGGGTTCTGAAAAAAGTGAATAACGGTTAGGAGTTAAAAGCAGCATCAAAAAGGTGGGCTTTTAGCTTAGATTTGAAGACGGCCAGAGATGGAGCTTGACGTACCGGCTCAGGAAGTCTATTCCAGGCATATGGTGCAGCAAGATAAAAGGAACGGAGTCTGGAGTTAGCGGTGGAAGACAAGGGTGCAGATAAGAGAGATTTACCCAGTGAACGGAGTTCCCGGGGAGGAGTGGAGAGGTACTGAGGAGCTGCAAAGTGAATGCACTTATAGGTCAATAAGAGGAGTTTGAACTGTATGCGGAAACGGATAGGAAGCCAGTGAAGTGGCATGAGGAGAGGGCTAATATGAGCATAATGACATATTAGTCATGCAGCAGAATTTTGAACAGATTGAAGAGGAGAGAGATGGCTAAGTGGGAGACCTGTAAGAAGCAAGTTGCAGTAGTCTAAGCGAGAGGCAATAAGAGTGTGGATGAGGGTTCTGGTAGCGTGCTCAGAAAGGAAAGGGTGAATTTTGCTGCTGATATAGAGAAAGAAATGACAGGTTTTAGCAGTCTGCTGAATATGTGCAGAGAAGGAGGAGTCGAAGATGACCCCAAGGTTACGAGCTGATGAGACAGGAAGGATGAGAGTGTTATCCACAGAAATAGAGAATGGGGGAGGAGGAGAGGTTGGTTTAGGGGGAAAGATGAGAAGCTCAGTCTTGGTCATGTTTAGTTTCAGATGGCGGTGAGACATCCAGGCAGCAATGTCAGACAGGCAGGCTGATACTTTGGCCTGGATTCCTGCTGAGACTTCTGGTGTGGAGAGGTAGATCTGGGAGTCATCAGCATAAAGATGATACTGAAAACCATGGGATGAGATCAGAGTACCAAGGGAAGAAGTATAGATGGAGAAAAGAAGAGGTCCCAGGACAGATCCCTGAGGTACACCAACTGACAGTGGGATAGAAGTAGAGGAGGATCCACTAGAGTATACGCTAAAGTTATGCTGGGAGAGATAAGAAGAAAACCAGGAAAGAACATAGCCTGAAATCCAAGTGAGGACAGCGTATCAAGGAGTAGGCTGTGATGAACCATGTCAAAAGCAGCAGATAGATCGAGAAGGATGAGTATAGAATAGAGCCCTTTGGATCTGGCCAGGAACAGATCATTGGAGACTTTAGCAAGCGCTGTTTTAGCAAGCACTGTTTCAGTTGAATGAAGGGGGCGAATGCCAGATTGAAGTGGATCAAGAATAGCTTGTGATGAAAGAAAGTCAAGGCAACGGCGGTGAACAACACGTTCAAGTATCTTGGATAGGAAAGGGAGGAGGGAGATGGGGCAATAGTTGGAAGGACAGGTAGGGTCCAATGAAGGTTTTTTAAGGAGTTGTGTGACTACGGCATGTTTGAAGGCATCAGGAACAGTCGCAGCGGACAGTGAAAGATTGAGAATATGACAGATAAAAGGGATGACAGTAGGAGAGATAGTGTTAAGTAGATGGGTGAGAATAGGATCAGAGGAACAGGTAGTTGGTTTTGAGGAGGAAATAAGATGTGTAGTTTCCTCTTCAGTGATTTCGGAAAAGGAAGAAAAGGAGGCAGGGGTTGGAGGGTTGAGAGAATGGACTAAGGGAAGGAGAGGTGGAGGTGACCAGGTTGAGAATTCAAGTTTAATCTTGTGAACCTTATCATGAAAGAACTCAGCCAGAGTCTGGGGAGAAAGTGAAGGGGGGGTTGGAGGTGAAGGCACTTTGAGGAGAGAGTTCAGTGTGGTAAAGAGACGTTGAGGGTTTGAACCAAGAGAATTTGTCAACTGGATATAATAGTCCTGTTTGGCAAGTAAAAGAGCAGACTGGAAGGAGGTCAGCAAGAATTTGAAATGTATGAAGTCAGCATGGGCATGGGATTTTAGCCAAAGGCGTTCGGCAGAGTGGGCACAGGAACGTAGGTAGTGGATTCTAGAGGTCAGCCAAGGCTGGGGTTTGTTACATTTTACAGAATGGGGAATGGGAGGAGCAAGAGTATCCAGAACAGAGGAGAGAATAGTATTATAGGAAGAGACAGCCTCATTGACAGACTTGGATAACATAGTGGTAGAGAAGAGATTAGAAAAATTCAGGGCAGAGTAGAAGGGTTAATAGCCTGAAGATTCCTAAATGTATTGGTTAAGATTGGACAGGCCTGGGGAGGAGGGTGTTTAAGTGTGAAAGTTATCAGATGATGGTCAGAGAGGGGAAGAGTTGAGGCACAGAAACTGGAGAGTGAGCAGTTTGAGGAGAGGATAAGATCAAGACAATGGCTGTTCTGGTGAGTGGGGGCAGTGGAGCACAGTTGAAGATTGAAAGAGGATGTTAAAGCAAGAAACTGCGAAGCATAAGAGTCAGAGGGATTATTAGCATTAGCAGACTACTTCTCAGAGGAGAGACCTTAAGACATCCTCTCAGATCCCATCCTTCCATAGAAGAGAAGGAAGTCCCCTCTTAAAGGTCTGTCTTTTTACCAGTTTTGTTAAGCGGATGGCTACTGCTATTCTCTTTAAGTTGGATACTGAGGACGACCGTAGGGTAGAGTTGACCATTCTGGACTGACACTCTCCCTAGGGAGACAGTCACTGCACCCCTCAAACTTCCATCCTTAGGGATGCACAAATGAAGAAATGGGAGACCCCTCTATCTGTACAGGTTGTCCCGGGTAATGTGATGCATTGCATCCAAAAGGCTCATGGATTCGAGAAGGCCTAGTTGCCACACCACTCGTGGTAGTCGAACCCACTCTGAAGAATACTAGAAGCTCCAGGACCCCTGTCTCAGCTCTGGATTCTTTTGGGAGGAAGGTGTTTCAGGCCTTAATGCTTATATCTCACATCCAGGCCTATGAGCTCTACACAAGTTTGTACTTGGAAGTCCATGGTGCGGAGTGCGCTAGACTTTTGTCACGATTGTGACTATGTCCATGCCTGTGCTCACCTCGCCCCCCCCCCCCCCCTCCCGGTGGCCAGGCCCGGTGGCTGCTATGGACTGCTTTCCTTCTGTTCCAGAAGTCATTCTGGTCCGGTCCGGATCTTCCAGTCTGCCGGAGTTGCTTGGGTGGTTTGTAACTAAGCAGCACCCTTACCTGTGACTTCGTCAGTGATTGCCTTTATTAGGCACCTGGAAGCCCTTCAGCTTTGCCTTTGCAACGAGGTCTTCAGATGAGTTTTTGTTTGTGTGTGTTTGTTGCTTATTCCAGTGTCTCTGCATGTGGCTGCTTTGAGTGCAGCCTTCTGCCTTGTTTGTGGCTGCCTATCCTTAGCTTCCCCTTTCCTTTGCTTGTTCCAGTGTCTCTGCTTGTGGCTGCCTTGTGTGCAGTCTTCTGTCTTGCTCTGTTATTTGTCTGTACAGTCTAGCTTATTTAGAATCCTGTATACTGTGTGTAAATTCTCAGTCCTACCCTTTCTCGGTCAAGCTTGCTTTTGTATCCTGTGTGAGAATCCTGAGTCCTCACCCTGTCTCGGTCAAGCTTGCTTTTGTATCCTGTGTGAGAATCCTAACCCTGTCTCGGTCAAGCTTGTGTAGAACCCTTTTTCCTGTGTGTGAATCTTGAATCCGGTTGTGGTCTGTCTGTTCCAGGATTACTTGTGTCCCTGCTCTATCCTATAAGTCCTACCGGCTGCCCGCACCTAGGGGCTCAACCCCTAGGGAACGGCAGTCAAGCGCAGATGAAGTCCGGTCATTCCAGTCCTGTGTACTCCAGCTTGTTCACCTACCGCTTCAGTTCCAGTCCGGCTACTCCAGTCCTGCTTATACCAGTCTGTCGGTGTTCAGTCTTGCTCCCTGCTTGGGGGGTGGTTTGCCTGCTGCTGCCGGTTATCGACAGCGGCCCAAGGGCTCACTATTCCTGATGGTTGTGACAACTTTGCGGACACTTTCCCACTGGAGCAGGCTGCAGAGCTTCACCAGCTGGCCACTCAGCAGAAGGAGTGCAGGACATATCTGGCCAGGGGTACATTTGATCCTTTTGATATTGCGATCAGGCTCTCTGCTTTAGCTGCCTTATGTGTCGGGATGCGTAGACTCTCAAGTCTACACGCCTCAAACCAGAGATTAGTGGATGTGATAACGTCTTTGCGGACAAGGTGGAGGAGGTCCTCTTAAGGATTTATTTAATGGGTCTTAGAGACGGGAAAAGTTCCTCAGGACTGGAGATGTGCTGATGTCCCTTTTCACAAAAGTGGGGACAGGGAATAATTGGGAACCTACAGACCAGTAAGCCTCATGTCAGTGGTAGTAAAAATAATGGCATCGCTGCTGAAGAAAAGGATAGTTAACTTTCTGGAAGCCAATGGGTTACAGGATCCGAGGCAACATGGCTTTACTAAAAGAAAATCCTGCCAAATGAATCTGATTGACTTCTTTGACTGGGTGACCAAAGAACTGGGTGAAGGACATGCACTAGATGGATTTCAGCAAAGTTTTTGATACGGTCCTCCCAGAAGACTCGTGAGTAAGCTGAGAGGGCTGAATTTAGGACCCAAAGTCGTAAAATGGATTGGAAACTGGTTGACCGACAGGTGACAGAGGGTGGTGGTAAATGGAACCCGCTTGGAGAAAAGTAAAGTGAGCAGTGGAGTGCTTCAGGGTGCGGTGCTGGGGCCAATTCTGTTTAATATATTTGTGAGAGACATTGCTGAAGTGTTAGAAGGAAAAGTTTGCCTTTTTGCTTATGACATGAAGATAGCCAATAGAGTGGATACTTTGGAGGGTGTTGAAACCATGAGGAAGGATCTCTAAACATTGGAAGAATGGTGAAGGATATGGCAGTTAAAATTTAATCCAAAAAAGTACAGAGTGCTGAACTTGGGGGAGCAAAAATCCAAAAGAGATGTACTGGATAAGAGGGAAGAGATTGGTAAGCTTTGCACAGGAGAAGGGACCTTGGGGTGATGGTATCTGAGGATCTCAAGGAGACAAAACGATGCGACAAGGCGGTGGCCACGGTGAAGGATGCTAGGCTGCATAGAGAGGGTAGAACCAGTAGAAGAAAAGAGGTGTTGATGTCCCTGTACAAGTCGTTGGTGAGGCCCCACTTGGAGTATTGTGTTCGGTTTTGGAGGCCGTATTTTGCTAAGGATGTAAAAAGACTGGAAGCGGTTCAAAGAAAAGTGACAAGAATGGTATGCAGTTTTCGTAGGAAGAACTAAGAGGAGAGCCTTGATGTATACCCTGGAGGAAAGGAGAACCAGGGGTGATATGATACAGATGATCAAATATTTGACAGATATTAATCTGCAAACAAAACTTTTCCAGAAACGGGAAGGTGGTAGAACTAGAGGGCATGTATTGAGGTTGAAGGGAGGAAGACTCAGGACTAATGTCAGGAAGTATTTTTTCACTGAGAGGGTGGTGGATACTTGGAATGCCCTACCGCGACAGGTAGTGGAGATGAAAACTGTAATAGAATTCAAAAATGCATGGGATAAACACATAGGAATCCTGTTTAGAAGGAATCGACCCAAAGAAGCTTAGCAGAGTAGGTGGCAACATTGGTAATTTGGAAGCAAAGGCAGTATGGAGTGGACTTCAATGGCCTGTGCCTTGATTGTGGCTGGATAGATTTGGATGTGCTGGGCTGGAATGGAGCTTATCAAGGGCTTAGATAATGTTTTTGAACAAGGACAGTGCAAGTCACTTCTACGGTCTTTGCCCTGAAAATAGCATGGACAAATCTAGTTCAAGTATACATATGTTATATCACCTTGTATCACCTCATACCTTATGTATCTCTTTGGGCAGACTGGGTGGACTGTACAGGTTTTATCTGCCGTTATCTACTATGTATGTTACCTCATTAATAACCACTAACACCATCAAGTCCCTTTCTCGGCAGCCTCCTTCTGCGACCACCTCAGAGATTTTCAGCTGGGCCTGATAGAAGCACCTACTTCTCTCAAAAGTTTAGGTTTATTCCAGTAGGCCCAGCCCCAGCACTCCCAGCTGAGACAGCGGTGCAACCTGAAGCCCCAGCTGGCTCCCCAGTCAGAGCAGGGGAAGAAGAATCAATCCCATGATGCAGCCAGGAATACTGGCAAAGCTGAGATCTTTGTTGGGAATGTACTGGCTACAGAAAAAGAGAGGAATAAGTTTGTCTACCTCGGGGAAGATTTTTTTGCAACAGATTGAAAGACCGACGTGTGCGGTTATGGACAAATGCAGATGAGCATAGAGAAGTGATTGTGTGATTCCATACTGCTTCGTCAACAGGTTCATGTGTGTGTTTAGTCTGCACTGCCCTTGAATTGAGTTAATAAAGTTTTATTGCCTATGATTGTGCTTATGGCAGCTATGAAAATATTTCTTTAAATGCTGCCATGTAAGTCTATCTTTTTTTTTTTTCTCCATTTCTGACCTCATTTGCAACTTTCTTTAAACTGCTCCCTTATTTTCTTACTCTATCTATCTATATGTTGCATCTTTGCTTACACCCTGTGCTGTCTATTAAAATATTTTATGTTGACCTTGAGGCATATTTTCAAAGCACTTAGCCTTCCAAAGTTCCATAGGTTTCTATGGAACTTTGGAAGGCTAAGTGCTTTGAAAATATGCCTCTTTGTAATGTAGCATGCCATTCTTTGTATTGCTTGAATACTTTTACTACACTACCTTGAGTGAATTCCTTCAAAAAGGCGGTAAATAAAGCCAAATAAATGTAATAAATTTTATTTTATGCATCGGTAGTTCAGTCCTTGAACACATTATTCAATTACTGGACTATTTCTTTGCAACAATACTTTTTGTTTAGTCATTAGTTTTGCATGTACCATGTCAGTAGTGAACCTCACTGTGTCTAGAGAAAAGAGTCATGCTCTAGGCATCACTTTCAAATATATACGTAATCTGTCTATATAAATGTGATGCACACACCTTGGCACTTTACATGTCATCATTTACATTTACTCAGTTATGCATAATCCCAGTTTAACTAGCTTTATGCGACTTGGGGGTATTTGCTCACCTCTCTGATTAGCAAATTTGCTCCCTAGGACAGTCTGAGCTCGCATCTTCCCTATTATTAGAGTGGATGAGTGGCCTAGTGGTTAGAGCACCGGTCTTGCAATCCAGAGGTGGCCAGTTCAAATCCCACTGCTGGTCCTTGTGATCTTGGGCAAGTCACTTAAACCCTCCATTTCCTCGGGTACAAACTTAGATTGTGAGCCCTCCTGGGACAAAGGAATATCCAGAGTACCTGAATGTAACTCACCTTGAGCTACTACTGAAAAAGGTGTGAGCAAAATCTAAATAAATAATAATAATACATATTTACATAATTCACCACATATACATGAAAGATACCAGTATGCAGTGGTAGTACCCTGCAGTTTATAGGCTGCAGTTTAATAGACCTGTGTGACTCCATGTTAAGCTACTCTCTTTTGTCTGGCTATAGTATAATATGGTCCTCTTGCATACATCAGGCTATGTCCTCTGGCGCTATACATCCTACATAATAATTCTCACCTCCAACGTTCTGACTTGCCTGGGACCGTGGCTCCCTCGGAGTTGGTCTGCTAGGCTCCGTAGATCAGAGTGACGTCAGTGGCCGCATTGTGACGTGAGCCCGGGTAAGGAAAAAAAATACACAACTGATCGAATCCCACGAACTGGCACACGCACACAAAAAAAAACCCAAAAAGCCTCAAGAGTGTCTGCCGCCCTCCCGAACCTGCCGCGCTCACCTGCCTCGCTCACCAACCGCCCTGAAAAAATCTCGCAGCTGATGACACTGCCGCCCTCCCGAACCGCTCTCCCAAACCTGCCGCGCTCACTGAACGCCCCAGACAAGAAGCAACGAAGGATCAGATATCAGTGGCCAATAGGAAAGGAGCAGAGGGAGTAGACAAAAGAAAAGAGACATCAGATTGGCCAGTAGAAGGGAGAGGGGAGGAGCCGCGATGCAGGGAGCAGCGAATCAGCACAAAACGGGCAGGATCCAGCCAGAATCGACGATGGTGGCGGGGGAGGGTTGGAGGCGGGAAAGGGGGGGGGCTTGAGAGGGTCGCAGCAGGGGGGTTCAGGAACTCTGGGGGGGGGTCTGGAAATCGGAGGGAGGGGGTCTGCAAATTGGAGGGAGGGAGGTGGGGTCTGGAACTCGGAGGGGGGTCTGGAATTCGGATGGAGGGAGGGAGGGGGACGACCCTGGAACACGGAGGAAGGGTGGACACAGGAACTGGGTGGGAGGGAGGGGCCGCAGGCACACACACTCTCTCTCACAGACACACACTCGCACACAGTCTCACTCACTCTGTCACACACACACACACACACGCAAATTCACTCTCTCTCACACACAGTCACTCTCACAAACATACACACTCCGAGGAAAACCTTGCTAGCGCCCGTTTCATTTGTGTCTGAAACAGGCCTTTTCTACTAGTGTTTATATAGATATACATATTTTTAAAAAGTTCCTCCTGTACCTGGAAAAAGGCACGAGCTAAATGCTTAAATATATATTTATATAAATATACATATTTAAAAAAAACCTCCTGTACCTGGAAAAAGGCACGAGCTAAATGCTTAAATATAATGAAAAGGGATGGTTTTTGATGTACTTCTTTTCTGTGGTTACAATCAAAGCGGTTAATATGTTTTATATACAGGTACTTATTTTATACCTGGGAGTGAGACCCTGGGCAAGAGTTATGGGGTGACCCTGGAACTAACTCAGGCAGACAAGGCATACAAAGGTGAAAGAAAGTAAATGCTTTTATTCACCTAGACCTTGGGACCTATTGCCTCACAGGCCAGGAACCTCAGATGCCCATTGATGGACTTGATTATGGTATAAGAAATATGGACTGACTTCTAAGAGAGGCATTAATAAAAGATTTAAAAGGTTTTGAAAATGCAGTTGCACATTTACCTGGGCAAGACAGGCCACTGCTAAGGAATGGCAGAAGAATATGGAGGAAGGCATGAGGGCTGAGGATGGAAAAAGTGGAGAAGAAAGGATTGTTGGAGGGGGTGGGCAGCATTTGAGAGAAGTGCACTTGGTCATGTTGGTAGGTTTTGAGGAGTAGGGCACCCCGACATAATAGACCATACAAAAAAACCCCAACAAAACAGACTAAAACCAAAACAGGCCATGACAAAAAAAAACCTATACAAAAAAAACCCCACAACAAAACAGATTTATGATGCTCACTAGATACCAAGTGTGGATAGTGAAGTCAAGCCGTAGGCAGGTGCCAGGACTTTAAAGTGAAAAGCCGTGGACTTTCTCAGTAATTTATGGCTCCTCCACTTCTTTGTACCATTCAAAAATAAATCTATTTCATCAGGCCCTTTTGTCAGGAGTCTATTTTGTCAAGGACTTTTATGGTGGGAACTTTTTTTGTTTGGAGCTTTTTTGTCTGGTTTCTTTTGACCGGGTGCTGAGGAGTGGAATAAAAGCTACATGGGGTAAACACTTTCCCCACTCACACTGCCGGTCATACTATGGACCTTATTTCTAATTCTGTGTCTTCTTTCTCTTTCCAGATTTGCAGCTAGACCCCCGTCCTTGATCTGTTTACTATTTTATTTCTTTTGTACTGTCTTCTTAAGTCTAATTACATAAGTACATAAGTATTGCCATACTGGGAAAGACCAAAGGTCCATCGAGCCCAGCATCCTGTTTCCAACAGTGGCCAATCCAGGTCACAAATACCCGGCAAAATCCCAAAAATGTACAAAACATTTTATACTGCTTATCCCAGAAATAGTGGATTTTCCCCAAGTCCACTTAATAACGGTCTATGGACTTTTCCTTTAGGAAGCCATGCAAACCTTTTTTAAACTCCACTAAGCTAACTGCCTTTACCACATTCTCTGGCAACGAATTCTAGAGTTTAATTACACGTTGAGTGAAGAAATAATTTCTTCGATTCGTTTTAAATTTACTACATTGTAGCTTCATTGCATGCCCCCTAGTCCTAGTATTTTTGGAAAGGGTGAACGGACGCTTCACATCTACCAGTTCAACTCCACTCATTATTTTATAGACCTCTTATCTCCCCTCAGCCGCCTTTTCTCCAAGCTGAAGAGCCCTAACCGGTTTAGCCTTTCCTCATAGGGAAGTCATCCCATCCCCTTTATCATTTTCGCCGCCCTTCTCTGCACCTTTTCTAATTCCACTATATCTTTTTTGAGATGTGGTGACCAGAATTGAACACAATATTCGAGCTGCGGTTGCACCATGGAGCGATGCAAAGGCATTATAACATCCTCATTTTTGTTTTCCATTCCTTTCCTAATAATACCTAACATTCTAATTCCTCTCCTAAGACGTCATACCTACTAAATCACACTACCTACATATCCCGTTGCTTATCCTATCTGGACCCAGATCAGTGCACCTCATTATTTTCTTTCTTCCCTCCTGATTTCTCTTGATGTACAAATGCAAACTTGGAGTGATCCTATTATGAAGGGTCTGGATTCATTTGTCCCAGTATGTGAATGTTCTGTCCCTAAGCATAGCTCGGCTCCCTGGTATCATCAATACCTGAGGTTTTCTAAACGTAGGCTTCATAGATGGGAGCTGCTTTGGCATAAGTCTCGATCCTTAAGCTCTCTGACTCTCTGTAAGAGGAGTGGCCTAGTGGTTAGGGTGGTGGACTTTGGTCCTGGGAAACTGAGGAACTGAGTTCGATTCCCGGCACAGGCAGCTCCTTGTGACTCTGGGCAAGTCACTTAACCCTCCATTGCCCGCCGTATTGAGCCTGCCATGAGTGGGAAAGCGCGGGGTACAAATGTAACAAAAATAAATAAAATAAAATAATCATTAATTAAAAATGGCAAAAAAATATTTTTCAGATAGCCAAATCAAATAACCCTTCTAAATGTCGCTCTCAAATATTGCGTCAAGTTACTAAAAAAGATTCCTCACGCATGGTCTCAAAAATGCCTACTGCTGATACTTTGGCCCATAAAAGTCGATGGACATTTACAAGCCTTTGTATCCAATCCAAGCTCTGCCCAAGTGGGTCTTGTATCAGTGTCCTTTGCTAGCCTCTTTGTGGTCTTCCTTCAATTTCCCTTCTGTAACCGCTTTCATTCCCTTATTTAGGTCTTTGCATCTGACAACCTGTACCCTAGACCCCATACCTTCAGCATGGCTCAGATCTAAACATGGTCTCCTTGCATTAGTTCATTTAGTGGTCATCCATAGCTTATCTACTGGTACTGTTCCTCAATCTTGGAAGCAGGTCTTGATGTTTCCTACTCTGAAGAATTCTTCCCTTGATCCATCTGACTCTGCTAGTTTCTGACGTGTCTAATCTCTGCTTTTTATCTAAGCTGACGGAGAAAATGGTCTACGATCAAATGCTCTTTCATATTGAAAAGAATTTTGTATTAACCTTCGACAGGCTGTTTTTCATGAGCATCTCAGTAAAGAGGCAATCACAGTTTCGGTACTAAGTGATTTACATCAGATCTTGAATAGAGGAAATATAGTGCTTATTGTGTCTCTAGATTTTTTTGGCAGCTTTTGACTTGGTTGATCATTCTCTTCTCGCTCATCTGTCTCAAGTGGATTTTTCTGGTTTAGTTCTGAGATGGTTTTCTTCTTTTCTGTCTAACTGGTTCTTTATGGTTCATTCTTCCCAAGCTAATCTGTCCCTCACCCTTTGAAATGTGGGGGTCCACAGGGTTCTATACTGTCTCCTCTTATCTTTAATATCTTCATTACTCCACTTGCCATGCTTATTCAATCTTTTAATATCCAATTTTTCATATATGCTGTTGATATTTTTCTATACTTTCTTGTCTCCCCATCCATTATTGATGTTCAGCCACACAAACATTCTGTCTGCCATTGCATTGTGGCTTGTAAATAGCAAATTAATTCTTAACCCTACCAAGACAGTAGCTTGCTGGATTACAGGCCCTCTGTCACAGCCACAGGTCATCCCAGTTTTATTTGGTCTTCCCATTTCAACAGTGGATAATTTTTGTTATTCAGGCATTCGGTTGGATTCTAAACTTAGATTGCCAAACAAATTTCAATGATTTCAAATTCAGGTTTTGCTACTTTACGTACACTTTGCTGTGTCCGTGATTGTCTTGATTTTTCCCTCTTTGCACACTGCACTACATGCTTTCTTGATTCCTCGGCTTGACTATTGTAACTCAGTCTATGCAGGTTTACCTTCTTCCCAATTAAAACGCCTCCAGACCTTTCAAAATTATGCTGCTAGGTTTCTCTGTAAGGCTAAGCACTTTGATCATGTCACACCACCCATCTGCAGTTGTTACCAATACATTATTGCATTTTGTTTAAAATTCTAATGTTTACACATAAGGCTTACAATTTAGGATTTCCTTCTTACTTGACATCTAAATCTATTCCGTATATGCCCACCCATATCCTTCGCTCTTTAGACTCTAGTTGGTTAGTTGCTTAGTACTTCCCTATCGTAAGTTTACCCACTATGAATCAGTGAGACAGTATGTTTTATTTCCTATCCCTGAGATTTTCCTATCCATGGAGGTTTTTCTAGCCAGATCTGGAATGAACAATCCTTCATCAAATTTAAATCATTATTGAAAAGATTCTTTCAGTTGACCTTTCCATCTTGAGTGAGGGAGGGAGCCTGGCTGGGTCTGCTCTGTTTATGGGAGTAACCAATGAATACGTGAACTGAATGGTTTGCCTTATGTGAAGTTGTGCTGTCCTATTTTATAACAGAACTCTTTGCCCTTTTCCTTATGTTTTTACAATTTTTTTTAGCATGTTGTACACCCCTTAGATCCATTTGCTTTGTATATACTGTCTAAAAAGTCTCAAACATAAACATTGTGCGTACCTGGGGTCAGTCACTGATGGATTTGATGGCATTGTCAGTCAATGCACAGGTGCCCTGGTTCTTGTAACCTGTTCCCTCCTTCTGTTCTCCTCCCCCCCCCCCCCCCCACAAAGGTGGCTTTGGGTTTTCATGTGAAACAGTCTTGGGGGACGCAAAAAGAGATAGGGAACAGCAATAGTTTGCATCATTTTGATGTCAAAAATTTTTTGCAAGAATATACTGGCAGGACTGAAGAGTTTCGACATTCGAATCATTTTTGTGCCAGCACAGTAGTGCCTTAAGGCAGCTATAGCCCGGTGGATTAAGGAGGCCATTGCTTCTGTGTAGATTATCAAGGGACATCTGGTGCCAGGAGCACTTAAGGCACATACCGCTAGAGGGCAAATGGTCTCATGGGCAGTGTATAGTCTCATTCTGCCATAGGATATTTGTTGGGTGGCTGTCTGGTGGTCCTTAACGTTCATCTGAGAAGCATTATTGACTTGATATGTAGGTCAGACAAAATGCTTTCTTTGGTGTGGAGTTTTGGCACTGACCTTAAGAGGGTCTCACCCTTAAGAGACACTGCTGTGGTACTTTCCATGTATCTGGACCAGTCTAAAGGGTTGCTAAGGAAAGAGAAATTTAGGATTTACCTACTAATTTTCTTTCCTTTAGTCCCTGGAGACCAGTCCAGAACCTCCCCTTGGATTGTGTGTATTTGTCTGTGCAGCTGTATTCAGGGACGAGAATGATGATGGTAAAGACTGCAAAGGTCCTTATGGTTAACTACTTGCATTGAGAGCTCAAGGAATCTATGTTTGTTTTGTTTTTGTTTGGGACATCAATGGCAACAGACCAAAAGACAAAGGGAAGAGCAGATTAGTTCTTACCTTGCTTTGGTGTAGAAATATTGACTGGCTGGGAACTGCACAGGATGCTTATGGGGTTCCCAGAGATGAACTGTTAGTTTCCATCTGCTGGTAGCAGTGCATAACCCAAGTATCTGGACTAGTCTGGAGGGACTAAGGAAGAAACTTAGCGGATAAGAACATAATTTCTCATGGCTCCATGTGCATGTGCTCAGTAATATATACCTGTTCGCTGTCTTTATTCCTCTCGGAGCAACTTGCCACAGTTCCCTTTGGAATCAAGTTGTCTGCCTGTATCGCGTTTCTTTGTGTGGGGGGCATGCTGGATGGAACTTCTGCCTTGAAGGTCTGAACACCATTGATGATCTTGTATTCCAAAAGAGATGTAAGGCCTTGCTATTTAGTGCTGTTTTTAATTAGTATAGTTGAATGGACACCTTTTAGTTTTCTGCATGCTATGCATATTGCATGATGTACACTTGACCTACCTTGTAAACCATTTTAAAGCTCATTTATGGGAAACTACAGTATAAAAAGTGTGATAAATAAAATGTGGTCACAGGTTCAGTACTGTGGCAGCTCCTAGTCCTCCCCCTTACAGATCAAGGGGACATCCTCTGCTTGTTTTCTAAGACCAGGGGCTTCTGGCTGCTCCTTCATGTTCTAGTAATGCTTACTTTTTCTCACTCCTCTGTTAGCAGTGGTGTGCTGGTTCATGCAGCCCCCAACTCTTCCTCTTCAGGGGTGCTGGTTTAGACAACCCCCTACATGCACCTTTGTGGGACAGTGACTTGGCCAGCTAGAGACGGGCAACACTGCTTGAACCTGGTATTCATACCAGTTCCAGTTTCCTTATGAGGGGACCCCTCTTAACCAGTATCTCATTGGTCAGGAGTCTTCCCCTGTTGTGGAAACTGCTAGGCTATAAATAGTCAGTACAATACTTTTGTAGAACCACTAGAGGTTTCTGCCATCTAAGCAAGGCAGAACTTTTGAGGTTTTTACATGTGTTTACGGGGGTGGGGAGGGGGAAGACCTGAATGCATTGATAGATTGCTGCCTCTGGGTCATGCCATTCACTGTTTGGGTTTCTCTTGCAGCCCCCAGCTGGCAACTCGATTGTTAGCCCACAAGATCCAGTCTCCACAGGAATGGGAAGCAGTGCAGGGCCTGATGGTGAGTGATCCTTTGACACATGGGCACCAGCCTGGCACGTGTGATTCACAGGAATATGCTGGGTGGCAGGGAAGGTAGCAAGTTATAGGACAGGTTGAGTTATGTACATTAAGTACTCGCCAAGGTGCTTGTTTAGCTGGAGACCACTTGCTGGTTACAGCAGTTGGGTTAACAAGAGGTGGGAAGTCTCTTGACCTAGTTTCATCCCTAAGTGCTGTGTGTTTCTCTAAAAGAAATGATGATGCTCAGGGGAACCTGCTGTTGTGCTTATCAGGGATGACTTGCATATGGCCTGGTTTAGGCCTAGATTAGAGGAGCAGCACCTTCTAGAGACTGCACAAACCTGATAAGACCCCTTCTTACTAACACAAGATGGGTTCTAGTCATTTATGCAAGACCTAGGGTTAAGGTTTCAGTGATGCTTAATAATGCAGAAGTGACATCTAAAAGGACAACCAGGTGCGGGAGTACACCTTCTTGCTCTGTCTAAATCATTGTAGATTTATCAGCTGCTTAGATGCCTCCATTATATAAGGAAGAGAGGCATGATGGCACAAACTAGAATTGGTGTCAACTCTGTTATAGTTTGCTTTTAGCACAACTACTTTGAGACTCTCTTGGGTATTTTCATTCCTGTGTCGAAAAAGGGCTAATCCTGGCCTTTTGTGGCACAAAGAGGAATGGTGGAATAGGTTGAGAGGCTTTAAACCCTAATTCTTGGGGTGAGATCAAGATAGCAAGATTCCACCGTTTTCAGCCTTTCCTCCCTTACTACTCATTTCATGGGTCCTCTTTTTAATGGGTAGTACAGTCTTGTATGTTCACAGCTTCACACCTCCATTTCTGTGGTTGGATTAGTTGTTTGCTCTAGACTGTGTTTCTGTTTAGGGTTTTTTCTTGTTTTTCCTGTCTCTGTCCTGTTCTTTCACTTTACCTTTAGTTTAAATGGTGATCTAGTATTAATTTGGGTCCAGGAAGTCATATGCCTCAATTTATTTTTTTCATCTGGGTTCCAAAGACCCTTTCCAAGTGTCGCACACCAGAATCTGTGCTAGATGTGAATTTTAAGCTCATGTCTGAGGACTTTTGAAATATAATCCACTTTCTCCGAGGACAAGCAGGCTGCTTGTTCTCACGACTGGGTGACGTCCGCGGCAGCCCCCACCAACCGGAAATAAGCTTCGCGGGACGGTCGACACGCAGGGCGCGCCCACCGCGCATGCGCGGCCGTCTTCCCGCCCGTGCGCGACCGCTCCCGCCAGTTACTTTTTTTCCGCGACTGAGAGAGTTGTGTTTTCCCCTCTCTCTCGTTTCAGCCGCCGGATTTTTTCGACCGCGTTTACGCGGATCGTCGCTTTTGGCCTGTTCGGCCTCTTCTTCTTCTTCTTTCTCTTTTATTAAAAAAAAAAAAAAGAATTTTGCGCGTGTGGAGCACGCGCTCCTTCTTTTCCCTCGCTTTCTAGCGGGGACGCCTCGTTGCGGCCTAGTGGCCGCTCGGTCGGTTTCAGTTTTCGTGGTGTGATTTTAGCCACCATTGCCGACTTTGACTTCGCCGACGCGATTTTTCCGTCGATGTCCTCGAAGGTCCCGAGTGGATTTAAAAAGTGTGGTCGCTGCGGCCGGCCGATCTCGCAGACTGACACCCACGCTTGGTGCCTCCAGTGCCTCGGGCCGGAGCACAATCTCAAGTCGTGCGTTTTGTGTCTCGGTCTCCGGAAACGGACTCAGGTTGCGAGGCAAGTTCTGCGGGACCGTCTTTTTGGAACTTGCGCCGGCCCCTCGACGTCGACCTCGACGGCATCGGTATCGAAGACCGGTTCTTCGGTACCGGTATCGATGCCCGAGACATCGGCACCGATGGCAGCGACCCCAGGAGAACAGGTCCCGTCGGCCCGCCGGTCCGCCGGCGAGAGTGGGGTAGAGAGACCGCGCGGGCAGTCGGCCCCGGTCACTCCCTCAACTCGTGAGCCACGGGACCGAACCCTGTCGGACCCGGTACCCCGAGACCGAGGGGGATCGACCTCCTCCTCCTCCATGCCCTCCGGCACCGGTGACGTGCACCGGAAAAAAGACAAGAAGCGCCGTCACCGGGAGCCCTCGGTGCACCCTGAAGAGGAGTCGACGCCGAAGCGTCATCGCAGAGAGGAGAGATCTCCGTCGGTGGTGGAGGTACCGACGCGTCGGGGTTCCGGCACCTCGGTGCCGTCTCCTGGCCCCCAGCAGCTTCCGGCACCGACACCCTTACCGGCCCCACCGCCTTTCCCGGCAGCGGGCCTGGACGAGTGCCTCAGAGCCATCTTTCCGGGGATCCTGGAAGGGCTGATGCGCCAGGCTGTGCCGGCGCCGGGGGTGCTTGCGCCCTCGGCGCCGATGACTGTGGCGCCGGCGAGCTCTAGCCCGGCGCCGGGGCAGTCGACACCGCCGCCGCTTGCGGTGCCGGTCTCGACAGCCACGCAGGTGGAGTCCCCGTCGACGTCGATGGAGGGAGCTCCGTCCCCGCCGGCGCGGGAGTCCACCGCTCGACGACACCGAGACCTCGGTGCCTCGACGTCGAGCCGGGCCCGGTACCGGACGCAGCTACATGAGCTAATGTCCGATACCGAGGATGAGGACTCGTGGGGGGAAGAGGAGGACCCGAGATATTTCTCCTCAGAGGAGTCTACGGGCCTTCCCTCGGACCCCACGCCGTCACCGGAGAGGAAGCTCTCACCTCCTGAGAGTCTCTCCTTTGCCTCCTTTGTGCGGGATATGTCTATAAGCATTCCCTTTCCCGTGGTCTCTGTGGAAGAGCCGAGGGCCGAGATGCTCGAGGTCCTCGACTATCCATCACCACCTAGAGAGTCCTCCACGGTACCGCTGCACAATGTCCTGAAGGAGACGCTGCTCCGGAACTGGGTGCGACCACTAACTAATCCCACCATTCCCAAGAAAGCAGAGTCCCAGTACAGGATCCACTCTGACCCAGAGCTCATGCGGCCCCAGTTGCCCCATGACTCAGCGGTCGTGGATTCTGCTCTCAAGAGGGCACGGAGTTCGAGGGATACCGCCTCGGCGCCCCCGGGGCGGGAGTCTCGCACTCTGGACTCATTTGGGAGGAAGGCCTACCAATCCTCCATGCTCGTGACCCGCATCCAATCTTACCTGCTCTATATGAGCATCCACATGCGGACCAATGTGCAACAGCTGGCGGACCTGGTCGATAAGCTCCCGCCGGAGCAGTCCAGGCCTTATCAGGAGGTGGTCAGGCAGCTGAAGGCGTGCAGAAAGTTCCTGTCCAGGGGGATTTTTGACACCTGTGACGTGGCATCTCGTGCTGCGGCCCAAGGTATAGTGATGCGCAGGCTCTCATGGCTGCGTGCCTCTGACCTGGACAACCGCACCCAGCAGAGACTGGCTGACGTCCCTTGCCGGGGGGATAACATTTTCGGTGAGAAGGTCGAGCAGATGGTGGACCAACTGCATCAGCGGGAAACCGCTCTCGACAAGCTCTCCCACCGGGCGCCTTCAGCACCCGCCCCCACGGGTGGGCGTTTTTCCCGGGCACGGCAGGCTGCACCCTATTCTTTTGCAAAGCGTAGGTACAACCAGCCGGCCCGAAGGCCTCGCCAGGCACAGGGACAGCCCCAGCGCGCTCGTTCTCGTCAACAGCGTGCGCCTAAGCAGCCCCCTGCGCCTCCACAGCAAAAGCCGGGGACGGGCTTTTGACTGGATCCACGGGAACATAGCCGCCCTACAAGTGTCCGTACCGGACGATCTGCCGGTCGGAGGGAGGTTAAAATTTTTTCACCAAAGGTGGCCTCTCATAACCTCCGACCAGTGGGTTCTCCAAATAGTGCGGTGCGGATACGCCCTGAATTTGGCCTCCCTGCCTCCAAATTGTCCTCCGGGAGCTCAGTCTTTCAGCTCCCTTCACAAGCAGGTACTTGCAGAGGAACTCTCCGCCCTTCTCAGCGCCAATGCGGTCGAGCCCGTACCACCCGGGCAGGAAGGGCAGGGATTCTATTCCAGGTACTTCCTTGTGGAAAAGAAAACAGGGGGGATGCGTCCCATCCTAGACCTGAGAGGCCTGAACAAATTCCTGGTCAAAGAAAAGTTCAGGATGCTTTCCTTGGGCACCCTTCTGCCAATGATTCAGAAAAACGATTGGCTATGTTCCCTGGATTTAAAGGACGCATACACTCACATCCCGATACTGCCAGCTCACAGACAGTATCTCAGATTCCGCCTGGGCGCACGGCACTTTCAGTATTGTGTGCTGCCCTTTGGGCTCGCCTCTGCCCCACGAGTGTTTACAAAGTGCCTCGTGGTGGTGGCGGCGTATCTACGCAAGCTGGGAGTGCACGTGTTCCCATATCTCGACGATTGGCTGGTCAAGAGCACCTCGGAGGCAGGAGCCCTCCGGTCCATGCAGTGCACTATTCAACTTCTGGAGCTGCTGGGGTTTGTGATCAATTACCCAAAGTCCCATCTCCAGCCTACTCAGTCTCTGGAATTCATAGGAGCGCTGCTGGATACCCAGACGGCTCAGGCCTACCTTCCCGAAGCGAGGGCTACCAATCTCTTGGCCCTGGCTTCGCAGACCAGAGCGTCTCAGCAGATCACAGCTCGGCAGATGTTGAGACTTCTGGGTCATATGGCCTCCACAGTTCATGTGACTCCCATGGCTCGTCTTCACATGAGATCTGCTCAATGGACCCTAGCTTCCCAGTGGTTTCAAGCCACCGGGAATCTAGAAGATGTCATCCGCCTCTCCACCAGTTGCCGCACTTCACTGCTCTGGTGGACCATCCGGACCAATTTGACCCTGGGACGTCCATTCCAAATTCCGCAGCCCACGAAAGTGCTGACGACGGATGCATCTCGCCTGGGGTGGGGAGCCCATGTCGATGGGCTCCACACTCAGGGTCTGTGGTCCCTCCAGGAAAAGGATCTGCAGATCAACCTCCTGGAGCTCCGAGCGATCTGGAACGCACTGAAGGCTTTCAGAGATCGGCTGTCCTGTCAAATTATCCAAATTCGGACAGACAATCAGGTTGCAATGTATTACGTCAACAAGCAGGGGGGCACCGGATCTCGCCCCCTGTGCCAGGAGGCCGTCGGGATGTGGCGTTGGGCGTGTCGGTTCGGCATGCTCCTCCAAGCCACGTACCTGGCAGGCGTAAACAACAGTCTGGCCGACAGACTGAGCAGAGTCATGCAACCGCACGAGTGGTCGCTCCATGCCAGAGTGGTACGCAAGATCTTCCGAGCGTGGGGCACCCCCTCGGTGGACCTTTTCGCCTCTCAGACCAACCACAAGCTGCCTCTGTTCTGTTCCAGACTTCAGGCACACGGCAGGCTAGCGTCGGATGCCTTTCTCCTCCATTGGGGGACCGGCCTCCTGTATGCTTATCCTCCCATACCTTTGGTGGGGAAGTCCTTACTGAAGCTCAAGCAAGACCGCGGCACCATGATTCTGATCGCGCCCTTTTGGCCCCGTCAGATCTGGTTCCCTCTTCTTCTGGAGTTGTCCTCCGAAGAACCGTGGAGATTGGAGTGTTTTCCGACTCTCATTTCGCAGAACGACGGAGCGTTGCTGCACCCCAACCTTCAGTCTCTGGCTCTCACGGCCTGGATGTTGAGGGCGTAGACTTCACTGCGTTGGGTCTGTCTGAGGGTGTCTCCCGGGTCTTGCTTGCCTCTAGGAAGGATTCCACTAAAAAGAGTTACTTTTTCAAGTGGAGGAGGTTTGTCGTGTGGTGTGAGAGCATGGCCCTAGAACCTCGTTCTTGCCCTGCACAGAACCTGCTTGAATACCTTCTGCACTTATCAGAGTCTGGCCTCAAGACCAACTCAGTAAGGAATCACCTTAGTGCGATTAGTGCTTACCATTATCGTGTGGAAGGAAAAGCCATCTCTGGAGAGCCTTTAGTCGTTCGATTCATGAGAGGCTTGCTTTTGTCAAAGCCCCCTATCAAGCCTCCTGTTGTGTCATGGGATCTCAACGTCGTCCTCACCCAGCTGATGAAACCTCCTTTTGAGCCACTGAATACCTGCCATCTGAAGTATTTGACCTGGAAGGTCATTTTCTTGGTGGCAGTTACTTCAGCTCGTAGGGTCAGTGAGCTTCAAGCCCTAGTAGCTCATGCTCCATATACCAAATTTCATCACAACAGAGTAGTGCTCCGCACCCACCCAAAGTTCCTGCCGAAGGTGGTGTCGGAGTTCCATCTTAACCAGTCAATTGTCTTGCCAACTTTCTTCCCCAGGCCGCATACCCGCCCTGCTGAACGTCAGTTGCACACATTGGACTGCAAGAGAGCATTGGCCTTCTACTTGGAGCGGACACAGCCCAACAGACAGTCCGCCCAATTGTTTGTTTCTTTCGACCCTAACAGGCTAGGGGTCGCTGTCGGGAAACGCACCATCTCTAATTGGCTAGCAGATTGCATTTCCTTCACTTACGCCCAGGCTGGGCTGACTCTTGAGGGTCATGTCACGGCTCATAGTGTCAGAGCCATGGCAGCGTCAGTGGCCCACTTGAAGTCAGCCACTATTGAAGAGATCTGCAAGGCTGCGACGTGGTCATCTGTCCACACATTCACATCTCATTACTGCCTCCAGCAGGATACCCGACGCGACAGTCGGTTCGGGCAGTCGGTGCTGCAGAATCTGTTTGGGGTGTAAATCCAACTCCACCCTCCAGGACCCGAATTTATTCTGGTCAGGCTGCACTCTCAGTTAGTTGTTCTTCGTAGGTCAATTTCTGTTGTTCCCTCGCCGTTGCGAGGTTCAATTGACCTGGGTTCTTGTTTTGAGTGAGCCTGAGAGCTAGGGATACCCCAGTCGTGAGAACAAGCAGCCTGCTTGTCCTCGGAGAAAGGGTATGATACATACCTGTAGCAGTTGTTCTCCGAGGACAGCAGGCTGATTGTTCTCACCTACCCTCCCTCCTCCCCTTTGGAGTTGTGTGTTTCATCTTTTGCTAGTCATTCAACTGGCGGGAGCGGTCGCGCACGGGCGGGAAGACGGCCGCGCATGCGCGGTGGGCGCGCCCTGCGTGTCGACCGTCCCGCGAAGCTTATTTCCGGTTGGTGGGGGCTGCCGCGGACGTCACCCAGTCGTGAGAACAATCAGCCTGCTGTCCTCGGAGAACAACTGCTACAGGTATGTATCATACCCTGTACTAGCCAGTCCTCCTCCTTAACTCGCAACATTGAGAGAGAGTGCCAGGGCAGGTATTCTATCATCTGATGTAAAAGCTTTGGGGACTAGGGGGTAGAACATGAGAAGCCAGAGTCTGGTCTTTTTTTTTTTTTTTTGTCATTCCTTATACTAGTGCAGGAAGCATACCGTGAAGAGGAAGGGTCCTTAGTCTGTACACTGTCTTGTCGTCTCTTGGACAGGTGCTGGAAGAGTGCATGAAAAACTGCGGCAAGAGATTCCACAATGAAGTCGGCAAGTTCCGATTTCTCAACGAGCTCATCAAAGTGGTGTCGCCGAAGGTGGGTTCCCAGCTCACAGCTGCAGCTGGGGGATTAGGAGAGAGGGAGACTTTCCCTCTCTGGAGGCCCTCTGGGAGTTTGGGGGAGGGGGGAGGTGTGGTGGGGAAGAAGAATTAGTGTTTCCAGTGCACAGAACCATAGGCTTCCTTAAGGTGGAGCCTGCAGGAAGAAATTCACACTGCTCTTGGTCACTACATTTGCAGCCGGAACAAAGGAAAGACCGGAAGGGATCTTTGCTTTAATAAATTATATTCATTGAGATTATTTATTAAGATTACTTTGGTTTGATTGCTTTATTCAAGTTCCTTTTTTTTTTTTTTAAAGCAGAGAGAAACAGTATATAAGAGAAAACAGACTAAAACATTGCACAGTTTTCTAACCTCTGTTAAAATGTTTGTCTATATGTGCTTTTGGTGTGCATTAATACACAAAACTTTTCTGGCTTTCCCATGTGTTCCTTTGTCCTTACATTCTGTTTGGTGGGTCATTTCTTCTTTATATACCTGAGGAAACACTGGCACTTTCCGATGCAGTTCCAGCAGTCGAACCCCCCCCCCCCCTCTTGAGATGCCTATCCTTATCTCACAACGAAGGACTTGTTGGCTTGCATTCTAATATCAAGTGGGGGTTGAGGGTCAAAATTTAGTTTTGGCTATTGATCCTTTAGACTGACAAGTTGGGTTCTAAATGAAATCGGTCTTTCACCTTTCAGGATCTGGCATTCAGTGTTGCCCATTGTGGGCTTCATTTCAGATCACACCCACGAACTACTGGGGCACCTGCCTTTAATGTTCCTTTTATATATCTTGGGCTGTGGTGACTAATGCTAGGACAATGCATGCCTCTGTGAAGATCTGCCCGTTTCTAATTCCTAAGTCACTTGTTAGAATGGACAGTACTTTGGATGAGTGTCCATTACAACTGCATAACTAATCATGTATTTCCTATAACTTCTTTCTCTTCAGTACCTGGGAACCCGGTCTCCGGAGAAGGTGAAGTTAAAGATCATAGAACTCATGTACAGCTGGACTCTGGGCCTCCCTGATGAACTCAAAATTGCCGAAGCCTATCAGATGCTCAAGAAACAAGGTGAGACTTACCTGACTCCTTGTTTGCAGTATTTTTGTAAGAGTCACAAAGATGGTTTATATCACTAAGCACTAAAGGGGAAGAGAGATAGAGGAAGGGTTTATCTAAAGAAGGTTCTCGGTAATAAGGGGGGGGGGGGACAGTGTGCATAGGGGATTATCTCAACATTGTGAAGGGATGTACTCTTTGAGAAGGAAAATCTCAGTAGAGCGGGGGGAGGGTGGGGATGGTCTTGAAAGCCTAGCATTACTTTCTTTCTGTAAACACCATAGGTTTCTTGTCTCTTCCAACAAAATGAAAGTAAAGAGGCTAAATTTTTCTTGGGGAGAAAATTAACTCTGAAAATGTAACAGAATGGGATAAACCTTGTCAGGGGATGAGGGGAGAACAGTGATGCATTGAATTCAAAATTGGGTCTGATCAGACAAGGGATTACAGAGAAATAAGCCCCCCCCCCCCCCAAAAAAAAAAAAAAAAGGTCCAGTACATATCTGTGGGAGAAGCAGTTCATCTTTTGTAGTATAAAAACTTACATACACTAAAAATAGCAGTTAGGGAATTGCCCATTTCAAAATGCCTCCACCTCAATCTCCTGTAACTACCCCCAACTCCCCATGAACAAGTCTGTCCCCATCCCCTCCTTTTTTAATTCAAATACACATAAGAATGTGTGCAGAGGAACTGGAAAGAATGAGTCAGGCTCTGCATACTTTCTCCACTTTTGTTAAAGAAGCAGATTTGGGTTCAGTCAAGAAAGCTTAATGACCTGGTATAGCAAATTTGTTCTAAGCAATGAAGAGAGAAGCTGCTCAGAGAGTGCTCAGTTGGTGCTTTGTGATAGAACTTTATTCTTGTTTCTCTGAAGGAATTGTTAAAGAAGACCCAAAGATCCCAGAAGAGGCGCGGCTCCCACCACCTCCTCCCCGTCCCAAGAATGCCATCTTCGATGATGAGGAGAAGTCCAAGGTACAGAGATGTGAGACAGATAACTAAGCTCTGATTCCTGTTCCAGAATGTAATAAAACAGCTGATTATGGGCTTGCTCTGGAGACACCACTCAGAGGTGTGAGAGAGAATGAAGAAGTTACTGACTCTTCCAGGTGTTGTCTTAGGAATCTTGCAGTTTTGCTTTACATGCTGCAGCTGCTCTGTTGAGAAATGGAGGACTTCATATCTGCTGAATTTGCTACTGATTAGAGGTTGCACAATTTTAGCTACAAAATGGGAGGGTCACAAACACAGCAGATGTGCTCCACTTATACAATTATGTTAGAGTTTAGGAATTCTTGAACAAATACTGACTGTCTAAGTGAACAGAAGCTGGCACAATGTCAGTATTTTTCAAAGTTAAACACGAGATCAGTATTCAAAGGGGTTAGACCTCTAAATTGGCCTCTTTGGAACATTTGCAAGGGCTGGGCTCCTAATCTTTTGCTCCTGGCTTCACAAGGCTCCTGAATTTAGGAGCCTAAACATATGGAGCTAATGAGGGCAGATTTAAGGCGAGGAGGGAAAAGGCACTAGGCTCCTAAACAAAGATTATTCACTGTTAAAAGCAGAAAAAGGAAATAAAAACCCTGAATGCTTTAGTTTTTAAAACATTTGTAGACCAAATTATCGTACATTTCTATGCGATTTCTTAGAAACAATACATAATAAAATTCCTAACAAGTAACAAAAGACCTCCAAGTACAAATGAACATAAAATAAAATTTACATACGATAGTCACTAAATGGCAGTAAAATTCTATAAACATGTATGCCTTCAATTGCTTTCTAAATTGCTCTTCCAACTAGCAATTTTAACTGCCAGAAACATTAAGAAATGGGGTGTTTCAAGGCACGATCTGAAGACCAAGAAAAATCTCGTAGACTGGCCTGAAAATAGCTCAGACCTGCAAGACGACCTACTCAAAATTGTAGCCGATGCTGGAGTGGATGTCTTCAGGTCCACAGTACAGTGTTGCTTAGACAATGATGTAATTTCACATTGTTGGGGGGTGGTTTATCAAAGTTTTGTAATAGTCAATATCACAGGTTCCTGACTCTGTGTTTAATAAATAATGCTATCTTGCAAGCAGTAACATTCCACCATCCCAGGAGTATCAGGCTGCATCTTAAAGGAGCTGTTCACATTGACATTTCAAGGTGCCACCATACCCGCCCTCTCATCAGAAACCTCACACCTACCATTAGGGACACCTAAAAGTAGGCCTGGGCTTTTCTAGATGGGGGAGAGGGGATGACTGTGGAGGGTCCTTCTGAGTGAGGAGGAGGTTTCTGTTTTGGGGAGGTCTTTGGATTGGGGGGGGGGGTTACATGGGGGGCAGTCTGGAGGGATTTGGGGAGTGGGCACTTTAATATCAATGTGGCCAGTCCCTTTAAGATACAACCTGATATTCCCAGGATGGTAAAATAAGCCCAGCTTTTTGTGGGGTTTTCCCTACTAGAATATGGGGTTAGGTGTTTACTTCAAGCCTTGCTATGGATTTTACATAGCAGTGAGGTGTCTTACATGCATTTGCATCTCACTACTACTATGTACTGTGGGGTAACCTAGTTATTGTGTGTTACAGTTCTGAAACCTGTGTTACAGGCCTTTTAAAATGCGTTGAGACAAATAACGTAGGTTACCATAATGCAGCTCAATATCTGCCCCCTTTGTGGACAGTTTTACAAGCTGTCATCAGAAGGATCTTTTTCTACAACATCATTGCAAAATTTGTCCATAAAATACGCAAAATAAATCTTTAAGCATTAAACATTTTGGGACAAACTGCTTTGGACTGATAAAATGAAAATTGAACTGCTTGGTCACAACTGCACAAGATAAAGTTTTTGGAAAAGATTGAAACTTTGAAAGAAAAGAAGAAATTGGCACCCATAAGGCTTCAGCTTAGAGTTATGTTTTGGGGTTGTGTGGCAGCCAGGAGCAAGGAAATTGGGGCTGAAGGAACAATGGATTCAACCAAACATTAAAGTATCTTAGAAGCTAATAGCGTACACTCAGTGAAAATTGAAGCAGAAGAGACTGGATAATTTAAGCAAGACAACAGTCCAAAATATATAGTACAATCTCGATCATCCTACCTTCGTTAATCCAACCATCCGGCTTATCCGATAGACCCCCCCCCCCGGTGATGTCATTGCGTTGCTGTTAAAAAGTGTTCAGGTTCTCTTCCTATTTTCCGGCTTTACATGCTGTATAAAGTATGTTTCCCATGCGGTTTTTAAGGGGTTACCATTTTTTTCCATATTATCTGACTTTTCACTTATCCGACAATGGCTTGGTCCCATTTACGTCGGATAATCAGACTTTACTGTACCTCAAAATCAACCATGAAGCACTTCCACAAAGGAAAGATGAAGGTTTTGGAATGGCCTTTACCGTCCCCAGACTTGAATATTATTAAAAACCTGTGGGGAGATGTGAAAACATGCAGTGCATGCAATGAGCTTAAAAATATTTCTGCGCTTGGAGAAAAATTGTAAAAGGAAGAATAGACTAAAAAGAATTGGCTACAGGAAACATTTGGCAGTTGATATTTCTGCCAAAGGTGGTATTGCAAATACTGATTGAAAGGGTAGCAAACCTTTTGCACCTGCCATATTCTGTTTACATATTCTGAATTTCATGATCAGCAGATTGTAATAATTGTGTATTACAGTTTTGCAGAAAGATATGTGTAACTGTGTGCTGTAGTCAGTTTCCTTTTCACACAGCCACATCTTAACCACGGTAAAAACTGCTTCTACCAGTATTTAAAATTTTTTTTTTAAAAATCTCTATTTTCATCCAGAATAGAGTTGTCTTCAGAGTATAGCTATGTACTAATGTTATTTCTCTGTTACTTAAAAAAAAAAAAATTCTCTTGCAGCTCATCTTTTCCTGTTCTGTTTTTCATATCTACCTTGGTTTTCAGTATGGTAGAAGAGGGTTGGTGACATACATTATAAGTGTGTCTGCAGGCTGTTAATTTGTGGATGCTTTGCTTCTACACTGTTTTTAATATAAGACGATTAGTTTTTCAACACTGCAGAGAATGTAGGAAGTAGTAATTAGTCCTTTCTTTATAGGGTGTCTCACCTTGTAGGCCGTCCATGCCCTTCTTTGGGCTTTGGCTCCCGGTGTCATATTGTGCTTCTTTTATTTCAGATGCTGGCTCGTCTTCTGAAGAGCTCGCACCCCGAGGATCTCCGAGCCGCAAACAAACTCATTAAAGAGATGGTACAAGAGGTAAGAACATTGCTGCCGTTGGACTGGAGGAAAGGAGAAAGTGGCACAGAATGGGTAGAAGCCCTTCATGTCTTTCTGTTTTTGTGCATCTGCATCAGAAACTAAAGAGGAAGAGGTAGGAGGGTGTAGCGAGAGCTGAAGGCTTTGCATCACAATCATATGGAAAGGGAAAAGCTAACTCACTAGGAGAAAATAGCTTTAGGCCAAAACAGAACTGGATAAGAAGTTGGAGAGAGAAGAACTAAGTGGGTGTCACTGTATGATTTAGACTCTAGGGAAACATGTTGATCCAAAGAATTGGAAGAAAATACTGTGCATAATTGATGGTGAAGGGGTGCTTGTGCTCTTCCAAATTATCACATGACAATAACTGTTAGAGTGACAAAATCTGCAAGAGTAGGGATGGCCCATGGATTCCACAAAAAAAGAAGAGGCACTAGAGGTAAAAACTGAAATAGTAGTTTAATAAAACTCCAAAAAGGAGGACAATTCCACTGAATAGACAATCTTGGTCTGACTGCTGTGAAAACCCACCAGAGAATAATGCCAGAAGGTTAGACTCCATAAGCCACTGGCTTTCTCAACAAACTGAAATAGTTTGCCAACAGATAATTGGTGAAGCATAAATACACTGGCCCTCACACACACTGTCCCTTCTATACAATCAACATCATACACACTTGGGGCCCTGATGCAGTAAATTGCGTTGTCCTTTTAGTTCAGTGGTGTAGTAAGATTAGCATGGAGAATTGCCCCTGAGGCAGTGTAAAAGTTCAGCACGTGGTATAAGGGGTAGCATAGTGGATATACAAAACAGCTGTTAAGGAAAATAACAAAATAAAAAAGCTAAAATATAACAAGTCTGTTTAAAATTCTTCTAGTGCTAAATCTTTGCCAGCTCAGGGCTACTTCTACTACTTATCATTTCTTCATTTCTATAGCGCTACTAGACGTATGCAGCGCTGTACACTAAACATGTAAGAGACACTCCCTCCTCGACAGAGCCTACAATCTAATCAAGACAGACAAACAGGACAAATAAGGGATAAAGGAATTATTACGGTGAGAATGATAAAACAGACTTGAGTACTGAACAAGAGATTAGGCGTTAAAACAGCCTCAAAAAGGTGGGCTTTTAGCCTAGATTTGAAGATGGCCAAAGACTGAGCTTGACGTACTGACTCAGGAAGTTTGTTCCAGGCATAGGATGCAGCAAGATAAAAGGAACGGAGTCTGGAGTTGTCAGTGTAGGAGAAGGGTACAGGTAAGAGATATTTACCTGATGAGCGGAGTTCCCGTGGAGGAGTATAGAGTGATATAAGAATGGAGAGGTACTAAGGAGCTGCATAGTGAATGCACTTGTAAGTCAATAAGAGGAGTTTGAACTGTATGTGGAAATGGATAGGGAGCCAATGAAGAGACTTGAGGAGAGGGCTAATATGAGCATAGTGACACTGGTGGAATATGTCGTGCAGCAGAATTTTGAACAGATTGAAGGGGGGAGAGATGTGAGAAGCAAGTTGCAGTAGTGTAAGCATGAGGTGATGAGAGTGTGGATAAGAATTTTGGTAGTGTACTCAGAAAACAAGAGATGATTCTTGGTGGTATTATAGAGAAAGGAATGTTAGGTTTTAGCAGCCTGTTGGATATGTGCAGAGAAAGAGAGGCATCAAAGATGACTCCAAGGTTACGAGCTGATGAGACAGGGAGGATGAGAGTGTTTTCCACCGAGATGGAGAGGTAGGTTTAGGGGGAAAGAAGATAAGCTTAGTCTTGGCCATAAAAGGGGTGATTTTGAGGTAAAGTGCAGCACCACCTCAGATGACCTAAGATGCCTGGTGGCCAAAGTGGGCTTCTGGATCCCCATCCCCCACCTCTAAAAGTTCAGAGGCAGGAGAGATACCCAACTCGCTTCTGCCTCTAGTTCTGCCTTCTTTCAAAATGGTGGCATCTGACCCCTAGTGATCAGACTATCAAATAAGGCACTGCTTCCCAAATAAGGCTTAGGAGCCCCTGATCAGGTACCACACCACTAGGAGTAGGTGCTGCCATTTTGGAAGATGGTGGTACTAGAGGGAAGAGAGAGTGGGCATTTAAATCTACCTCCCAGCTTTAAAGTGGGGTGGGGGGGGGAGGTGTCTGGTTCCAGTCCACCACTGGATGCTCTGTAGTTGAGGGCCACCCCGTGCAGGGCGCCCAGGCCAGGATGGGTCCTAGACCAGGTAGTCAGATTGGAAATCTGAAGAAGTCAGAGGTATCTGAGGCTCACTGGGCCACCAGGGAAAGGTTTTTGGGGGGTGAGGGTTGGAGACCGAGGACAGGGGTTGAGGGTCCAGTAGTCATGTTAAAATAACAGACCTCTCTTGGTGTTAACACATGAGCCAATTCCAGCTTACTTGTTGACAAGAAAGGAGACATTTTACTTGTGATGCAGCAAACAGTTTCATATTACCATGGCAGTATGTGCTACTTTTTTCTGAGAGCACTATTTTTTTTAATGCTCTTTGCATGCCACAGGCGTAAAAGGTGTTTTTTTTCCTCCAGTGTGCACATTAGAATGTCATGTGCTGAAGCTTAGTGTAGTGTTCTGATGCACCTCTTACTACATCGAGTCTTCAGTCTCGTATAGACTTTGTCACATACATTTTTTTCTCGGTAGCCCTCTGTCTTGGTCAGCCTGTTGTTCAGGCACATTCACACAGACTCTCTTTACCTTTAGTGTGTTCCATTTTGCTGCAGCATATTCTCTCTGCTGTAGCATAGAACACGATATGGGAATCTTGAGCATGTCATTTTACATTAGTGCATGCTATTTGGCCGTCAGGTGCATGCTACGTGCAGTCTAGGCCCACATTTTACAGCCTCAAGGCCCAACAAAGCGTTCAGCTGCTTCAGGATCTTTTTTTTTTTTTCTCTGGAGTTTATATTTAGACCTCCAGGAGTGGGCAGATGAGGCTATCTGTGCTTAGTCTATTCAGGTGGAGCCATCGTTGAAGGATCTTGTTAGAGTAGGGAGAGCTTCCTTCTGAGGAGGGGAATGATCCAAAAGTACTGAGGTTGTTTCATAAAAAAGAACTCGGTACTCCTATTTCTGAGGTACTGGCAGTGCTTTTCATTGAGGAGCCTTCTGCTTTGGCGTCAGGAGTTTCATAATTTTGAGAGGGAAAGGGGATTGGATTTGATATACTGCCTTTTCTGTACTTAAAATCAAAGCGATTTACATATTATATACCTTATTTTGTACCTGGGGCAATGAAGAGTTAAGTGGCTTGCCCTGAATCACAAGGAGCTGCAGTGAGAATCAAATCAAGTTCTGTGGTTCCCATTAGGTGACTCCTCCACTCTTTTATAATAGTTTAGAGCAGCCACAGGACCCCTTTCCATCCAGATGTCTACCTAAAGTTATAGCAGACATCTGCTCTGTCAATCGCACTGAAAAAATCACCAAACATATCCTCTAGGTAAATATACAAAGAGGATAAGCAATTGTCACTTTTTATTCCCAGGTTTCTTCAGTTCTGGTTCACTTGCACATCTGGCTTGTGTTATTGAATTTTTGTGGGTTCTTCTTTTGCTGTGCATGTAAGATTGTGCCTCAGATATATCGCACAAAATCAAACAGTAGTTAGTAATAGAAAACACACTGCACAGCTAACTAAAATTGCTATTGTAATAAAGTGTTGTGTAGAATGGTGTCACTGTAACCCCTACTGCAATATAATAAATGGATGGAGAAAAAAGCCTCAAACTCAAATAGCAGCAAAACTTCACAGTTCAATAGCTGCCATAAATCTTATCATTGGCGTAAACTATGCCATCCAGTTAATCAGATGGATGGAGTTATTTTATGCCGATTGTAAGATTAGTACAGTTCACCATTCTAGAGAACACTTTATTGCAATAGTATTTTAGTTAGCTGTACAGTGCTGCACATATACCCATCTGTGAAAACACAATACAAGTTCGGAGCTCTTGCATAACTTTATTTTTTTTAAAACGTCTCTTGCAATATTATAATGAGAAAAAATCTTTGAAGCATGATGTTTCTCTACAAAGCCACCTTTCGGGGGGAGGGGGAATGGTTTCTATTCCAGGCTTGTTCATCCATGTGTTGAATATATAATAAGTACAGAAAGCATATGATTCATGGAATTCTAATCCCTCTGTGGCACTAGTGTGTGACTGTGCTGTCTTCGTGTCTGACGTAGAGAAGGGACGTGTTGGCTTTCTTCATGCAGGGTGGAAGAGAGAGGCCCTGGTACCACCAAAACCTTTTGTGCTTTTTACACCATCTGCAATCTTCAATGCCACCACTCTGCCCGTCCTTGGCCAGTTGTGGCCACCAGCACCATATGCTTGTGAGACAAGCCTGATGCTAGGAATGGGAAAAGGGGGCTAGGGGCTGACAAAGGGCAGATGGAAGAAGGGGACTGGGGCTTGGAAAAGAGTCTAATTTAGGTGCTGGTGGAAGGTGAGTGGGAGCTGATTCCGGCACATGGTGGAGCTGTCAGAAGGGAGCTAATGCTAGGCTAGGAGAGAGGTCTGATGCTGGGTCGGAGAGAAGGGAGCTCAGAGCTAACAGACTGAGGGTGAGGATGGGAGAAGTGATCTATTGCTGGGCCTGAGAGGAGGGATGGAGTCTGACAAAGGGGTTTGGGGGTTGGGGCTGATGCAGGGGCTGGGGGAGAAGTAAGGGCATTTTCAGGGGATGGTGAAGAAAAAGCAGAGGGATGGATGCTGGGGCTAAGGTGGAGGAAAGGGTAAATAGATGCTGGGGAAAGGGAAAAAGACAGAGCTATGAAGAGTGTGAGGGACAAAGGAAAAGAATAGAACTTGGAAAGGGGAGATGGGGTGGAAATAGAAAATGGGAGCCTGAAAAAAGGGGGGAAGACATAATGTACACAGCCTTGAGTGAATTCCTTCAAAAAGACGGTAAATAAATCCTAATAAAATAACTGATTCTGGAGAGGGAATGAGTGACAGGTAAGGAGCTGTGGCTGGTGAGAGGATGAGGCTAGGGAGGCAATGAATGCAGAGGATGTAAATGGGAAAGTGGGTGAAAGATGGGGAATAGAGGCTGATAGGAATAGGAAGAATAAGAAGGTAAGTGCAGGGAGTAAAAAAAAAAAAACTGGTAAATCGGTAAAGGAATGTGGAGTTTGTAAAGAGGAATTAAATCTAGCTACAGATGCATTAAAAAAAAAAACATCCAAAACCTAGATGAGAGAAAAAGAGAAAATGAAACAGAAGGATCAGCATCAGAATTACCCAATGAGTAGAAAAAAAGGGAACCCACACATCTTACCTCATAACATGAGGGAGGTGGTGAATGTGTGAAACAACCTCCCAGTGAAGCTGATGGAGACACTGAATCTGAATTTGAGAGAGCGTGGGACAAGTACATAGGACAGCGCTATAGAAATAAGTAGTAGTAGGAAGGGATAGTAGATGGTATGGATGGGCAGACTGAATAGGGCATCTTCCTTCATATTTTTGTGCTTCTGTGAATTACTGAAACTTTGACTTAAATAGCTGCACAGTAAACACACAGAAATGTGTTGAAAGCAAGGTAATGAATTTATTTGGGGGTTAATTATCCCCTAGGTTCTGCCTGGTACTGCAGTTCAGCTGTCTAGTACCAGAGAGAACCTCGGGAAGGCTGATTGCATGTATATCTGACTCCATCACTGGATAGAATAGTGCACTTATTCTTTAACCAAACCAAGGAATTATTAACAGACATTAATAAAGAGAAGGAGAAATAGTATAGTCTGAAGGTTATAAATTTATTTACTTACCAAAGACACCACAGAATATACAAGTGGCATGTACAATCAATTGGTTATAGGAATATAATTCCCCAGTTGCAAACAGGTGCTATCTGGGTCTTAATCTTGTCTGATATATTTTACCACTCAAAGGTATACATGGGAAAGCAATTGGATAATTTGCCAATTCTGAGGTGCTGCATTTGTTTCCCATGGAGAGAGAGTAGCCGTGGCCGCCCCTCTCTAACTTGAAGCAGGAAGTACCCTAACTTTTATATGTTCATACAGGATACTGGTAATATGACCGTAAGCACATCTGATTGGATCTAGTTAATGTCATGGTTAACACTGATTTGCTATGCTAATGAGTAGCTTTATCTCATGAACATGTCTCATCTTTAGCCTGCTTAACCCAACTTTTGCAATTCCCTTGCACCTGGCTGTTCTGACCACCATATTGCTATATCTTCCTGAGGAGCCATTTTGTACTGTTTCTCAAAACCAACTGTTAACACCAGGTTGAGCAACTCTGAAGTTCAAGTCAGAGACACAGGCCTGTAAGTTTTTCTCTCATTTTGGATCCTGAACCAAGGTCAGGCCTGGGCTGCCAAATAGTTATACAGTAATAACAGTACACATTACCACACCCTAATACTGTTATCACATGCTTTGTAAAAATACAAGTCTGAAAACTTGGAACAAAAACATAAGTTGTCCAGTTTATATTTAGTAGGGAAAA
This sequence comes from Microcaecilia unicolor, assembly GCF_901765095.1. Lineage (NCBI taxonomy): Eukaryota > Metazoa > Chordata > Amphibia > Gymnophiona > Siphonopidae > Microcaecilia > Microcaecilia unicolor. The sequence continues at coordinate 305,881,659 of NC_044031.1, forward strand.
AATATGCAACCTTTTTAGATTAGCAATAAACACAGAGCTACTTCTGCAAAGTAAATTGGTTAATTTCAGTTAACAGAATTTGTTCAAAATGTCCTCCCCGAGCAGACACACAAGCACAAAGACATGTATGCCACTGTGTTATTGCAGCTTCAAGCATACATTCCTGTGCAAGTTCATCAGAGTTCATAACCTTTCTTGTTTACCTTCTCTGTATAGTCACCCAGACTTTGTAGTCCACTGGATTTAAGTCCGGGCTCTTGGGTAGCCAGTGGGATGAAGTAGCACCCTCCTCTGGCCAACTGGGTCACAACCACCTCTGGGCAAGTCTCCTGCTCTCAGATTATCCCCAGTGATTTCTAGTTTACTGGAGGCCACACTCCCAGTGGTCCCACAGGTCCCAGAAAGTACTCACAGACCCAGCACACAAACCACCAGGATTCTTTATTAGTCCAGACAGAGAGGCATTAAGCTAAATATTGTTTATTGTCTTAAGAAAATTGAACAGTGGAACAAAGTGCAATCAGCAAACAATAACTGGTAACTGAAATACTACTACTACTACTACTTGACATTTCTAAAGCGCTACTAGGGTTACGCAGCGCTGTACAATTTAACATAGAAGGACAGTCCCTACTCAAGGCGCTTACAATCTAAAGGACAAATATGAATCAATTATAACACTAAACATTTGTATGCTTTCTGAAATGTACCTGGGAAGATCAGGACATATAGCTGCTCACAAATTATCAAATGTAACTCTTTACAGGGCCTTAGCAAAGAGATCTGTCTATTCATCCTTGCTAAGACTGGGGGGGTGGGGGTGGGGGGGGGGGGAGGGAAACAGTAATTTCCAAATGAAAAGAGCTCCTGGTCCAATCAGAGCCCAGTGAACAGGTTTTAAAAGTATACTGCTCAGAGTACTGTAGATGACTTCTTCACTGAGTGAAACTAAAAGAGGGAGTATTCATTTTTATAGAACAGCTTTAACATAAAATATGCACCACCTGCTGGCCACTAGAAGAAATACACTTCAGGAATTAATTTGAGCAGGAAAATAGCCAATACATTTTACATTTTCTGCACAAAAACTAAATCTTTTTTTTCAGTAAATGCCATTTTCATAGTGTAAACAATGACATCATACTGATGTCACTTGCATAGTAGAAAAAATAAGCAAGCACCAAGTTCTGGCAGCCAATTATATAAAGTGTTGATGTTTGGTACAAATTGCTCAAACTTGCATAAATTACGCTGTTCAATTTTGCTGTTTAGATACAAAATCTAGGGGTTCCCTTTTTTCCTTCATCATGTAGATATAAGGGAGGAAGGGAAGAAGACAGGACAGTTAAAAAAATAGAAAATGGAAAAAGATCCTGGAAAAAGGAATTAGGAGAAAACCATCGAGAGGAAGTGAGAGAGACAGGACTAACCCAAAGGAAAAACACAATGGTCAGATGAGAAAAGGTACAAAAGTTATTTTTAATATTTAGAGAGAGAATGTTAGCTTTGAACCAGTAGTCACAACAAAAAAATCCCTTCACTGGTAAAGAAATTAATAGAACAAACATAACCAGGAAAAAGTACTAAATCTAATCATTTTAATAATAAAGAGAGGAGCGCCCTCAGAGATTTAAGCATCCACATGGTAGTCACTCAAGACCACTAATGGCTGAAATATAGCACTTCATTCATTGGGTCAATATTTTGTGTGCAGTAATGTGGTTTGAACCAGTGGTGTGACTATTAGGGGGGAAGGGGACTTTGGGGGTTTGGGCCCTACCACTTAGGGCTCAGGCTCCCACCACAACTGCAGCAACAATGGCTGGCAGGGATGCTGAATCCCCACCAGCTGAAGAAATCCACTGCCTGAGCCACCCTCTCCAGGAAGTCAATACTGGCTTTCCCGCTCTTGCATATGAACTGAACATGCTCTGGGAGTGCCGGCAGCCATGGTTGGAGGCATGCCACAGACTTCCTTGTTTCTGAAGTAGCACAAGGAAGAGGGGGTGGCTCAGGCAGCGGATCTCTTCAACTGAGGGGACATTGGCATCCCCACCAGCAAAGTATTATTTTTATGTATACATCGTTTTTGAGGATTTTTGTTTTTCAAACATATGATACTGTGAACATTAAACAGCAAAAGCTATCAAAACTACAGATCATAAGCAAATAAACCATTATACAATCCCCATGCCATCCCCTCTTCCCTTTCCAAAATGTAGGACACAGAATAGGAAAGCACATAAAAGAGTATTATTTAAATGGAGGAGACATAGGAGGGGACATTCTCTATTGTATATATGTTTGTTTTCTGAGGTTCAGATGAGGGAATGATGGTTGTTACCAGAATTTAGGATGAGACATTGTAATGTAACTTTTATAAGGATTGTTCAATAAACTTTACAAAACTAAAAAAAAAAAAAAAAAAGTATTATTTTTTAACACGAGGAGGGGGGAAGGAAATGCATGTTCCCCTCCCCCTCATCTACCCCTGGGCCCCCCCAAAAATGGGCTACTGGCTACACCTCTACTTTGAACGTGAGGATTTCTTGTAATTTGTTCTCTACTGGACAACACAAAACAGTAACATTAGACCAAAAAAATGTTCATCTGTCATGCAATTAAAATATTAGGGAAGGTAAAACTAGAAACTGATAACATGATAGCAGTCATACATCCAAATAAACCCAAGGGGTATGTGTAATTTTTTGAAAAAAATTGTGATGAAATGTGAATGATTGCCATAAAATTAGCACATACTTAAAAATACAAAACGTTTTCCCTCAGAATAAACGATTGTGCAGAAAAATACACTGGCTACCAATCAAGGGACGTATCGCTTTCAAGATTTGTACCTTTGTTCACAGAATAATACATGGTCTAGCTCTGAGCTATATGTCTGAAATAATCGACTTGCCAATTAGAAACACAATTGAATCAGCCAGAACGTACTTAACTCTTCACTTCCCAAGTTGTAAAAGCCTGAAGTATAAATCAACATACGTGTCAAGTTTCTCTTACATATTCACATAGCTCTGGAATTCTCTACCAAAAAGCCTGAAATCTAGGAATAATCATCTAGAATTCTGAAAAAAAAAAATAAAAACTAACCTGTTCAAGAAGGCATACCCCCACAGTATCTGACATAAACACCGAATAATGAATTATGGCATTTTAATCAGGAAACTGACAGTTTTCAACCCTAACATTTTGTCTGAATCACCCCAACCTATTTACCGATACTTCTTTACTGTATTTGTCACTGTAATAGTACCCCTATACTGTATTCACACCGGAGGCTGTAACCACCTCTCCAGAACTATGTAAGCCACTTTGAGCCTACTAAGTGGGAAAAGGTGGGATACAAATGTAATAAATAAAATGCATTTGTATGATCAGTGTTCCGCTGCTTGCAGTCTGGTTTTTGGGGTTTTCCATTTAATTTTTGTCTACATATTTGTTTGGACCCTAGATATGTACCTAGTTTACTAATACCTTAATCCCTTCCCAGAGCAAAATATATTAGTTGGCAATACACATAACAACTAATAAGAAAGCAGTACAATTCAGTCAAAGTTTTATAGCAGAAATAAAGAGGGAAAAAACATATCTGCAGTACATCAAGGGTATTTGTAATCGCTGTATGTGTACTGGGTAGTTGCAGTGGGTAGTTTTTGAGGATGAGGCAGTTTTTGGGCATGGATGTATTTTGGGGGAGGGGCAGTTTGTGTGGCGGGGAGTCGAGGGTTGGGAGAGTAGAGAACAGAGAGAGGAAGTTCGAAAGGGGGAATTCATAACTGCTGTGTTTAACTGCAACTGTAAATTCCTATTTTACAGAAGCTAGAAATCCTTCTCCCATAGAAATGCATTGTACCATTTTTTGGGAGGGAGAGGGGAGTTGATTTCTCCAGAACCACCAGTTTGATCTGGTCTTTTTTACCTGTTTATCTACTGGCCAATTTTCATTCCATTCCATTAAATTTTCAGAGTTTTATTTTGTCCCCAGATGGATAGACAGTTACACAAAAGGGAGCAAGAATGTTTAATTCTTTTCAGCTTTGGTGGGTTGGAAAGAATGAAAAACAATGAGGATGATATTCAGCTGCACAGTCAGTATATAATCTAAAACATTTTAAGTTACGCGTCTTCAGAGTATACATAGACTCAGCAGTTCTTTCTGTTCAGGAAGCTCCGCTGAATGTACACACGTAACTTGGAACATCCAGATTAGGCATTTCAACCTTTATCTGCTCTTTCTGTGGCCCATATAAAGATTTAATTTAAATGTTTAGGAAATTAATATTACCACTTTAGTATAGAAGTTAGACATCTAAATCAGTGGTTCCCAAACCTGTTCTGGGGGAATGTCCCCCAGCCACTCAAGTTCTCAGGATATCCACAATGAATATTCATGAAAGAGATTTGAGTTTAGTGGAGGAGGTGCATGAAAATCTCTCATGAATATTCATTGTGGATATTCTGAAAACTTGACTGGCTGGGGTTTCTGAAATCTGCAGATTTTGCATCTATTTTTTTTAATGTGGGCGACTAAAGAGGGTAAAATAGTGCACACGTTTTGAAGCCATGTGCAGTTTTCCTTGCCTGACTTAAACATGCCTTCTGGTCCAGCTAAAAGTACACAACTGCACAAGAGAGCATGTACATTGTAGCTATGCCAGGAAGCACAGTTTCAGACTCGGTGATCTGCACGTCAATCCATTATGAATTTCTCTAGATAACTGTCCTCCCCATATAGTCTTAATATTAGAGGCTCTATATACCAAGGTGGTTTAAAGTGGTAATTAACACCCACTTATTTTCTGTACTAACTGCAATGATGTAAAAAGATTACCCCTTCTCCTCATTTCCCATATTATTGCATATATATGAATGGTTTCTGTTCTTTAAACAAAATGTAATATTAGATGAAGGGAACTTGAGTAAACACAAAATTTTAAATAAAGGAACAAAGTTATCCAACATACTTTTTCACATGGGTGATATGAAACTGCCCCTAAACTTAATAACTGTTGCACCACCTTTGCAGCAATAATGGCAACCATATTCTTTCTATAATTAGATACCAGTCTTTCACATCAGTATTGAGGAATCTTAGTCCACTCTTTTTTGCTTAACTGCTTTAATTCAGACACATTTGTAGGTTTTTGTGCATAAACTGCTTGTTTTTTAGGTCCTGCCACAGCATCTCTATTGGGTTCAAGTCAGGACTTTGACTAGCCAATCCAAAACTTTAATTTTGTTTCTCTTCAGCCAGTCAGTTATAGACTTGATTTTTTTTGGATCATGTCTTGCTGCTTAACCCAGTTCTGCTTCAGCTCCAGTTCACAGATAGATGACCAGATATTTTTCTTAAGAATTTTCAGGTAGAGTGCAGAATTCATGATTCTGTCAGTGGCAAATATTCTAGGCCAATGGTCCTGGAGGCACCCCAGCCAGTCAGGTTTTCAAGATATCCACGATGAATATTCATGAGATGTATTTGCATGCAGTGGAGACAATGCATGCAAATCTCTCTCATGAATATTCATTGTGGGTATATTGAAAACCTGACTGGCTGGGGTGCCTCCAGGTCCTGGTTTGGGAGCCACTGTTCTAGGCCCTAAGACAGCAAAACATCTGCACACCATCACACTACCATCACCATGTTTGACTGTTGTGATGATATTAATGTGGAACGCTGCATTTTCTTTATGCCAAACATAATGGGGACGTGTGTTGTCCAAAGAATTGCACTTTTGAGTCATCCGTCTAGAGCAGTGTTTCCCAAGTCCAGTCCTGGAGTACCCCTTGCCAGTCAGGTTTTCAGGATATCCACATTGAATATGCATGAACTTGATTTGCATACACTGCCTCCATTATATGCAAATCTCTTTCATGCATATTCATTGTGTATATCCTGAAAACCTGACTGACAAGAGGTACTCCAGGCTGACATGCAGGAAGTGACATAGGAATAATCATGCGAAATACGTGACGTGTGGAGGAACAGTAAATTGTGTTAATCAAAATTGAATAATAAAAACTAAAAACAAACATATCTATTAAAAAAAAGTTTTTTTTTAAAAAAGATACTACTGCTGGGTAATGGACATAAAAATGGTGTACTATTGGGTGTAACAAATCTATTTACAAAACATCGAGTTGCAGAAGGAGCAAGACGATACTACTGCCATTGTGTCAAAAACAAAAAGGAATGGCAGTCGAACCTATGTATGAACATTTAATGGATGTGTATAGTGTAAAATGCATATGACAGGTGGGAGTGGGAATCTATAAAACGGATAGTAAATAAGGCTAAACTACATGTGAGCAAGTACAGTGTGTCGCACAGTGAAGGAGAATATATTGTAACCTTATAGTGTGAGCAAATGAAAGGAGTAGAAATGACAAGAGCTTAAAGTTGTAAAAACAAAGGTGGTGGGGTAGACGAATGAGAAACAAACTCTAGTGAGATATCTGACTAGCAGGGGTGTGTGTGCCAATATGTCGTACTGTGCATATTTCAAAATAGCTGTAATCAGTCTCCCAAACACATCATTACTCACACCAACTTCTCAATCTTTATCACCACCAATGGACATGTAAACATAAACTTTTTACTATTCGGGGATCTTCAGATATTTCAAAAATTTCCACCATACGGGACTTTGCCACAAATTGTAAATGGTGTCATTTGCATCCTCATGGATCAACCCGTCAATTTTTTACTTTATCTTTTTCTTACATTTTGCTCTTTATATCTTAAAAGTTGTGTGTCTTCAATTATTTGTTCAAACTTATTACTTAAATTTAACTTATCTTATAGCAAATAGCAGCAACGATTTCCTCCAGCTCAAACCTCTGCCGACATGGCCAGGTTTCGTTACACTTCGTCAGGGAAGAGGCTTGCTGTAACAAAAAACATTTTCAGTAACCATGTCCATCAATGTTGTTGTATTAATATCATAAACTTTAAAGATCATATACCATTTCTATATTGGTTTCACTGTCTCAAGAAAAAATGGCTGCGGCGTTCTCCACAGCCCTTTCAATTTAAATAGGACTCAGCTGATCATAAAACGTCAATTCTGATAGGGCCACCTGTATCCAGCGGCAACCAATCAGATCAGCGACCACCAATCTAGTTCTGAATTTAACCCAACAGAGTGTAGCGTGTGTAATTGAAAAATCATTCTTTGTTCCTTATAATTCAGCAAAGATCCAACGTTACCACCCTCCCAACCCAATTGGACTTGATCTATAACACGCCACTTCATATCATCTATTTGATGACTCTTCTCTATCCAATGTTGAACCATGGGAGCGGATAAAACTTGATTTTTAATCCGAGACTTATGTTCATTAAGTCGGATTTTAACAGGGCGGATGGAACGCCCAACATAAACCAGTTGACACGGACAAATAATGGCATAAACTGTGTTTGTAGAATTGCAATTTGTATAAGAACGAGTCAATATAGAGCGGGCACTACCAGGAGGCGTCCACGTCACACCTTCAATCGTGGATTCACACCACTGACAGGATTCGCACTTATAGTGACCTAAAGATTCTGTGGTTCCAATAGCATACTCCAACAGTTTTGCCTCTTTTAAAAGCACAAATGGGATGTTCCTTAAAGCACGCATGAACTTGAAGCATTTTCCAATTGTTGTGAATACTCTCATTAATACGTGAGCTCAATGTGGAATATGGAACCACCATCACTAATTTATCAATTTCCTGAGTAGTATTGTATTGCAAAAGCAAATCCCGACAGGAATACTTGGCTCTCAAATATGCCGATTTGACAATTGATCTAGGATACCCCCTCTTCTGAAAACGCAAAGCCATATTTGTCGCTTGATTTTCAAACATCATGTCCTCTGAGCATATCCTTCTTGCCCTTAATAGCTGACTTACTGGTAAACTCTTCTTTAAATGATAAGGGTGATAACTGGAAAAATGTAGTAATGTGTTACGAGTTGTCGGTTTCTGATATAAGGTAGTATGCATATGTCCATCTTTTTTGTATACCCAGACATCCAGAAATTCAATATTCATCAAATGGTACTTATATGTAAATTTCAAGTTTTGTTGATAAGAATTAAGTTTTAACATAAACATCTCCAACAACTGCAAAGGTCCATTCCAAACAAAAAATATATCGTCCAGAAAACGCTTCCATAAAGGGATGTTTTTAAATTCCTCCAAGCCATATACAAAGCATTCCTCAAATTTCGCTAAATATAGGGTGGCGATGGAAGGGGCTAATGACGCTCCCATAGCCACCCCTTGAACTTGTTCAAAAAATTGATTCTGAAAGAAAAAATAATTTCTCTCTATCACCAATTGTGCAAGTTGCATCAAAAAACCTTTTGAAATACGTTGAGAAGGAGGGCGGTTGTCCAGTACCTCAGAAATAATGCTTAAAGCATCCTTTTGGGGAATAATGGTATACAAGGATGTAACATCTACTGTAACCAAAGCCGTGCTATCAAGCACCTCTATTGATTGTAAACAGCAAAGAAAATCTGTAGTATCTTGAAGATACGATTGTACCTTCATGGCTGCTGATTTTTAAAAAATATCCAAAAACTTAGATAAAGGCTCCAAGATGGTCTTACACAATGCCACAATTGGGCGACCAGGAGGGTTCTGTGCATCCTTGTGCACCTTCGGTAAAAAATAAATTCGAGGGGTCTTAGGATTTTCCTCCAATAAAAAACGAGCCTCCTTTGATGTCAACATTGAACTTTCTGTTGCCTCTAATATCAGCTGTTTAATCACATACTTCAGATCAGCCGTCGGATCTGATGGCAATTTTTTATACGTCTTCTCGTCACCAAGTTGTTTCCATGCTTCATCCAAATACTGCTGTTTGCCCCATACTGTAACAGCACCTCCTTTATCAGCTTTTATAATAAGTACTTCTGTTTGATTCTGTAAGGAAATCAATGCATCCCGACGTTGTAAAGATAAGTTCTACGGTTTGTATTCAAACTCAAAAGCGCTTTCCAGTCTCTTCAAGGCGTGGAGGGGCATAATCGAACGCGAACGCCCATCTCCATGGGCGTCTATCTCCGAGAACTGGTACGTGAAGGGGCGGGACAAACTATTTTCGAAAAAAATGGACGTCCATCTTTTTTCCGATAATACGGTTTGTGCCAGCCAAATGCATCGGATTTGTGCGGATTTGAGCTGGGCAGTATCGTTTTTCAGCGATAATGGAAACCGAAGGCGCCGAGCTCAAAAACGAACAAATCCAAGGCATTGGGTCGTGGGAGGGGCCAGGATTCGTAGTGCACAGGTCCCCCTCACATGCCAGTACACCAACCGGGCACCAGTGGCGTAGCCAGACAGCCAATTTTGGGTGGGCCTGAGCCTAAAGTGGGTGGGCACAAAATTATCTCTGCTCCACCATACCTCCACCTCAAAATATAAATACTTTTACCTAATGAGGATCCTCAAGCTCTGTTAGCTGAAGACTTTCTCCAAAGGCAATTAATACCAATCGGTCCAGCACTTTTCTCCCTTCCCCGCCTCCAGTCTACGGTCTGGCACCTCTCCCTAGCTCCACCCCATTGACAATACCTTTAATTAAATTTAGATATTAGATATGTATCATATGTCAAAGAATAAAGTGGTTGCTCAAAGCATCAATCAAAGCGACAATCGCTCAACTGCAAAACACTATGCACAAATTTGTGCAAAAACACACTCAGAACCTTACTGTACCATAAATATTACACTGGGCAGACCCTAATACACCAATATACTGATACGGAAAATGCAGACCGTCAACAATATGAAACAAGGGATCATATCACAATTCTCATGTAGAGCCACAAATCACCTTTTTAGGGTGGATAGTGTTCACAATGAGCTCCTTTTATTAATGACCATATATAGATACTTCAAGAGGTAGTGTGTCATGATTTAGGCTCTACACCCTTTCTGATGTTTTGGTGCCACCTCAGTAAGGCCAATACACAAATTCTCCACTGCAAAACACTATACACAAACTTGTGCAAAAACACACTTATAACCTTACCAAATCATAACAGCACTAATTCCAAGGACAGGACAAGCTACAACCTTATGCGTGGAAAGGCAGCACTATAATTACACCGGGCTCTAAAACACCTGTACACAACCTAGTGAAACAAAAAAACAAAACAAAAAAGGCTGCAAATACTACACGCTAGCAGAATACTGCACCTTGATCACACATGAAAAACACATGACACAACAGATATGAAGGCAAATTTCTGAACTGGAAAGTTACCTCAAGAAGTCAGACTCAGCATGCAGCAATACTAGAAAAACTGAAACTTACATGCAAAATATCACAGATGCACATTTCCAAAAGCTGACATATTCCAATTAATAAATTCTGAATTAAAAAATGTTTTCTACCTTTGTTGTCTGATCATTTAGTTTTTCTATTCGCGTTGGTCCCAGTGTCTTCTGTTTTATGCAGTGTCTTCTTTCTATTTGATATTTTTTCACTCACCATGTCCACCATCCTCCTGTGTCCTTATGTTTTCGCCCCCTGCCCTCCCCTCTCCTCATCCATGTCCAGCAATTTCCTCTCTCCCCTCCATCCATCCATCCATGTCCTGATGTCCAGCAATTTCCTCTGTCCTCTTCCCTCCAGCGATCTGTTCTCTCCCCCCCCGCCCTCCCACAGCTCCCCAAAAGCCCTCCGAGTCCTCTCCGTTCCCCCTCCCCCTGCCCTCCCACTCATGGCCAGCGAGTCTCCCTGCCCTCCCTCAGCTCCCCAACAGCCCTCCGAGTCCTCTCCGTCCACCCGCCTCCAGCGCACACGAGTGTGTTGACCCTGTCCTTTTTCTTTCAGTAGCAGCGAGTGACGTGAAAGCACTGCAACGCTCGCCAGCTTCAAGTTCTCCCTTTCCTGTTTACACAGTGTTCGTCCCGCCTTCGCGGAAACAGGAAATACATCATCGTAAAGGCGGGACGGACACTGCGTGAAGAGGAAAGGGAGAACTTGAAGCAGTGTCTTCACTTCGCTAGCTGCTACTGAAACAAAAAGGACAGGTTAAACATTTGCGTGGGGGGGGGGGAACGGAACGGAGGAGGAGCGGAGGAGGACTGACGGTCGGGCGAGGGAGGGAAGGAAGAATGCCACGCGGGGCCTCTTAGAGCGACTCGGGGTGCACCATTCCTGGGTGGGCCTTGGGCTTAAGTGGGTGGGCCCGGGCCCACCCGTGCCTACGTCCCTGCCGGGCACTCTAGAGGGCACTTGTAACAATTTTAAAAAAAAGTTAACTACCTCTGAAGTCCCTTGGGTGCTGAGCCCCCCCAAATCCCCCCCAAGACCAACTCCCCACAACTCTACACCATTACCATAGCACTTATGGCTGAAGGGGGGCACCTAGATGTGGGTACAGCGGGTTTTGGGGGCGGTTTGGAGGGCTCCCATTTACCACCACAAGTGTAACAGGTAGGGGGGATGGGCCTGGGTCCACCTGGCTGAAGTCCACTGCACCCATTAACAACTGCTCCAGGGACCTGCATACTGCTGTGATGGTGCTGGGTATGACATTTGAGGCTGGAATACAGGCTGGAAAAAAAAGTTTTAAAGTTGTTTTTTTTTTGTTTTTTTGGGTGGGAGGGGGTTAGTGACCACTGGGGGAGTCAGGGGTGGTCATCCCCAATTCCCTCCAGTAGTCATCTGGTCATTTAGGGCACTTTACTTTTTTGGGACTTGTTCGTGAAAAAAAAAGGGTCCAAAAAAAGTGACCCAAATTCGCGCTAAAAACGCCTTTCTTTTTTCGATTATCGGCCGAGGACGCCCATCTCTCCTCAGCCGATAAACACGCCCCAGTCCCGCCTTCACCACGCCTCTGACACGCCCCTGTCAACTTTGGCCGTTTCCGCAATAGATTGCAGTTGAAGACGCCCAAAATTGGCTTTCGATTATATCGATTTTGGCGCCCACGGGAGAAAGACGCCCATCTCCCGATTTGGGTCGAAATATGGGCGTCTTTCTTTTTCAAAAATAAGGCGGATAGTAACATAGTAGGTGACGGCAGAAAAAGACCTGTACGGTCCATCCAGTCTGCCCAACAAGATAAACTCATATGCGCTACTTTATATGTATACCTGACCTTGATTTGTATCTACCATTTTCAGACTGTAGAAGGCTGCCTAGTACTAGCCCCGCCTCCCAACCACCGGTGCTGCTACCCAATTTCCGCTAAGCTTCTGAGGATCCATTCCTTCTGAATAGGATTACTTTATGTTTATCCCACGCATTTTTGAATTCCGTAACCATTTTCATCTCCACCACATCCCGCGGGAGAGCATTCCAAGTATCCACCACTCTCTTCGTGAAAAAATACTTCCTGACACATTTTTCTTGAGTCTGCCCCCCTTCAACCTCAAAGGCGTGTCATGGAGCCTTTCCATATGATGAAAATATCGTTAATGTAGCGTTTGTAAAATCGAACTTCGTGGATGAAAGGGTGATCACAAAGAATGGTGTTTTCAAAATGTGCTACATAGATATTGGCCAAGTCAGGAGCCATGGAAGCACCCATGGCTGTGCCCTTGACCTGTTGAAAAAATCTTCCTTGGAAGGCGAAGAAATTCTTGGTTAAGGCAATGGTGGCCAATGCCAGAATGAACCTGTTGGGAATATGACAACTAGTGGTTCTTCCTCTGAGTGTGTCATCTATGATAGATATGGCCTCCAGCTGTGGAATATTCGTATGTAAGGATTCTATATCGAGTGTAACCAGCAATGTGTCTGTGAGGTCACCATCAAGAGTCCAACAAGTTGATCAGCTGTGTCGAGTCACGAATGTAGGATGCAATCCAGGGTACAAACGGTCTAAGGAAATGGGCAACAAAATTAGATAGTGGTTCTAGAATAGAACCATTAGTGTTTTTACGCTGTTTATATTAAAGACTTCTTGATATCCTCTTCGAGTTGTCCTCACTTTTTTGTCCATTGCTGTTTAAATAGCAACAGTTTGTCTTGCCACTCTCTCATTTTTGCTCATTCTCTTTCTAAGGCCTGTAGATCCTTGGATGTTCTTCTGGTAAGGTTTGTGACTTCGTGCATTAGTTGTCACTTCACCCTTTGAGTAATTTTGTCAGGCCTCCCACTGCAGGGAAAATCCTTCACTGTTCCAGTTCTTCTCTGTTTGGAGATACTGGCTCACTGTGGTTTGGTGGAATCTTAGAGCTTTAGTAATGGCTTTGTAACCCTTTCCAGACTTTTTAAACAACTTTTTTCTCATCTCTTCTGAATTTCCTTTGATCGTGGCATAGCATTCTTGTAGAAACTTTGTGGTGTCTACTTCACTCTCATGGTAAGGTTCAATATATAGTGAGGTTTACATTCAACATCTAGTTATCTATTAAATTTGGTTAATTAACAAAGGAGGCAGTGTTTTTACATCAGTGATATGGGTGTTGGTTATTTATTTATTTTTGTTCCTTAAACAAGTGAAGCAATAATTTAAAAACTGTTGTGTGTTTACTAAGTTTCCCATTGTTTAATATTGCATCTTGTTTAAATGATCAGAAACCAGTGTGATATATACCTGCAAGAATAGAGGAAATCAGGAGGGAGAAAAAACTTTTTCATATTACTGTACACTTGATGGGTGGAAGGCATATTAGTCAACACAAGGGCAGTTACCATGTGTTAACAGCTGTGCTCTCATATCTGCTTAAGTAATGCTTAAGAGGTATTCCTAATTGCATCTTGATCTTGCCTTTTAATTAATGTGTGGTAAAGAACTTCTGTGTTTACTGACAAAATATTGTGACTGTTCCCAACAGTTAATGCAGCTATTGGGTATTAAACATGTGGTGACTGCCAAACCTTACTGTGCTTTAGTAAACAGGAGCCTTAGTTCCCAAAAATGCTCTATGAGGGTAGTTGTATAACAGGTCACCTGGTAGGAGTACATAAGTACATAAGTAGTGCCATACTGGGAAAGACCAAAGGTCCATCTAGCCCAGCATCCTGTCACCGACAGTGGCCAATCCAGGTCAAGGGCACCTGGCACGCTCCCTAAACGTAAAAACATTCCAGACAAGTTATACCTAAAAATGCGGAATTTTTCCAAGTCCATTTAATAGCGGTCTATGGACTTGTCCTTTAGGAATCTATCTAACCCCTTTTTAAACTCCGTCAAGCTAACCGCCCGTACCACGTTCTCCGGCAACGAATTCCAGAGTCTAATTACACGTTGGGTGAAGAAACATTTTCTCCGATTCGTTTTAAATTTACCACACTGTAGCTTCAACTCATGCCCTCTAGTCCTAGTATTTTTGGATAGTGTGAACAGTCGCTTCACATCCACCCAATCCATTCCACTCATTATTTTATACACTTCTATCATATCTCCCCTCAGCCGTCTCTTCTCCAAGCTGAAAAGCCCTAGCCTTCTCAGCCTCTCTTCATAGGAAAGTCGTCCCATCCCCACTATCATTTTCGTCGCCCTTCGCTGTACCTTTTCCAATTCTACTATATCTTTTTTGAGATACGGAGACCAGTACTGAACACAATACTCCAGGTGCGGTCGCACCATGGAGCGATACAACGGCATTATAACATCCGCACACCTGGACTCCATACCCTTCCTAATAACACCCAACATTCTATTCGCTTTCCTAGCCGCAGCAGCACACTGAGCAGAAGGTTTCAGCGTATCATCGACGACGACACCCAGATCCCTTTCTTGATCCGTAACTCCTAAAGCGGAACCTTGCAAGACGTAGCTATAATTCGGGTTCCTCTTACCCACATGCATCACTTTGCACTTGTCAACATTGAACTTCATCTGCCACTTGCACGCCCATTCTCCCAGTCTCGCAAGGTCCTCCTGTAATCGTTCACATTCCTCCTGCGACTTGACGACCCTGAATAATTTTGTGTCATCGGCGAATTTAATTACCTCACTAGTTATTCCCATCTCTAGGTCATTTATAAATACATTAAAAAGCAACGGACCCAGCACAGACCCCTGCGGGACCCCACTAACTACCCTCCTCCACTGAGAATAGACCCCTGCGGGACCCCACTAACTACCCTCCTCCACTGAGAATACTGGCCACGCAATCCTACTCTCTGCTTCCTATCTTTCAACCAGTTCTTAATCCATAATAATACCCTACCTCCGATTCCATGACTCTGCAATTTCTTCAGGAGTCTTTCGTGCGGCACTTTGTCAAACGCCTTCTGAAAATCCAGATATACAATATCAACCGGCTCCCCATTGTCCACATGTTTGCTTACCCCCTCAAAAAAATGCATTAGATTGGTGAGGCAAGACTTCCCTTCACTAAATCCGTGCTGACTTTGTCTCATCAGTCCATGTTTTTGTATATGCTCTGCAATTTTATTCTTAATAATAGCCTCCACCATCTTGCCCGGCACCGACGTCAGACTCACCGGTCTATAATTTCCCGGATCTCCTCTGGAACCCTTCTTAAAAATCGGAGTAACATTGGCTACCCTCCAGTCTTCCGGTACTACACTCGATTTTAGGGACAGATTGCATATTTCTAACAGTAGCTCCGCAAGTTCATTTTTTAGTTCTATTAATACTCTGGGATGAATACCATCAGGTCCCGGTGATTTACTACTCTTCAGCTTGCTGTACTGACCCATTACATCCTCCAAGGTTACAGAGAATTTGTTTAGTTTCTCCGACTCCCCCGCTTCAAATATTCTTTCCGGCACCGGTGTCCCCCCCAAATCCTCCTCGGTGAAGACCGAAGCAAAGAATTCATTTAATTTCTTCGCTACGGCTTTGTCCTCCTTGATCGCCCCTTTAACACCATTTTCGTCCAGCGGCCCAACCGACTCTTTGGCCGGTTTCCTGCTTTTAATGTATCTAAAAAAATTTTTACTATGTATTTTTGCTTCCAACGCTAATTTCTTCTCAAAGTCCTTTTTTGCCCTCCTTATCTCCGCTTTGCATTTGGCTTGGCATTCCTTATGATCTATCCTGTTACTTTCAGTTGGTTCTCTTCTCCACTTTCTGAAGGATTGTTTTTTGGCTCTAATGATTTCCTTTATCTTACTGTTTAGCCACGCCGGCTGACGTTTAGTCTTTTTTCCCTTTTTTCTAATACGTGGAATATATTTGTCCTGAACCTCCAGGATGGTGTTTTTAAACAGCATCCACGCCTGATGCAAGTTTTTTACTCTGCGAGCTGCTCCTTTCAGCCTGTTCAGTAGAGGAAATTAGGATGTTATAATGCCGTTATATCGCTCCATGGTGCGACCGCACCTGGAGTATTGTGTTCAGTTCTGGTCTTAAAAAAGATGTAAAGGAATTGGAGAAGGTGCAGAGAAGGGCGACAAAAATGATAAAAGGGATGGAGGAGGAGAGGTTAAGACGGCTAGGATTCTTTAGCCTGGAGAAAAGGCGGCTGAGGGGCGATATGATAGAGGTCTACAAAATAATGAGTGAGGTAGAGCGGACAGATGTGAAGCATTTGTTTACACTTTCTAACAATAATAGAACCAGGGGACACAAGATGAAATTAGAATGTGGTAGGTTTAAAACGAATCGGAGAAAGTTTTTCTTTACTCAGCGCGCAGTTAGACTCTGGAACTCATTGCCAGAGAAGGTAGTGACAGCAGCTGGCCTTGCTGAGTTTAAAGGCGGTCTGGACAGATTTCTGAAGGAAAAGTGAATTGATCATTATTACATTTTGGGGGGGTTTGCCAGGTTCTTGGGGCCTGGATTGGCCGCTGTCGGAGACAAGTGCTGGGCTTGATGGACCTTTGGTCTTTTCCCAGCATTGCAGTGCTTATGTACTTTTGTAGGAAAGAAGGTGCCTTCTTTCTTTTGTAGAATAGTAACATAACCAAGTATATATGCATGTAACAGCACAAGCTGCTACGCCATAGAGCTGGTGTAAGTGTTTTGTGCATATTCTGTAAGTTATATGTGTAAGTGGAGTCTGCACATATCTACTCCCCCTCTTGCGAACACACCATGTAAATTATACACATCTTTACAGAATAATGCTCAGGGGGAATTTGTGTATCCAAGTTTGTGAAAGTTTATTGTGGTATACCGCAAATTGTAAACCACTAAGATATGTTTCTAAGTTATATTGAAGGGAGACAAGGGAGAATACAAAAGCCAACACAAATGGAAAGAACAGGAGGAGATTACACTAATACAAAGGAGGGGAGGAGTAGCCTAATGGTTAGTGCAGTGAGCTGAGATCCTGGGGGAACTGGATTGGATTCCCATTGCAGCTCCTTGTGACCCTAGGCAAGTCACTCAATCCTCCATTGCCTCAGGTACAGAAACTGCTTTGTTAATAGCACAGAAAGGCCGTATATCAAGTCCATGACCCCTTGACCCTAAAGGAACAAAAGGAAGGGAGGATTAGCAAATAGGGCCAAAGGACAGGCTCACTCAATTACTGCCTGAGTGAAGATACTAAGTTCCTACTGATCAGAGTGAGGAAGGAAGAGACATTAATCAGCCTCGGGGTGTGGGTGGGGGGGAGCTTGTGAAAAGAAGCAGGCCTTAAGGAGAGCCTTTATTTTATTAAATGAAGGCTCACTTCCAAGGTACAGGGGAAGATGTAACCACCAAAAAAAGAAATGTTCAAGGCATGTCAAGATAAATCTGGCAGTTAGGGAATGGTCAGAAGGTGATATTTTGATGTGCACTGTTCTCTACGGGCAGTACGGGAGATATCACCAAGGAATACAGTGGCAATCCAGAATACAAAACTTGTTGTGAAAGGAATCCTGTATGCCACTGGGAACAAGTGCTCACACAGGAGCTGAGGGGGGTAATATGATCAGGTTTCCTTAGGCCAAAGAGAAGTCTAATGGCCCTGTTCTGTACAAACTGAAGCCTACGTAGTTGAGTGAGTTGTAAACTCTGATATAATAAAATTACAGTAGTCAAGCCAATATTTGACACGGGTAAGAACAAGTAATTGAAAGGAAGAACATTCAGGGTTAGGTCCTGTGCACTCTATCTGCTGCAACGTATAGTAGCATCTGGAAACAAGGGAGGAGATTTGTGCACAAAACATAAGAGTGGAGTCAAATTTTAGTCGTAGTAGTTTTACATATGTGGGTATGTGCACTCAGACATGCACATATGCCATTATTCTAAGCACTTAATTGGTGCAGAACTGTTACTCTCTGTTCCATAGGTAATTCTGTAACCCAGGCACTTGAATTTACATATGCATAAATTAGCATACTAGTATGTACATGTTTATGTGCATACTTAATGTGTGTGTACATGCTAGTATGGAAGCCAAGTGCTATTCTAGTAAATACCACTTAAACTTGTGCGAATTTGCAATGAGAGTGTATGTAGGGGCAGAGCATGGGCAGGACTTCCACATAGGCATAACTTAACAGTCGCTGCTGTACTTAAGTGCTCATACTTAAACCAACACTGACTGGTGCAAGTGTGTACATTTTCAGGTGCAGTGGTAGCCCGTTACAATTGTTTTCTATAATGGAACCTGGATGTCTTTATAGAATAGAACTCGTATCACGTGCTCTCCAGGTGCCTAATTGGAGGCAACCGATTATATAATTGCCCCTATATTCCTGCCTGTTTTTTAATCCACCTCCATTAGTGGAGTTTATTACAAACAGTCAAGTCTGTTTCTCTGCATGCATTCTTGTTTCATTTTAGGACCAGAAGAGGCTGGAGAAGATTTCTAAACGAGTGAATGCCATAGAGGAGGTGAACAACAATGTGAAACTTCTCACAGACATGCTGAACAGCTACACCCAAGGAGAGACTTCTGAGGGCAACGAGGACCTCATGAAGGTGTAGAAGCACTGCCAGGCTGGTTCCACCACTGCTTTCTCATACTTGTAGTTTCTCTGGCCTTTTGCCCTGATGACGAATCTCCGTCCTAATCTTGTCTCTGATTTTTCTACTCACTTTGAGATCACTTTACATGCAATTAATTTGAAAAGTGTCTGCCTGTTTATTGTTGTTAATTGGAATGCAGTGGAGTAGATGGAATACTTTGTGTCATGGCTTGCTCTCTCGGGTTCCTTGGGCATTGCTCTGTAAAGCTCTAGTTCTCCTGTAGTGTTTCTCATCACCCGCCTTTATTTTCTCTCTCTACAGGAACTGTATCAGCGCTGTGAGAAACTCAGACCCACTCTGTTTCGACTAGCCAGCGACACAGAGGACAATGATGAGGCTTTAGGTAGGTCCGTAATCATGCCACTGCGCCTTCTGAACAGCTGCTACTGCTGGTAGTCCCTTCAACATCAGCAGCTCTTTAGTCTGTAACCACACCATCCCTGGCCACAGCAATAACATATCTCCCACTGTATCTTTGGTTCCATCGTCATATCATCCCACTATTCAGCCTTTTGATATGTCATTCTTTCAACAGCTGGAGGTCTATCTGTGAGAACAGTCTCAAGGAAAATTTTGTTTTCAGAATAGTGCTGTAAGTAGGTGGTCCAAACTTGCTGGATGTGTTTGAAAAAAAGCAGGGTGCTTGCACCTTCTAACTAACCATAAGGAATTTTCTAGCTTCTGATATCCTGAATTATTTGTTCAAGCATCTCTTTATTCACAAAATATTTATGAAAAATTACCTATGGTAACCTACTGTGGCTAGAAAAAAAACGTTAAATGTGGTTCTAAAGTGACTGTGTCAAGATTAACAACAAAACTCGGATGGGAATGCTAAAGGAAAGCTGCATCCAGTGTGAAGTCCCATCTAATTGATCCTGTCAGCTGTATATGTTTTTGGACCAGAATTGAATGCAATTCTCAAAGTGAGGTCGCACCATGGAGTGATACAGAGGCATTATAATAATCTTGGTCTAATTGGGAAAGGGATGCAAAATAATTCCTAGCATCCTGTTTGCTTTTTTGGCCGCAGCCGCACACTGGGCAGAATATTTCAGCATATTGTGTACAATGACACCTAGATCTTTTTCTTGAGTACTGACTCCTAAGGTGAACCCTAGCATCAGGTAACTATGATTTGGATTATTCTTCCCAATGTGCATCACTTTGTATTTGGCCACATTAAATTTCATCTGCCCAATTTCCTAAGGTCTCCCTGCAATTTTTCACAATCCGCATGTGTTCTAACAACTTTGAATAGTTTTGTATCACCTCACTTGTCGTTCCGACTTTCAAATTACTTATAAATATGTTAAATAGTACAGGTCCCAGTACACATCCCTGCGGCATTCCACTATTCACCCTCCTCCATTGAGAAAAATGGCCATCTAACCCTACCCTCTGTTTTCTGTCCAATAACCAGTTCCAAATCCACAGAAGGACATTGCCTCCTATCTCATGACTCGAATTTTCTCAGGAGTGTCTCATGAGGAAATTTATCTGAAAATCTAGATATACTACATCAACCGCTCACCTTTATCCACATAGTTATTCATGCCTTCAAAGAAATTAAGCAAATTAGTGAGGCAAGATTTCCCTTGGGTGAATCCATGCTGATTCTGTCCCATTAAACCATGTTTTATCTATTTGTTCCTTAATTTTATTCTTTATAATAGTTTCTACTATTTTGCCCGGCACTGAAATCAGGCTTATCGGTCTGTAATTTTGTGGATCACCCCTGGAACCCTTTTTAAAAATCGGCGATGCATTGGCCACCCTCCAATCTTCAAGTACTGTGGACAATTTTAACGACAGGTTTGAGTTCTTTCAGTGCGCTAGGGTGCATGCCATTCGGTCCAGGTGATTTACTACTCTTTAATTTGTTGATTTGACTCAGTATGTCTTCTGGGTTCACCAAAAGTTCTTTCAAACTCTGAAATCTTCTCAGTGTGCGGCAGTGGCCAAAAAAGCAAACAGGATGCTAGGAATTATTAGGAAAGGGATGCCAAAAAAGACCAAGAATACTATCATACCTTTGTATTGCTCCATGGTGCGACCTCACGTTGAATATTGTGTTTTCTTGTTGCTGTTTCTCAAAAAAGATATAGCGTAATTAGAAATGGTTCAAAGAGTAACCAAAAAGATAGGGAACTCCTTTCATATGAGGAAAGGTTAAAGAGGTTAGGGTTCTTTAGCTTGGAAAAGAGCTGGCTAAAGGGGGGGGCGGGAATATGATTTAAGTCAGAAATTCCTGAGTCGTGTAGAACGAGTAAAAATGATTTTTTTTTTAACTCTTTCAAAATGTACAAAGACTAGGGGATACTCATGAAGTTATATAGAAATACTTTTAAAACAAACAGGAGGAAATACTTTTTCACAGAATGAATAGTTAAGCTCTAGAAATCGTTGCCAGAGGATGTGGTAACAGCGGTTAGCATATCTGGGTTTTAAAAAGGTTTGGACAAGTTCCTGGCGGAAAAGTCCATAGTCTGATAATTTATTTATTTATTAGGATTTATTTACCGCCTTTTTGAAGGAATTCACTCAAGGTGGTGTACAGTAAGAATAGGCAAACATGAGCAATAAGCAATTACAGCAGTAAAAATATTCAAGTAACAGTACAAAGTATGGCATGGTATACTACTTGCAATGACTACACAATACGTAATAGAACATTATAATTGGTAGTGAAGAGTAAGGCAAAGTTGTAACATATAGATGAGTAAGAAAGTAAGAAGAATTAGAAAGTAAGATGACTGATTTGAAGAAAGTTGCACATGAGGTCAGAGAGATGGTTAAATATCATCTCAGCCAGGGTAGGAGTGGATAAACATGTCCCGCTGCAGTATGTGCAGCCCGAGTCAATCCTTGTGTGTGTGAGTGAGACTAACAAGTTAGTTACTACTTCCGTTAAAGGCTTGGTTGAAGAGCCAAGCTTTCACTTGCTTTCTGAAGTAGAAGTAGTCTTGTGTTAAGCGGAGCCTTTCAGGCAATGCATTCCAGAGTGCGGGGGCTACTCCGGAGAAGGCTCGCTTGCGGGTATCACATCGTGTAATGTCTTTTGGGAGGACCTTAGTGTCCTTGGCGATGTGTGGAGGATCATCCTATTCTTCAGATACTCTGGGCCATTTCCTTTCAGGGCCTTGAAGGTCAGACAGAGTTTTAAATTTAGCCCTGTATTGTACTGGTAGCCAATGAAGTTTTTTCAAAAATGGTGTGATGTGGTCACGTCGCTTGCAACCTTCTATGAGTCTTGCTGCTGCATTCTGAATCAACTGGAGCTGGTGCAGGCCCTTTGTAGTCAGACCATTGTATAGTGCATTGCAGTAATCTGTCTTGATGTTACCATGGCATGCACAATTGGGATAATATTTACCTTCTCGATGTAATAGATGTGGGGAAGCCACTGCTTGCCATGGGATTGATAGCATGGAATGTTGCTAATATTGGGAGTTTTGCCAGGTATTTGTGACTTGTATTTTCCATGGTTGGAAACGGGATACTGGGCTAGATGGACCATTGGTCTGACCCAGTATGGCTCTTCTTAATATATCACGCTGATTGCACACTGTAGGACCGGACGGTGTGAAAAGGCTGTAGTAGCTGTTGAGTTTGTTCCACGGCTCCACATAGTTGTATCAAGGTAAATTCTGAGTTGGGCAAGGTAAATTCTGCACGTTCTACACCCCGGGAAAATTCGGTGCAGATTCAGCAATGTGCTGTAGTGTAGAATTCTCCCAGGAGTATGTATGGAAGAGCAGTTTTTGAAGCTGCACGGCTGGGGGTGGGGGAATTGAAATGCCAAACTGCAGCTGGTGTGCTGCCAACAGGGGTGTGAGGGGATTTTCTTAGTTCTACGGGTCAGTGGCTTAGCCAGACCTGACATTTTGGCTGGGCCCAGAGCTAATATTGGTGGGCACTATATATTTATATATATATATATATATACATACTAGTAAAACATGCCCGTTTCTTGCTCCAATGAAACGGGCAGTAGCACGGTTTCCTTCCGAACCTCCCCCCCTTCCTACTCACCCCTTCGGTGTTCTGAAGGCACTGACCGCCGTTGTTGCGGACCTCGGCACGCCACCTTCAATCTGCTGATTCGTTGTTTGTGAAGCCACTGACGCCATTGCTCCGCCCTCGACGTCATCACGTTTGACGCGAGGGCGGGGCCCCAACACAGTGTTTTCGGTGGTTTCACCACCACGAAGGCTTCGAACCGGAAGGAAGTGCCCAGAGGACCTGACAGTGACGTCAGTGTCCTCAGAACTTTGAGGGTGAGTTTTATTATATAGGATATTCTCCGAGGACAAGCAGGCTGCTTGTTCTCACTGATGGGTGACGTCCACGGCAGCCCCTCCAATCTGGAATCTTCACTAGCAAAGTCTTTGCTAGCCCTCGCGCGCCGATGCGCACCGCGCATGCGCGGCCGTCTTCCCACCCGAAACCGGCTCGTGCCGGCCAGTCTTCTTTTGTCCGCGCTCGGTACGGTCGTGTTTCGCCGTTCGCACCCCTTAAGTTGACCTCGCGCGTCTCCTTTTTGGTTTCGCTACTCAAAAAAAATAAAAAAGCGATTTGGAAGAGGACCTTTTTGGTCTTTTTCCTTTTTTCCGCTACTTCCAGTTTTTGCCCCGGTAAGTTTTCTTTCGTTTTCGGGGTAGGCCCTTTTCAGGCCTCGGGTCAATTTTTTCTTCCCCTCGTTTTTGGTGCCTACTGCAATTACGAGTTTCGATTTCGCCGGCAAGATTTTTCCGCCCATGTCATCGAAGTCTCCCAGCGGCTTCAAGAAGTGCACCCAGTGCACCCGGGTAATCTCGCTCACTGACAGGCACGCGTCGTGTCTTCAGTGTCTGGGGGCTGGGCACCGCCCGCAGGCCTGTAGTCTGTGCTCCCGTTTACAAAAGCGGACTCAGGTAGCGAGATTGGCCCAGTGGAACGTTTTGTTCTCGGGCTCTTCTTCGGCATCGGCACCGGGGGTATCGAGTGCATCGACGTCGCCAGCGTCCAGACCTTCATCCTCTGCCGCGATTGCATCGAGTGCATCGAGGCATCGACCCTCTGCATCAGGGCTGAGACATCGGAAGGCTGCGTCGGCGTCGGTGGTACCGGGACCTCGTCTGCTGATGTCGTCGGACGGTGGTGCTTCATCTGGAGTGCAGGTGAGGGCTGTCCATTCCCCTGCTGGTGGCGGTGAGCCTTCGGGTGGGTCTCCCCCTACCCTGAGGGCTCCTGCGGTACAGCCCCCCCCGAGACCGACCTTCTTCGGCCTCGGCCCCGAGGAAGCGACGGCTGGATTCTACGTCCTCCTCGTCGGTGCCGGGAAGCTCCGGTGACGTGCTTCATCCCAAGAAGTCAAAGAAGCATCGACACCAGTCCCCTTCCCGTGTCGGCACCGAGAGCTCTGGGTCACCGAGGGAGTCGGCACCCAGCAGGCATCGGCACCGAGAGGACCGCTCACCCTCTGTTCAGGAGGTGTCGATGCGTTCCACTCTGGACAGCCCGAAACAGCCTCCACGCCCTGAACAGACTCTGACATCGACACCTGCATCGGCTTCCACGTCTTTCTCCACAGCTGCTCTGCACGAGAGTCTCCGGGCCGTTCTCCCAGAGATTCTGGGAGAGCTGTTGCGCCCTTCCCCTCCGGTACCGTCGAGTGAGGCGCCGGCTGGCCCCTTGCCCGGGGTGAGGTCTCCGACATCGGTGCCGCTTGCGGTACCGACTGCGGGCGCCTCCCAGGAAGGCTCCCCGACGACGTCGGCGGAGGGAGCTTCGCCGGTGCGGGCGAGGGAGTCTACCTCTCGACGCTCCCACCGTGGCCGCGGTTCCACGGAGTCGAGCCGGGCACGGCTTAAGACACAGGTTCGTGAACATGTGTCTGATACCGATGGTGAGGCCTCGTGGGAGGAAGAGGAGGACATCAGATATTTCTCTGACGAGGAGTCTGATGGTCTTCCCTCTGATCCCACTCCCTCTCCTGAAAGGCAGCTTTCTCCTCCTGCGAGTCTGTCTTTCGCTTCCTTTGTCCGGGAGATGTCTATGGCCATCCCCTTCCCGGTGGTTGTGGAGGACGAGCCCGGGGCTGAAATGTTTGAGTTCTAGGGAGCATGCTTCGGCGCCCCCGGGCAAGGACTCTAGAACCTTAGACTCCTTTGGGAGGAAGGCCTACCATTCCTCTATGCTCGTGGCCAAAATTCGGTCTTACCAGCTCTATACGAGCATACACATGCGGAATAATGTGCGGCAGTTGGCGAGCTTGGTGGATAAGCTCCCCCCTGAGCAAGCCAAGCCTTTTCAAGAGGTGGTCAGGCAGCTGAAGGCGTGCAGAAAATTCCTGGCCAGAGGGGTGTATGACACCTTTGATGTTGCGTCCAGGGCCGCTGCTCAAGGTGTGGTGATGCGCAGACTCTCATGGCTGCGTGCCTCCGACCTAGAGAATAGACTCCAGCAGCGGATTGCGGACTCGCCTTGCCGTGCGGATAACATTTTTGGAGAGAAAGTCGAGCAGGTGGTAGAGCAACTCCACCAGCGGGTTACTGCTTTCGACAAGTTCTCCCGCCGGCAGCCTTCAGCTTCTACCTCTACAGGTAGACGATTTTTCGGGGGAAGGAGGACTGTTCCCTACTCTTCTGGTAAGCATAGGTACAACCCTCCTTCTCGACAGCCTGCGGCCCAGGCTAAGCCCCAGCGTGCTCGCTCTCGTCAGCAGCGTGCGCCTCAGCAAGGCCCCTCGGCTCCCCAGCAAAAGCAAGGGACAAGCTTTTGACTGGCTCCAGCAGAGCATAGCCGACATCCAAGTGTCAGTGCCGGGCGACCTGCCGGTCGGAAGGAGGTTGAAAGCTTTTCACCAAAGGTGGCCTCTCATAATCTCTGATCAGTGGGTTCTCCAAATAGTCCGGCAAGGATACACCCTCAATTTGAACTCAAAACCTCCAAATTGTCCACCGGGAGCTCAGTCTACCAGCTTCCAGCACAAGCAAGTACTTGCAGAGGAACTCTCCGCCCTTCTCAGCGCCAATGCGGTCGAGCCCGTGCCATCCGGGCAAGAAGGGCTGGGATTCTATTCCAGGTACTTTCTTGTGGAAAAGAAAACAGGGGGGATGCGTCCCATCCTAGACCTAAGGGCCCTGAACAAATATCTGGTCAAAGAAAAGCTCAGGATGCTTTCCCTGGGCACCCTTCTCCCCATGATTCAGGAAAACGATTGGCTATGCTCTCTGGACTTGGAGGACGCCTACACACACATTCCGATACTGCCAGCTCACAGACAGTATCTGCGATTTCAGCTGGGCACACGTCACTTCCAGTACTGTGTGCTACCCTTTGGGCTCGCCTCTGCGCCCAGAGTGTTCACGAAGTGCTTGGCTGTAGTAGCAGCGGCACTTCGCAGACTGGGGGTACACGTGTTCCCATATCTCGACGATTGGCTGGTGAAGAACACATTCGAGGCAGGAGCTCTACAGTCCATGCAGATGACTATTCGCCTCCTGGAGCTACTGGGGTTTGTGATAAATTATCCAAAGTCCCATCTTCTCCCAGTGCAGAAACTCGAATTCATAGGAGCTCTGCTGGATTCCCGGACGGCTCGCGCCTATCTCCCAGAGACGAGAGCCAGCAACTTGTTGTCCCTCGTCTCGCGGGTGCGAGCGTCCCAGCAGATCACAGCTCGGCAGATGTTGAGATTACTGGGGCACATGGCCTCCACAGTTCATGTGACTCCCATGGCCCGCCTTCACATGAGATCTGCCCAATGGACCCTAGCTTCCCAGTGGTTTCAGGCTGCTGGGGATCTAGAAGACGTGATCCACCTGTCCACGAGTTTTCTCAAATCCCTGTATTGGTGGACGATTTGGTCCAATTTGACTCTGGGACGTCCTTTCCAAATTTCTCAGCCACAAAAAGTGCTGACCACGGATGCGTCTCTCCTGGGGTGGGGAGCTCATGTCGATGGGCTTCACACCCAAGGAAGCTGGTCCCTCCAGGAACGCGATCTGCAGATCAATCTTCTGGAGTTACGAGCGGTCTGGAACGCTCTGAAGGCTTTCAGAGATCGGCTGTCCCACCAAATTATCCAAATTCAGACAGACAACCAGGTTGCCATGTATTACATCAACAAGCAGGGGGGCACCGGATCTCGCCCCCTGTGTCAGGAAGCCGTCAGCATGTGGCTCTGGGCTCGCCGTCACGGCATGGTGCTCCAAGCCACATATCTGGCAGGCGTAAACAGTCTGGCCGACAGGTTGAGCAGGTTATGCAACCTCACGAGTGGTCGCTCAATTCCCATGTAGTGCGACAGATCTTCCAGGTGTGGGGCACCCCCTTGGTAGATCTCTTCGCATCTCGAGCCAACCACAAAGTCCCTCAGTTCTGTTCCAGGCTTCAGGCCCACGGCAGACTGGCATCGGATGCCTTCCTCCTGGACTGGGGGGAGGGTCTGCTGTATGCTTATCCTCCCATACCTCTGGTGGGGAAGACTTTGTTGAAACTCAAGCAAGACCGAGGCACCATGATTCTGATTGCTCCTTTTTGGCCGCGTCAGATCTGGCTCCCTCTTCTTCTGGAGTTGTCCTCCGAAGAACCGTGGAGATTGGAGTGTTTTCCGACCCTCATCACACAGGACGAAGGGGCGCTTCTGCATCCCAACCTCCGGTCCCTGGCTCTCACGGCCTGGATGTTGAGAGCGTAGACTTTGCCTCTTTGGGTCTGTCAGAGGGTGTCTCCCGCATCTTGCTTGCTTCCAGGAAAGATTCCACTAAGAGGAGTTACTTCTTTCTGTGGAGGAGGTTTGCCGTCTGGTGTGACAGCAAGGCCCTAGATCCTCACTCTTGTCCTACACAGACCCTGCTTGAATACCTTCTGCACTTGTCTGAGTCTGGTCTCAAGACCAACTCTGTAAGGGTTCACCTTAGTGCAATCAGTGCTTACCATTACCGTGTGGAAGGTAAGCCGATCTCAGGACAGCCTTTAGTTGTTTGCTTCATGAGAGGTTTGCTTTTGTCAAAGCCCCCTGTCAAGCCTCCTACAGTGTCATGGGATCTCAATGTCGTTCTCACCCAGCTGATGAAACCTCCTTTTGAGCCACTGAATTCCTGCCATCTGAAGTACTTGACCTGGAAGGTCATTTTCTTGGTGGCAGTTACTTCAGCTCGTAGAGTCAGTGAGCTTCAGGCCCTGGTAGCCCAGGCCCCTTACACCAAATTTCATCATAACAGAGTAGTCCTCTGCACTCACTCTAAGTTCTTGCCAAAGGTTGTGTCGGAGTTCCATCTGAACCAGTCTATTGTCTTGCCAACATTCTTTCCCCGTCCTCATTCCTGCCCTGCTGAACGTCAGCTGCACACATTGGACTGCAAGAGAGCATTGGCCTTCTATCTGGAGCGGACACAGCCCAACAGACAGTCCGCCCAATTGTTTGTTTCTTTTGATCCCAACAGGAGGGGAGTGGCTGTGGGGAAACGCACCATATCCAATTGGCTAGCAGATTGCATTTCCTTCACTTACGCCCAGGCTGGGCTGGCTCTTGAGGGTCATGTCACGGCTCATAATGTTAGAGCCATGGCAGCGTCGGTAGCCCACTTGAAGTCAGCCACTATTGAAGAGATTTGCAAAGCTGCGACGTGGTCATCTGTCCACACATTCACATCTCATTACTGCCTGCAGCAGGATACCCGACGCGACAGTCGGTTCGGGCAGTCAGTGCTTCAGAATCTGTTCGGGGTTTAGAATCCAACTCCACCCCCCTAGGCCCATGTTTTATTCTGTTCCAGGCTGCACTCTCAGTTAGTTGGATAAATTGTTAGGTCAATCTCAGTTATGTCCTCGCCGTTGCGAGGCCCAATTGACCATGGTTGTTGTTTTGAGTGAGCCTGGGGGCTAGGGATACCCCATCAGTGAGAACAAGCAGCCTGCTTGTCCTTGGAGAAAGCGAATGCTACATACCTGTAGAAGGTATTCTCCGAAGACAGCAGGCTGATTGTTCTCACAAACCCGCCCGCCTCCCCTTTGGAGTTGTGTCTTCCCTTCTCTTTGTCTTGCTACATATGAGACTGGCCGGCACGAGCCGGTTTCGGGCGGGAAGACGGCCGCGCGAGGGCTAGCAAAGACTTTGCTAGTGAAGATTCCGGATTGGAGGGACTGCAGTGGATGTCACCAATCAGTGAGAACAATCAGCCTGCTGTCCTCGGAGAATACCTTCTACAGGTATGTAGCATTCGCTTTGCCCACCAGTAGAGAGAGAGAGGCATGAGTAGTGTTTCTTGGGATACTACAAATTACAGAATGTTAAAAATGATGTTAAAAAAAAAAAGTACTTAAACTTTTATTACCTGCAGTGCTTGTCTGAGCTCCTGGGCTCGAATGAAGAACCTTCCAGGCTCGCCTCCTCGCACTAGCTAGCTCAATGCTCCTCACCCCTCCTCCCTGTAACATGCACTGCGTGTGTGCACGTGCAACTATTTTTTTTAGCCTGATGATTTGTGGAGTGAGAAGGAGGCTGCTGAGAGCGCCACCGTGTAGATCAGCTGAGCGCTGCGGCTACGATGAGATGGGCGCTGCCATTCAGGCAACTTCGCTCCGGAATGAAGGGATCATGGATGGGCGGGCGGGCCCGGCAGCGCGGCTACGACGAGGCGAGCCGTGAGCGCTGCCATTACAGGCAGCTCTGCTCCGGAACGAAGAATCAGCTGTTGGATCATGGATGGGCAGGCCTGGAGGGAAAGTGGTTGGGCTGGGGCCCGTCCAGGCCCACCCATGGCTACGCCCCTGCTACGGGTGTTACCCATAGATAAAATGACCCCAGGTTTTAGGTACAATTTTATGGCACAAATTTCTCAACGGTATGTATGTCTGGTTCCCAAGGTTGCTCCCACTCATTGAGGATTCCCCCAGGTGAGTATGCAGGTAGAAGGCAGGTGTGTGGAGAGGCTGCTGCACCACTGCCTCTGATGCTCCTGGGAGGGGGGGGGACGGTTGGGTTGGGTATTTGTTCTGGGAACTTTGGGTCCATCTCATCTCGAATTAAACCTACAGGACTGATTGGAGCTCTTGAGTGTTGTGGGCAAGATGTATTAATATTCTTCAGATGAACATAATTCCTAAACTTCTTTTTGTCAGTGTGTTCCTTGTCATACTCCTCTCCGGGCATTTAAGGCTCTGGGTGAGCAGCTTTCAAGTTTTATTTGGAGGCAAACGTCTTCTAGAATTACTCGGTATGGTGTGGGGGGGGGGGGTGCTTTTGTCAGCCTAAGGATTTTGGTGGCATGGTTCTGCCTCACTTGTTGCTGGGTAAATAGAGGTTGCATGGAAGCTTGGCTATGCTAGGTTCCTGGCTGGCACTTTAGATCTAATAGGCTGTGCCCTCACTGTCTGGTTGGTTGATATTCAATGATGTGTAAACACCTTAATGTTCACAGTCTTTTCCCCTGTGTTACCAGGAATTCATATCTGTCGGCATTTACTCACTCCAGCATTTGACGAGTATCAGAGACAAGGCTTATGCTTTGGTCAAAGAATGGAAAGCTCATTCATTTGAAGGTCTGTAGGATGAGCTTGATATCCTCTGAGACCGTCTGGGGCTCATTTTCAAAGCACTTAAACTTAAAAAGTTCTGTAGGTTACTATGAGGCATATTTTCAAAGCACTTTGGGAGGCTAAGTTCCATAGGTTTCTATGGAACTTTGGGAGGCTAAGTGCTTTGAAAATGAGCCCGTATGTAACGTTATAATTCTAAGTGCTTTGAAAATACACCTTTCTGTGTAGTTGGGGAGTATTAAATGCTAGAAGTAGGGTGGAGGGTCCTTTACAGCCCTTCATCACTTTGGAACATGTGTTGGCTAACTTGAAGTAGGGGGTCCAAGTTGTTGAACATTCTACATTGATGCTTACTAGACCAGGTGAGGTTCTGCATCATGCCTGCTGGGTTGATTACAAAGTAGAACTTTTATCTTAGCCTGAGCCTTGACGAAAATGGCTTAATATTTAGTCCCAGGCTCATAAAGTTTCCATCTGTTGCAGGTGAGTGGAGATATTTCTGCCTGATGCACCACATTTACATACGTCCCACTCATTTTGACCCTGTATCTAGTCCACTGTTCCGGAGGAACTGTGTGAAAGACACTTATGTTCATATGCGGTTGTGCCACATTGTGGCCGATTTTCTGGGGTTGTGTTGCAGTGGGATTGGAGGGCTTGTTTTGGGTCTGCATAAAGCTTATGCCGCAGTTGTGTTTTGAAGACTTGGTAGGGCAGCCAGATGCACAGGACTGGTAGGTGTTTTGTGATGGTTCTGGCTGCTAGGCTCATGATTGATCAGACATGAAAGAGGATACCGCAGATGAAAGCATGGAATCAGAATGCCTACCATACAGCAGTGATGGAAAGACTCTTCATGCCATTGGTTGGAAAATTGGAGCAAGGTTTGATGTACTTTTTAGACATTGTTTACAGTTAAGTTACATGAGCCTCCTAGACTTGATCTGCAAGGTTTTTAATATATTTAGG
The DNA here is from genome assembly GCF_901765095.1 of Microcaecilia unicolor. Classification (NCBI taxonomy): domain Eukaryota; kingdom Metazoa; phylum Chordata; class Amphibia; order Gymnophiona; family Siphonopidae; genus Microcaecilia; species Microcaecilia unicolor. The sequence continues at coordinate 305,913,020 of NC_044031.1, forward strand.
TTATGATTAACTGGAATTCTATTACTCGGGGGCAGTTCTGTGTCCTGGGAATTGTACGACTGGCATGAAATATGCTGCAGTCAGTTTTGTTGGTGGTGGTCAGTGTGTCATGTATACTGTGTTGCACTGTGTGCCTGACCTTTTGGTTAAATGAAAAAAAACAAAGAAAGAGATCAACAACCAAGCTCCCCCGCTCCTTATTTTAAATCCTGCTTTTATTTTTTAGCGGAAATCCTGCAGGCAAATGATAATTTGACACAGGTGATTAACAAATACCGGCAGCTGGTGACGGGGGAGGAGATGAATGGGGAGACCCCTGCAGGCAGCATCCCAGGTGAGCATCAGATGAGATACTGGGGAGATGGGAGTGGACGTGTAGGGGACTTAGGCAACTCCCTGGTGAGCTTTGAAGTGTGTCAGGAGCTAAGTAAGGAATTTGGAAAGGCCAGAAAGAGGTTATTGGCTAAGAACCCCTGCTCTAGCCTCAGCCCTGAGGATACATCACCCAGCTGGTTAGATTTTCAGGATACCCACAATGAATATTTGTGAAATTTGCACAGAAAGAGGAATTATATGCAAATTTATTTCATGAATATTCATTGTTTACTTTGAAAACCAGACTGGTCTGATGTATCCTGAAAACTGGGCTAAAGGCAGCACAGGAGGATCATTATGAAGAGGAGTGTTTGAACACTTTTTGAGATTAAGACTCTTGTTAGTAAGTACTAGGGGCCACAGAAGATGGGAATAATCCTTCAATTTCTGCAGTCCTGGCTGCTTGTTTCCTTGTTCACTGTAGGTAGCTCCTCTGCTCTCCTGGACCTGTCGGGACTAGACATGCCTACAACTGGCCTTTCCTACCCAGCACAGCCTTCATCTGTCAACCACTCCCTGCCTCAAGAGCAAGGCAGATCCACCTATCTTTTGGATGATGAGCTCATGTCTTTGGGTGAGAAAACAGACCTGGCCTGGAATTTGTCCAGAAAGTCCCATACTCTTTAGCTTCAGTGTTTCCTCTTTCATCCTTCAAGGACTGAGCAATAAACATCTGTAACTGGGTGTTAACTGAGAGAAACACCAGAGCACAGCTGTGCATAGGAATTTGCTGTTCTCTTACCATCTTGGACTGTTAACCAGTGAGCATGCCTCATTATCTCTTTTCTCCCCCAGGCCTGAATGACCCTGCCCCTTCTGTCCAAGCCCTGGATAGCAACAGCTGGAACAGCTACCAGGTATAGACAAACTTGCTGAGTAAGGGGAATGTGCCGTCATACTTCCTTGAAGGAGTTGGGGTTTAGGTTCTAGGGCTCAAGAGGGGATGCAGGGTGAAGATGAAAGCAAAATAGCCAATGAAATGGCTGGTGTGTGGCATCTGAAGAGGAAATGGGTTGGGGGGGGGGGGTAGCTTTTTATATCTGAAAGGCGAACCACAGGTAACATGAAACCTAGCTTTCTATTTTAAGAGAACACATAGCTTTGTAAGGAGGAAGACTGAAATTTCCCGCAATACAAGAACATTTGAACACGATGTGTATTCATGTAAAATTGCATATTAATTTGTGAACGAGTGAGTGAAAAGTGCTAATGGTTAACAGGATAAATTAGTGCTGGAGTGTTCTTTGGTTTTAGTATTATTTTTTTTTCCTTTTTGCAATAGCTCTTTGCTGCTATGTTTTCAGCAACTTGCAATTTATGAAAGTTTAATGGTAAATCAGTGAAAAGGATGTTGCAGTAGTGTAATGAAAAGAGCTAATGGTTAACAGGATAAATTAGTGCTGGAATGTTCTTTGGCTTTAATATGTGCAAACCTCATCCCAGTATTGTGTTCTGTGCTTCAGAATACTACACATGGATAGTTTTAGCCAGTGGGTTTTGTCTAGCAAAAAAGGTGCCGGTACTCAAATGCCAGGCCAGCCTTCAGGGGTGGAGTGATCATTGAGGGACTCACCACACAATAGCCAGGACCCCTGCAACCAGTCATAGAATCTATGACAAGGCAGAATTTGTATGTAGAACCTGAGCTCTTTCATTAAAATGCAAGAACCGTGGGTCGAGTTTAGCAGACAGTGGAAAAAGTGCCGGTACTCAGTACCCCCTCAAAAAAAGCCCTGGTTTTAGCTATAAAAACATTGGTTTCTGTTTCGATTAGAAAAATGACAAATTTCATAATACAGTGTTATACAAAAGCACCAGGCTCATTAATCACATCCTTATTACATAGTAGATGATGGCAGATAGACTATAATGGCTTATCCAGTCTGCCCTGTAATGTAAGGTGGTTAGAGTAGTATTAGTCATACCTCTTAAAATCCCACAGACCGAGGGGCCCTTTTACTAAGCCGCATAAGCGTCTGCATGCGCCAAAATGGAGTTACCGCCCGACTACCGCATGGCTCTTGCGGTAATTCCATTTTTAGTGTGTGTCCGATGTGCGTGTCTGAAAAATATTATTTATTTTTGGGCGCACTTAATGGACGCGTGCCAAGTGGTATTCGGCACTCGTAGGTCGTTACCACCCAGTTAGTGAGACTTTACCGCTAGGTCAATGGCTGGCGATAAGGTCTCAGACCCAAAATGGATGCACGGCAATTTTGATTTTGCCATACGTTCATTTTCGGCAAAAAAAAAGGCCTTTTTTACAGGCGTGCTATAAACTGGATCGGTGCGCACCCAAAATCCGTGCCTACACTACTGCAAGCTATTTTTCAGCACACCGTAGTAAAAGGACCCCTGAATTGGGCACCTACTCCAGTTAATATATAGACTTTCTGCTTAAAGAAACACTTTTTTGTGACCCAGATGCTTTAATTTTTATTTGTGTGGGGGGGGATGGGGTTTTCTTATTTTTAGTCCTCGGTTACTGCTGACCTTCCTGTCAAGGTGGGCCCTGCCATGCCATCTGCGGGAGTCTTGAAAACTGAGCCGAAGCAGCTGGAGTCATCACCTGATGCCACCACCATATTGTCGACAAGCCGGGCACCTGCTGGCAGTGGCCTGGAAGATCTGGATCTGTTGGGGAAAACATTGTTGCAACAATCTCTGCCCCCAGAGTCCCAGCAAGTCCGATGGTGAGTGGAGGGAGGGGATATCAGAGGATTACGGAGAAATCTGTTCCCTTTCAGTCAGTGCATGCTGCTTGTTGAATGGAAAGAATTCATGATATGTACTGCATACGAAGCCATTTATGAATGGCCTTATTTTTTAAACAGTTGAAAAGAGGATACATGACACACCTAGACAGTTCCGTAGATACATCTGCCTACGGCACTGCTTAGATTTACCTTCTATTTCTGTTAATGTGGAGATTTATGATAACTTTTTTTGGTTTGATTCAGAAAAGATCATATTATTGAATGAACCATCCCTGCTAGAATAGGGTGCAGGTAGAGCAAGGCCAGCATGATCTGTGCAGCAACCTAGATTGCTGCCTAGGTGGGATTACGCCACCGCCATCCATACACATATCTGGCAATTTCACTCCCACATGTATAACTGTGTCTCAGAACTCTCAGTGTCTCATTCTGATGCTGTCAAGCGTCCCACCCCTTATGCCTCCACACTTTAACAAAGCGCTAGGCCCCACTGTTATCCTTGCTCTGCACCAGTGTCTATATAACGTTTTGAGCATGGAGAGCCTGAGTAGGCAGAGGCAGGGACTGAACACACTGGCTCTCAATCCTCCAGCTGAAGAAGGGAATGTTACTGCTGCACTGTACACTTAACATTTAGAACAGAATGATGGCCTTGGACCCTGCCACTTTTGGAAAAGGTGGTGCATGCTTTGGGGAAGGGGACATGACAAGAATAGAGGCATACAGTACAGAGTGGGAGGAAACGAGGTATTTTTAGGGATGAGTTGGCAGGGGTGGAGAGTACAAATTTTGGAGCCTTTTAGGTTGGCCAAATTCCTTGCACCAGTCCTGACGGGGCCTCTGACCTGAGACCACCAGGACCAGAGCCATCCAGGTTCTGGGGTCTTATCCAGACCCATCCCTCCCTCCCACTAAGTGTAATTTTTATAATAGGACACCTAGGCAAATAGGTGCATTGTTGCACCTTTTATAAAGCTCCTGAGGCAGGAGTACTTTGTGCATGTATTATAAAATGCATGCATAAATGCTAATCCTGTCTCTGGGAATGCCTGCATATATCACATAATAATAGGTGCTATATATACCTCATGGAAGATTAGTATTTTATACACTGGATAGTTGCTTATATTCTAAATGTTCAGATAATTTACACTACCCTTATGTTGGGGGGGGGGGGGGGCAGGGATTTGGGAGGAAAAAGATTGAAACAAAACATGCACTTTTTGTATTTTTAAATTTATCTCAGGAGGTTATTTTTTCAGGGTAATATGAGTTCTCCGAGGACAAGCAGGCTGCTTGTTCTCACGATTGGGTCGTCGTCCGCGACAGTCCAGGAGACCGGCAAAATTTTGTTCAGCAAAACAAAGAACTCTCCAGAACGCTCCGCTGCGCGGGCCGAACACACCGCGCATGTGTGAACGGCTTCCTTCCCGCGACGCAAGCGTGCCCTACTCAGTTTCTTTTTGTCCACGATCATTGAGTGACATGTTTTTTCACTGCGCTCAGTTTTTTGGCTCAGGAGACTTTATTTAGCGTGTATCGCTTCCTCTTTTTTCCTTCTCTTAGTAGCTTTTTACAAATATTTAAAAAGGTTAGGTTTTTTTTTTTCCCTTATTATCTTAGTTTTTGTCACTTCTTTCCCTCCTTTTTTCGTCGCAGCCGCCTTTTAGGCTGCTCGGCCAGGTCGTCTTTTTCTTTTTTGTGCCTTTTTATTTGGCTCGATCGAGTCCTTTAGTTTCGCAGCCGCCGGTTTTCCATCCATGTCATCAAGGATGCCCAGCGGCTTCAAGTGTTGTACTCGTTGCAACTGGACCATCTCGGGTACCGACCCCCACGCGTGGTGTCTCCAGTGCCTTAGGCCCGAACATTTGCCAGCTGCTTGTAAGCTGTGCTCTTTAATGAAAAAACGGACCCAAGTGTCTCGAGAGGCTCAATGTGAAAGACTTTTTGCTGATCAGTCCAGTCCTTCGACGTTGACATCGGTACCGAGGGCGTCGTCGTCGACGTGTCACTTTTTTGTGTCACTTTTTTTGTGTTATTCATAGACAGCAGGATTAATTACACAAATAAGTGTAATTTCCAACTTGTAGTAGAAATGTCCAACTGCCATTCTCAACTGTGTGAAGTGTTATTGTATTGGATTTAGAGATGGCAGCGTTATCTGCCAGTGGATCAGCCTGATTGATATAGTACCTCATAATACTTTATAATTTTTGCCTATTTTGTGAAAGAGAAAACTTGTTAAATTGCTGTTTGCATATCCTTAATGGTTTTTGTTTGGTATCCTATTCACATCAAATATTCAGGACTTGTCTGGGGAGGGGGGAACATGAGGACTCTGACCAGCCTGTTTTTCTAGATTAACCCACATATACAGACCATGGACTGTATGTTTACAAGAACTACCACCCGTAATTATTTGCAGCCAGTCTTTATAGTTCTTCAACATTCGTTTGTGGTTTAGCTACATAAGGAGAAGCAGTTTTACAGAGAAGTTTCATAGCAGCTGGCCAGTTAAGACCAGTCGCTACTGGACAATGTCCCAATTCTAGCTGCCAAGCTACCATGCCAAAGACGGTTTGCTAAAGACAACTTAGTAAAAATGTGCTACTATTCTGTTTCACCTTTGAGAATTCTGTTTTGATTTTTTTTGTCTTTGTCAATGAAGTATGCTGCAGATTTCAGAGGGTAACCCTAATGAACTGTCTGTGGGTACAGCCTGTCAGCTGGGCCTGACTTTGCTCCCTATTTTTCTTAGTACTGTCTTGTGTCTCACAGGGAGAAACAGCAGCCTAGACTCACGTTGCGAGACCTTCAAAGCAAGACTGTCTCGAGTAATACACAGCCTGGCATTAGCCACTCCTCGAGCCTGACCTCGTCCTCCCTGGAGCAACCTGTTTCTCCTTTAACCCACTCCCTTTCCATGGGCACAGCTTCAGTCTCAAAAATGGAGTCTGGAGGACAGTCTGGCATAGCCTTGCCCACAATGGATCTTGGAGCAGTTTCTGATTCGCAGCAGGAGCTCTCACTGGCAAACATCACTGTACCATTGGAATCCATTAAGCCCAGTAAGTGATCATTGTTTTTGGTGTGGTGGAGTTGCAGTGCCATTTTTGTGAGTATTGGGCTCCTTTTTATAAGTCACAGTTGTACTTGGATGATTCCAGGGTCCTTGTTGAGGATGATGTACTACATTGTGCAATATAAGGTAAACCGACTTGTTCTAAGGCCCTTTCCTTAGGGATTCAAACTCTGAAATTGAGCACTTATGGTTAGATGTCTCAAAGCTGCATGATTAGTTGCTGATACTGTGATTAGAACTTGGGTCTCCAGTAGAGAATGACACAGGGATAAAGCGAATCGGAGAAAATATTTCTTCACTCAGCGAGTAGTTAAACTCTGGAATTTGTTGCCAGATAATGTGGTAAAAGCAGTTAGTTTAGCAGGGTTTAAAAAAGGTTTGGATAATTTCTTAAAAGTCCATAAGCCATTATTAAGATGGACTTGGGAAAATCCACTGCATGTTCTAAGATAAGCAGCATAAAATCTGTTTTGCTGTTCTGGGATCTTGCTAGGTACTTATGACCTGGATTGACCACTACTGGAAACAGCATACTGGGCTTGATGGACCTTTGGCAATGCTTATGTTCTTATGTTCTTTTCCCCGCAATCTCAAACTCCATCCCCTCTTGCACATTGTGGAACTGTAGCTTTATTGCTCACTTTTTGTATGAATGAGATTTTGTACTGTTACAGTGATAGGGGTAAACTTTGTCCATGTGTCATTCTCTAGTCTCCAGGTCCCATGGCTTGGTACTGTGGCTTTTCTACTTCCATCTGTAGTTAGGGTTGTCACTAACATAATCCAGCCACATTGACATAGTCCTTCTTCCTACACTGCTGCTCTTCTGGTATTTGATGTCCAGCTTAGTTTAGTTTGACTTGATCTGCTTTCATTTTGAAACAGCAGGGTGATTTACATTAATAAAGCCAAGAAAAACAAGGCAATCATGATAAACACAAGCTACACACTCGGGACAAATTTGCCATCACACCACAAGGCCACATTGGGGAAAATTCCTCCTTATTGCAGTAAATATGCTGAGAAGTAACATGTATAAGAATTATTACTAGACATTACAAAGAAAGCAGAAAGGATACACGAAGATGATACATGACAGACAACAGTCTTTAAAAAAAGGTTATACAAAAATAAGGATCAGTCAGTGGGCCCTGGATGCCTGCTGAACCCAGAGCTTGGTGAAAATCAGATCTTGAGCTTCTAACTAGAAATCTGTATTAATATAACTTTTGCTCTCCCCCCCCCCCCCCCCTTGTTTTTTAGGCAGCATTCTCCCAGTGACCGTCTATGACCAGAACAGCTTCAGAGTCCTGTTCCATTTTGCCCATGACTCTCCACCAGGCAGGCCTGACGTTTTGGTGGTGGTAATCTCTATGATTAGCACAGCACCACAGCCTGTGAAGAATATAATCTTCCAATCTGCTGTGCCCAAGGTATGACATGCCATGTGTAATGCAAATGATTGATGTTATAACATAAGCTGTGCCCTAGAATAGCTGCGCGCTATAAGAGTCGTATAGCTCATTCTTATTTATGTCTGATGCCATTGTGCTTTCTATATATTTTTGAAGTGACATGCTATAAAGACTTTTTACCTTTCTCCCCATTTTCTTTGCTGATTTATATATAAGGGAGGGTTTGTATTTTGTTTTTTTCCCCCTTTTACCTTAGTGTATGTGTATTGCAAGGTCAGCTTTTCTATGGTGATTTGGAGAAGCGTTAAGAACAAATGTTTGTATGTCTGTAAGCAAACAGGTGGCTTCACTCTAATTTGAACTAATTTAGTGGCTCAGTGACAACACTGTGTACCGCCATGTGGAGGGACCTGAGTTTGATTTAGAGAGCTACACTGGAATGGGGAGTACGGGAATTCCATGGGATTCCTTTGGGTATGGAGGAAGTTGCTGCGGGAGTGTACTCAAAATCTCTGGTGATTCCAGAATGAAGCTTGGAATGTACAGAGAGGCAGCTGTATCACCAGATTGAGGATTGGAACACTCATCTCTCTATATAATAATTTGTCCATCTGCATCCCTGGATGGCTGGCTGGCTGGGTTAGTGGCCGTATGCAAATGAGCTTACGTCAGCTCTTTTCCAGCATTCCCTTCCCTCTGTGTTCCGCCCTCGCGGAAAGATGAAATGATGTCAGAGGAGGGCGGGACACTGAGAGGGAAGGCTGGAGACGACGCGAGCCCACCCTGCCGCCGCTGCGACCTGAGGTAAGATGAACGGCTTAAAGGCAGGAAGGACAGAGTCAGTGGCCATGGAGGGGAGGGGTAGAATCGCGGGACATGGATGGGAGGGCAGGGCAGAGGAGAATCACTGGACATGGAGGGGATGGGAGGCGAGGGGAGAATCACGGGACACGGAGGGCAGGGCAGAGGAGAATCACTGGACATGGAGGGGATGGGAGGCGAGGGGAGAATCACGGGACACGGAGGGCAGGGCAGAGGAGAATCACTGGACATGGAGGGGAGGCCAGAATCACGGGACACAGAGGGGAGGGCAGGGCAGAGGAGAATCGCTGGACATGGAAGGGAGGGCAGAGGAGAATCGCTGGGCATGGATTGAATGGGAGGGGAGGGTAGAGGAGAATCACTGGACATGGAGGGAAGAATCACTGGACATGGAGGGGAGGACAGGTGAGAGAGATCGCTTAGACGAGAGCCTTCCTAGGGCCCGTTTCATTTTTCACAAAACGGGCTTTGTTGCTTGTTGGTTGAATAGTGAATACCATCCAAAAACCATGGGAGGCTGTTGAGGTTGGGAGGAAACAGGGGGCTGCAAGCAAGTAAATAATAGTGTCAGCTCCTGGGGGTACAGTTGGGGATGGAGGAGATTAATTGCGGGGATGGAATGGATCTTAGCTGGTACAGGTGGATATGGGTTAGATAATTGGGGATGGGTGAAATTTCTGTCCCTGTGCAGCTCTCTTATTGATCCTTAGCTCAGAACTGGGTTGTTTTTTTTGGTGGGGGAGGAGGGAGTGGAGGGTTCAGCTGGAGGCAGCTTTCACAGCTCCTGGCAGTCTTAGCCATTGCTCATTGGTGACACCTAGTGCTGGAAAGACACCTAGGGTTCTGGAAGAAGCTACAGTGAATGGCCCCTGCAATATATGCATTAAAGTAATCTGTAGAGGATATAAAATAGGGGACAAATTCCCTTTAGTTCCAGCGAAGAATGAGATGGAGTTGAATGAGGTTTATTCCCTGGTCTGAAAGTGAAAGATCAGAGATTTGGACTGATGAGGCATTAACGATGGAACCACAAGTTTTGGCTTTAACAAGTTCCTGTTAATGAAAATTAAGGATGATTTGTCCACTGTGACCCAGGTGTTCATGTTGCAACTAGATTACTGTAATGCAAGGGTTCTCAACCTAGTCCTCGGGATACACCTGGCCAATCTAGTCTTCAGGATATTCCCAATGAATTTGCATACATCCACACTGGAGTGTGGTAGCCGTGTTAGTCCACTGTTAAGGTTATCAATAGAAATCAAACAAAATAAAACATGGAAAAGAAAATAAGATGATACCTAATCAAGAAATGTATTAAGTTATGTCCAATAAAAAAGGTATCATCTTATTTTCTTTTCCATGTTTTATTTTGTTTGATTTCTATTGATAAATCCACACTGGAGAAACATTAATTCCAATATAGTTGTAACATACAAACATGTACAATGTATTCACAACTATACATAATCCTCAAATATTTATTCTGCATTAGAAAATATATTAAAATATCTTACTACCTGGAAAATATTATAGTGCTGATTTTTCAAAACAACATTACACACATCTCACTCGCACATGCTACATTCCACAACATATCGAAAATCATTCATCCCATGCATTTCAAAAATCCACCATACACCACGGAACTGAACCCTCTTCTACGCACCTTGGAACTAAACTCACTGCTAGCATATTGTGATCTTCGTAAAACACATCCTTAAATATAAATATAGTTGATCCAATATTCCGATATTGTTCATAAGCTTCGTGGCTTTAGATCCTCCAGCCACAATTTAACATGTTGTTAATCCAATATGTCGGGTTGTGTGTGGAAATATGTTTCTCCATATTTCCACACTTCCAAGGGGGGGGGGGGGGGTGATCCACCACAAACTGCAAAATTCTGTCCTTGAAACAGTAATTTACAGCCACCAAATCACTGGAGCTTGTTTCACGCCAACTCCGAACCAGGAACCTCTTTCACACCAACTCTGAACGCGTGTTTTGCTCCATCATAGAAGACGATATGGTGTATTTCGATATAGAGTGTGGGGGGTATGTTATAGTGGCTGTAAAGCAAAAAGAAATATTATGTTTTAGAGGTCTGACCCCTGATGATGCATGCCCAATACCACACGTTCCTGGTGCAGCTTTCAGATCCGCTTTGATTTCTTGAATCTAGCAGCATATTGTCACTATAGAATCCTGTTGAGATGATGATATTGGCATGGAATCTGCAAGCAGGGGCTCTCCTACTGGTGTTTGCTGCACCTCTGCCACATTTCCGCAGGGATCCTTGCTGTCCATGCCCAGGGCTGCGGCCCTTTGCTGATATGTATAAGCGTGTAAATCTACCACCTTAGAGCAGGGTAATGCCATCACCAACACTGATTCCAATCTCCCACTGCTTAAAACTTTGAGATATCGCTATTTTGCTCTCAAGGAGGACTGCAGAGGAAGCTAATAATTAGCAAAAGTTCAGGAGCTCCTTACTCAAGCTGCCATTCAGTTTGGTGACATCACTTCCTCCCCAGATTATAATATTTTTTGTCTTATTTTCTGTCCTTTTCCTAATAATTCCTATCATCTTGTTTGCCTTTTTGGTTGCTGCCACACACTGGACAGAACATTTCAGCATATTGTCTATGATGACACCTAGATATTTTTCTAGGGGGCTGACTCCTGAGGTGGTTCGTAGCATCAAGTAACTATGATTTGGGTTATTCTTCTCAATGTGCATCACTTAGCATTTGTCCACATTAAATTTAATCTGCCATTTGCATGCCCAGTCTTTCAACTTCCTACGGTCTTCCTGCAATTTTTCACAATCCGCATGAGTTCTAACAACTCTGAATAGTTTTGTGTAATCTGCAAATTTAATCGCCTCCATTGTTCTGATTTCCAGATGATTAATAAATATGTTAAATAGCTCCTACCGTGGCCGTGTTTCCACGGAGTCGAGTCAGGCACGGCTTCAGACACAGGTTCGTGAATTTGTGTCTGATACCGATGGTGAGGCCTCGTGGGAGGAGGAGGAGGACATCAGATATTTCTCTGACGAGGAGTCTGATGGCCTTCCTTCTGATCCTACTCCCTCCCCTGAAAGGCAGCTTTCTCCTCCCGAGAGTCTGTCTTTCGCGGCCTTTGTCCGGGAGATGTCTACGGCCATCCCCTTCCCGGTGGTTGTGGAGGATGAGCCCAGGGCTGAAATGTTTGAGCTCTTGGACTATCCTTCTCCACCTAAGGAAGCGTCCACAGTACCCATGCATCATGTCCTAAAAAAGACATTGCTGGCGAACTGGACCAAGCCACTAACTAATCCCCACATTCCCAAGAAGATCGAATCCCAGTATCGGATCCATGGGGACCCAGAGCTGATGCGCACTCAGTTGTCTCACGACTCTGGTGTGGTGGATCTGGCCCTAAAGAAGGCTAAGAGTTCTAGAGAGCATGCTTCGGCGCCCCCGGGCAAAGACTCCAGAACCTTAGACTCCTTTGGGAGGAAGACCTATCATTCCTCTATGCTCGTGGCCAAGATTCAGTCCTACCAGCTCTACACGAGCATCCATATGCGGAACAATGTGAGGCAGTTGGCGGGCTTGGTGGACAAGCTCCCTCCTGAGCAAGCCAAGCCGTTTCAGGAGGTGGTCAGGCAGCTGAAGGCGTGCAGAAAATTCCTGGCCAGAGGGGTATATGATACCTTTGATGTTGCGTCCAGGGCCGCTGCTCAAGGTGTGGTGATGCGCAGACTCTCATGGCTGCGTGCCTCCGACCTGGAAAATAGGATCCAGCAGCGGATTGTGGACTCCCCTTGCCGAGCGGACAACATTTTTGGAGAAAAGGTCGAACAGGTGGTAGAACAGCTCCACCAGCGGGATAATGCTTTCGACAAATTCTCCCGCCGGCAGCCTTCAGCATCTACCTCATCAGGTAGACGTTTTTATGGGGGACAGAGGGCTGTTCCCCCACTCTTCTGGTAAGCGTAGGTACAATCCTCCCTCTCGCCAGCCTGCGGCCCAGGCTAAGCCCCAGCGCGCGCGCTCTCGTCAGCAGCGTGCGCCTCAGCAAGGCCCCACGGCTCCCCAGCAAAAGCAGGGGGCGAGCTTTTGACTGGCTCCAGCAGAGCATAGCCGACATCAACGTGTCCGTGCCGGGCGATCTGCCGGTCAGGGGGAGGTTGAAAGTTTTTCACCAAAGGTGGCCTCTTGTAACCTCCGACCGTTGGGTTCTTCAAATAGTCCGACAAGGGTACATCCTCAATTTGGCCTCGAAGCCTCCATATTGCCCACCGGGAGCTCAGTCCTACAGCTTCCAGCACAAGCAGGTACTTGCAGAGGAACTCTCCGCCCTTCTCAGCACCAATGCGGTCAAGCCCGTGTCATCCGGGCAAGAAGGGCTGGGATTCTATTCCAGGTACTTCCTTGTGCAAAAGAAAACAGGGGGAATGCGTCTCATCCTAGACCTAAGGGCCCTGAACAAATATCTGGTCAAGGAAAAGTTCAGGATGCTTTCCCTGGGCACCCTTCTTCCCATGATTCAGGAAAACGATTGGCTATGCTCTCTGGACTTGAAGGACGCCTACACGCACATCCCGATATTGCCAGCTCACAGGCAGTATCTGCGATTTCGTCTGGGCACATGTCACTTCCAGTACTGTGTGCTACCCTTTGGACTCGCCTCTGTGCCCAGAGTGTTCACGAAGTGCCTGGATGTAGTAGCAGCAGCGCTTCGCAGGCTGGGAGTGCACGTGTTCCCTTATCTCGACGATTGGCTGGTGAAGAACACATCCGAGGCAGGAGCTCTACAGTCCATGCAGATGACTATTCGACTCCTGGAGCTACTGGGGTTTGTGATAAATTACCCAAAGTCCCATCTTCTCCCAGTACAGAGACTCGAATTCATAGGAGCTTTGCTGGATTCTCGGACGGCTCGTGCCTATCTTCCGGAGACAAGGGCCAACAAACTGCTGTCCCACGTCTCCCGGGTACGAGCGTCCCAGCAGATCACAGCTCGGCAGATGTTGAGATTGCTTGGCCACATGGCCTCCACAGTTCATGTGACTCCCATGGCTCGTCTTCACATGCGATCTGCTCAATGGACCCTAGCTTCCCAGTGGTTTCAGGCTGCTGGGGATCTAGAGGACGTGATCCACCTGTCCACGAGTTTTCTCGAATCCCTGCACTGGTGGACGATTTGGTCCAATTTGACTCTAGGACGCCCTTTCCAAATTCCTCAGCCGCAAAAAGTGCTGACTACGGATGCGTCTCTCCTGGGGTGGGGAGCTCATGTCGATGGGCTTCACACCCAGGGAAGCTGGTCCCTCCAGGAACAAGGTCTACAGATCAATCTCCTGGAGTTACGAGCGGTCTGGAACGCTCTGAAGGCTTTCAGAGATCGGCTGTCCCACCAAACTATCCAAATTCAGACAGACAACCAGGTTGCCATGTATTACATCAACAAGCAGGGGGGCACCGGATCTCGCCCCCTGTGTCAGGAAGCCATCAGCATGTGGCTGTGGGCTCGCCGTTACGGCATGTTGCTCCAAGCCACATATCTGGCAGGCGTAAACAACAGTCTGGCCGACAGGTTGAGCAGGATTATGCAACCTCACGAGTGGTCGCTGAACTCCGGAGTAGTGCGTCGGATCTTCCAGGTGTGGGACACCCCCTTGGTAGATCTCTTTGCATCTCGAGCCAACCACAAGGTCCCTCAGTTCTATTCCAGACTTCAGGCCCACGGCCGACTGGCATCGGATGCCTTCCTCCTGGATTGGGGGGAAGGCCTGCTGTATGCTTATCCGCCCATACCTCTGGTGGGGAAGACTTTGTTGAAACTCAAGCAAGACAGAGGCACCATGATTCTGATTGCTCCTTTTTGACTGCGTCAGATCTGGTTCCCTCTCCTTCTGGAGTTGCCCTCCGAAGAACTGTGGAGATTGGAGTGTTTTCCGACCCTCATCACACAGGACGAAGGGGCGCTTCTGCATCCCAACCTCCAGTCTCTGGCTCTCACGACCTGGATGTTGAGAGCGTAGACTTTGCCTCTTTGGGTCTGTTGGAGGGTGTCTCCCGTGTCGTGCTTGCTTCCAGAAAAGATTCCACTAAGAGGAGTTACTTCTTTTTATGGAGGAGATTTGCCGTCTGGTGTGACAGCAAGGCCTTAGATCCTCGCTCTTGTCCTACACAGACCCTGCTTGAATACCTTCTACACTTGTCTGAGTCTGGTCTCAAGACCAACTCTGTTAAGGGTTCACCTTAGCGCAATCAGTGCATACCATTACCGTGTGGAAGGTAAGCCAATCTCAGGACAGCCTTTAGTTGTTTGCTTCATGAGAGGTTTGCTTTTGTCAAAGCCCCCCGTCAAACCTCCTACAGTGTCATGGGATCTCAATGTCGTTCTCACCCAGCTGATGAAACCTCCTTTTGAGCCACTGAACTCCTACCATCTGAAGTACTTGACCTGGAAGGTCATTTTCTTGGTGGCAGTTACTTCAGCTCGTAGAGTCAGTGAGCTTCAGGCCCTGGTAGCCCAGGCCCCTTACACCAGATTTCATCATAATATCCTCCGCACTCACCCTAAGTTCTTGCCGAAGGTAGTGTCGGAGTTCCATCTGAACCAGTCAATTGTCTTGCCAACATTCTTTCCCCGTCCGCATTCCTGCCCTGCTGAACGTCAGCTGCACACAATGGACTGCAAAAGAGCATTGGCCTTCTATCTGGAGCAGACACAGCCCAACAGACAGTCCGCCCAATTGTTTGTTTCTTTTGATCCCAACAGGAGGGGAGTGGTTGTGGGGAAACGCACCATTTCCAATTGGCTAGCAGATTGCATTCCTTCACTTACGCCCAGGCTGGGCTGGCTCTTGAGGGTCATGTCACGGCTCATAGTGTTAGAGCCATGGCAGCGTCAGTGGCCAACTTGAAGTCAGCCACTATTGAAGAGATTTGCAAGGCTGCGACGTGGTCATCTGTCCACACATTCACATCTCATTACTGCCTGCAGTAGGATACCCGACGCGACAGTCGGTTCGGGCAGTCAGTGCTTCAGAATCTGTTCGGGGTTTAGAATCCAACTCCACCCCCCTAGGCCCATGTTTATTCTGTTCCAGGCTACACTCTCAGTTAGTTGGATAAGTTGTTAGGTCAATCTCAGTTATGTCCTCGCCGTTGCGAGGCCCAATTGACCATGTTTGTTGTTTTGAGTGAGCCTGGGGGCTAGGGATACCCCATCAGTGAGAACAAGCAGCCTGCTTGTCCTCGGAGAAAGCGAATGCTACATACCTGTAGAAGGTATTCTCCGAGGACAGCAGGCTGATTGTTCTCACAAACCCGCCCGCCTCCCCTTTGGAGTTGTGTCTTCCCTTGTCTTTGTTTTGCTATATACGGGACTGACGAACACGAGCCGGTTCGGGCAGGAAGACGGTCGCGCATGCGCGGTGCACATGGGCGCGCGAGGGATAGCAAAGGGCTTTGCTAGTGAAGATGCCAGTTGGAGGGGGCTGCCGTGGACGTCACCCATCAGTGAGAACAATCAGCCTGCTGTCCTCGGAGAATACCTTCTACAGGTATGTAGCATTCGCTTTAACAACTTAGAACAAACTGTTACACTAATCTAATATTTAGACATTTTTAACTCTGGATCAACCATTTATCCTTATCTCTCAACCATTACTTAAGCTGACATTGTGTGGTCAGTCTCGCCAAGGTAGCCATGCCTTCCGATGTGGTCTATACCACGGTACCAGCAGCCTCCGCCCATATCCGGCCGAGGCCTCCACCCCTTAGACTGATATTCATGATCAGGTGAGAGGTTTTTTTTTCTTATCACCTGCCATTCCACCACTTCTGTGCATGGATTCCGGATTTATCCCTCTTGGCCTCTATGGCCTACTTGTTCTTAACATAACCTCCAAAACTAGAGGAGAAGAAAGGACACACACAAAAAAAAAAAAAACCCTATAAACCTTTTAATACTGAACCGCGCACGTGAGGTTAAGGCTTGAATGTAAGGTCTCCAGATCTCCAAAAAACGTATTCTTTTCTTCTGGGAGAGTCCCACCGCCCTGCGTTCATGCAGCAATAAATCGTGAAATCTGTTCCTCCAATTCCAAAAATCTGGTGGGTCCACTCTCAACCATCTATTCATGATCAGCTTTTTTCCCATCAGGCAGGCTTTACGGACCAATTGTTTCTGGCCTCCCCTTTGGAGGACAAAAAGTTCGTATTTATCAAATATAATCCCCATTGGAGTGAAATTAATCTGGGTTTTAAGTAAGCTTTCCATATACTGTATTACCATTTTCCAATATCTTTGTATGGCAGGGCAATCCCAAAGACTATGATATAATGTGCCTTCTCTTTGCTGGCACTTGACACACAGTGGGTCTAACACACCTCCCATCTTAAATATCTGTGATTTGGTCATATAAGCTCTGTGCAGTATTCGAAATTGACATTCCCTCAGATTCGCTTGTACTGAAATCTCAGGTATGCGTGAGACTAACTTTACGTAGTCTAGAACTAAATTTGGTTTCTGCATCTCCCGCGCCCATCTGGTCGTAATAACTGCCGTATTTTTCTGTGAATTTAACACCCATAATCTTTTGTGTAAGCCTGATATTGTAAGTCGTTCCCCCTGGACTGCCGTAAAAAATTCCCGAACTTTCCTCCCATGTCCGCTATTCAGCTTTTCCATATTTAGGGATCGAATGTAATGAACTAATTGCTGATATGCGAATTCATGGTTACTGTCTATACCTACCCCCAACGCACCTAAATTTAATAATCCTCCTCTTGTCCCCATTACATGTTCTATTCTCGTTATTTCCATAAGGGCCCATCTGCGAAATGCTTTGTTATCTGAACCAGGTGAGAATGTTGGATTACCTTGCAATGGCAAAAGATCCGAGGTATCTGCTTCCACTCCCCAGTATTTAGTCAGATCTCTCCACACTGCTCTCATTGGACTCAATAACAAACTACCTTTGAATCTGTTTGGTATCGCACTCCTCGGGCCATGAAGTAAGTAATGTAAGTGAAATGGTGCAAAAAAGGCCTGTTCCAACTTCCTCGGTGTAAAATCCTGTCTTTCTAACAACCAGTCTCCCAAATGTCGCAACAAGCATGCTTGGTTTTACTTTTTAATATCTGGGAGCCCTATGCCTCCCCTTTTCCAAGAGCCTATTAGCAATTCCATTAGTAATTTGGGCTTTTTCCCTCCCCAAACAAACTGCTGTAAATGCCTATACAAACACCTGAGATCTTTATTACTCAGGCGCAGTGGCAATACTTGTAGTATGTAAAGCCATCTGGGGAATTCTGCCATCTGAAAGAGCTGTACTCTTCCGTGCAGCGTGAGTGGTAATACTGCCCATCTTTTCAGTCTTGTGAAATTTAGGTTGTAGAAGGCCGCCGTCTTCATAGCCACCTGTACTCCTAAGTATGTAAGACTCTCCTTTGCCCACTTTAACGGAAATTCCTCCCCCCCCCATTCCTCCCGCAGATTAACTGTGGCTGTCAATGCCAGGGATTTTGAAGAGTTAATTTTAAATCCCATGAAGTCCCCATACTCCCGAAACAATTCTAACAGGGGTTTAAGGAATTCTTGGGGTCTGTGAGGTGTACCAAAATATCATCCGCATACGCGGAGATCTTGAACTTGGCCGTACCCCATGTCACTCCCGTAATTTCGGGGTGGGACACTATTTCTCTGATCAATGGGTCAAGTGCCAATACAAACAATAGCGGGGATAGCGGACACCCCTGTCGCACTCCTCTCCTTATCGAAAATGTTGCTGACCATTCCCCATTGATCCCTATGAACGCTTGTGGGTTCAGGTAAAGGGCCTCCACCGCCTTCCTAAAAAAAACCTCTATTCCTACTCTCCGCATAACTTCAAACATGAACTGCCATGCCACCCGGTCGAAGGCCTTCTCCGCATCGAAACTCACGAGCAGAGAAGGCCGTTTCTGTTCTTCCACTCTTTCTAATGAGGCAATAAGAGCTCGTATATTGCTTACTACTGATCTTCCCTTTACAAACCCTACTTGTGGCGGTGCTATCAAATCTGGCAGCACCCGGGCCAGCCTATTAGCTAAAATTTTTGCATATAGTTTAGCATCGCAATTTAACAGGGAGATTGGTCTGTATGAGCCCATTTCCTCCGGATCTTTCCCTGGCTTCAACAGCACTATCATTCTTGCCAGTCTGAAAGTCTCGGGGACCAAACCCTTGGCCACTATCGAATTAAATAAGTTCAACAGTGGCGGGGATACCTGTTCTTGTAGCATTTTATAAAATGCCATGCTATATCCATCTGGCCCCGGTGTCTTATGGATGTCACTCTGCTGTAATGCCAACATTAACTCCCCCTCCTCAATAGGCGCATTGAGATATTTCTTCTGTGTAGCCGAGAGCATTGGGAGGTCCACATTGTCTAAAAACAACGTGCTGTCTGGTATTATCTCCTCGGGCTCCTTATACATTCTCTCATAATACTGCCGAAAGCTCTTCACTATATCTTGTTCAAGTCTAAGCCTATCTCCTTTTTGATTTTTTTATTTGTAGGATTCTACTTGTCCCTCTTTTCCCTTTGGCCATCCGGCCTAATAGCGTCCCCGCCTTGTTCCCGTACATAAATAGCTTATGTTTGTAATACCACTCCGCTTTCTGTGCCCTTTCTTGCAATAGTTCATTTACTTCTCTCTGGGACGTTAAGTATTTTAGCTTCTGGTCTTCCGTTTGAGTAGCCCCGTATTTCATTCGGTGTGTACGTACCTCCCTTTCCAAACGTAATATCTCTCTGTCCCTTCTCTTCCTCGTCCATGCTCTATATGCAATTATCTCTCCTCTCATAACCGCCTTTGCTGTTTCCCAGTATAACCCATGCTGCTCTATGTGCCCTTTGTTATGAGTTTCATGTTCCTTCCACGTTTCCTTTAATAGTTCCTGAAATTTTGCGTCCCTGTAGAGATCATATGGAAACTTCCACCCCCCTTGTCCTTTTTTGTCCCCTGCTATTTCCAATGTCACCCATATAAGGGAATGATGGGAAATCTCACCTGGTCCAATCTCCGCTTCCACAATTCTAGCAAAAAGGGGTTTGGAAATGAATATATAATCAATTTGGGATAAGGAGGAGTGAGCCCGAGATAGATGTGTGTAGTCTCTACACCCCGGATGTAACACCCTCCACACATCTACTAATTCCAAAGTATCACACAGAAACGGCAGGCCCCTTAAGTAGTGACCATGTCCTAAGCCCCCTGGGTTTGTCTTGTCTATTAAGGGGTCAAACACCATGTTGAAATCGCCTCCCAGCACCACATTCCTTCCCTGATATGGATTCAGTAGCGTCACTATCTCTTTGTGAAATTTTTTATCATATACTTTGGGTGCATATATATTGCAAAAAATGTAAGTGGTCCCTCCTACTTCCGCTTCTATCAGAACATATCTACCTTCTGCACTTCTTCTGCTCTTTTTTGTGACCACATGTAATCCCTTCCTAAATAATATCAACACTCCTGCTTTTTTATTGTTAGCTGGGGATCCCACCACAGTTCCCACCCAACCCTGTTGGAATTTGTCATGTTCCATCGAGGTCAGATACGTTTCCTGTAGGAATATAATGTCTGCTGCATGCCGCTGTAAAGCTTGTAATATTTTTTTCCGCTTTATGGGCGATGAGACCTCCCCTACATTCCATGATATCAATTTAACCTGCCCTATAACTCCAATTTAGGGTGCATCTCTGTTTGTTCTTTTTTCCTGTAATTGGAGAGCGTGCCTCCCAGCCCTTAGGCACCCCTCCTTTGGACCTTCGAGTCCTCCACTGTTCCCCTCCCCCCGCGCGCGAAGTATACAAAATAATATTATGAGAAACAGAATGAAAATAACAAAGAAATCCCAACTCCCACCCCCCCCCCCGTCCCCTCCCTTCCCCTCGCTAGTCTATTAAACATTGTTCTCACTAGAGAACTAGTCACATCCTTGCCCTGCCCCCTCCCCCTGCAGCCTCTGTTGTTTTTTATGAACACTCACAACCCACCTTTCTCTGGTCCCCAAGCCCCTATTACCTCTTCCTCCCTTTGTCATGCTTAAATAACCCTTCCACATTCAACTTGCCTTCCAAGACACCCTCCCTGCTCCCATACTGTCTCATTAGCAGTTTTGAGAGTGTGTTTAACTTTAATTCCCCACTTCTTATTTATTTTAAATACCATGTAATTCAATGTCTCAATTCAACATGCTCAAGTCTCTGCTTCTGTAGTATGTCACTAACTCCACTCCTCCATCTCCTGGAACCTTGAAAATCCTGTCAGCAATGTGAAAGCCTCTCCTCATCTGTTAACGTGACACCGTTTCCCTATTCTTCTCTGTGCCTCCATTATTCTGCTGGGCAAACTGCAGCGCCTCCGTTGGGGTGGTGAAAAAATGGACTTGACCTTCATGATGGATTCTCAATCGTGCCGGATAGAGCAATGCAAAACGAATTCTTTTGTTATGCAGCTCCGTACATGCTCCTGCAAACTGCTTGCGTTGTGCTGCTACTGCTGCCGAAAAGTCTTGAAAGCACAGCACACTCTGCCGTTCATAGCACACCTTGCCCATGGATCTCCAGGCTCTCAAAATCTCTTGTTTGTGAGTATAATCTAAGATTTCACAGATTACTACTCGGGGACGCTGTGCTTCTGATCTCTGTTGACCCAGGCGGTGTGCCCGTTCAATTCTTAAGTTATTCTCCAGGGCTTTAAGTTTTAACACCTTCGGCAGCCATGCTTCTATTACTTCGCGCAGGTCCACTTCCCGGACTGTTTCGGGGATCCCCACCAACCTGAGGTTGTTTCTTCTCGTCCTGTTTTCCAAGTCCTCCATTTTTGTTTCTAATTGGGTGATCCTCCTCTGCCAGTCCTTAGTTTGGCCCTCCTGCTGTGGGTTGCGATCCTCTAGTTCAGACAGCCTTTGCTGAAATCCCGTCCTATCCGTTTTCAGTCCTTCTAATTTGCCGTCCATGGTGTCTAATTTTTCTGAGATCTTCTGCAATTTCACATCTACTGAGGCTTCTAGTAGTTGTGAGACCTCTGCTGCAATTTCAGCCGCCCAGACGGAGCTTACTGTTTCTCCCGAGGGGCCGGCGTCCGCCATCTTGCCGTCACCGACTCTCCCTCATGTTCCGTCTTTCCGCTGTGTTTTCGAGGTCATCTTTTTTATTTTCTTTGTTGCTGCTACCGATCTCTTGGCGTTATCTTCTCGTTTATCCTGTCACCTCTTACGAGTTGTTTAATCGCCAATTTGCGCTGCTAGGGGGGAGAAGTTATTTCGGGGCCTCAGAGCTCAGTCCTGCGGCGTCCTACCCCTCGCCTAGCATCACATGACTCTTGTCACCTTCTCTTAATATACCTTCAGTCACATAGGAATGCGGGGGTCTCCCAGCTGATTGATGATAAAACTACGCGCTTGAGGTGCTAGCACCTGTATATAGGTTTTCCAAGTAAGATAGAACTCTTTTGCCATTTAAACTTCAATTGTACCTCTCTCAATTCCATGAGCAATAAAGCGTGGAATCAATTACGCCACTGCCAATATGAGGGGGGGTTCTTGTTTAACCCAGTTGACCAATATACATTTTTTAAAGGACCCTACATTTTAAAAAGAGCAAAATAGATGTAAGTAAATAAATAAAAGGCCAAGCAGAATAGCAACGAGAACTTTCCTGCCTCTTTGAATGTCTTGCCTAAATGTTCGGAGTATGTTTGCATGCTTGAATTCAGCACTGGTTCTTCAATGTATGCAAATATATACCGTGCATGCTTATTGCAAATATGTGAGAAACCAGACCTGTTGAAATGTTTGGAACTGGCTTGGGAAATACTGCACTGGTAAATGTGACAGCACTTACAACAGCCTGACATAACACCGTCCAAAAAGAAAAAGGAGAGGAAAACCTGGAGCATCCATAGGTCGTCTTTGTGCATTTTTCAGCTACTTAAGAAGGGAATCTAAAAACATTGGACTATCCCACAGAAATATTTTAATCCTTACAGAGCAAATACAGCTTTTCTTTTTAAACAATCTGCATAGTAAGATGACATTTTTTTTTTCTTGGCTGTTACTATAGTGGAGCTGTCTTTTGAATTCTGACATGCCTTATCTTGCAAAAGTTGATGAACTGGTAGTTCTGGAACTCTGCCCTCTTGTTAGCATAGGTTATTAATCTGCCCATAACTGATGGTGATTTCTACTTTTTGAAAGAGTGAAGAATCGATTCACTTCTACCCGTTCTACAACGCTCAGGATTTTATAGACCTCCATCATATCCCCCCTCAGCTGTCTCTCTCCCAAGCCAAAGAGCCCTAACCTCTGTAGCTCTTTCCCATTTAGTACCTCCCAAAATCATTTTAGCAGGTATATTCTGTAGTACCTTTAGCTAGGCTAGTTGTCTTCCTGGTAAACCCAATGATACCATGTGAACAATAACCCAGTGTAAACACAACAGCTTGAACCTCTGTCAGGTAGTTTTTTGCTAAATAAGCACATATATGGTGCATCTGTGACAGGCTGTTTAGGGGCTCCCTCCCCACCCCCCACAAGCATATGTGGATTTCCATATTTATTTTCATTTGGCTTGCATGTTTTTCAGTAGTAGCTCAAGGTGAATTACATTCAGATACACTGGGTATTTTGGCTTACAATTTAAGGGGCCCTGTCACTAAAGTGCGGTAAAATCTGGGCTTTAGTGCATTCTAATGCAGGACTTTCCCGTGTGCTAATCCAGCTTTATTATGGCACTTTGAAGAACGTTTTTGCAGGTCATACACTAATGTTCTCATTAGTCGGGAACATCTGCCGCCTCCTATTTAGGAAGTGCCAAGTGCTCCTGCATTGTCTGTGTTATCCAGGTAGTGCATTCTGATTAGTGTGTGCTAGCTGGATATCACAAGAATGCCCATTTCTCATTCCTGTTATGCCCTTTCCCAAAAATGTTTCTAACAAATCAGTAATATGGGGGTTACCATGCACAAACGGGCAAAATTCCACAAAGCACTTTGAACACATTCTGCAGTAGCCTATGTTACATATGTAGTAGCATATGTTAAGGGTTTAACACACTTTAGTAAAAGGGCCCCTAAGTTTGTACCCGAGGCAACAGAGGGTTAAGTAACTTGCCCAAAATGAGAAGGAATAGCAGTGTGGTACTCTTACCACTGGGCCACTCCTTCACGCCCAATAAATTCATTTTACTACTTAATGGTATTTGGTCACGGTCTGTGGTTGGATTTTGTACAGGTTTTATCTTTCTTTTCTGTCATCCATAAATCTTTGGTTGTCTCTGGATTTAATTTTAAACCATGTTGGCTCATCCTTATGTAAAAGCACTTTATCCATAAACAGAAACGTATCTGATAGGGATTTCTTTTCTGGGAAGCCTAGAATTACATCATCTGCCATAGGAAAGATGAAGAAAAAGAACCATAGACTTGATGACTTCACTCAGGGATTATAAATAAAGATTAAACAGTATTGGCAATGGCATGGGAAGCTAAGATGCAGTGTGATTACATGTGCCAGTGAGAGCTCTCTTACCCTGGGCATGTGTTTATGCTGCTTCTGCAATCTGATGTGGCTTTGGGACGGGGAAGATCTAGTCAATGCTCTCTGAACCAGGTGTGGTCCCAGCATTGAAGCTGACCATGCTGGAGGTCTTGTAAGCTCCCACAGGCCTCAAAGTGATTTTCCCGTTCGGCTGCACTAGCAGATATTGTGTCTGGCGGCAGTGTTGAATGGGTTTTCCCCAAGCTCCATCAAGAGAGTGACCCCACGGCAGTAAAGAACAGCAGTGTTTGACTGAAGATGGGAGCTTGCTTTCTTCACTGCTGTTGGAGAGTTGTTTCCTGACAGTTTCTTTCCCCTTCACCAGGATAGCTCGGAAGGATGAAGGATAATTTTTGTAGCAAACTGAGTTGAAATGCCCCTGTGGAGAAGGATGCCTTCAGGTTTGTAGTGCAGGAATTAGAGAAACCAGCCATTGTGGCATTGGAGTCACTTTTGGATACCAGTGAAGGTCTAGACTTCTCTCTTGAGAATGTCTTGCAAGTTTGTGGGAGATATAACAGTTGTTTATGAGACTGCTACCCTACCGGCTCAAGTGTTCGATCATCACCCTACCAAGGTAGTGATGAAATAAGATGACTGAGCTTAAACATAGTAGGGCTTAGTGAGAGAAGTATTATCTAAATCAGAGTGTGGAATACTTAGGAAACCAGACAAAGAGGAATGACTTTCAGGTTTTTAAATTTCCCAAAGTCCCCACTGGTGTCTCACAGGTTCATATGATATTAAGGCATCTACTTAGTTTTGCCATCAGAATGTCTACTGCTGATAGTGAGCGCTCAATATTTATCTATTAGGAGACAGACTGGATCTTTGAATCCTCAGTAGGAGGCATCTCTCTGAAGCTCACAGATGTTTTGGAGTCCTCTTTAGAAGTTGTCACACAAAGATCTGCCTTGGTAGTGACTTTGTCTTGGACCCAGACGTTGTTTATGTCTTTATTTATATTTCAATGCTATGAGCAGGCTGTTTGATTTCAAAAGTTCATATATTTCCAGACTATACAAAAGAGTCATCAGGAATTCTGTTCCAAAGTGGAATAGTAGCGCAGCTGCCAAGACCGAATAGGTGCATTTTTGGATGTCTCCCATTGGTGTCTTGTTATAAAATCAGGCCCTTTTATTTACAGTCTAGAAAAATTGAAAAGCAATGGCATGACAGACAGAACGTGTGTATAATCTGAAATGCACATTATTTTCAGCAGCATTCAGACCCATCTCGAGGTGACATTTTTCCCAAATGGCCAATGTTTGAATGATGTCAGTGTCACAGAGATGTATGCTTTCCCATTTTATTCCATGAAATAGATGTACCATAACCAAAATTCTGGTACTATATGGAGAGGGAGAAACCATACGTGTATCTTGACATTTTTGTTAACCATACTTTAAAAATAAACAGGCCTTTTTTTTTTTTTTTTTGCTGATATTCTCCTATGAATTTCCTTTGTGCTTTTATTCAGCCTTCCTTTTTCTTGTACTTCCTTTCATGACTCTCTGAAGTCAATGTAAAACATTTGGGTGACTATCTTATCTATTCTTATATGTTCCACCTCCACTTGCCCCCTTTGCTGTTCAAGATATTTTAATTGATACTGTGTTGACATTGTAAGTTCCATACTATGAATATGTACTACTCTTTGAATGGTCTCTTGCCTATGTCTGAATTATATTTGCTGTACGCTGCCTTGGATACATTTCTTCAAAAAAGGCGGTAAATAAATCCAAATAAGTTTTGGATTTAATTTACACTTTTTCAGTAGTAACACAGTAAATGACGGCAGATTAAGGCCTGCACGGTCCGTCCAGTCTGCCCAACAAGGTGGTTAGAGCCGCGCCTGCCACTCTGTGTGGGGGCCCAGTCACCCATGCTTAAAAAACGCTGGTTGTCAAGTCCTCCAGTATGCCAACCATATCGGCAGGGTTATACCCACAAGTATTACAATTTATACCCAAGTATTACTGACAGTATTCAACTTAGTCAAGATGTCTTTCCCTCCCCCCTGAGCTGCACAACACCCTCACTCGCAGCATGTGACAATAAAGTGATCTAAAACACTGGCGTTGCCGAGGCTTCACCTGTCTTTTGCCATTTGCAGACATATACTGTAAAAGTCTGTCCGGCGTTGACCTTGGATCTCTCAGTGCTGGCGTTCTGAATCTTTTTTCAGTCTTTTTGCCATTTGCAGGACACAGACTGTAGAAGTCCGTCCGGCATCGACCTCAGTTCCCAGTACTCTTGCCCAAGATAACACCTCAATATCCATGTTGTTTTTCTATCCTCTCTATTTAGGCATCCCCTGTGTCTGTCCCACAACATTTTGAATTCGCTCACCATTTTTGACTCTACCACCACCTCTCCTGGAAAGGCATTCCAAGCATCTACTACCCTCTCTGTTACTCCTTAGTCTACCTCCCTGCAACTTCCATTCAGGTCCTCTAGTTCTGCCACCCCTAAAAGTCTCTGGGGTTTGTTACAAATTTGAATATTAATACCTTTCAAGTACTTAGATGTGAATTAGCTCAAGATGAACCCAGGAGGTTTGAGTTTTGTACCTGAGGCAATGGTAGGTTAAGTGACTTGTCCAAGATCATAAGGAGCAGAAGGGGTTTGAAGTGGCCTTCACTTGTTGTCAGCCCAGTGCTCTAACTACTAGCTATTCCACTTTCCTTTGAGCAAGTGACTCCTGTATCTGACTAGCTGCTACAGTGCCAAACTGTTAGCCAGTTTGGCACAGTAGCAGGATTCCAGGGGTGATCTGGGAAATTACAGACCAGTAAGCCTGAAGTCAGTGCCAGCATAGGCGCCCCGTTTAAGAGGCTTGGGGAGGCTAAGCCTCCCCACATGGGTGTAGTTTGGGGGGTTTGGGGGGGGCGAGCGAGTGCTACTCTTACCTGCATCATCGGGATAAATTCCTGCCCAAGGAAAAGCAGTGTGCACCAGTTAATCCGCGGAGCCTTGCATTCATGCACTTTGCATGGCTCCTCCTCTCTCTGCTGCCACCCGCCGACCTTAGTCCCACCCCCTCTAGCGTGGTGTGTGCATCAGAGAGAGGAACTTTGGAAGGCTAAGTGCTTTGAAAATATGCCTAACTGTGTATGGAAACTAAGAAGGAAAAGAGACAACTTTCCCAGACAATCATTCCAGATAATGGTACAATCAATGATACTATCACACTTAAGACTACTGCAGTGCAGCATACATAGGATGTAAGGAAAGCACACTAAAATCATTACAAACCATCCAAAATATTTAAAAAGTTGAAATATGAAAGAGCTACTCCACTACTCGAAGAACTACACTGGCTGCCAATAAAGGCTAGACTACTTTTCAAAGCCAGCACCCTCATTTTCAAGATACTGTTCAGAATGGGACCTGAATGCATGCAGGACATGATAGAACTATCTCCAAGAAACAGCCCAGAAACCAGAAGTTACCTACGTCTCCACTTACCCAACGCAGAAACACAACGTACAAAACCATCTACACAGCAGGATTTAGCTACATACTACTACTAATCATTTCTATAGCGCTGCTAGACGTACGCAGCGCTGCACACATTATATGCAGGTACTTTTTCTGTCCCTAGAGGGCTCACAATAGTTTTTCGTACCTAGGGCAATGGAGGGTTAAGTGACTTGCCTAAGGTCACAAAGACCTGTAGTGGGAATTGAACCCAGTTCCCCAGGATCAGTCTGCACTAACCACTAGGCTACTCCTCCAAATGGTGGAAGTCAATACCAAAAGCCATAAGAAGTACCACTATCTACAGTTCAAAAAAAGAGCTGAAAACCTACCTCTTAAAAAAAAAAATTCTACAACTTACCCACACAATCTACTGATGACATCCCCATGCAATAAATGTGAAACACCAGAGTAATATCACTTAAATGTAAACTGTAAGCTACTTTGAACCGAAACCTGTTTTTTGGATAACAGTGAGATACAAGAATGCATAAATAAATATCCTCCAACAACAACCAGCCCCCCCCCCCCTTCAGGGCTGTTTCAAGGACCTGCCCCTCGCTATTTAATATAGCGCCAGCTCAGCTCCTCTGATCATGTCAGACAGATTATCTCCTGCTTGATTTAAGCTCTGCCTAAGATAAGTACATGTTGAAGAAGATCTATAAAGTTATACTTCAACTGCATTTGAATTAATATTAACTTAATGAAGCGATGAAGATAACATTTGAAAGAGTAAAGCACTGTTGGTAAATTGGTGTTTGAACCCTTGGAGAACCAGTGACGAGGTGGGTGCTCTAAATCCTTGCATTTTAAATACTCTCTATATGCAAGGAGCACCGCTGAGGTTTTCGGGGTTCTAGTAAATTTCTAGTGGGAAAACTTTGAATTGAAGATTGATTGAGTGTTCCCACTTAAGGTTTAGCTGTACAGTCAGTATTTTACGAAGTTACCCCATGTGTTAAATGACTAAAACTCGCATACTTTTATGTAGCCTAGGTGCAGGCATGTTTAGGGCTGGGTTTTATATGTTGCAAGAGCAGGGTCTCAATTTATGCATGTTATATGTATGGAGATGTTAACACTTGATCCTGAACAGGCTTAAATGTCCATGGCTTCATTTTAATAGTGATATTTATTTAAAAATGTATATGCCACATGATCTACCATTCTCAGTGGCTCACATCAAAGCATTCAAAATGCATAATTACATAAAACAAATAATACATAAACAATAAATATAAAACAAAATTAAGAACACACTTAAAAGCAATAAAACATACATCAAAATCATCTTTCCATAGACACATCTGCAGCTTCATTGGGGCAATTTTATAAAGACTCAGAGACGCCTACGTGCTTCTATAAACAAGCAGCTTCTTTCCCTCCTTCTATAAAATCACCCTCAGTCAGCAATAGTAAATTTACAGGTTCTATTGTGACGGCAACTGCTGCTGTTATCTGTTTAGGCCTGAATATTGCTATTATCTTGACTTTTTGGGTGCTGTTCTTGTATTTGCCCTCCTGCTGCCCCTTTACTGGATGGATGGCATTGTGATGATTATGGCTAACTAGCCCTGCCCGGTGCATCCTTATGCTGCCATTTTGGCTTAGAAACATAATTTCTTGGGCAGTCTATCAAATTTTTAATAAACTTGAAATATTTAGTGCCCCTTTTACAAAGGTGCGCTATCATTTTTACTGCTTGCTAAAAATTAGCATGTGCTAACCATGTAGATGCCCATAGTAATATTATGGGCATTTTCATGGTTAGCAACAGCTAAAAATGCTAGCATACCTTTGTAAAATACCCCCTTAATGCAGTATGTGGTAGGGGTTTTCTCCTGTGTTAACACTCTTGCTGAAACCATTCTGCATTTTTATCCTGTGGTAAAACACTTTTAAAAACCTGCGTACCCAATCAGGAAGCCTCCTAAATTGGCCCCCTAGTCAATTGCACACAGGAAGAGAGTTTGAAATGCTCATATGCTTTCCCTGTTTATTTCTGTTCAGTATCTGCTCCCTCTCTCACATTCTTTCTCCTTTGTGTTTGTGTGTGTTTCCTTGTACTCAGGATATGTTCTATACCCCTCTCTTCCCACAGGTGATGAAAGTGAAGCTGCAACCCCCTTCTGGCACAGAACTTCCAGCATTCAACCCCATCGTACCTCCCACAGCGATCACACAAGTGCTGCTGCTCGCCAATCCACAGAAGGTAACTAGTTTGTTTTTTTTTCATTTCCACGCCCCTTTGTCAGGTCAAGTTGAACTTCTCTAAACTTCCCTTGTCCATCCCCAATTTGGTAAGCCTTTTTCTTCCTGGATGCTTCACGCCTCGACCCTCCCATTCCAGGGCTGGCCATGAAAAGTATGGGGATGTGCACAAGGCAAGACACTTTTGTTTTCAGGTCATTTGAGCTTTTCACATTCCTTTAAGTTCTAACACATTTTAATTTGTAGGTTAGTATATTAAATTTTATGGCCGGAGATAAGTGGGTAAGGGATGTTTCTACCTGGTTATCTTCCACTGATCATGTGATCCCTGAATTTCAGCAGCGTCCAGTAGCACTACCCGTTTAAGTCTGGGGAGACTGCTGACACTATCCAGTTACTGCAGGGGTGGTTCAAAGGCAGCGTCAGGATGGAGCTGGGAGTTACCTGGGCACTGCCAGTATTCAGCAGTGGTTAGTGGTACTCAGCAAAAAGGCTGCCCTGAGGTAATCAGATAGCTATCCAGATACTGTTGCTGAATATTAGTGGTGCCAGGATAATTCCTGCCATGCTGAGTGCCTTGAATATTCAGTGCCAGGAGCCGGCACTGAATATCCAAGTCTAATTTAGCCAGTGACAGCATTTGAAGAAATGCTGACCTCCACCAGTCGAATATTGCTCTTCTTTCTTTGCAGTAAATTTATGGAATCGAGTGATCCAAATATGCACTAATCAGTGTACATCCCACGTTCTTTGTTATATGTAATACTTCTTTCTTGCTCTGCCAGTGCCTGCTGCCCCATGGAAGTGGTCCTCAATTCATTCCTTGGGGCACGCCCAGCCAGTCATATTTGCATGCACTGTGTCCTTAGTATGCAAATCTATCTCTTGAAAACCTGAGTGGCTGGGTGTGCCCTGAGGACTGGATTCAGAACCATTGCCCTGTTAAACCTGCCCGTGGAGCCCCATGCTCCTCAGGTGGTTCCTGTAAGGAGCAGAGGGCGTATAGGAGGGTGGACTGCCGAGGAATGCTTGCAGCTATAAGCAAGTTTTTGTTAATTGTGTTGCATGCAAGTTACCAAAACATATATTCACTTGTGGTATGTGTTCAAACCCTGCAGGCTTTTACAATAGCAAGGTCATAGTATATATATATTTTTTGTTTGTTTTTAAACTCATCAATTCCTCTGTCCTTCCTGCTGAAGAAAGTAGACAGGATGTATGTGTCATGTGTTGGTGTGTTAGTCACAGTTGATCTGAGGGCTACCCGCTTGTTCTCCTCTTAGCCCTTTGCCTCACACTGTCTCTGTCCCTTGCAGGAAAAGGTGAGGCTCCGGTACAAGCTGACCTTCACAATGGGTGGCCAGACCTACGATGAAATCGGTGATGTAGACCAGTTCCCCCCTGCTGATTCTTGGGGACATCTTTGACATTCACTGTGGACATGGCAGACTGTGCTTAGGATTCAGAACAATTGCTCAGCTCTCTACCCTGAATCCAAGGCCTCCACCACAGCATAAGTCTTGGGTTCCTGCATGGCGAGAGGCAGCTGAAAAAATGGAACAGTAGGAAGGAAGATGAAGGGGAGAGGAAGGTCCTTTTCTAGATAAGGATGTGTGTTTCTCTGATTCCCCCACCTGCATCTCAGGGTGTGAGGGTTGCATTGTCAGCTTCAGCTATGATCTGCACCTTCTCTTTTTCTCTAGCGTCTTGAACTGCCATTATCCCTACCTTCTTCTCATTGGTTTAATAATGGATAGATTCTGTCCCCCATAGCTCCCCCCTCCTCACCAACCCCAAATAAAACCACACCCATTGTTCCATAATTCTGGAGTAACCTGTTACTGCTGTTAGTTCCTTCTGGAAAGGTGGGGCCGGGGGCTGAATTTCGGGAGGGAGGAGTCTAGATCTAGAAACCTGGACCAGTGTTTTGCTTCTCACAAGGTTCCACACCTCCATGCGCCACTAACACAGTGCCTCACAACTGAGTTCTGGCTGCTGGACACCAGGTTACCAGAGCACTTCCTGCTGTGTTTATGGCTGAGAGTGATGTTCAGCGATCCTGTTTTTTTTTGGGGGGGGAGGGGAGTTGGTAAATATTTCTGAGTCATTACTCCTCATCCTAGGCCTCCCTATTGCCATTTTTTGGACATTAAAGGAATACATGTGAGGGTGGTTACTCTAAACTGTGTTCTAATAAATGAATCACCCTTTTTCTTTACACATACTTCACACTTCTAGGAAAGGGGCGGAAGGGTAAGGGCACATCCTGGGTACTTTCCTGTTGACCTTTTTTTCACCAGCAGTCACTTAATCACCTCTGTCCAAAAGGGAAAATTGCTCCCCTGCTACCGTGTCCTCTATCCACATTTGTCCATTGCCCCTTGGTCCTCTTGTACCCCTTTCCCCCTCCACTCTGGCACACTGTGTGATCCCAGCCAATCCATGGAAGCAGAAAGTCTAGTAGGGTCATGCCCTTGTATCTGATATCAAAGAGATCAGGTTTCATGAGCATCTGCACTGAGTGTCTATTGGTGGGGAGAAATTCGTTCCTCCTCTCTTTTTTTTTTTTTTGTGAACTGCTTGATACTTAGTTTCTTTTGTAATTAGTAAAGAATAAATTAAGTAAGAGCTTGTGGCTTTAACTGCCATCGCTGGGTTTATCTTCCTGTGTGGATAGGCAGTTGACTGAAAGAAAC
Organism: Microcaecilia unicolor; assembly: GCF_901765095.1. Lineage (NCBI taxonomy): Eukaryota > Metazoa > Chordata > Amphibia > Gymnophiona > Siphonopidae > Microcaecilia > Microcaecilia unicolor. The sequence goes on from NC_044031.1 coordinate 305,945,418, forward strand.
ATTCTTGTATTTACTCCTTCACTGCAAAAATGAAACATTCCCATAATGCAACTGGGAGCAACAGTCGGGTTTCTTTTCTGCTCATCTCTTTATTTCATGTTTTTGTTCTTGAGGAGCGCCAAGGGACTTCAGTTTGTAAAAAGCTCTTTCTGCTCGGGTCTGCTTAAAATCAGGGAAACTGCTGTGCTGTTTATCATCCATCCAAGTGGTCAAGATGAACCATGCCCCCCTTTCTGCTTACATATAAAATAGATACAGGCATGAGAAAAGCTTTGTACAAAAAGAGGACCTTGCATGAGACCAATGAAGGAAAGCAGAAAAAGGTGAGATTGAGAAACAAGAGTAGAGTGTTGTGACCTTAAACAAAAATGCCAGCCTTGTGTCCTCTGCACTGTTCAGTATGCACACAGTATCTGGCGGTGTGAAGTAGGTGCAGGAACCAATTCCTGCTTTGCACATCTCCATATTAATCCATCCATCTTTGTGATGATCTTAGAACTTGTGGAGTCGATCCTTTCTATTCTGGCCAAGATGGTCAGTTCTGCAATTATGATGTTGCCCTGTACATATGTTTCTAAATGCCACAGTAGTCATTTTGGGGGGCGGGGGGCTTTTTTTATATTTTTATTTTTAGCAGCACCCGGTTGGGTTCCAGTAGCAGCTGCATAACCCATGATAGCCCATATCTCATCTGCTGCATGTCATGATTTTGTTTCTTATGCTACCCATGGAGCAGGCTCCTCATGCCTTGGGGATGACTGGGACATAGAGGTTTCCAGTTCTAGCCCTATTTAGCTTTCCAGGGATTAGATGCTGCTTTAGTGACCTGCCTTCAAGACAGTGCAGTGTTAATGCAGGTTAGTCTGGCAGGGGGTGCTGTAGATCCTCTAAATGCTGGGGATTATAATTCTGCGAGCTCAGAATTAGCTGGCTTTAGCACACTTTGCTGTGTTTGCAGAAGTGCTAATGATAGGATCCTTTCATGTTCTGACACCCAGAATGAGGCAGCTTCAGTTTATCTGCTCCTAGAACATAACTGGAAAACAAAGTTCCAAAAGTATCTCCCCCCCCTCCCCCCCACTTAATTTACTTGAAATTAAAAATTAGAGTCTGTATGCCACTCCTACACCAAATTCCTCGTATTCCCCTGAGAGGGTTTGTGTGCACTCTGCAGATGGGTAGAGAATTATACAGCTAAAGCACTGCAAAGAATTTTGCCACTCCATCGTAGTCCTTGGCCCCACCACCAGAAGCATCAGACATGGAAAAGCATATATAATATATCTGATTTTTAGTTTATGCATTTCAAGTATGTGTATGGAGTTTCCTGGCTGCCTCTGTAGGAAATTGGCTCCTTCAAGATGTATAGCATAGATCCTCTTGGAGAACTCCTGCTCCTGTTTACCAGCAGGTGCATGCCTGTTTAAATCGTGCCCAGGGGAGTTAGGCATTAGAACCTTTCCATCTGGGACAGCTGCTTGTCAGCAAGCTGTATGGTAGTAATCAGTGGCGTAGCCACAGGTGGGCCTCGGCCCACCCAGTTAGGGCTCAGGCCCACCCAACAGTAGCACACATTTAGCTTGGCCAGACTTCCCCTTGATGGTAACAAAAACACTTCTCTCTACGATAGTTTTCAGCACATGCTTGCTGCAGAATGCCAAGGTGCAGAGAAACATTTTTCCACCAGCTGAGATTTTTTTGGTGTTGAGGGGAGAACATTTGGTGCCCACCCAAAATCTGCTGTCTGGCTACGCCCCTGGTAGTAATCTGGCAGCTGTAACTGAATAAAGAAAGTGTTTAAAAAAAAAAAAAAAAAGTGTCTGAGCTTTTAGGCAGACATCCTTTTCATGGAGGAGCACCTTTGTGTGAGTACAGTAAGTAGAAGGGGCTAGGAAAGGACAGGTTTGCTAAATGGGGAATTAGAGGGCATCCTATCATAAATTTATAGCGTTCCCTCTGCTGTGCAAAGTGTGAGCCTTTTGGGAGCTTATAGAGGACAGATGCCTTTAAGATTTTGTCTTTAAGATTGATTCCACTGTGTCTTATATAGAAAATATATTTTTATTTCCTTTCTTTTCTTTCTGATTTTTTTGGGTGGGGGGGCGGGAGGGTGCGATTTGTGAGTTGTTTGCTGTCTAATCACCGATCTCTTTGTCCTTGGACACTGTGTGTATATATTTTCAATGCAAATTATGTAAATGTGGGAAATTCAGAGTAGCACAATGTATGTATTACTATATTTATGGGGGAATAAATCTCTTCTTTCAAACCTTCCCTCTTTGGCACTATTTTGGGGAGTCATGCATCCAACTCCAACCCAAGGAGAAGCTGAAGCCCTGAAAATCTTCTACACTGCTATTTGAAACCAGAGTTTAAACATTTTGCTTCTTGCTGAATCACAGAACAGAGAGCATTTGGGGAAGTATACACACACCACGTGAGATCATTTGAACTCGAGACAAAAGAGGAAGAGGTTAAAAACCAAAATTGTATATTTTACAATGGGAGCCATTCTAAGCTTATGTACAGCACAAGCTGGTAGTATGAGTGAACCAAGATGTAGATTATAGGAAATGGGAAGGGGTTGGGGGGGGGGGGGGGGGAGGATTAAGAAATTTTACAGAATTACCAAGCAGTGTGTGTACACCTACTGGAAGCAGAACCAAGAGCTGGTACATCCTATGCAGTTCAATGGTGGAAATCAAATAAGAAATCAAGGACAGCTGATGAAAGTACAAAATGGGCAATCTTTGCTACCCACTGGCAATTTAAATATATATATGCAAAATGAGTGTTGCTATGCAAAGCTAATAAAACCAAATCTTAACAAGCTAAGTATGATTTCCAGTGTAAGATAGAAGTGGTTTTTATTTGCATTACTGCTCCACATAGGGATTGACTATTGTTTATTTTTGTATACTGGATTTTATAAAACAGTCTTTGTTGGACTTCTTCACACATTATTCAGTGAAATGTTTTGCAGCGCAGAAAGTTGAACCGTGTGGAGGGGCTTAATCGAACGGGGCGCCCAAGTTTTCCTGAGGACGTCCTCACAGGACGGCCCCATGAAGGGGTGGGGAAACCTGTATTATCAAAACAAGATGGACGTCTATCTTTCGTTTCGATAATATGGTCGGGAACGCACAAATCTCAACATTTAGGTCGACCTTAGAGATGGTCGTCCCTGATTTTCGCCAATAATGTAAACCGAGGACGCCCATCTCAGAAACGACCAAATCCAAGCCATTTGGTCGTGGGAGGAGCCAGCATTCGTAGTGCACTGGTCCCCCTGACATGCCAGGACACCAACCAGGCACCCTAGGGGGCACTGCAGTGGATTTCCAAAATTGCTCCCAGGTGCTGAGCTCCCTTACCTTGTGTGCTGAGCCCCCCAAAACCCACTACCCACAACTGTACACCACTACCATAGCCCTTACGGGTGAAGGGGGCACCTAGATATGGGTACAGTGGGTTTCTGGTGGGTTTTGGCGGGCTCACATTTACCACCACAAGTGTAACAGGTGGGGGGATGGGCCTGGGTCCGCCTGCCTGAAGTGCACTGCAGTACCCACTAAAACTGCTCCAGGGACCTGCATACTGCTATCATGGAGCTGGGTGTGATATTTGAGGCTGGCATAGAGGCTGGAAAAAAAAAAATATATATTTTTTTTAGAGTGGGAGGGGGTTAGTGACCACTGGGGAAGTAAGGGGAGGTCATCCCCAATTCCCTCCGATGGTCATCTGGTCATTTAGGGCACATTTTGTGGCTTGGTCGTAAAAAAAAAAAAAAGGACCAAGTAAAGTCATCCAAGTGTTCATCAGGGACGCCCTATTTTTTTCCATTATCGGCCAAGGACGTCCATGTGTTAAGCACTACTACTACTACTTAACATTTCTAGAGCGCTACTAGGGTTACGCAGCGCTGTACAATTTAACAGTCCCGCCTTCGCTATGCTTCCGACATGCCTCCATGAACTTTGGTCACCCCCGCGATGGAAAGCAGTTGAGGACGCCCAAAATCGGCTTTCAGTTATGCCAATTTTGGCGACCCTGTGAGAAGGACGCCCATCTCCTGATTTGGGTCGAAAGATGGGCGCCCTTCTCTTTCAAAAATAAGCCTGATAGTGATGTTGCATTATCTGTTACAGGACAGGATACAACAGCAACACACATGGTGAAGTCAAAGCTGATGGTGCCGATTGGCCCTTATCGCATAGCTCAGAAGTCTCTGCTCTGATTTGAACCACTCAAGTTAATTATAGTCCCAAATTGGGCATCAACAAAGGGACGAGCAGGATTGTGTGGCTGTTGTATCCTGCTGTCTATGGAGAATAGCTGTTACAGGTATGCAACATTACTTTCTCCATGGATAAGCAGGGCGAACAATAGCCACAGACATGGAGATTGATCAGCTGAGGGTTGCTTGATGGTATTTGTAAACCTGCAACCGGATTCAATAAGAAGGAGGAGGCAAGTTGAAGCTATTCAACTGTAGCAGAATTTATTACAGCATTAGCAAATGAACAATCAGCAAATAAAGGTTGATCAATACAATAATGTTTTGCAAACGTGGAGTGAGGACCTTTTTCTGCTTGGCAAATGTCTGTAATTGAGACAGAAGAATATAAATGTGCCAGCATTGTAGACATGGCTCTGAATTTGAGCAGTAACTTGCAGGATTTGGAATGGAATGTAAACAGTAACAGTAAAGAACACAGTCTGTTAACCAATTAGACAGTGTTCTCTTTGAAACAGGGAAACCTAGATTGTTGAGATTTATTGAGAGAAATAGTTGTGATGGTCGATTTGGTTTTGAAGTTCTTTGAAGGTAGATTTGAAGATCCCTTCTACAGTCCAAAGTATGGAGATTACTTGGGTAAGGACTAGAGGGTGGAGGAGGAGAAAATGTGGGTAAACTATTGGTTTGATTAAGTGGAACTGGAAACTGAACACCACTTTAGGGAGAAACTTAGGATGCATTCTTAAAACAACTCTGTCAGGTAGGATCTGAAGATAAGGATGATAGTGAACTGCAAGCACTTATTTACTAATTCATCTTGCTGACATTATGGCTACTAAAAAGGGTGTCTTCCAGGTGAGAAATTTTTAAGTGAGAAGTTGACATATCCTCAAATGGAGGGTGAGTTAATGCTTGTAGAATTAAATTCAAATCCTAATGAGGGACAGACTGCTTAAGAGGTGGTTTGATGTTGAGAAGACCCTTCAAAAACCTGGAAACAACAGGATGCTGCAAGATTGGTTGAGAAGAAAATCCTTCATGAAAGAAGTGTATTGCACTCCAGTAAGCCTGAACTGAAGCATGGGAGAGACCAGAATCTTGACAGGAAGAGAAGGTATTGTAATGAACCAGATATAGAACATGTGAAGGGATCTTGAGAAGGAACACCAATCTGAAAATCGTTTCCACTTAAGGGAATAGGCCTTTCTTGTGGACAGTTTATTGGACTGTAGGAGAACAGATTCCACAGCTGTGGATAAGTTCAATGATTTACATAGGGAAGACCATGTCTAAGGGCACCCAACTCTAAGGATGGTGCCACAAAGGAGTGGGGCAACACATATTGAAACAAGATGGACGTCCATCTTTCGATAATACGGTCAGGGACACCCAAATCTTGACATTTAGGTCGACTTTAGAGATAGTCGTTCTCAGTTTTTGGCGATAATGGAAACCAAAGATGTCTATCTCAATAATGTCCAAATCCAAGCCCTTTGGTCGTGGAAGGAGCCAGCATTTGTACTGCACTAGTCCCCCTGACATGCCAGGACACCAACCGGGCACCCTAGGGGGCATTGCAGTGAACTTCAGAAATTGCTCCCAGGTGCATAGTTCCCTTACCTTGGGTGCTGAGCCCCCCAACCCCCCCCCCCCCCCCCAGGTCCGCCTGCCTGAAGTACACTGCACCCACTACAACTGCTCCAGGGACCTGTATACTGCTGCAATGGATCTGAGTATGGCATTTGAGGCTGGCAAAAAAAAGTATTTTTAAACTTTTTTTTTTTAATGGTGGGAGGGGGTTAGTGACCACTGAGGGAGTAAGGGGAGGTCATCCCCGATTCCCTCCGGTGGTCATCTGGTCAGTTGGGGCATCTTTTTGAGGCTTGGTCGTAAACAAAAAATGGACCAAGTAAAGTCGGCCAAGTGCTTATCAGGGACACCCTTCTTTTTTCTATTATCGGCCGAGGACGACCATCTCCTAATCACACCCCAGTCCCGCCTTTGCTACCCTGCTGACACACCCCCATGAACTTTGGTCGTCCCAGCGATAGAAAGCAGTCGAGGGTGTGTAACTAATTTCCGCAAACAACTGAAGACCCATCTCTTCAACAAGGCATACCACAAAGATCAACAAATGTGAACTCCTACACATATATCCAGAATTGTCTTATAATATTTGCTAGCTACACTACTATCATGTTTCATCATTATCATGATACCCAATATCCTTATGTAATACTAAATGTATATTCTCTTATATATTTCCACATTGAGCCTGCAAAGAGGTGGGAAAATGTGGGATACAAATGCAATAAATAAATAATGCTATGGATTTACAGCCTGTCTCACTGACACAGACTACTGTGGATTCTTTTGGATTTGTAATAAGTAAATGAAAACCTTTATTAGAGGGGGGGCTAAATTCTGCAATGATTAATATATGTACAATGATTAGAACATATAAACACAATGATTAGCTAAACAATCATTACATCACTGGTCGCTACATCTAAGCAATGCAAAGAGTTATTAGACCAGGAAATTAAGCAATAATACACCATACATACAACATCACTGGTCTCCATCATCCAGGCTCTTATCATCAGCTGGGGGGGGGGGGGGGGCGGTTCACAGCAAGAGCTAGGAGCTTCAGACCAGGAACAGACCCTCTACACGACACGTCTGCCCACAGATGAACCCCCACTCTGCTGTGACAAGCCCTCCCTTTTTATTAGGCTCTGAGCGCATATTCAGAGCTATGGAAAGTTACAGAATGCTTCTCTATTTAGGACTGTGGGAACATGGGGCACAAAGTGGTGAGTACAAGGTGAGATTGGGTCTTAGAATGGTAAGAGAGAAGGAATGGAGGTACAGAAGGCAGGAGTTGGGGGTACAGAGGGGAGAATTTAGTGTTGCAGTAGGGGAAGAGAGATGGAGTGAGAGTCAGGGCAGGATGGAAAGAAAGAGGGGAATGTGGGGTAAAAGGAAAGTTCAGAGCAGAAGAAGGGAAGAATGAAGGGATGGGCAAAGAGGGGAGAATTGGGTAGGGTCAGGATAGGAAGAGAGGGTATGATAACAGGAGGGAAAGAGAAAGTAGTGAGGGTGGGGGGAAGAGAGAGGAGGTAAGTGGACAGCAGGATAAGGGACAGGGAGTGTGGGTGAAAGGACGGCAAACAAGAGAGGGGAAGTGCAAGGGGTAAAAGAGAAAGGGAACAGAAGAAGCTGTTGGGTACAGTTTATAGGGGGAAAAGCGGATTAGGAAGAGATATAGATGCTGTTTTTGTACAGATGGAAGGTATTTTGTTAAGGTCACTGAGTCCCTCTGTCTCCACTGGGGTTGTGAATTGTTATGTTGGCGCCGGGGGCTAAAATGTTATGTTGGGGCAGTCAAGCCCTTCTTATTTTTCATTGGAGTGGGAGATGTTATGTTGGACCCAACCCTCAACGACTCCTCTTGTTTTTTGTTGGAGTGGAAGGTGTTAGTTTGGGCCCACCAAGACTCCCTTGGTGTTCTTGCTGGAGTAGGAGGTTTGGTGTTGGGGCTGCCAAGCCCCTCTTGTTGTTTTTATGCAGTGCTATGTTGGTGCCATTGAACCCCTCTTTTTGTTCAGTACATGTACTGTATCCCCTATTGTAAATGTCACCACACACCATCGATAGTTAGACACTTTGTAGTAGATAGCGTAGTGGTAGAATGATCGTTGCTGAAGATATATTTTACTGTATCAGGCAATTCCATGGAAAAGGTACTGATACTGCACTTTGGTAGATTTTCTTTTGGACCATCTACATCTTTTCCATCTTTTACAGAGTTTTCAGATAATATGTCACCTGTTCAGGACAGACCTTCACCAGGACTCTCCTCTAATCCTTCCCACCACTTCCTGAAAACCAAGACCCTCCTGAGGATGTTTCATACCCTAAATTCTTACAGAAGTTAGCAACACAATTAACTCTTACTACTACATACAAACTTGACCCAAGAAGCAAATATTTGAAAGCACTTAAATACTTTGAAGCTCTAAAGTCATGTAGCCTTTCCTATTCATGAACACCTACTCGAACAACAGTCTTTAATCTGGCATGAACCTCTTACGTCTTAAAGCAATTGAGACCAAATATCAAGTTCAAAAGGCTTTAGGACATAAACTGTAACTTTCCCACCATGAATCTGTAGTGGTTGAATCAGCACTAAAGCATTCTAAAAGCTCTAGATCTTACTCAAATGCACTCCCCCCTCCCAGAAAGGACCATGAACAACTGGATACTGTAGGTAAGAAAGCTTTCCAATGCAATGCTATCAGCTAGAATTGCAACTCACCAATTTCTCAGCATTCAATATCTCTATGAAATTCTGGAAGGTATTCAGCAATCTGAGTCAATCCAGACTAATATTCAAGATCTACATTAATGCACCATTAGATCTTCATTTGATTCCCATGACTTGGCATCTAGAGCTGCAGCAGTAGCTATAGCCACACACATAATAGCTTGGATCAGAGCCTTTGGCATGCTCATGACAAACTGGCTAATGCACCTTGTACTAATGACAACCTTTTTAGTGAAAATGTTGAGACTTTATTCACAAAGGTCATATCACATTGCAAATGCTGTCTATTGACAATATTGAACAACCTCAACCCTCATCTTCAGGGAGTGGAGGAGTAGCCTAGTGGTTAGTGCAGCAGACTTTAAACCTGGGGAACTGGGTTTGATTCCCACTGAAGCTCCTTATGGCTCTGTGCAAGTCAATTAACCCTCCATTGCCTCAGGTACAACTAAGTACCTGTATATAAATATGTAAACCACTTTGAATGTAGTTTAAAAAACCACAGAAAGGCATATATCAAGTCCCTTTACAGGCCAAAAGTCCATACCAGTCCACAAAAAAAGATACAACCAATATTGCTATCCTTATAATAAACCAAGATCTAAAAAGCAATCCTCAAATCAAGCTTCACATCAATCATCCAAGACAGCATAAGCTCCAGAAATCAGCATCTCAACCTAAAAATAAAAACAAAACTAAACCCCAGTTTTTGACTCGTCTTTATATCCAACACCAGCCTCTTCATGACCTACCAGTAGAAGGGAGGTTAACAGCTTTCTACCATTGCTACATAACAATCACAACCGACAGCTGGGTTCTCTCAATTATCAACAACAGTTACAGACTACATGTCACAGTCTACCACTAAATCATCCTCCATCATTTTCTCCCCCTCATTCTCATCAATTATTAACCCTGCACAATGAAGTCAAGTCTCTCCTATGAGCTCACTGCATCAAAAAGGCATCATCATGAGAGACTGCTGAGAAAATTGATGAGTCATGGGATAGGAGGCAATGTTCTGACTGGTTATTGGACAGAAAACAGAAGTTAGGGTTACATGGCCATTTCTCTCAATAGAATACAGTGAATAGTGAAGTGCCGCAGGCACCACCATGAGAAAAAGGGCCTCAGGTTTTACTCAAAATACTTTCTCATTCCCAAAAAGGTGGACTTTGCCCAATTCTAGATCTCAGACAATTGAACAAATGTATAGTCAAACAAATGTTCAAATACACTCTCAACTATCCTTCCTCAACTTCATCAAAATGACTGGTTGGTCTCTCTGGACTGAACAGAGGCTTAGCTCATATACCAATCCATCCATCCTTCCGAAACTTTCTACATTTCAAGTGTCTTTTGTAATATCGAGTTCTTCCTTTCAGTCTCTCATCAGCACCAAGAGTCTTTACAAAGTGCATGGTGGTGGCGACTATCTTCGAAAACAAGGACTTTTGATATTTCTCTACCTGGATGACTAGCTGATTTCCGCTTCTTCCCCTAATAAGCTGAACTCTCACTTCAAAGAGCGCTACATGTCATATAAGCTCTGGGCCTTCTCATCAACTTTGAGAAATCAATTTTTCTTCAGCCTTCAGTCCTTAGAATTCATAGGAGCACAGCTTTTCATCTCCTCTGCCACAGCATTCCTACCACCATACAGAGCTCAACAAATTCTTTCTTTGTCTGTGACAACTCTTTCCATGTCCCATGCTCGAGCAAAGCACTGCTTTCATCTATTGGGACACATGGTGGCAGCAGTGCATACCGTCCCCTTTGCATGCCTAAACAGTGGTATCCACGCACTCAATGGAACCAGCATCACAAACACCTAATGGAAGAATCTTCAAGTCACAAGCATCACTTGTCAAGCTCTTCAGCAGTGCAGTCAGCCAACCTGCTACGAGGTTAATACTTACAACCCCCTTATGTACAGACCACACTTACCACCGATGCCTCTCGGACAGCCAGTGGAGCTCATTATCTAACAAATACAGATGGACAATCAGGTCACTATGCACTATATAAACAAGCAAGGCAGCACTGGCTCCTTTCCCCTTTGCCAGGATGCATCTCAAGTTTGGTGATTCGCACAACATCTTTCTCACAGCTACCCACCTGGAAACCGAAATGTCTTATCGGATTTACTCAGTTGACATCTCCTACCCCATGAGTGGTCTCTCAACCTCACTAAATCCCAAAGAAGTTCGGTCTTCCATCCATGGACCTCAATTTCAAATGCAAAGATTTCTGCTCTTGCTATCCCAGCAACCACAGCATAGCCAAGGACGCTTTCCTCATTTTTTAGTCAACGGGGCTGCTGTATGCATTCCCACCAATTTCTTTGATACTGAAAGTCCTTCGGAAAATTTGCCGCTCCATGGTGCGACTGCACCTCGAATATTGTGTTCAATTCTGCTCGCCGCATCTCAAAAAAGATATAGTGGAATTAGAAAAGGTGCAGAGAAGGACGACAGAAACGATAAAGGGGATGGACGACTTCCCTATGAGGAAAGGCTAAAGTGGCTAGGGCTCTTCAGCTTGGAGAAAAGGTGGCTGAGGGGAGATATGATAGAGGTCTATAAAAAAATTAGTGGAGTTGAACAGGTAGATGTGAAGCGTCTGTTTACGCTTTCCAAAAATACTAGGACTAGGGGGCATGTGATGAAGCTACACAGGCTTTTGAAAACCAATGACAATGTTAAGGGGTGGCCTCAGCCATTCTGATGAACACACTCAGTAATGTGTTGTTAGGTTTGGATTCTGTGATGATTGTTCTTGTTGTTTAATGTAGATTTTCTCATCAAAGAAATGGCATTCTTTTTCTTATCTTTTTATTTATACTTTGTACTGAATAAGATAAGCAGTACATCAAATTTATGTTTAAATTATTTTTATTAATAGCCAAAAATATATAACAATGAACAGAAACAGTTTAGCAAAGACATAGCTAACAGAATTTCAACCAACCCCCTCATTCCCTCCCCCAGATCCTGAACACAGTACATACTCTCCCTCAGTACAAAGTAAACACATCCATCCACATTGTATGTTAAGGAGATAACTGTGTGCGCTCAGGGTTAAGGTTCTACAAAATGGTTTCCAGATGGATTGAAAACATTGACCAACAGCATGAGACAGGTCCTTAAGCTCTGCACGCTCCACTTGCATCTGAGCAAGCATAAGAGCTCGCCAATGAGAGAACTGAGGACCAGCAGCATCAAGCCATGTAGAAAGGATAGCCTTGAAGGCAAACAACAAAGCTCTGTGGAGGAAAGCTTTAAATCATGGTGGTAAAGACAGTCTCGTTGGATATACACCAAACAATAAAAGTGGGCCATTAGGCAACACACAGGACCAGAGCTGATGGCTATAAGGTAATAAACCAGTCTGTTCCGACCTGTGGACAACCTCAAAACATATGGCCCAGCATGGCTTCTGGAGTGTGGCATTTTGGACAATGACCAGTAGGGAAGCCTGCACAATGTGCTCTGTGCGGGGAAACAAATAGTCGCAAGGCAAATCTATAAAGTGTTTCCCTGTGAAGCATGTTCTCCATTCTTTTAGGGATGTCCAATAGAAAAGACTGCAATTGGGTAAACATAAGAGAGATTTGCAGCCTTAGTGGTGTAATTCACCTCCTCCGTGGTGTCCTGAAGAAATTTATGATGAAACAACAAAGACACCTGCTGTTGGGAGCTCAGAATGAGCACCTCAAGTAAGGTATCCTGCACATCTTATATTAAATCAGTCCAAACCAAAGAAGCAATATAGTGTAAGTTGATAATAAGCAAGATAATCCATTAGAGGCAGAGAAATCTTTCGTTGCAACTCCTCAAAGGACTTAATACGTTCTTCATCCATTAAGACATGAAAGAGAAAGACCACTCCCCTCGTGGCCCACTGGGTAAACACGTTTGGACCGTGATCTGGTGGAAAGGTGGGGTTCTTACAAATAGGTAAGAATGGAGTAGTAGATGCAGAAAAACAGTGCCACCTACAGAGCCATCTCCAAAGGGCCCTATGGGTCTTTAAAAATGGGTAAGTCTGAAAAGCGCCAGGAGGCAAAGCACCACCAGTGTGGAATATAATACTGAAGTGAACTGGAGCTAGCAATTTAGTTTCCAGGGCTGGCAGAGAAAAATGTGTGATATTGCGGAACCAGTCATGAATATGTCTCATGACGCTATCTGCATGTAGATAGTGCAGTTTTAGAAGGCCCAACCCCCTAAGGACTTCAGTGTCTGCAAGATCCCAAAGGGCAATCTGGGATATTTACCCAGCCAGATATAATGCTGCAGAGACCATTGCAGTATACTTTCAACACGTTTGAGATAACAAGTAAAGCCATTTAAAACAAGTAAAGCCATTTAGGCGCTAGAAGCAAATTAAACAGGTGGAGGTCTATCATATTTTAATAAACATAAACCATAGTTAGCTGGGTAAATTCCTCGGGCTGAAAACTGCATGTAGTATTCACACAGATACATTATTCAACAACATTATTTATGTACAATTTATGTAGCATTGTAGCTTTAAGTGAGATACTGTCATTTTAGTGACGTGTTAGCAACAGTGAGTTTTGTAGCTGTCAGTAGTCACTAGTAGTCATGTGGTTTAGGAAGGGGGTGCAAGGTTTAATTTAGAAATGTTAAATAGTAGTAGTAGTAGTAGTAATTGATTAGCTAAAGGGGTGCGGGAACCAAAGAAAATGAAGAACCCCTTGATTAGACAGTGTGTTCCTGCTCTTGGTGACATCCGAGCACAATACCTAGAGTCCTTCTAATCACAGTCAAGACCAAGGTACAAGAGGCACTTCATATAGGAAAGAGCCACACACGCTGAGAACTATATACTGAGTTCTGAGCTCTGGGAGAGCTGTTTCAACCTAGCATAATTGGATGTTGTCACCTACTTGTGTGTCTGACTCAATCCTGCTTAATAATGGAAACTTGTTAAACATAGAAAATGGCAGCAGATAAAGTATTTCATATTGCTACTAATTGGGTTTCTGCCAGGTACTTGTCAGGGGCGTAGCTACGTGGGGCCACGGGGGCATGGGCCCCGTAGATTTGGCCCTGCCCCCCCTGCCACCAACCCTCCCCTGCCGCTGTCGGGTACCTTTGCTGGCGGGGGTCCCCAACCCCCGCTAGCCAAAGTCCTCTTCTCTGGTGCGGCTGCGTTGCTGATCTGCAAGGGCAGGCTTCTGTTTCTGTGAGTCTGACATCCTGCATGTAGGTGCAGGATGTCGTACTCACAGAAACAGAAGCCTGCTCTTGCAGATCAGCAACACGGCCGTGCAGGCTTCTGTTTCTGTGAGTCTGACGTCAGACTTACAGAAACAGAAGCCTGCCCTTGCAGATCAGCAATGTGGCCGTGCCGGAGAAGAGGACTTCGGCTGACGGGGGTTGGGGGGGGGGGTAAAAATGGCAGGGGTGGGGTCGGCGGTGCTGGGGGGGGCTAAAATGTGCCCCAACTCGGGCTCTGGACCTCCCCTCCCGCCGAAGTCTGGCTACGCCCCTGGTACTTGTGACCTGGATTGGCCACTGCTGGAAACAAACCCACCTCCCCACTCCCCCCATTTTCTATTTTTGTTGATGGCTCTCTCATTCTCCCTGTCTCCTCAGCTCGAAACCTTGGGGTCATCTTTGACTCTTCTCTCTCCTTCTCTGCTCATATCCAGCAGATCGTCAAGACCTGTCGTTTCTTTCTTTACAACATCTGTGAAATCCGCCCCTTTCTTTCCGAGCACTCTACCAAAACCCTCATCCACACCCTTGTCACCTCTTGTTTAGACTACTGCAATCTGCTTCTTGCTGGCCTCCCACTTAGTCACCTCTCCCCTCTCCAATCGGTTCAAAACTCTGCTGCCCGTCTCGTCTTCTGCCAGGGTCGCTTTACTCATACTACCCCTCTCCTCAAGTCGCTTCACTGGCTCCCTATCCGTTTTCGTATCCTGTTCAAACTTCTTCTACTAACCTATAAATGTACTCACTCTGCTGCTCCCCAGTATCTCTCCACACTCGTCCTTCCCTACACCCCTTCCCGTGCACTCCGCTCCATGGATAAGTCCTTCTTATCTGTTCCCTTCTCCACTACTGCCAACTCCAGACTTCGCGCCTTCTGTCTCGCTGCACCCTACGCCTGGAATAAACTTCCTGAGCTCCTACGTCTTGCCCCATCCTTGGCCACCTTTAAATCTAGACTGAAAGCCCACCTCTTTAACATTGCTTTTGACTCGTAACCACTTGTAACCACTCACCTCCACCACCCTCCTCTCCTTCCTGTACACATTAATTGATTTGATTTGCTTACTTTATTGTTTGTCTATTAGATTGTAAGCTCTTTGAGCAGGGACTGTCTTTCTTCTATGTTTGTGCAGCGCTGCGTATGCCTTGTAGCGCTATAGAAATGCTAAATAGTTGTAGTAGTAGTAGTTCTGACCCAGTATGGTTATTCTTATGTTCTTATGAGTATGTTCACCAAATGACTGAAACAAACTACTAGCTTGATGCATTTTGGATTGTTTTTTTTTTAGCCAACAGAATGCAAAAAAATGTACAAGGCATTTGAAATTAGTACATAAAAGTAGACTTTTGGGCTGAACCCCACTTCTGTGTCCCACAAGTGCCAAAAGACAGATGAAGATTTTCCAACTCCAGTATTGGGGAACTAAGGCCAAAGCCAGACAGACTTCTATGGTTTGTGTCCCACAAATGGCAAAAGAGAGATGAAGATTTGGCAACTCCAGTATTACACAGCATCCTCGCTTATATTTGATAACAAAGTGATATACAACTCAAGGAGGAGGAGAAGACGACATATATTAAATGGCAAGTTATATACTGTTAGCAATACTTTGGTTATAACATATAGATGGGCATTTTTTTATATGACACCTAAATCCAATTTTGGACATTTGTGAAAAACATTAAAAAAAAATCCAGTAGCAAACATGGCCATTTTCAAACCAGAAAAACATCTAACTTTTTGTTTTGAAAATGGTAATTTGCTAGATGTTTTGTGCTCAGTGTGTCTATCTTTTAGGACCATTTTAGAAAAGTCAGAGGGAAAAATGCACAAACATAAGCCATTGGAATATATGGAGGGGGGGGGGGGGCAGCATTCTTAGGAGACTAGCCACACCGACATCCTAACAGAGCAGTGGGACACCCTAGGGGGCACTGCAGTGAACTTCACATAAAACGTCCCAGGTACACATCTCACCATTGTTCCCTTATATTGTATGGTAAGCCCTCTAAAATCCACCAAAAACCTAATGTACCCAAATGTATACCACAATAGCCCTTATGGCTGAAGGGGTCACCTATATGAGGGTACAGTAGGTTTTCGGTGGGTTTTAGATCGTTCACATTTTCCACCACAAGTGTACCAGTTAGAGCGGGTTATAAGCCTGGGTTTCCTTCTCTAAAGTCCACTGTACTAAACACTAGGCTACTCCAGGGACCTGTTTGAGGCTCTAATAGAACTAGCCATAACATCTGAAGCTGTCATAGACACTGGTATGTACTATTTCTTTCACATCTTTTGGAGATGGGAGAGGATCAGTGACCACTGGGGGAGTAAGGGGAAGTCATGCCTTAATCCGTCCAGTGGCCATCTTGTCATTTAGGGCACCTTTTAGTGACTTAGGTGTGATTGAAACAAGTCTAGACCAAAACATCTAAGCCATGGACATTTTTGGCTTGTTCCATTCTGGCAGAAAAATGTCCACGTTTTGGAAACGCCCAAATCCTGCCCCCTTGTGATTTGGATGCACTGCAGCGAAAAATGTCTCAAATCTGAGTTTTATCCACAAGCCACTTTATGCTGTTTTTGAGACATTTTTTCTCTTTTGAAAATTAGCCCCATTTTGTCCCAAGACTTCATATTTAACTGCCTATATGTGGTTGGCTTGATGGCAAATTGCTAACTAGTGTTTAAGCATGAATGACTATAACCAGTGGTGTAGCCAATGGTGGGCTGGGGTGGGCCTAGGCCCACCCACTTTAGGTTCAGGCCCACCAAGTAGCAGCACACCTATAATGTGGCTGGCAAGGGCCCCAAGCCCCACCAGCCCAAACCTCCCAACAACTGTTTGCTGCCAGCATAGGCGCCTGGTATCGAAGGCTTGGGGAGGCTAAGCCTCCCCAGCCGCAGCGAGCCGGCTCCTCCCCCTCCCTCCGGATCCGGTCCCGGTCCCTCACGTTACCGACCTGACTCTTTGTCTTCGGAGCTGTCAGCGCTAACTCTCCCCCGCTGCGCTAGCGCTGCCGGTGTTCGCACTTTAAAAATGGCTGCCGAGACTTCCAGAGGCGGCCTCGCGAGACTTCTGCTGAAGCCTTGGAGGCCGCCCTGTAAGTCTCGGCGGCCATTTTGAAGCGCAAACGCCGGCAGCGCCAGCGCAGCGGGGGAGAGTTAGCGCTGACAGCTCAGAAGAGTTAGGTCGGTGACGTGAGTGGACCGGATCCGGAGGGAGGAGGGAAGAGGGAGGAATTCGCCAAACAACTCGGGAAGTGGTGGCAGGGGAGAGAAGGGAGTTGCTGGGCATTTGTGGAAGGAGGGGAGAGAAGGGTCGCTGGGTATAATGGGTGCATGCAGGGCAGGGGAGAGGAGGATCATTACTGGACATGGGTGTATGGAGGGCAGGGGAGAGGAGGGTCACTGGACATGGGTGGATGGAGAGCAGGGGAGAGAAGGGTCACTGGACATGGGTGGATGCAGGGCAATGGAGAGTAGGGGAGAGAGAAGAAATGCTGGACATGGATGGAGGGGAGGGAAGAGTGAGGAAGGAGATAAGATAAGGGGAAAGGAAGAGAGGAGAAAAACTGCACATGGATGAAGAAAATAGGCAGAAGCTGAGGACCAGAAATGAAGAAGAAAGGAGGAAAGAAATAAATGGAAAGGAAGCCCTGGAAATGGAGTTAAGAGGACAGATAGCAGCAGAATCAGATACTGGGCCAGCATGATCAGAAAAACAGTCACCAGACAACAAAGGTAGAAAAAAAAATCATTTTATTTTCAATATAGTGTTTGGAATATGTCCACTTTGAGAATCAGGTGCTCAACATTAAAAGTTTATATTTATTTACTTATTTATGGCATTTTATCCCACATTAAACATGAATTAGGGTGTTTTGTGGCTCTACATGAGAATTGTGATGATATGATCCCTTGTTTCATATTGTTGACAGTCTGCATTTTCCGTATGGGTGGTATATTGGTGAATTAGGTTCTGCCCAGTGTAATATTTATGGTACAGTAAGGTTCTGAGTGTGTTTTTGCACAAAATTGTGCATAGTGTTTTGCAGTTGAGCGATTGTGGTTAGTATATGCTTTGAGCAACCACTTTATTCTTTGACATATGATACATATCTAATATCTAAATTTAATAAAAGGTATTAATTGTGACTTTTATTATTATTTATTTATTTTCTGTGTGTTATCAGACAATTATGGATTTAAGCTCCACCCCTGGCTCCACCCCTGGCTCCACCCCTAACCCCGCCCCCTTTAGCCTCCCCAAACAGTTGGGCCACCGACCGCCTATGGCAGCCGGTGAAAATCTGCTATTTAAAAGGTATACGGGGAGAGGGGATGTTTGAAAGACCATATGGCATGCAGGCGAGAGAGGGAGAAACCAAATCACTTGTAGGACAAGGCGGAGTTCTGCCCACCCACCTAGGGTCCAGGCCCACCCAAACTTGGGTGTCTGGCTACGCCCCTGACTATAACATGCGCAGAGTGGTGAGTACAACTCTGGCCTCCTTGTTAGGCAGACTGGATGGACCGTGCAGGTTTTTATCTGTGTGTTATCTGTTTCTGTTGTAGGAAATGCCTTTTCTCTGGAGTTTCAATCTGAGATGACAAAAAAAACCCCAACAAGCTTCCTCTTTCTAGTGTTTTAATTGGAGTTTTTGGAGTGAAGAGATGCAGGAACAGGAGACGAAGGCGAGAGACGATGGAGAGCAGGGCAGAAAACTCTAGACTATTAGATGATATTTGTTTCTTGGGAAGGGCCTCATGGGGAAGAAAACACACTGTTCGTTGGGCACCACTGCTTATACTTCCGGTACCACAAGCCACACATCCTGTATTACAAGCATGTTTGTGCGAATGTGCATATTTGAAGAAAGGGCGTAACAGCAGCCACTTTAAGGCACAGTCAAAACTAAGCCTCGTACAGTCTCTGAGGAAATCCCACTTTTAAAGCGCATTTGAAACTCAGATTGGGAACTTGCAGTAAAGAGGGTGATGCTGGTATGCCAGAACACAACTTCCCGCCAGATGCATATATGAAAAGAGTTCCAACCAAGCTCTTCCTGTGCAGTTACTAGGGCCAGCTCACATCTCTCTGTGGTTGCAGTCTTTTCTTGACATACAGCAGAATGAGGTAGCATCTGTGGAGAAAGCATATGAGGCAACAGACAGCACTGCATAACTAAATCTTGGGCTAAAGCAGGACAGGATGGAGGTGTAGTGGCAGAGCTGTGTGGGGTCCAAGTACTGGCATAGCAGAGGATGTAGCAGATCAGGACTGAGGTGCATTAGTCATGCTGTGTGTGTGGGTTTCAGTACTGGAATAGCAGGGGGTGTTGCAGTTCAGGACTGAGGTGCATTGATAGCTCTGTGTGTTTGGGTCTCAGTACTGGAGCAGCAGGAGTGCCACAGGGTGGAGAGGGGTCCCAATACTGGGTGTTGCAGGTCAGGATTGGGGAGCATTATCAAAGCTGTAAGTGAGGTGTCAGTACTGGAATATTATGGATACTGCAGGTCAGGATTGAGGTGCGTGGAGTCTCAGTACTGGAATAGCAGAATAGCAGGGGTTGATGCAGGTCAGGCCTGTGGTGCAATGTGGGGATCCTAGTATCAAAAAGCAGGGGATCTTGGTCATAGCTGAAACTGTTAACAAAACTATTATATGGACTATAATACTCTCTTATCTCTTAAAGGTTATTAATTAGAAACATTGTAAAAATAAGTAAGTAAGTGTCACAGACTCTGGATAGATCAGAACTGGGGATTTAGTAAATATGTTCAAAGGAGTAACTACCCCTCCTCCTCCACCTTTAACTTCATTTGCTTCCTGTTCTCTGACGGCGATAAACAGAGAAGTTGGCCTGTTCGACATACTCATTCAGCAGCATCACCAACAAGATTGTCTAAAATATTACCAACTCTCTCCCCTCCTATTTCGAATTTCTAGCTTTCATTCTTTGTTTTGCCCTAATATATTTGAATCCTTCTATTTTTGTTCTTCTCTTTTTTTTGTTTTAACAAAACAAGATGCACATTGTTTCATTATGGCAAGGATGCCAAATCTCACTCATTAGGAGTGTAACACTCTTTGAGGGTTCTCTCTCTTTCTCATACTCTTTGAGTCCCTTCACTCACGGGAGCTGGTGGAAATGAAGACGGTAATGGAATTCAAACATGCGTGGGATAAGCATAAAGGAATCCTGTGCAGAAGGAATGGATCCTCAGGAGCTTAGTCGAGATCGGGAGGCG
Source organism: Microcaecilia unicolor (assembly GCF_901765095.1). Classification (NCBI taxonomy): domain Eukaryota; kingdom Metazoa; phylum Chordata; class Amphibia; order Gymnophiona; family Siphonopidae; genus Microcaecilia; species Microcaecilia unicolor. The sequence continues at coordinate 305,965,496 of NC_044031.1, forward strand.
GGGCTGGTGGTTGGGAGGCGGGGATAGTGCTGGGCAGACTTGTACGGTCTGTGCCAGAGCCGGTGGTTGGGAGGCGGGGCTGGTTGGGAGGCGGGGATAGTGCTGGGCAGACTTATGCGGTCTGTGCCCTGGAGAACACAGGTACAAATCAAAGTAGGGTATACACAAAAAGTAGCACATATGAGTTGTCTTGTTGGGCAGACTGGATGGACCGTGCAGGTCTTTTTCTGCCATCCTCACCTACTATGTGTCATGCTCATTTGCAGAATCTTTCACTCTCACACTCTCTGAGTCCCTTCTCTCATTGCCTCAGTTCCCATGTATTGATCCTGATCACTATCTTCACGAGAAGCAAGCCTAAGAACAGAAAAGCCCAGCTAGTGGGAAGAAATCTGAGCACACCTCCCTATACACTGCCTCCCTCATTCCATCTCTTTTCCCTTCACCTACAAGTGCAAAAGTGCTCTGAAACCTATGTGTATACTTTTAGTCATGGAGTAGAGAGCAATTTTCAGTCCTGAGAATTGACCCGGGCACCTGCTTAGTTATTGGCAAATCCCTTGAAGATGGTCTCATGTTGCCTACACTTGGTATATTATTTCAGACGCACCAAAGAAAGGCAAATACTTCACACTGCTTTTTTTTTCCTTTGTAAAGCACTTACATTTTCTACATTTGTACCATGAATGTACAGTCTTAAAAAAATGTCTATGTTTGGGATAGTAATTCTCAGTCTTTTGGATGGTTCACCCTTGGCATCCGCAGTCCTGCTCCCCTGTGCCTCTTCTACAGCTGTCCAGGTACTCACTGTCCATATCTCAGTGCCTTACCTGCCCCAGTGATTAGAAGCAGCACAGCCCTGCTTGATTTACTGAGATTTATGATAGGAGTGGTTAGTAGGGGTTGCTCTTCACATTTACCTGACCTGGCTGCTCCATGTGAACCATTCCTGCTGTTACTGCAACCCCATGGTAGCAGCCAAATAAAACTGTGTGGCCTCTCTGGAGCTGCAGAGTAATGATGCACCTATAGAAAGCCCACCCAGGTTTTGACCCCATATGGGGTCCTGACCTCCCACTTTGGGAAGCTCTGTTGTACTGGAACTGAATTCCATTTCTATCTCAGGAATTTTATATGAATGTATTTTTTTATATATTTTATTGTTGTATTATATTATCTGATGTAAACTGCTTTGGCTCAAGCTACAGGTCAAGGGCAGTGTTTGGAGAAAGCAGTGGGTAAGAAGCAGGGGAACCAGTTCAAATCCTACTTCAGCTGCTTGGGATCTTGGGCAAGTCACTTAACACTCCATTGCTTCAGGAACAAACAAACTGTGAGCCCTCTGGATGGAAAAATGCCTACTGTACCTGAATGTACACTGCTTCGATAGCTTTCAGGCTTGCAGGTGGTATATAAGAAATATAGACAGATAAGGTATAAGTATAATATATGATATAGTACTATAGTGTTTTCATTAAAACCTTTTGAAGTACCTAAGGGCAGCAGTAACACTGAACTTAGCTTGTCTCACTTTGGTGAGTTTGGCCTTCCAAAAATAGCTTTCATATTAAGGGAATGTAAATAAATGCCTCCTGCTCCCAACGTTGGGAAGCTAGTTTTACATGGAGGAGTAACCCCTTGGTCACAGCAGCAGGATGAGAAGCAGGTGAGCCTAGGGTTCAAATCTCGCCTCTTCCACTGATGTTCTTTGTGCCCTTGACTAAATCATTTCACCCCCAGTGCCTCAGATACAATAGTAAGCCCTCTGGTGCAGGGACCTACCAACTGTACCTAATAACTTGATCTTGACCTCAGATTTGGAACAGGCAAGTAATTAAATCTAAAAATCTTCCATTGACCCCCAATTTTAATCTTATAACTTTTAACTGTGTATGTCAAGCATAGTTGACAGATATTTTATTTCATTTGCACTGAATAAAGTCAGGATCTCGGTGGCAGCACTTCAAACCCAACCATGAATAGTTATTACAATTCTTTTGTGTTACATAAATGTAATATAATTTATTGATTTAGAAACTGCTCTCCCACCCTTAGAGGTTGCTCAAGGCAGGCTACAAAACCAAAATAGCTTCCTCCAGCAGACTGGCTGTGCAGTCCAGTCTCCCTTCGCTGCATAACAGGCAGATGAAAGTGTGAGAGAGTTGTGGCTTCCCTATTGTCTCTCTGTGCAGTTCAGATAAGCAATTCTGTTTGGTTGTGTGTATAAATGAGGACCTTAGTGTGAGGTAAAAATGTGTTACAATGGCATGATGAAGGTAAACTGACTTACCAGTGGAGTTTACTTTTTAGCCCTGACCAGTACAAGTATTATTTACATAGTGCCGGCAAATTATACACAGTGTTGTATAGATACACTTAAAATAGTCCTTACATCATGGAGTTTACAATCCATTCAAAACAGATGGTCAGACAATGGCTGCATACATTTTTGATAAGTTGATGTCTGGCGCCCCTGTTTCCAGACAAGATGATTCAGGCCTTAGTTCACACCTGCAGCATGTATACACTTGTAGAATTGCTTTTCTCAGTGAAAGTAGAAATTCAACTCCATTCTGGTAAGGCGGGGCTTTACAACCAGAACTAAGTAGAGAGGTGTGGTAGCCGTGTTAGTCCACTCTTAAAGGTTATCAATAGAAATCAAATAAAATAAAACTTGGAAAAGAAAATAGTATATATGAGAGAAACATCAAAGCATTACTTTGACTGTCTGACAGAGTGGGAGGGTGGGGGTATGTATGGGGACATCAAAGCATTTCATTGATATTCTAACAGAATGGGTGTTGGTAGGTGAGAGGAGGGTAATAAACAGAGAAATAAAGCTTATGTTTTATAATGAGTTAGAAAACCCAGATCCTTATTAAGTCCTGTTTGTTAGGTGTCAAAATATTCAATCATTCTTATTTCAAAAGGTCTTACGTTCCTGTATTGTTTTAAAATTACCTTTCAGTATTCTTACTGTGAAATCACTGGTGCAGTGTTCTGGTCTAGTGAAGTGTTGGCCCACAGGGGTGGGGGCCTGACTGGCACCGGCCATTTTCATGTGATGTCTGTGTAGATTGAATCTTGTCTTAAGCATCTGGCCTGTTTCTCCAATATAGCATCCTTCGTTACATTTCTTACACTGAATGATATATACCACACTGGAAGATGAGCATGTAAAATAGTCCTTTATGTTGAATATTTTTCCTTTGTGAATGACTGTGGGGTCTTGTGAAATGTTTTGGCATAGTTTGCAGCTGGCTGTGTTACACGGGAGCGTGCCCTTTTCTTTTTCCGTCTGTGTTGGAAGTTTACTTCTTATCAGCTTGTGTTTTAAATTTGGTGGCTGTCGGAAGGCCAGCACTGGTGGGGATGGGAATATCTCTTTCAGTAATTCATCTTCCTGAAGTAGTGGCTGTAGGTCTCTTATGATTTTCCTCAGTTTCTCCAGCTCTGGGTTGTATGTCACTACAAGGGGAATTCTGTCATTGGCTTTTTTTTCTTTGTACTGTAGTAGATTTTCCCTGGGTGTTTTGAGGGAAGAGGCAATATTCTTGGAGATTATTTTGGGGTTGTAGCCTTTCTGTTTGAAGGATGCAGTCAGGGTTTCAAGGTGTCTGTCTCTATCCTCTGGGTCCAAGCAGATACGGTGGTATCTTGTGGCTTGGCTGTAAATAATGGATCTTTTTGTATGTGAAGGGTGGAAGCTGGAGTTGTGGAGGTAGCTGCATCTGTCTGTGGGTTTCTTGTATATAAATGTTTGTATACAGCCATCACTGATTGAGACTGTGGTGTCCAAAAAATTGACTTTTTCTGGGGAGTAGTCAATTTTGAATCTGATTGTAGGATGGTATGTATTGAAGGAATAGTAAAATTGTTTCAGAGTTTCTTCCCCCTCCGTCCAAATCATAAAACTGTAATCAATGTACCGGTAGTATTTTAGAGGTTTGGTCTAGTATGTATTCAGAAATGTCTCTTCCAGCTCAGCCATAAAAAGGTTGGCATATTGGGGTGCTGTCCTGGTGCCCATTGCAGTGCCCATTATTTGTAGATAGATATCATTGTTAAAGTGGAAGTAGTTGTGAGTTAAAATGAATTTGATTAATTTTGTAATAGTTTCTGGTGAGTATTGATGGTCCAGTGTGGATTTTTTTTAGGAGTCTTCCACAAGCAGCTATGCCATCCGCATGTGGAATGTTGCTGTATAGTGATTCTACATCCATCGTGACCAGAAGGGTGTTTGGTGGTAATTGTTTGATATTTTTCAATTTATTCAGAAAGTCTGTGGTGTTTTGTATGAAGCTGTTAGTTTTGTACACGAGAGGTTTCAGAATTCCCTCTATGAGTCCAGATATTTCCTCCGTGAGCGTGCCAATACCTGATATGAGTGGTCTGCCTGGGTGACTACTCCCCAGAAAAAGTCAATTTTTTGGACACCACAGTCTCAATCAGTGATGGCTGTATACAAATATTTATATACAAGAAACCCACAGACAGATGCAGCTACCTCCACAACTCCAGCTTCCACCCTTCACATACAAAAAGATCCATTATTTACAGCCAAGCCACAAGATACCACCGTATCTGCTTGGACCCAGAGGATAGAGACAGACACCTTGAAACCCTGACTGCATCCTTCAAACAGAAAGGCTACAACCCCAAAATAATCTCCAAGAATATTGCCTCTTCCCTCAAAACACCCAGGGAAAATCTACTACAGTACAAAGAAAAAAAAGCCAATGACAGAATTCCCCTTGTAGTGACATACAACCCAGAGCTGGAGAAACTGAGGAAAATCATAAGAGACCTACAGCCACTACTTCAGGAAGATGAATTACTGAAAGAGATATTCCCATCCCCACCAGTGCTGGCCTTCCGACAGCCACCAAATTTAAAACACAAGCTGATCAGAAGTAAACTTCCAACACAGACGGAAAAAGAAAAGGGCACGCTCCCGTGTAACACAGCCAGCTGCAAACTATGCCAAAACATTTTACAAGACCCCACAGTCATTCACAAAGGAAAAATATTCAACATAAAGGACTATTTTACATGCTCATCTTCCAGTGTGGTATATATCATTCAGTGTAAGAAATGTAACGAAGGATGCTATATTGGAGAAACAGGCCAGATGCTTAAGACAAGATTCAATCTACACAGACATCACATGAAAATGGCCGGTGCCAGTCAGGCCCCCACCCCTGTGGGCCAACACTTCACTAGACCAGAACACTGCACCAGTGATTTCACAGTAAGAATACTGAAAGGTAATTTTAAAACAATACAGGAACGTAAGACCTTTGAAATTTGATTGAATATTTTGACACCCAACAAACAGGACTTAGTAAGGATCTGGGTTTTCTAACTCATTATAAAACATAAGCTGTATTTCTCTGTTTATTACCCTCCTCTCACCTACCAACACCCATTCTGTTAGAATATCAATGAAATGCTTTGATGTCCCCATGCATACCCCCACCCTCCCACTCTGTCAGACAGTCAAAGCAATGCTTTGATGTTTCTCTCATATATACTATCTGCTACCTCATTTGCTTATTTCCGATCTGAGGAAGAAGGGCAACCTTTGAAAGCTAATCAAGAAATGTATTAAGTTATGTCCAATAAAAAAGGTAACATCTTATTTTCATTTCCATGTTTTATTTTATTTCTATTGACAACCAGAACTACAAATCACATGCATATATATTATCTGTATCCACAAAGACTATTCAAGGGTTTTCAACAGGTTGGTGCTTGACCAGCCATGCCAGTTCTGCCCACTGCCACTGTCTTTAGCCTCCCCCACCTCCCAGTCCAGCATCATCCTCTCTTGTGCTGTGGGCTGCAGTCAACTGCAGCACATCACCCCACCAGGACTTGTAGCAGTCAGTAGCTCCATACAGTAAGAAGTAGTAAATGTGGGGCCTTGAGCCCACATTTGTGCAGAGGGAGCTGTATCCTGCCCCCTCACAGACTTCCTGCTTCTGTGAGGGTGGGATCCAGCCAAGTCACCTTCTGCACAGGCACAGGCCGGCTGCTGCAATTCCAGGTGCAGTGATTTGCTAAGGTAAGCTGTGGCCTTAAGCACAGGAAGGGAAAAGTGTGGCCAGACTGGGAGGAGATACTGGTCTGGAAGGAGGATGGTTGGATGCTGAGGGAATAGGGGGGAAGGACAGTTGAATGCTGGACAGTGAGAGGAGGACGACAGACTGTATGCTGGACCAACAAAGAGGAGGAAAACAGGGAGATAAGGGAGATCCGGGGCATGGGGAGTGGGGAGAACTAAAGGGTCAGAGAGGAGATACTGGACATGAACGGCTAAGGAGACAGACCAAGGGGGTGGTGGATATGGCTAGACTACGGAGACAGACAGAGGAGATGCAGGGCTGGGAGGGAGGGCTAAGGAGACGGGCACAGGAGATGCTGTATTTTGGGGGAGAGCTAGGATGACAGATAGAGGAGATTCTGGATATCGGGGAGATGACTAGGGAGACAGGCAGAAGAGATGCTAGTGTAATCAGAGGAAAACAAATATGTTTTTATTTTACCTGGCCTGAGTTGAAGGGAGAGCCAGGACAGGCTCCAGGGAAGGTCTGGTGGTGGCACCAGAGAGGGGGTGGACCTGATGAGGGAGTCACGGTTTTGAGGTGACCCATGGGGTTCTGGGCTGCTCCAAAGCAAGGAGGAGTGAATAGAGAGAGGCAGGATAGCTCTGGATGTGCTGGGGGCCTGGTTGAGGCTGAGGATGACAGAGCATGCATGGTGTTCACAATGCACAGTGAAATCATCCGTGACATCACACATGAATGCACAGATGAAGCAAGATGCCTGATGGCTCTGAAGGTATCCCGGAGCCTAGGGGAACACTGCTCCACCAATTATATTTTAATAAAATAAATATGGGGACAATGATTTCAGACCCAGGAAGGGTCTTGCGTATGTTGAACCATGTGCAAGATGCTATTGGTGCAATTGCACAATTGTTCATGTGCAAATTGTGCAGCTTTTATTAATTCAGCCCCAGGAGATGCTAGGAGTGAAAGGGGGCATAACCCCCCCCCCCCCACAAATGATTCCGAAATGGTGTGAAAATTCATGCATGTGCAGTGAGGTTAGTAGAGACCTGCACTGACGCCTGTTATTTAAAATAAACAATTTAAAGATTTAGAAAGTTTTGGCAAAGGTTATAAATGTAATAATTCAAGTGTGACATACCTTTGTCTGTAGACTGTTTGGATGTAAAACGTCAGAAACTGATAGTGACCCGTTTGGGGTAACCTGGGTCTACAAAAGTGCAGATTTTTACATAATTCAGATCAGGACATGGCTCTGATATGATTTATATTATTTAACTGCAAAAGTGAGGGTTTAAAATGGTAACTTTAATATAAATTAGAGTAATAGAATGTGAAGATGATGGAAAAGGGCACTGGACAGGAGGTCCTGGAAACCAGGTTAAGAAGATAGACAGAGAGATGCAGAACCAGAGACTGGAAAAAAAAAAAAAACATGATTAGAAAAAAAAAAATCACCAAACAGAGGTTAAAAAAAAAATCAGTTCAGTGATTGGAATAGGTCAGTTTTTGGAATGTACATCTGCCAGGACCACTGTTAGACATGGTTGGAGCCCAACCCAAGGCAAACATTTGGAAGGGGGCCAGAGAAGAAGTTTGAGAGGGGACCCCATTGCCTGCTAGCAGTCTGCTTCTGCTTCAGACAGTCTTGGGGTCTAAGGCAATTGCCCTGGTTGCTTCCTCCCTAAAAACAGCCTTGATATCTATAGTCTTCTATGTTTTGCACAAGACAAGAGGAACTGGCATTTCCTAGTTCTCTGGTTTTGCACTGCATGCATCTGACTTCTTGGGGTTTCAGTTTAATTTTGTTTACATATTTCTATTTTCACTCTGTGGTCACATATTCTGTGTTCTGTGCTTGAGACCGAGACCAGGTAATTTACTAGGGTTAACATATTTGCAGAGACAAAAAAAAAAGATGACAAAAAATAAAATGCTGTCCCACCCCCAGCCCTACCATGCCACACAGTCACTTTGACCCCCCCCCCCCCCCCACAAAGAAACCCAGATTCTATAAGCAGTGAAATTACTGGTAAAAGTAACAGAATGCATTTTCTTCTCTCTGCAGGGTAGTGACTTTTGAGGATTGGGTCAGGTTAGTAAACATATGAAGGGTTTCCCTTACCCGTTCCTCCCCCACCCCCCACCCCAGTGACCGGACCTAGGCCTAATCCAGCCCCAGTAGCCCCGAAATGAAAGATTCCTCACCTCTGACCTTGAGTGCTGCAGGAATTAATTCAAAACTCTGAAGGAATAAGGATCACATTAACAAGGGAAGGCCTGGCCCAACAGTACACAGTGTCAGGCTTGGGTCAGGCACCACTTGCTTGCTGCCTTCCCTTTTTAATCTTCCTTCTCCTCTCAGGCTCAGCCAACGCCAGCATCCGAGTCCTGGTGGTGTGTGTCGCTGGAGGGAGGGGGCGGGTGGGCAGTGAGTGTCGCGTTCTTGAGGGCCTTGGCATGCTGTCAGGTCCTCGAGGCGGAACTGGGAATAGTGAGTCCTTGGACCCCTGCTGAGGAGCGGCAGAGGCAGGCAAGACCACCCTGGAGTGGAACACACGGAAGGGCCGGACTGGACCTCTGGATCGGGAGCAGGCAACTGGAACTAGCAGAACAGGAACCTCTTCACCTGCACTTAGCCACCTTTCCGCTGGAGTTGAGCTCCAGCATGCAGGCGGCCGGCAGGACTTGCAGGTCAAGGTGGAACTGGAATCCAGAGGACCCGCCCCGGGTCTAGGAAACACGAGGGAACAAACTATACTAGGCTGCACGCAGCCGCTAAGCCAGACACACCGGACAGACTAGACAGACAGAAGCTTATCAGGAGCAGGGACTAGGGCAGACATGCAAGCAGGGAAAAAGGGTTGACAGGGAATACCCACAGGGCAAACCCACTAGCTAGGTCGAGGCAGGTAACAGGATAAATCCCCCAGAAGATACACGCTAGCTAGACAGATACAGGAATCAGGATACATAAGCAGGGATTCGGATAAGCACACAGGATATACAAGCAAGGTACAAGGTAGACACATGGGACAGAAGGTAGCTAGGCAGAACGGAAAGCTGGATAACACTAGCTAGCCAAAACCAGGACTCAGGACAAACAAGCAAGGACCAGGATGTGCACACAGGGAAGATGGCAGCTAGGCAGAGCAGAAAGCCGGATAACCCTAGCTAGCTAAAACCAGGACTCAGGATGAACAAGCAGGGACCAGGATGTGCACACAGGATATACAAGGTTCAGGATGTGCACACAGAATATACAAGCAGGGAGTAGGGCAGGCTGCAAACACAGACGGGGAAACCCGGGCTGACCTGCAGAGGCTACCTCCACAGCGAAGGCAGAAGGACTAGCAGCCAGGATGTGCACACAGGATATACAAGGTTCAGGATAAGCACATAGAATATACAAGCAGGGAGTAGGGCAGGCTGCAAACACAAACGGGGAAACCAGGGCTGAACAGCAGGCTCCAAACACAGACTAAAGGCAGAAGGGATAGCAGCCCACGCAGAAGGGCAACCAGCCCACAGGTACTGGGAACAGAAGGGCAAGCAGCCCACAGGTCCTAAACAGAAGAGCAAGCAGCCCACAGGTACAAAACAGAAGGACGTGAAGCCCACACAGAAGACAGGCTTAGAAGCAGCGCAGCAACACACTGACTAACCTGTAGGCCTCTGGGCATGCCAACAGACAATGACACCATGCGAAGGCCCTGACTGCAAGCACAGGCCCTCCTTATAAAGGAACTCACTGATGAGTCACCACCAACAGGACAGAAGCAGGAAGTTCCTTGCCTCCAAACAGAGGCTTGACACACAGAGGAAGTGAGCCCACAGGAAGGACAAGCAGGAGCCATCTTGGATACTGGCATAGAGGAGGTGGCAGCCATCTTGGAAGAGGCATAGCCCACACAGGTGAGGTCCAGTAAGGCAATCAGCACACAGAGCCAGAGAGAAACTAAGACAGAGACAGACACAGAGACAAGCAGAAGCCAGCACAGCCACTGACTCCCAGAAACAGGGTAAGTATGAGGGTGGTCACGGCCACAGATGTGACAGTGAGCCAGAGAGAGCACAGCAGAAGGAGAGTGCGCGGCCACGGAGCAGGTTGAGTCCTGGTCCAAAAACAAAATGACCTTGAGTGAGAGCCAGCTCCTCTTTACCTACTGGATCCTTATGGCTGCCAGCTGGGCTGCATGCAGTGCACGAAGGAGTGATGTCAGATGGAGGTGTTGGGAGGATCTTCATGCCACGAGTTGATTCAGCAACACCATGCTTGTGCTAATAGATCAGGTGGCTGTGACCTCACTAGAGCATGCGTGTGTGTTGGGAGTCATACGGTGTACTAATAGGTTTGAAACTGGATGAACTCTACAAAAAAAAAAAAAAAAAAAAGATGGCCGGACACCAGACAGTGCCCTTGTATGAAGGACATGTCTGGGGAAACCCAGTCCTACAGTAACCCTATAATCTCTGTAGAGACCCGTAGTAATCTGGCTTGTTCATAAGTACATAAGCATTGCCATACTGAGACAAACCAAAGGTCCCTCAAATCCAGTATCCTGTTTCCAACAGTGGCCAAACCAGGTCACAAGTAACTGGCAAGATCCCAAAAGAGTAAAACAAATTTTATGCTGCTTACCCCAGGAATACAGAGATGCCAAAGATGAACCATCCCAAAGAGTGAGATTTACCACACCAAGGAGTGAGATTGAAGACCAAAGAGTGAGATTTTTCAGATGGTACATCCAGGGTATAAATCTAGAATGATTTACTTGTAGTATTGCTTTGCAAGTGAATCAAGGCAGCATTGAATAATACCCTGTTTCCCCGAAAATAAGACATCCCCTGAAAATAAGACCTAGTAGAGGTTTTGCTGAATTGCTAAATATAAGGCCTCCCCCAAAAGTAAGACCTAGCAAAGTTTTTGTTTGGCCCCAATGGGACATGGACACAGAAACCTTAATTTTTTTCGCTGCAACCCAAAGACAAAATAATATTAAAGAAATGCAAGAAACAAGACTGAGGTGGAATATTTACCTGAAATATATTCAACATGAGTAAGAGATACAGGCAGCCATTCAGCCAAGAGTGGACACTCTCCTACCGCCGCCATCTTACCCGGATACCGGGTGTTTAGAAACAGCCAATTAGAACAATTGAAAGGATTGAGTAAGCGCTAACAAATCAGAGGACGCTACAAGTCAGAAGGAAGCCAATGGTGATCGAGAATAAAAAAAAAACTCTGCCTTTCTGCTTATAATTTTCAGTCAGCGAATCAAAAATAGAATGATTGCTTTATAGGATATCAACCAATGAAAAGGTTGCAGGTCCAATGATTCCATCGAATCAGAGAATGCTTGAAATTTTTACCGGCTGGGACGGAAACTGATCTAGCTGCTGCTGTGTGTGTGTGTGTAGTCGTCGTCATTGTGGAGGTAGTGATGGCGATATGGTACTGTGTTTTGGTTTATTAGGGGAGGTTGTTTGTTTTTTTGTGTTCTTGTGAGAGCCGGACATCTATAACACAAAGCAATGCATTCTTTTCCTCGTTCTTCCTCTATCAGGGGCCATCGTTAGGATTTTTTTTTTTTGTATGTGTGTGTAATCGTTTGGTCCTCTAGTGTGGTGATTTATGAAGCATTTGGGTATGGCTTGTACCATGTTTCCCTGAAAAATAAGACATCCCCTGAAAATAAGACCTAGCGCATCTTTGGGAGGAAAAATTAATATAAGACACTGTCTTATTTTCGGGGAAACATGGTATTAGCTTTTCTTTGGAGCCTCTGAAAGAAAACAGACAAAGTGGGGAGCAATTTGGGTAAACATTTTGAGCTGAAAATTGTCTTCCACCCAGTAGATAAAAATATGCACATTGGTTTCAGAGAACATGTTCTTGCAGTAAAGGAAAAGGGGCAGGGGGAAGCAGTAGACATGAAGGTGTGCTCAGATTTCTTCCCACTGGTTGTACCACATGGTTTACTGAAGCTCTGAAGAGTGAGAAATAGGGTTCACAGAGTGTGAAAGTGAGAACGCTTTTGAATGAGCATGACACATTCTTACTGAGTGAGACCTGGCATCTCTGTGAGTTAAGCAGTCTTAATAATGGTTTATGGATTTTTCTTTTAGGAACCTGGCCAAACCTTTTTTAAACCCTGCTAAGCTAACCTCTTTAACTATATTCCTTGGTAAAGAATTCCAGAATGTAACTACATGTTAAGCAAAGAAATATTTCCTCCAATTTGTTTTAAATTTACTATTTAATTGCTTGATTGGGTGCCCCATAATCCTTATATTTTTGGAAAGAGTAAAGAAGCAATTTTACTTCAATCCATTCCACTCCACTCAATACTTTATAGACCTCTATCATATGTCCCCTCAGCCGTCTCTTCTCCAAGTTGAGGAGCCCTAGCCTCTTTAGCCTTTCCTCACAGGAAAGTTGTCTCATCCCCTTTATCATTTCTGTCACCCTGTTCTAATTCTGCTATATCTTTTTTTCAGACATGGTGATCGGAATTGCACCATAAAATGATACAAAGGCACTATAATATTCTCAGTTTTGTTCTCCATTCCTTTCCTAATAATTCCTAACATTCAGTTTTCTCAATAAGTATATTCAGGGCTGCTTCCACCAATGGGCAAAATGGACAGCTGCCCTGGGCCCTTGCACACTGTAAATGCTCTAGAACAGTGTTCTCATGTGCCATGTAGAGCTCACCGGTGTGCCACAGGACTTCCACCTGGAGGGAAGAACCAAGCAAACCCCCTCCCTCCCCTGAACATGCTAGACATAAGGGAGGGAAGATTGGGGCACGTGAAGGGCATGGGGGAGATCCAGGATATAGGGGAGGTGGAAAAGGAGAAGGGGGAGTTGATAGACATGGACGGTCTATCTTTACTACTTCCTGTTGGTTTTTTTTCTAAATCCTTTTCCAGGATTTCATTTCCCTTTTCTGTTTCTTCTCGCACCCTGTCTTCTTCCCTTCCTACTACTATTTAACATTTCTAGAGCGCTACAAAGTGTACGCAGCGCTGTACAAACACAGAAGAAAGACAGTCCCTGCTCAAAGAGCTTACAATCTAATAGACAAAAAGTAAAGCATTTAAATTTAAAATATTTAAGCAGTCAAGCACAAGAGAACAGTCACAGAAGGACAGAAGATGTTGAAGAGATCCTTCTGTTTCATTTTTTTCTTAATTTTTCTCTTCTGTCTTTTTATCTACTTTTAACTAGATTCCATTACTCATTCTTCTCCCCTCTTCAGCTTTTACCCTCCCTTCTTCAACTTTATCCTACTTACCAGATTTCCATTTCCATGCTTCCTTCCCTGGTCTTCCCATTCTCCACCTCATTCCTTCCCCAGATTCCTAGTCTCCCACATCCTTCACCCACTTTCTAGTCCCCCATTTCTTCCCATCTATACTCATCCTCTGCCCAGCCTCATCTACCACCTTCTGCTGCTCATCCCCTCATCAACCCCCTCCTTCCCTATCACTCATCTCCTTTCCACAAGTTAGTCTTATTCTTTCTTATATCTTCTTTCTTCTATCCAGGCTCTTATTCCCTCTTCCCCTACTTCTACCTTCTCTCACCTCCTTCAAAGACCTGTCCCCTTCCTTTGCCTCTCACCCTCTCCATTGTCCCCGCTCCCTTTCAACTGTCTCCCAGTTCCTCCAGATCCTTAAAACCATTCCTCTGTCCTCATTTTAATCTATTTAGTCTCACAAGCCTCCTCACCCAATCACCTAGTCCCCAATGTACCTCCTAATCCCTGCACAATTTCTTATTCTCCACTATTCCTCCAGCTAGTCCTCAATCCCCACATCCTCAGTCACAACTCCATCATAACCCAAAGTCCCCAATGAAACTCCCAATACCCAGCCAATCTTAGAGGCTCTCTTCTTCTGGCCTCCCACCCAGTCCTTGGATCTCCACCTGTCCGAGTCCCTGCTCTCCCATATTTCCTGTATCTGCCCTCTTACCTCTTTCTCCCCATTTTCCAGATCTGTTGCCCCTGCTGCTCTCCCACATTGCCTTCTTCCCTTCTGCATCATCTGCCCAACTAGTTTTTTTTTTTGTCTCCAATATTAATTTCCTTTCCTACTCCTTACCCCAGTATCCACCCCTCTGGCCCTTCCTCTCTACCCTGCCTTGCATATGCCCTCCTTCCTCACTCACTCACTCAATCAATCAATCACTCACTCAAGCAACTGCCTATATCTGCCCCTTCTCCTAGCAACCAGCATCCAGGATCAGCTCCCCTTCTCCCAATATCAGCCTCTTTCCCTTCCAGAACTCAACCTCCAGGGTCAGCCCCCTGGGCCCAGCATCCAAGCTGGAGTATCAGCCCCCCCTCCCCTCCCAGCATCCATTGTCAGCCCCCTATCTCTCCTCTCGGCATATGTCTTGCAGCATCAGACTCTTTCCCCCTACCAACCTTCAGCCCCCCTTCTCCTAGCCTGCATCATCAGGCCCTCCTCCTTCTCCCTTCATCCAGCCTCCAGCATCAGTGTCTCTGTGGAGGGACTTTGAAATGCAAGAATAAGTGCTTCTCATATCTGTGAGAAACAGGAAATACCTGTTCTGTTTTAAACTCCACTGTAGTGGTGTCAGAAGAGCCGCCAAAATAGCAGGAGGAGCAAAGCAACAAGCTCATGCCACTGTAAAGGGTGGAGCCAGCAAAGCAGGCTTTCAGTGCCTTTAAAGCTTGGGCAACCTGAGCCAGTCCTTACTATGGGTTTCCAATATATGCAAATTTATTTATTGGGATTTATTAACCACCTTTAGTAGAGGAGTGTGGTAGCCGTGTTAGTCCACTCTTAAGGTTATCAATAAAAATCAAACAAAATAAAACATGGAAAAGAAAATAAGATGATACCTTTTTTATTGGACATAACTTAATACATTTCTTGATTAGCTTTCGAAGGTTGCCCTTCTTCGTCAGATCGGAAATAAGCAAATGTGCTAGCTGACAGTGTATATAAGTGAAAACATCCAAGCATTACTATGACAGTCTGACAGGGTGGGAGGATGGGGGTGGGTAGGAGGTATGCATGGGGACATCAAAGCATATCATTGATATTCTAACAGGATGGGTGTACCAGTGACTTCACAGTGAGAATCCTGAAAGGTAACTTTAAAACCATACAAGAATGTAAGACCTTTGAAGTCAGAATGATTGAATATTTTAAGGACTTAACAAGGATCTGGGGTTCCTAACCCATTATAAACCATAAAGCTGTATGTCTCTGTTGATCACCCCACCCCTCACCTATCCACACCCATCCTGTTAGAATATCAATGATATGCTTTGATTTCCCCATGCATACCTCCTACCCACCCCCATCCTCCCACCCTGTCAGACTGTCATAGTAATGCTTGAATGTTTTCACTTATATACACTGTCAGCTAGCACATTTGCTTATTTCCGATCTGACGAAGAAGGGCAACCTTCGAAAGCTAATCAAGAAATGTATTAAGTTATGTCCAATAAAAAAGGTATCATCTTATTTTCTTTTCCATGTTTTATTTTGTTTGATTTCTATTGTTAACCACCTTTATGAAGAGAGTCACCCAAGGCAGAGATCAGCATGTCTTACATTTACATGTCCACAGTTACACAGTCATAGACCTGGCTTAACTGTCACCCAAGGTGGTCCACAGCAGGTTTAATTTAACATAAAACTTACAATTTTAACAGCATAACAATAGCAAAATTACCAAATATAAACATAAATGCAATCAATGACATAAACTCAGAAATGGCTAATTGAAACCTAGTACTGTAATAGGATTAACCGGAAACAGTATCAAAAATATACATATTTAACAGCACTGTAGAACAGTCATGGACTATGATAAATACCTAAAGAGCAACTGAAACTTCTTTTTTCAGTTTGAGCCAAAACTGAATCTGTGGCTGAAAAATCGCAGTTCAGTTTTGGCCAAAACTGAAACTGGCCCCTCTCCCAAACAGTAGCAGCCTCCACTCCTTCCTCTGAACAGAAGCAGCCTCCATTCCCTCCTCTGAACAGTAGCAGCCTCCATTCCCTTCTCCCTCTTCCGCCTCTGAACAGTAGCAGCCTCCACTCCCTTCTCCCTCTTCCGCCTCTGAACAGTAGCAGACTCTACTTCCTCATCCCCCCCCCCCAAACAGAAGTAGCCCCTGGGCCTACTATAGAGTCCCTGGTGGCTTACTGGCATAGTTGGGGCAGGAATGATCCCCCCCCCCCCCCCATTGTTCCTGCTCATGCTGTCTCCATCAAAATGGATGCCTATGGGTAGGTTTGGGGGGGGAGGGGGAGGGAGGGAGTTGAACTGATCTTGTTTAGTGAGAGGGAGGGCAGGGAGGAAGTGGGTGGAGCACTAAGTTTCAGTTTCAGCTGAAAATGCGCTGACATTTTTGGCTGAAACGGAAACATGGCTGAATACTTATTTTGGGCCAATTTTGGCACCAAAATTCAGTCGGCCTTTAGCCAGTACAATACACATGATATCATAATAGACAGCATGGAAGAACATTCAAATAATACGATGTCAACATAATACAAATGAAACACCTAATAGGCACAGAGTAGAACATTCAAATAACACAGATAAGATGCTAATGTTGTTCATATGGTACAATGGAAGTGTAGTTGAAATATACTGATTGGGACAAGATATTAATTGTAGTAATCCTGAAAAGCCGACTGGCTATGGGTGCCTCAATGAGAAGACCAAGAATTAATGCTCAAAGGATTCCCCCTTTTGGCACCTGGGATTCCCTTCTGATCTTAATGTTCCTCTCCTGGTTTTCCTTTTTCTGAGTACTAGTAGTCTGCTTTTCCCATGTCCCAGGTTGGTGATTTTTCTCGTGTTGTACTGTAACTTAGGAAATGTAACTAGTTACTGTACTTAAGTAAATGTTTTGTTACTTTTACCTGTAAAGAAGTACAGGAAAAATCTGTTACTTTTGCTTTAAACAAAGTAATAATTTTACCAATATTTACTACTTTTACCTAGTTGTATCTGATGCTTGCAGTAAAAAGTAAAAGTGGCAGAGAGACCTAAATGATGATTCCTCAGTAAACCAAAATGAAACAGTAAAACCTGGAACACGATTTTACAATTGCAAACCTCATCACACAAACAGTGGATCATCTCATCTTAAATGTTGGTGTTCAGGGAATACAGCCTATGAGAGCAGTAGAGTTGCCTGTGTTTCTTGAATTGGTTACTGGTCTCCAGCCAAACAGAACAGTGATGAGTTTGGTCACTTTGAAGCGGAGATGAAGCTGAAGTTGGTTGCAATTCTTGGTGAACAGACCTGTGCCTCTACCACAACAGACTGCTGGACATCCCATGGAAAATGTTATATTGGCATGACAGTCTGCTTGTCTGGCCTTATGACTAGAGAGTTTCCATACATTGACATTCTTGCATCAGGTCTTGAAGATATTCAGAGTTTGCCATCAGATGAAAAATAGGACAACAACAGAAAACGATTTCAACTTTGAGAAAGCCTTCTCTGTAATTGGACAGCATGACAATGATAACAAAGATAAAGATGCAAATGATGAATTAGAGCTATTAACGCAGATGATAATGACAATGATGATGATACAAGCATTTTTTGCTATAAGGAAGTCAAGTGCTTCAGACAGAGATTCCTTTGATCAATACCTGCTGACCCAGTTAAAAGGTATCAGTAATTTATTTATTTATAGCATTTATATCCCGCTCTTTCCCGCTTGATAGTAGGCTCAGTGCGGCTTACAAGCTATGGTACAAAGTATCACAGAGATAACACAAAGTGTGGTACAAGGTATGGTACAAAGTATCACATGGATACACAAAGTATGATACAAAGTATCAAGAGATGTTCAAGTTAAAAGAGTAGAAACAATGGGGAGAGATGTGGGGGAGAGGATTGGAGTATGGGTAGTGCTGGTGGTGTGGAATTAGGTTCGAGAATGAAGTTGGGTTGTTTGGGTAAGCTTGTTTGAAGAGGTACCGTATTTTTCGGACTATAAGACGCACCGGACCATAAGACACACATAGGTTTTAGAGGAGGGAAATAGGGAAAAAATTTTTTTCCTTTTTCCCTCCTCTAAAACCTAGGTGCTCCGGTGAGTCTTGTCCGAGTTTTGGATCGCCCTCCCCTACTTACGCGGTGCCATGTTCCCTGGTGGTCTAGTGACGTCGGGGCAGGACAGAGCCCCCTCTTTCCTGCCCAGTGCGCTGCTCTCCGTGCTCCTGACTGCTTCCTGACGGTCTCGGCGAGATTCAAAATGGCCGCCGATTTTGAATCTCGCCAAGACCGTCAGGAAGCAGTCAGGAGCACGGAGAGCAGTGCGCTGGGCAGGAAAGAGGGGGCTCTTTCCTGCCCCGACGTCACTAGACCACCAGGGAACATGGCGTCGCGTAAGTAGGGGAGGGCGATCCAAAACTCGCTACCTTCGGACTATAAGACGCACCCCCCATTTTCCTCCCAAATTTTGGGGGGAAAAAGTGTGTCTTATAGTCCGAAAAATACGGTAAGTCTTCAGCAGCTTTCAGAAAGGTAGGTGTTCATTGGTTGTTTGGATGTGTCATGGTATTGCGTTCCAGAGTTGGCTGCCTATAACGGAGAAGTTGGAAGCATAGTAGGTTTTGTATTTGAGGCCTTTGCAGTTGGGAAGATGAAGATTGAGATATGTTCGGGAAGATTTGGACCTAATTCTGGCTGGAAGATCGATCAAGTTGGTCATGTAGCTTGGAGATTCGCCATGGAGGATCTTGTGGATTATTGTATAGGCATTGAAATGTATGCGTTCCTTGATAGGGAGCCAGTGAAGTTTTTCATGAAGTGGAGTTGCACTTTCAAATCGTGGTTTGCCAAAAATGAGTCTGGCTGCTGCGTTTTGGGCGGTTTGGAGTTTTTTTTCATGATTTGGGCTTTGCAGCCGATGAAGATGCTGTTGCAGTAGTCGGCATGGGTGAGTACTGTGGATTGTACTAGGTTGCGTAAAGTTTGATGTGGGAGGAATGGTTTTACTCTTTTCAGTACCCACATCATGTTGAACATCTTCTTCATCGTGGCTTTTGCATGAGTTTCCAAAGTTAGGTGGTTGTCTAGTGTTACTCCTAGGATTTTTAGATTGTCAGATATTGGGATTGTGACGTCAGGGGTGATCAATTGTGGCCTGGCCTTTTATCAGACTGAACAATCCTCTTCCTGAAAGAGCAGTTGTTGAACACCATTTTAGCTGTGGTGGATTAAAGACTCACAAGCGCATTCACATGAGTGACAGTAATTTTCGAAATTTAGTTTTACTAAAGGTGAAGTAGATTGGATTGTAGAGCGATAAAAATGTTAACAATAATTGCATTCACTGTAGCAACAGTACTTTTATTTTTTACTCAAAAAGTATTATATTAGGCAGTAACTTTTTTACATTTACTTAACTTTTTAATGTGTTCTTCATTGTACTTTTACTTAAGTATTAAAATATATATTTATTTTTACTTAAGTAGTTTGACCTAGTACTTTGAAAACACTGCTTTTCTCCAACCAAGTATGGTACCTGATAGTGGATAACTGTCTCTGGCTCAATGACACAGAGATGACTAAAAGTTCCATAAACCTCTGAGAAACCTTCAGCCACAAAACAAAACTTCTCACTTCCACAAAATCAAATACTCCCAGAATCTTTTCTCACAAGAAACAACGTCTTAGAGGAAGAAGATGCAAGAGATCTTTCAAGGGTGCCAATGAGGGGGAACTGAAATAAATCTCAGTGAATCTTGAAGATGATCTGAGCCAAATTGACAAATTAAAGAGTAGTAAATCACTTGGACCAGATGGCATGCACCCTAGGGTACTGAAAGAACTCAAACATTAAATTTCTGATCTGCTGTAAGCGATCTGTAACCTGTCATTAAAATTATCTGTAGTACCCAAAGATTGGAGGGTGGTCAATGTAACGCCAATTTTTAAAAAGGATTCCAGGGATAATCCGGGAAATTACAAACTAGTAGGCCTGACTTCAGTGCCGAGCAAAATAGTGGAAACTATTATAAAGAATAAAATAACGGAACACCTAGAAAATATGGCTTAACGGGACAGAGTCAAAGGATTCAGCCAAGGGAAGTCTTGCCTCACCGATTTGCTTCATTTCTTTGAAGTTGTGAATAAACATGTCGATAAAGGCGAGCCAGTTGATGTAGTGTATCTAGATTTTCAGAAAGCTTTTGACAAAGTTCCTCATGAGAGACTCCTGAGAGTCATGGGATAGAAGGGAATGTTCTGTTGTGGATTAGCAATTGGTTATTAGACAGAAAACAGAGGGTAGGATTAGAAGGCTATTTTTCTCAATGGAGAAGGATGAATAGTGGAGTGCCACAGGGATCTGTACTCAGACCGATGCTAGTTAACATAATTATAAATGATCTGGAAATTGGAAAAAAAATTAAAAAAATTTGCAGATGACACAAAACTATTCAAAGTTGTTAGAACACATGCGGACTGTGAAAAATTGCAGGGAGACCTTAGGAAATAGGAAGACCGGGCATCCAAATGGCAAATTAAATTTAATGTGGACAAATGCAAAGTGATGCACATTGGGAAGAACAATCCAAATCATAGCTACCTGATGCTAGGGTCTACCTTGGGAGTCAGCACCCAAGAAAAAAATCTAGGTGTCATTGTAGACAATATGCTGAAATCTTCTGCCCAGTGTGCGATGGAGGCCATAAAACAAACAGGGTGCTAGGAATTATTAGGAAAGGGATGGTGAATAAGACCAATATAACGCCTCTGTATTGCTCCATGGTGCGACCTCACCTTGAGTATTGTGTTCAGTTATGGTCGCTGTATTTAAAAAAAGATAAAGTGGAATTAGAAACAGGTTCAAAGAGGGATGGAGCTGCTTTCATATGAGGAAAAGAGATGGCCGAGGGAAGATATGATTGAGGCCTACAAAATCCTGAGTGCTGTAGAATGGGTAGAAGTGAATCAATTTTTAACTTTTTCAAAAAGTTACAGAGACTAGCAGACACTCAATGAAGTTACATGGAAATACTTTTAAAACAAATAGGAGGAAATATTTTTTCACTCAACGAATAGTGAAGCTATGGAACTCGTTACAAGAGCATGTGGTAAGAGTGATTAGCAAATCTGGGACAAAAATGGTTTGGACAAGTTCCTGGAGGAAGAGTCCATAGTCTTCTATTGAGACAGACATGGGGAAGTCACTGCTTGCCCTGGGATTGGTAGCATGGAATGTTGCCACGATTTGGGTTTCTTTCAGGTGCTTGTGACCTGGATTGGCTACTCTTGGAAACAGGATACTAGGCTAGACGGACCATTGGTCTGACCCAGTATGGCTATTCTTATGTTCAAGACCTTCTTTACTGTTATGAATCCTCTTTCTACAGAAAGGTAAACTAGACAAAAGCTTCCTTCCAAACCAAAAATTACAAGAGGGAATGTTCAGCAGTCACAGGGAGTGAAACATGTAGCAAGCGTTTCTCCCAGGCTAAAGACCTGAAGGTTGCATCCTGTTGAGCAGGTGGTAAAAGGCTCCTACTCCTTTCAACTCCAACTCAAAAGTTCAAACCATCACTAGCAGTGTCTCACTGAAGCAGGAATAAGCCACTGCAGCAGAGATGCGACGAGTGGGCCATCCCACAGCCATAGATTTACCCCCCCCCCCCTACAATGCTGGAGGTTTTTCTCTCGGGGGCCCCAGCCATGATTAAAACCAGTTCTGGCAGAGTACGGAATTTTCCATAAACAGTTGAAGACTCACCTATTCAGAAAATACGCTTTAGGGAATGAGGGAAAATGGGTACAGCACCCCAATACCCCCTGCAATTACAACTGTTATGACCCTAAAATGCAACAATGTTTTTCTTTTTGAAATGTGTTGTCTAAAATGTAACAATAGACTTGATCTCTTAATGTAAGTCACGCTGAACTCAGTCTGGGAATGCTTGCAACTAATAAGAAATAAAGTAAAGATGCACATGCCAAAAACTGACCTATACCAATCAATAAATACAACATAAAATGAGTTTTTCTACCTTTATTGTCTGGTCATTTAATTTTTCTTATTGTTTGGTCCCAATCTCTGGTTTCTGCTTTCCTTTCTCTTTTCTTAGCTGTATTGCCAGAGTCTTCATTTCCATTTGACATTTCTTCTCTCTGCATTTCTAACATCCATGTTTTCTCTACATCCCTGTCTCCCTGTCCCTATTCTCCCACCATGTTTAGCATCTCCCTTCTCTCTGCCCCTATTCTTTTCCTGTTCGACGTAACTCTTGTATCCTTACTCATTCCCCCTTCTGCATGCCAGCATCTCTCCCTCACTCTTACTTCTCTCCTGCCTCCCCTCAAGACAGCAATACTCCCTCTCTTTTCCCTCAATCCTGCCCCCCACTCCCAGGAGTCAAGCAAGTATCCCTATCTTTTGTCTCCCTCTTGGTAGTCCAGCACCTCCCCCTCTTCCTTTTTTGTCCACAGGTCCTGGCATCTCTTCTCCCCCTCCCATCTCCAGTCCCAGCATCTTTTCCCCTCCCTTTCCTTCCCCTACTTCTGCAGTCCAGCATTTCTCTCACTTTCTCAACCCCCCCCCCCCCACCCCAGCCCTCAACCTTGCTTCTGCTGGTACCTCTGAAGAGATTGCTTGCCCTACAACCAGAAAATGGAACTAGTGCAGAGGAGATGGAATGCAGCAGAAGAAAGGCCCTGCACTGGCTAGAAGCCATGTTTCTGCAGTGCTAGTGGCACAAGTAAACATTCCTTTTAAGCCTTCCCACCACCCAGAACATGTACCCTCCAGCAAAAGCCCCTCCACACACAGACCCCTCCCACACAGCACCCCTAAAGTATATACTCTTCTGCCAAAGCCCCCCCCCCACCCACGCTTCCACCCTCTTCCCAAAACTCCCTCGCAGCATGAGGATAATGGAGGGTTCCACACACACACACTTCTATTTTATTTATTTAGATTTTGCTCACACCTTTTTCAGTAGTAGCTCAAGGTGAGTTACATTCAGGTATTTCTCTGTCCCAGGAGGGCTCCCACCTTCCGCAAACTATTGAAGACCCATCTTTTTGAGAAAATTTACGGAAAGAATCAAAACACATAAAACCCACACTCACTGTTCAGTAATGCATCAATAAAGCCACTTCTGAATTCTCATCCCCCGTAATCTCACCACACTCATACCTTTACTCACAGAAAATGTATACCAAATGTTTTCCTGTTACTATATATTGCCCCTTTTTGTTTCCGTTACTTCCTTCCAACGTTTCAGTGCTCTTTTCCATTATTATATTCCTTATCGATACTTTGACTTTGTCTCGCATAACTCATCACAATGTAATCCATAACCAATTCATAATATATTGTAAGCCACACTGAACCCGCAAAAAGGTGGGAAAATGTGGGATACAAATGCAATAAATAAATAATTTTGTACCTGAGGCAATGGAGGGTTAAGTGACTTGCCCAAGATCACAAGGAGCAGCAGTGGGATCCGCCACCTCTGGATTGCAAGACTGATGCTCTAACCACTAGGCCACGGCACCTACAGTTGCACCAGGTCTATGGCTGGTGTAACTGCAGATGCATGAACATTAGTCATGCCAATACCAGGTTATACTAGTATTCTATAAAATGGAATGTGGGCGTTCAGGCACCATTATACAACAAACTCCTACATACAGCCTCAGGGCACCTAAATGGAGTTGGAAAATTGCCCACTACTTTTCCTTCTCTGACCTAACATACAGCCCTAGAAATATCTTCTCAATGCAGCTGAAAGCCAACATGTTTCAAGGCAGCATGCTGATTTTTGGCAACACTAAAAGTGGACAGTTTTTAGACACTCTATGAATGTAAAAATAGCTTGGAAAAACTGTCCCCTGAAAGATCTATTTCCTGTTCAAGCAGTTGAAAAAACAACCTACCATTATACTCATGGCTGACAAAGCAAAGATACTTACCTGTAGCACGTATTCTGCGAGGACAGCAGGCCATATATTCTCACATGTGGGCAATGCAGTCCGGAGCTTGTATCAAGTTTCTCCTACAGAGCTCTTTTGGAGCGCGAGCCATGCTCCACTACGCACGCACCAGTGCCGTCCCACCCGCCACACGGGCATAGGACCAACAATAAAATACTATAGCATAAGAGAAAAAGGACAACTCGAGGCTGCTGTCCTAGGTCAGACCATACTCTTGGAGTGCTCCTAGAAGAACAGTCCCTCCCTCAGACTACCTAAATGATGCTCTGGTGGTCTGGAGTAGGGTGGGCAGCAGCAATCCCCAGTCACTGCTGCCTGTGCTGGCTCCACAGTTCAAAAGGGCAGCTGCGACCTCTTATGGTAGTTTTCTGAGAGGTTGCTGCCACCATTTTGAACCACAGAGCTGGCACAGGCAGCAGCTTCTGGAGATCACTGCTGCCCACCTTACTCCAGACCACCAGTGAATTGTTCAAGTAGGTCCAGGTTTGTTGGGGGGGGGGGGGGGGTTAATCATAGGCTTTTGGAAATAATTTTTTTTTTGTCTGGGAGGGAGGCTGGCTGGCTTTTGTGGTGGGGCATGGAGATGAAGTGCTGTGGGTTGCTTCTAGTGAACCTCCCTGAAGTGTGTGAGAGGACAGAGGCTTTAGCAAGTGAGCTGGAGAATGGGGCAGAATGTGTGTGACTTGGTATGTCTGCTGCAGTAACCTCCCAAGGAGGTGCTGTGGTAAGGATGGTACATTCCTCTCTCCCACACTGTATAATAGGACCCTGCTACAGAGATCCACTCCTTAGTAGAAATCCCAAAGGGGCCCTATTTTAAAATGACATTGATTGCACATGTGTTTTTCTCCATGCGTTGCCTGTCATATGTATGTACACCTGCCTGCTTGCAGAGAGTGTGTCTGTGCTCTATATCATGGTACACGTATGTATTTGCATGTCATACTGTATGTGTTTCCTGTGTGATTTGAGGCTTCTTTACAGCAAAGTAAATGTCTTACAAACTAATGATGCCCAATGCAGGCGTGGTAGCCATGGGGAGGGGGTTCCAGGGCCCCCAAACTTTGGGTTTAGGCCCCACCAAAATTGTGACACCATCTGCTGCTACGTCTGGAAGGGATCCCCAAGTCCCACTAGTAGAACAGGTCTTCCACTGGTGGCCTGACAGTCGGCGGCACTTTTCACGGGCTGCCACTGTGCCACCCTCCCCCCTCTCCACTCATGCTTGGGTTTCACACATGAACTAAAACTGAACATGCGTGGTGGTGGGGGAGGGGGGAGGCTGAAGCGGCAGTGGCCTATGGAAAGTTCTGCTGACTGCCAGGCTGCTGGTAGAGGACCTGTTACACTGACCAAGCTTGGCGATCCCCATCAGCTGAGGTCGTAGGGGAGGGGGCACAGAGCAGGACGGCGCAGATTGAAAGTCCAGCTATGTGACTGGCAGGCACAAAATTCTGCAGCTAGAAAACATGTGCATACATTTTCATGGGTAGGAAATAAACTATTCACATATGCGCAGAGTGAAAAATGGGCACTGAAATGGAAAAGCGGGAGATACTGGCAGCAGGGGCAAACACATATATACCCAGGTTTAGTGCAAAAGCACAGGGCACCACAGATAAACTTTCAGCCGTATTCCTTCTCCCCCCTCCCCTCAATTAACTTTCAGGCTCCTAATCTGCTCCTCGTAAGATATCATGCTTTTAAAAACTTTGTCATCTCTGTGTGTTTGTATATTGCATTTGTGTATATAGAAACATAGAAACATGATGGCAGATAAAGGCCATATGACCCATCCAGTCTGCCCATCCTCTGTAACCCCTAATTCTTCCTGTTCCTAAGCGACTGATCCCTGAGTACCGCATGGATTGGTCCTAGGGCTGGCTCTTTTTAACGTCTTTGTGCGCGATATTGCAGACGGGCTGTCTGGTAAAGTTTGTCTCTTTGCGGATGATACTAAACTCTGCAACAGGGTGGACACCCTGGAGGGGTGTGAATGACATGAGGAAGGACCTAGCGAAGCTAGAGGAATGGACTGATATTTGGCAACTAAGGTTTAATCTCAAAAAATGCAGGGTCATGCACTTGGGTCGCAAAACTCCGAGGGAACGGTACAGTATAGGGGGTGTAGTGCTTCAGTGTGCGAAGGAAGAGCAGGACTTGGGGGTGATTGTGTCTGACAATTAAAGCTTTCAAACAGGTAGAAAAAACGACGGCCAAAACCAGAAGGATGCTTGGGTGCATAAAGAGAGGCATGACTAGCAGGAAAGAGGAGGTGATAGTGCCGTTGTATAAGTCTCTGGTGAGGCCTCATTTGGAGTACTGCGTGCAGTTCTGGAGACTGCACCTACGGAAAGATATAAACAGGATGGAGTCGGTCTAGAAGGCGGCTATGAAATCAGTAAGCGGTCTTGAATGGAAAAATTATAGGGACAGGCTTATGAACCTCAACATGTATACGCAGGAAGAGAGGAAGGAGAGAGGAGACATGATAGAAACGTTTAAATATCTCAAGGGCATTTATGTACAGGAAGAGAGCCTTTTTCAAATGAAGGAGAGCTCTGGAATGAGGGGGCATATGACAAAGTTAAGAGGGAATAGGCTTAAAAGTAACCTAAGGAAGTATTATTTCACAGAAAGGGTGGTGGAGGCGTGGAATAGCCTCCCGGTGGAGGTGGTGGAGTCGAGGACTGTTCCAGAATTTAAAAAGGCATGGGATAAGCATGTGGGATCGCTTAGGAACAGGAAGAATTAGGGGTTACAGAGGATGGGCAGACTGGATGGGTCATATGGCCTTTATCTGCCGTCAAGTTTCTATATACACAAATAATAAGAGCAATTTCCAAAAGTCATTTACCCGGGTAAATGGGCTGTTTGGAATTTGCCCTCCCTCCCTACAAGTACTTGCTGATGGTTCTTTGAGTCTGAGTGGCTGTCCGGATTTATTGTTTTTCTTTGGTTGCAGCTGTTCTTTGCTGCCCTGAAGAAACTTCGGCCCTGGATTAATCCAACAACACCTATATTTCCCACCAGCAGCTGAAGCACACACGTAACCCCTATGTACATACACATCTCCACATCCCCAAATGTATAAGTGCTTTAAAAAAAGAGAGGGGAGAAGAACCAGTAAATAAGGGGTATATCTAAAGGCTTTTTTTTTTTTTTTAGCAGGGAAGCAATTGTATAAAATGTTACATAACAGGAAATGCTATTGAAAATCCTTCAAAAGGTGTAAATGTCCCGCTGTGAAAGGGCCAAGACAGGGACTGTGGGAGGGAGATGAATGTGTGAAATGTAAATGGATGAGTTCTCCTTCTTTTGGTGATCCATGTATATTGTTGTACTTCTATGGGTTTGTATTGTATGCCGCTTGGCTCATTAATAAAAAGTTTATTAAAACAAGTGCCTGCATTTACATGCCCCCCCCCCCCCCATGCTCACATAAGTGTTTAGAATACTAGCACTTACTCACCAGGGCTCCTGACAGTGGCGTAGGAAGGGGGGGGGCGGTGGGGCGGTCTGCCCCGGGTGCACGTGCTGGGGGGTGGGGTGTCGGTGCTGCTGGTTACCTGCTTTCTTTGCCCCGGAACAGGTTACTTCCTGTTCCGGGGCAGAGAAAGCAGGGAACCAACGGAGCCGACGCAGCTCCCAGAGACGAAGTGCACTCGGCGGAGCGGAGCGCCAGCAGTAAAGATGCACTCCGGGGGGGGTGTTGTGCGCGCCGAGGGGGGGTGGTGTGCCGTGGTGCGCCGTGCTGCACCCGGGGGGGGGGGGGGGGTGCGCAGCGGCGACCCACCCTGGGTGTCAGCCGGCCTTGCTACGCCGCTGGCTCCTGGGAACATAACAGAACATACTGGGACAGACTGAAGATCCATTAAGTCCTGTATCCTGTTTCCAACAGTGGCCACTCCAGGTCACAAGTACTTGTCAAGATCCCAGATCAGAAAAACAGACTTTATGCTGCTTATCCTAGAAATATCAAACAAAATTCACAGAGTGTATAAATGCAAATACGATAGTCTTAAGTAATTCTAGACTAAAGTGAAGGAGAGTCTCATACAAAATACTTAGTAATATTATTTTCACTCAATAGGTGAATACATTACATATATTCATGTCATAATCATTGACTCAGCCTCCACCATCCCAATTGTGATAGCAAAAAACGACTTGCTCTGCTTTTTTTATATATATATATATGTGTACTTATCAAAAGAAGCACACTGCACTTATCTTAGGCAGATTGGTGCCCCACTTATCTTGGGCAGATTGGTGCCCTCTTAAAACCCCGACAGGTTCCCGTTTCGTATTGACTTTGTCAAGGGGGAGTGGCTACAATTCTGTCAAAGAAAGGAAAAAAACAACCAAAAAACAGACATCAAGTCTCTTATACATATACCTTAACCCTGTTATTTAACTTATCTAAATATTCGCATGATCTTTCTTAAAGCGGCTAATGGCTTACCCGATTCCTGCCCCAGGCTTTTATGTGTGCTAGCTTGTATAATTTAAACTAAACAAAATGGCGATAGCGTCTTTTTATTACCATATAAACAGCTGATGGTGTTGCGTCGAACGTGAATCCGTCAGGACCATTACGAGGCTCTTAAAGGTATAACGGATCTTAAAAATAGCTTAAAACTGATATCTACGGCAAGTGTGGGAAACGTCGTGGAGAAACATTATAAAGACTTATCAAAAAGTTTGGTTCAAAACTTAAAGGAACCAAAGGGAAAATGTACTCGAAAAAACTGTGGGACACTTACAAGGGATAAATTAGAAAAAACTTCCCCATTGGATATATGTATTTAATCCTGCTGGTTCTATTGTTTCTAATGTAAAAATCCAATAGGTTTCACGTTGCAAAATTCTTCTATTGAGATCACCTCCTCTTTTCAAGGGGAGTATCTGCTCAACTACCATGCATTTTAAATCTTCTATAGTATGCTTGAGGGACACCCAATGATGGACTAAAGGTGCTCCGAAATTTTGGGCATTTATTCGTGAGCGGTGTTCAATCAATCTTTCATGTAAAGATCTAGTTGATTTACCAATGTAATATTTGCCACACGGACATACTATATAATAAATAATGCCCACTGAACGACAAGTGGTGTGGCTTTTCAATGTGAATGTTCTGTCATTGAGGGTGAAGCTTGTGCCTTCAATAGTAGCCGGACATGTTTTGCATCGTGGTTTCATGCATTTATAATGTCCTATAGGTTTCATCTGCTCGTTGTTCTTTGATAAAGTCGGCAAAACAGCAGGACTCAAGATCTCTTTAAGATTTTTGGAGCGTGAAAATGCAGTTCTAATATTATAGTCTGCAAACACAGGATGGGATCTGATAATATCCCAATGTTTTCTGACTATCCCTGCTGTTGATTCACCACCTGGGGTGTATCTAGTGACAAATGTCATAATGTGATCATCTTGCTGTCATTGTTGTGATCCCTGTAGTAGTAGATCTCTATTGTTGAATTTTGCCCTAGTATATGCACGCTTGATTACTTTACGTGGATAATTTCTTTGTAGTAGTTTAGTGCCAAATTCTTCTGAATGTGCTTTATAATCATCCTCAATGGTGCAGATGCGCCTGAATCTCAAAAACTGAGAAAAAGGGAGACTTTGCCTTAATGCTTTGGGATGGCAACTACCAAATTCCAGGAATGTGTTACGGTCTGTATTTTTGGTAAATACTTTGGTAATGAACTGTTTTTTAGACAACAAAATTTCTACATCTAAGAAGTGAATTCTGTCATTGGACCATGTTAAAGTGAATTGAATCCTAGTGTGACGTTGATTGAGCCACTGATGGAATTCTTGTAATTCTTCTACGCTGCCATACCATATTACAAAAATATCGTCTATATATCGTCTCCAAGTACCCAGCATTTTTTTGTAGGGTGAAACATGCAGCCATTTCTTTTCGAATGCCGCCATGTATAAATTTACTAAGGTAGGCGCAAATGTGGCTCCCATCGCCACTCCCGATTTTTGCATATATAACACATCCTGAAAGCTGAAAAAATTATTGCACAATGCCAACTCTGCCAGTTCATGTATAAAACTGGTAGGGACTAGATGTGGATTCGGGCGGGCATTTAAAACTTCCGAGATGATATTTAATAATTCTTCTTGTGGTATCATGGTGTATAAGGATTTGATGTCAAAAGTACCCATTAGGATCGGAGTCTCCGGTAACGACAATTCTTGTAAGATGTTGAGAAAATGTGTTGTGTCTTTGATGAACGCTGGCGTAATCTTAACATACTCTTGTAAAAACGAGTCCACATATACAGAACAACGAGCAGATGAAACCTATAGGACATTATAAATGCATGAAACCACGATGCAAAACATGTCCGGCTACTATTGAAGGCACAAGCTTCACCCTCAATGACAGAACATTCACATTGAAAAGCCACACCACTTGTCGTTCAGTGGGCATTATTTATTATATAGTATGTCCGTGTGGCAAATATTACATTGGTAAATCAACTAGATCTTTACATGAAAGATTGATTGAACACCGCTCACGAATAAATGCCCAAAATTTCGGAGCACCTTTAGTCCATCATTGGGTGTCCCTCAAGCATACTATAGAAGATTTAAAATGCATGGTAGTTGAGCAGATACTCCCCTTGAAAAGAGGAGGTGATCTCAATAGAAGAATTTTGCAACGTGAAACCTATTGGATTTTTACATTAGAAACAATAGAACCAGCAGGATTAAATACATATATCCAATGGGGAAGTTTTTTCTAATTTATCCCTTGTAAGTGTCCCACAATTTTTTCGAGTACATTTTCCCTTTGGTTCCTTTAAGTTTTGAACCAAACTTTTTGATAAGTCTTTATAATGTTTCTCCACGACGTTTCCCACACTTGCCGTAGATATCAGTTTTAAGCTATTTTTAAGATCCGTTATACCTTTAAGAGCCTCGTAATGGTCCTGACGGATTCACGTTCGACGCAACACCATCAGCTGTTTATATGGTAATAAAAAGACGCTATCGCCATTTTGTTTAGTTTAAATTATACAAGCTAGCACACATAAAAGCCTGGGGCAGGAATCGGGTAAGCCATTAGCCGCTTTAAGAAAGATCATGCGAATATTTAGATAAGTTAAATAACAGGGTTAAGGTATATATATAAGAGACTTGACGTCTGTTTTTTGGTTGTTTTTTTCCTTTCTTTGACAGAATTGTAGCCACTCCCCCTTGACAAAGTCAATACGAAACGGGAACCTGTCGGGGTTTTAAGAGGGCACCAATCTGCCCAAGATAAGTGGGGCACCAATCTGCCTAAGATAAGTGCAGTGTGCTTCTTTTGATAAGTACACATATATATATATAAAAAAAGCAGAGCAAGTCGTTTTTTGCTATCACAATTGGGATGGTGGAGGCTGAGTCAATGATTATGACATGAATATATGTAATGTATTCACCTATTGAGTGAAAATAATATTACTAAGTATTTTGTATGAGACTCTCCTTCACTTTAGTCTAGAATTACTTAAGACTATCGTATTTGCATTTATACACTCTGTGAATTTTGTTTGATATTTCAATATACGGGACAGAGTGACGGTCTCAACCAATTATTAGTATCCTAGAAATAAGCAGTGGATTTTCCCAAGTCCATCTTAGTAATGGCTTATGGACTTTTGATTTAAGACATTAGCCAAGACTCCAGAGGAAATTAGAGAGTCATGGGATAGGAGGCAGTGTTCTATTGTGGATTAAAAACAAGTTAAAAGATAGACAACAGAGAGTAGGGTTAAATGGTCAGTATTCTCAATGGAGAAGGGTAGTTAGTGGGGTTCCCCAGGGTCTGTGCTGGGACCGCTGCTTTTTAACATATTTATAAATGACCTACAGATAGGAGTAACTAGTGAGGTAATTAAATTTGCTGATGACACACAGTTATTCAAAGTTGTTAACTCGCGACAGGATTGTGAAAAATTACAGAAGGACCTTACGAGACTGGGAGACTGGACGTCTAAATGGCAGATGACGTTTAATGTGAGCAAGTGCAAAGTGATGCATGTGGGAAAGAGGAACCCGAATTATAGCTACGTCATGCAAGGTTCCACGGTAGGAGTCACAGACCAAGAAAGGGATCTAGGTGTCATCGTTGATGATACGTTGAAACCTTCTGCTCACTGTGCTGCCGCGGCTAAGAAGGCAAATGAATGTTAGGTATTATTAGGAAAGGAATGGAAAACAAAAATGAGGATGTTATAATGCCTTTGTATCGCTCCATGGTGCGACCGCACCTCGAATATTGTGTTCAATTCTGGTCGCCATATCTCAAAAAAGATATAGTGGAATTAGAAAAGTTGCAGAGAAGGGCGACGAAAATGATAAAGGGGATGGGACAACTTCCCTATCATGAAAGGCTAAAGCGGCTAGGGCTCTTCAGCTTGGAGAAAAGGCACCTGAGGGGAGATGTGATAAAGGTCTATAAAATAATGAGTGGAGTGGAACAGGTAGATGTGAAGCGTCTGTTTACGCTTTCCAAAAATACTAGGACTAGGGGGCATGCGATGAAGCTACAATGTAGTAAATTTAAAACAAATCGGAGAAAATATTTCTTCACTCAACGTGTAATTAAACTCTGGAATTTGTTGCCAGAGAATGTGGTAAAGGTGGTTAGCTTAGTGGAGTTAAAAAAAAAAGGTTTGGACGGCTTCCTAAAGAAAAAGTCCATAGACCATTATTAAATGGACTTGGGGAGAATTCACTATTTCTGGGATTAGCAGTACAGAATGTTTTGTACTTTTTTGGGATCTTGCCAGGTATTTGTGGCCTGGATTGGCCACTGTTGGAAACAGGATGCTGGGCTTGATGGACCTTTGGTCTTTCCCAGTATGGCAATATTTATGTACTTAAACCCTGCTAAGCTAACTGCTTTCGTTCTCTGGCAATTAATTCAAGAGTTTAATTTTACGTTTAATGAAGAAATATTTTTCTGATTCGTTTTAAATTTACTACTTAGTAGCTTCATTGCTTGGCCCCCATTCCTACTATTTTTGGGAAGAGTAAACAAGCGATTCACATCTACCAATTCCACACCACTCAATATTTTATAGACCTCTATCATATCTCCCCTCAGCCATCTTTTCTCCAAGCTGAAGTGCCCTAACCACTTTAGCCTTTCCTTTTAAGGAAGTTGTCCCATCCCCTTTATCATTTTTGTCGCCCTTCTCTGTACTTTTCTAATTCCACTATATCTTTGTTGAGACATGGTGACCAGAATTCCACACAGTATTCAAGGTGCGGTCGCACCATGTAGCGATAGAAAGGCATTATAATATTCTTTCAGTTTTACATATAACATAGTAACATAGTAGATGACGGCAGAAAAAGACCTGCACAGTCCATCCAGTCTGCCCAACAAGATAAACTCATATGTGTATCCTTACCTTGATTTGTACCTGCCTTTTTCAGGGCATAGACCGTACAAGTCTGCCCAGCAGTATTTCCCGCCTCCCAACCACCAGTCCCGCCTCCCATCACCGGCTCTGGTTCAGACCGTATAAGTCTGCCCTCCACTATCCTCACCTCCCAACCACCAACCCCTCTTCCCCCACCTGCTCCACCACCCAATTTCGGCTAAGCTGCTGAGGATCCAATCCTACTGCACAGGATTCCTTTATGTATATCCCATGCATGTTTGAATTCCGTTACCGTTTTCATCTCCACCACCTCCCGCGGGAGGGCATTCCAAGCGTCCACCACCCTCTCTGTGAAAAAATACTTCCTGACATCTTTCCTGAGTCTGCCCCCCTTCAATCTCATTTCATGTCCTCTCGTTCTACCGCCTTCCCATCTCCGGAAAAGATTCGTTTGCGGATTAATACCTTTCAAATATTTGAATGTCTGTATCATATCACCCCTGCTCCTCCTTTCCTCCAGGGTATACATGTTCAGGTCAGCAAGTGTCTCTTCATACGTCTTGGAACGCAAATCCCATACCATTCTCGTACCTTTTCTTTGCACCGCTTCCATTTTTTTTAACATCCTTCGCAAAGTACGGCCTCCAAAACTGTACACAATACTCCAGGTGGGGCCTCACCAACGACTTGTACAGGGGCATCAACACTTCCTTTCTTCTGCTGATCACACCTCTCTCTATACAGCCTAGCAACCTTCTCGCTACGGCCACCGCCTTGTCATACTGTTTCGTCGCCTTCAGATCCTCGGATACTATCACCACAAGATCCCTCTCCTCCTCAGTACCTATCAGACTCTCCCCGCCTAACACATAAGTCTCTCGTGGGTTTCTACTCCCTAAATGCATCACTTTGCATTTCTTCGCATTGAATTTTAATTGCCAAACCTTAGACCATTCTTCTAGCTTCCTCAGATCCTTTTTCATGCTTTCCACTCCCTCCCGGGTGTCCACTCTGTTGCAAATCCTAGTATCATCCGCAAATAGGCAAACTTTACCTTCTAACCCTTCGGCAATGTCACTCACAAATATATTGAACAGAATTGGCCCCAGCACCGATCCCTGAGGCACTCCACTACTCACCGTTCCCTCCTCCGAGTGAACTCCATTTACCACCACCCTCTGGCGTCTGTCTGTCAACCAGTTCCTAATCCAGTTCACCACTTCGGGACCTATCTTCAGCCCATCGAGTTTATTTAAGAGCCTCCTGTGGGGTACCGTTTCAAAAGCTTTGCTAAAATCTAAGTAGATTACGTCTATAGCACGTCGATGATTCAATTTTCCAGTTACCCAATCAAAGAATTCAATGAGATTCGTTTGGCACGATTTCCCTCTGGTAAAACCATGTTGTCTCGGATCTTGCAACTTATTGGCTTCCAGGAAATTCACTATTCTTTCCTTCAGCATCGCTTCCATTACTCTTCCAATAACCGTAGTGAGGTTTACCGGCCTGTATTTTCCAGCTTCTTCCCTATCACCACTTTTGTGAAGAGGAACCACCTCCGCCGTTTTCCAATCCCTCGGAACCTCTCCCGTCTCCAAGGATTTATTAAACAAATCTTTAAGAGGACCCGCCAGAACCTCTCTGAGCTCCCTCAATATTCTGGGGTGGATCTCGTCCGGTCCCATGGCTTTGTCAACCTTTAGCTTTCCAAGTTGTTGATACATACTCTCTTCCGTGAACGGTGCTATATCTATTCCATTCTCAGGTGTACTTTTGCCAGTCCCTCGCGGTCCTTCCCCAGGATTTTCTTCAGTGAAAACAGAACAAAAGTATCTATTTAGCAAATTGGCTTTTTCTTCATCATTATCTACATAGCGGTTCGCAGTATCTTTTAGTCTCACAATTCCCTTTTTAGTCATTCTCCTTTCACTAATATACCTGAAGAAATTTTTGTCGCCCTTCCTTACATTTCTAGCCATTTGTTCTTCCGCTTGTGCCTTCGCCAGACGTACCTCTCTCTTGGCTTCTTTCAGTTTCATCTGGTATTCCTCCCCGTGTTCCTGTTCTTGAGATTTTCTATATATATTTTTTGTTTTGTTTTCCATTCCTTTCCTAATAATTTCTAAGTACTATTCTTCTGTAAGGCATGCAGAAGTGCAACAGAATGTACCCTGCATGGACCATGGGTAGACAGTAGGCCAGATACAAGTGTCCCTACTGCATTTGCATGATTGTAGTTAAGCCAGGTCTATGGCTGTGTAACTGTGGACATGTAAATGTAAGGCATGCTGATACCAGATGCCATTAAGAATAAGCTCCCACCACATGTCCTTGGGGCATGGAGATGCCAAGTTACAGAGCTGCCCCCATAATGCATTCCAAAAGTGGCACCTTCAGAATTAAATGCTGAGGTAAAGAACTGCTCTGTAAATCTTGTGTACTCTTTCCATCACGTTACTGTGTGTTACACTTTGTAATCTACATTTATTAACATAACTGTTAGAAGATTGGTACTCCAGTTTCGCCCCTTTCTAAGGTGTGCCCACTGATCCCACTTAATTGCTTGTCCATTGTTCCATGTCTGTCCCAAGCACAATTGAATTCCAGTTTTGTAGCAGACCTGACAAGTCTCCAGCACTGGGTAAGGAGTCTCCTGTTTTAGGAGTACAGCTCTCCCTCTCGTACACAAGATTGGGAAACTTCTGAACAACATAAGTACATAAGTAATGCCACACTGGGAAAAGACCAAGGGTCCATCGAGCCCAGCATCCTGTCCATGACAGCGGCCAATCCAGGCCAAGGGCACCTGGCAAGCTTCCCAAACGTACATTCTATACATGTTATTCCTGAAATTGTGGATTTTTCCCAAGTCCATTTAGTAGTGGTTTATGGACTTGTCCTTTAGGAAACCGTCTAACCACAGCAACTGTCTCTCCGCAGCAGCAAATCAAGTGGGTTCAAACCCTTGCCTCTGTCTCCTCCAGAAGCTTCTCCCTTCCCATTTCAAAGCTGCAGGACACCAGAGGCCAGCCAGAAGGAGGTGGGGCAGGGCTTAGAATCTCCCGCTTGAAAACTGATCCCCTTTGGCAACTCTGTGGTAGGTTATTCAGGTAAGCAGTGGCACCATCTTCCAGCGGCCAGATTTAAGTAATTGCACTAAAATCAGCTGGTTTTGCTTTCTGCATTGTAAGACGAAATGTATTTATTTTTTGTTTAAACAATGTATAGTCTGCCTTCTAAGCAGAAAACATAATCGCACAAGATATTAAAGCAGAGCCATAAAGGTTATACGCACAAAAACTGGTTTGCTTCAAAGCCTCTCTCCTTCTACCTCTTGTTGAACTTTTTTTTTCTATGAAAAATAAGTTCTCTCTTACTTTATAGCAGCCTGACAGGTAGCTGGACGTTTCTGTATTACCTTCTCTTTTCTCGTGTGGTAGGCCCTTCCCCTATTTTGGAATCCCCCCATCTGCTGAACTCGCCGTGTATTTATATTTCTTCCATGCCCCGCTGTAAGTGCATGTGCGGTTTTGCTTGCTGCATGTACGTGTGTGTGAGTTTGAATGTCACGTGCGTGTGATGATGTGTTTGTAGTGATAATAATTCCCCTTTACTGCTCTGCAGCACCAGTGGCCAGTTTATTTTTAACTCTCTACTGCTAACAGGAACAGAGAGCCACCAGCACATGAACACTCCTACCTGATGTGCGTACAGAGGAGGAGGCTGGGCGGAGAGGAGCTTGATACACGCTGAAACAGTCACAGAACGAAACGAAAGAGTGCATTTCTCCTGCCTCGCTTTCAGGAGTTTTCATTCTCTCTCTGCCCCCCCGAATTAAACGAAGAAAAAAAAATGATGAAACGACAGCTGAATCGCATGTTGCAACTGGCCAACCACAACGCGGGCAGGTAAGGAAGAGGAGAGCCGGGGGGGGGGGGAGAGGGTTAACATTTCAGGGAAGAGCAGCTCTCGGGGGTAGGGGGCGGGCAGACTGCAAAGCCGAACTGGGAGAAAGGCAGAAGTTCAAGCGCACATGTCCTTCGTATGAAGGCTGAGCCCTTGACAGAGAGGCTGAGATGGCGATTGTTGCAATTCAGTATCTGCAAAGAGGAAGAACTTGATGGGGTGGTTTGTATATTTGTTCTTAAACGTGGTCATGTCGAGCGTTTTCCTCCTCTTCCTTTTATCTTGTCTGTCAGTAAACTTGGGCACATTTCACTCTTAACAGCAGTTAGAGGTGATTGTGCCACGAACCGTTTGGCCTTTGTTCCCAACTTTCTGTCATCTCATTACACAACTTTTTGTAGCAGTAAGGCCCCAGGTTGCTCTGTCCTCGATGAAGCCACAAAGGGGCATATACAGTTCAGAGGCTCTGGCTAGGATGGAGTGATTTAATCTAGTAACATAGCAAAGGAGAGCAGAAATTGCCCATTTGGCCTGCCCAGAAACTGGGCTTCATGCAAGTTAACCCCCTCCCCCCCCCCCACACAATGTACCCCAAGTGGAGTAGCTCTGTGACCTGCAGTCTGTAGCTAACTCATTAGCTGCATGCCTGGTACCTTGTGAAAGGGCTGATGAGGATGATGGGTGTTTAGGTTTTGAGTTGTCACCTGATCTATGCTTTCCCTCCTTAAAGTCCTAGGCGTGATTGCTATATTGTCTGTCCACACTGAGCAGCTAAATTCTGCCTTTAGGTTCTAGGTGAAATTGTCTCTTAAGTTTGTAGTGACCCAGAGGGCCTGATTAAGCTCCAGTAGGTCCTCTGTGCCCCCCCCCCCCTTTTGCCTGCACAAGAGCATAGCAGATGATAGCACATAAAGGCTGAAACTGCCCATCCAGTCTGCCAGGCAAGGCATTTAGGGTTGTAAATGCTGCTCCATGCAGATCAACAACCCCCTCACCCAGTCCGTTTTGGGAGCAGTTAGGTGTGGAGTGTGATTATGGGCACTGCCATTTGGATACTGGAGTTTTGGGCACTCGGAGTCCTCTAAAAGTCCTTTCCCTACTTATTTCCTCCCCGCCCTGCACTGACCTCCAAAGTATGGGGGAGAGCAGGGCCTGCACCTCATCGCTGCTGCGAGATCCTCGGTGTAGAATGAGGAGCTGCCCCGAGAGGTGGCTGTCAAGAAGGACGGATGAAGGCCTGAGGCAGTCGCCTTCCTGCGCCAAGGACTCTACAGCAGGGGCAGGCCCTGCTCTCACCCGGATTTTGCGGGTCAGTGCGGGGCATGAAGGAAAGAATTTTTAGACACCACTGTTTGGGTGCCCAAAAGTACTTAAACCACTGGGCCCAAATAGCAGTTCCTGAAACTCTCGTTTTGGTTAAGTATATTGAGGACATGTGGTGGGAGCCAATTCTATAATGGCACCTGGGTACCCAGATTTGGTTATAAAATACCATCAGCGTGCCTTAAATTTACCTGTCCACAGTTACAGACCTGGCTTAATGCAGCAGGGACATGTTACATGCAGTATTCTGTAAACTATGTACATAAGTGGGAGCTCTGCCCATTGCCCCTCCCCCCATGCTGCACATCATGCCATGCACAGGATTACAGAATAGTGCGTAGCAAGATGCACACAAATGCAAATTTGTGCCAGTTAACATTTATTATATTTATTTAGATTTTGCTCACACCTTTTTCAGTAGTAGCTCAAGGTGAGTTACATTCAGGTACTCTGGATATTTCTCTGTCCCAGGAAGGCTCACAATCTAAGTTTGTACCTGAGGCAATGGACGGTTAAGTGACTTGGCCAAGATCACAAGGTGCAGCAGCAGGATTTGAACTGGCCACCTCTGGATTGCAAGACCGGTGCTCTAACCACTAGGCCACTCCTCCACTCCTCCATTCCAGCATGAATAATTATTGATGTTAATTGGTGTGTTACCCAGTTTAGTTGCACACACATCATCTCAGAATCGCACCCAAATTTGGGTGCACAAATGTGAGTGCCCTTTATAGAATCCCCTCAATAATGCTTTTTTTTTTAAGCATGTATACATTTGGGCCTTGATTCTCAGAAGCAAATGCGGGCACTGGAGGGCCTAAGCGCCAGACTAGCGCCCACATTTGCTAGTGCCGAATGCTTGGGGGGCTCTAACGCGGGGAACAACGAGTTCACCAAAGGATATCGTAAATAGCATGCTAATTGCATTTAAATTAGGTCATCTCCGATGCTCAAAGAAGAGCGCCCTGAACAAGGGCTCCCTTACCGCTGGGAACCTTACGCCAGCATGGATCTGGCGTTAGGTGTCTGAAGAAGCTAAGAAGTGGAGGGAAGAACCATAAAAAGTGTGGGGCTTCCAGGGAAGTAGACAGTGAAGGAGATGAAAAGAAAAGTGGCATAGGAAAAGGAAAGGGGGAGGAAGGAGGACAACAGAGAAATGAGGAAATGAATCTGTTTGGGAGAACTGACATTACTGTCCATGAAGCGACTTGAAAACGCCCATTATACACAGCTGCATGCTCACTTTAAGATGTGCTGTGTGCATCGCCCAGGAACTGATCTTTTCCACGCTCCAGTTTGCTGCCTTAAAAAGTCTGGAGCTGGGCAACCAGAGTAGCCGAGTGGTTAGTGCAGTGGACTTTGACCCTGGGGAACTGAGTTCAATTCCCACTGCAGCTCCTTGTGACTCTGGGCAAGTCACTTAACCCTCCATTGCCCCTGGTACAAAATAAGTACCTGAATATATGTAAACCGCTTTGAATGTAGTTGCAAAAACCTCAGAAAGGCAGTATATCAAGTCCCATTTCCCCTTCCCCTTTGCTCCTCCCCCCCTCTGGTGTTCTTGGCATGTTTAAGGCACAATTCCTGAGCGTATGCACCAGGCACCATCCCCACCTTAACTTCTAAACAACTTCTAATGTTCAATGCTATGAGCGTGCCTATATTTGCATCTCATTAGCTTTCAGCATTAGGGAGCTCTGCGCTATTTCTCCAGCGCTGTTCAGTACAGTGCTGGAGTTTTGAGCATCAGGACCCAGTTGGTGCGGCACCAAATTTATAACTGCTCTTTGAATATCAGTTCCTTTGGGTTTGTCTTACTCCGTTTTGAAGTCCATTACCATTTTTGTTTCCACCACCTCCTGTGGAAAAACTCTTTCCTGGAGCTTCATATTGCAACCCCTCTTTTCCTTTGGAAGAGGGTATTTGAATGTCTGTGTGATTTCTTCCCTTTGAGTATACATGTGTCGGTCCTGGCAGCTCCTCGTCGCATTGTTTTGCCAACTTGAGTTTATCAGATGCTATCATCCCAAGGTCACTTTCTTGGTCTTTATACGTCGGTCTCCGCCCCGATCACATACAGCTCCTTTGGATTTATGTACCCCCAAATGCCATTACTCTATGCTTTCTGAATATTAACTACAAACTAATTGACCACAGAAGCTTAGGTCACTTCGAGTCTTTTGCAGATCTTTCTATCATCAACAAAAAGGCAGATTTTCCATTCTAACCCTTCCACATCGCTACTTACCAAAATAGAGAACAGGACTGGCTCTAAGGCCAGTCTTTAAGGCACTCCACTAATCGTCCGTCTCTCCTTCGAGTGAGCACCATTTACCACTACCCTCCATTATCTATCAGTTCCCCAATTTCTATTTCATTTTGGCACCTAAGGACCCACCCCCTTGCTGCTCAGTTTATTTATGAACAGTATTGAAGACTTTGCTGAAATCCAAGTAAACTACATCCAGTGTATGTCCTTGATCTAATTCTCTAGTCACACAATCAAGGAAATCCAATCAAACTCATTTGAGAGAAGTACATAAGTATTGCCACACTGGGACAGACCAAAGGTCCATCAAGCCCAGTGTCCTGTTTCCAACAGTGTCCAGTTCAGGTCACAAATACCTGGCAAGATCCCAGAAAAGCTCAATACATCTTATGATGCTTATCCCAGAAATAAGCAGTGGATTTTCCCAAGTCAATGTAATAATGGCCTATGGACTTTTCCTGTTGGAAACTGTCCAGACCCTTTTTAAA
This sequence comes from Microcaecilia unicolor, assembly GCF_901765095.1. Lineage (NCBI taxonomy): Eukaryota > Metazoa > Chordata > Amphibia > Gymnophiona > Siphonopidae > Microcaecilia > Microcaecilia unicolor. Next base: position 306,006,953 of record NC_044031.1, read on the forward strand.
CCCCGCTGAGCTAACCGCCTTTACCACATTCTCTGGCAATGAATTCCAGAGTTTAATTACATGTTGAATGAAGAAACATTTTCTCCGATTCATATTAAATTTACTGCTTTGTAGCTTCATCGCATGACCCCTTGTCCTAGTATTTTTGGAAAGAGTAAACAAACAATTCACGTCTACCCGTTCCACTCCACTCATTATTTTATAAACCTCTATCATATCGCCCCTCAGCTGTCTTTTCTCCAAGCTGAAGAGCCCTAGACACTTGAGCCTTTCCTGATAGGGAAGTCGTCCCACCCTCTTTATCATTTTTGTCGCCCTTCTCTGTACCTTTTCTAATTCCACTATATCTTTTTTGAGATGCGGAATTAGAAAAGGTACAGAGAAGGGCGACGATGATCTAGTAAAACCATGCTACTACTATACCTCTGATCTTGCAATCCACTGGACTCTTAAGTAGTTCATGATCCTTACTTCAGCGGCATTTCCATTAATTTCCACCACCAAGACTACCTCTGTTATGAAGAAGGACCACAATTGCCTTCTCTATTTCCACAGAACCAGTCTCACATCTACAGATTTCACAGACGGTGCAATGGGATGGGTTACCAGAGCCATAGCCTGACCAACTTTTGCCCCACATGCCATCAGCAGCTACAGAACTCTGGAGGCTGTGGTTGAAGTTGGTTTGTGTGGCTCTTTCCAACCTTAAGTGTTTTTTGCTATCCTTGAAAGATCTATAGTACTTATTCTTAGCTAAACCTCCTTGAGCTCCCTTAGCATCCTGGGATGTATCACATTGGGCATCTGGTTTTGTTCACCTTCAGTTTCACAAATTCTACACAAATAGATGTCGTGGTACTATCTACTCCACTCCCATATGAATCTTTGTGTCTGTTCCAAGGTTGCCTTCAATGAACTTTGAAAAAACTATTTATTAAGCATTTCTGCTTCCTTATTGCCACCATCCACGTATTGTTCCTCGTCTTGTTTCAATCTACAATTCCACTTCTGGCTGTTCTGTTTCTTTAGACTTGCCTAGTAGCATCACTGTAATTGATCTAAATCAATGCTTTAATAAAATTAGAGAAAAAAATACCTCAGCGTCTACACCTTTGCTTATGTCAGCTACACAAACCTAGAGCAAATCGAAAACCATGTATTATGTTCAGTTTTGGAGGCCGTATCTTTTAAAGATATAAAAGACTGGAAGTGGTGCAAAGAAAAGTTACAGAAATGGTATGGGATTTGCGATGCAAACCGTACGAGGAAAGACTTGCTGACCTGAACATGTATACCTTGGAGGAAAGGAGAAACGGGTGACATGATACAGATGTTCAAATATTTAAAAGGTATTAATCCGCAAACAAATCTTTTCCGGAGCTGGGAAGGCGGTAGAACTAGAGGACGTGAAGGGAGGCAGACTCAGGAGTAATGTCAGGAAGTATTTTTTCACAGAGAGGGTGGTGGATATATGGAATGCTCTCCCGGGGGAGGTGGTGGAGATGAATACGGTAATGAAATTCAAACATGCATGGGATAAACAGAAAGGAATCCTGTTTAGAAGGAATGGATCCACGGAATCTTTGCGGAGATTAGGTGGCGACACCGGTAATTGGGAAGCAAAACCGGTGCTGGGCAGACTTCTACGGTCTACGCCCTGATCGTGACTGAATAGATATGGATGGGCTGGATTGTGAATGTTAAGGGCTTTCGACGTTAACTTCAGAACTTAGTACAAGAACAGTGCTGGGCAGAATTCTACGGCCTGTGCCCTGAGAATGCAAGGACAAATCTAACTCGGGTATAAAGTATCACACCATGTAAAATGAGTTTATCTTGTTGAGCAGACTGGATGGACCGTCATTTACTATCATGGGTCAGAAAAAAACTTCAGTTATGGATAACAAAATCAAAAAGAGTGAAAGCTGCACCAGTGGCAAATAGGAACAAACAAACAAAATAAAAAAATTACGCACTATTCAAATGTTACCAATTTTGTACTTATCTTTAGGCGTAACACAGATGCTCTAGTCTGCTTTGGCATAACTTATCCACCAGTACCTGACGGGGATCCCTGTTTTGCCTTAGCTGCTTCAGGTGGAAAAATCCTGTCCCACGACCACAGCACAATTCTTAAAATGGTGAACTCAGAGTGCTGCTGCTCCAAGCAAGTCTATAAAAACGTATTGATGAGTTTCAATTGTTTTGAGTTTCTTGCTCGTGTGATACTTTTTTTTCCTCTTTCTCGGACATAGTTGAAAAAACTGGTGAATAAATTAATGCGGTTTCTGGAATCCAGTGATGTGCAGGATCCAAAGCAGAAGCTTATTTATTTCTTTATTAATTACCAGAGCAGGTCTCCTCAGATGAATCTGATCAGTTTCTTTGATTGGGTGTCCAGAGATCTGGATTTGGCGAAAGCGCTAGATGTGCTATTTTTACTTTGAAGCGAGACCCCTGACCTGGTTCCTCATAGGCAATTTATGAATAAGTTGAACACTGTTGGTATGGGCCCTAGAGTGATTGACTGGATCAGTGGGAGACAACGAAAGGTACATGGATTTCACTCTGAGAGGGGGGCATTAGCAGAGGTGTGGCATAGGATTCATTCTTAGGTTCTTGTCAATATTTTTGTAAGCAAAACTGCAGAAATGTTGTGAGGAAAAATTTGCCTCTTTACAGATGATACCAAATAACATAGTAGATGACAGCAGATAAATACCTGTATAGTCCATCCAGTCTGCCTAACAAGATAAACTTTTGTACTTGATCTTGATTTGTCCTTGCCGTTTTTAGGGCACAAACCGTAGAAGTGTGCCCGGCGCTGGCCTTGTTCTTCAGCTACTCAAGCTGCCATAGAAGCCCCACTCAAACCCATCCAGATCTGTCCAGCCGAGATCAGGGCACAGACTGTAGCAGTCTTCCTGGAACTGGCTTTGCTTCCCAATTACGGGAGTTGCCATCTAGTCTCCACTATGTTTGGTTCTGTTCTGTTTCCATACAGGATTCCTTTGTATTTATCTCACGTATTTTTGAATTCTGTTACCGTTTTCATCTCCACCACCTCCCACAGGAGGCATCCATCACCCTTCCGTTTTTCTTTGCCATCCCCACCTGCCAACACCTCTAGATTTCTCATGTAGTATCCTATTCCCTGCTCCTAAGCTGGTGCAGCTTTCTGTGGGAGCTTTCAGGTAGGCTATTTTCTAAAGGCACATAGTTGCTTTTATAAAAAAAAAAGGTGTGGCATATGCATCCATGTACCCTCCCTGCCTGAGAGGTCCTTTTACTGAGCAGCAGTAAGCAATACTTTGTGTTTACCATGCAGGAAAATGCACTACCGTGAGGCACGCTGAACCATCCTGTGGTAGTTTTGGCATCTGTTCACGCATCCCATGCTTGTTTGGGGGCGGAGAGTAGGCGTGTCCAGTGCTAAGTGGTTAGCGCCAACTGAATAGATCTTAGCAAGTGAGCCCTTTCTGCCTACATGATAGGTGGTGGTAAGGGATCACTGGTTAATGGGGAAATTAACTTGTTTACAAGTACCCTACCGCTCCTGATTTTGTTAAGAGAGTCTTTTCTTTCTTTTTGGTTGATTTCTTTGAGTCTCTTCCTCAGTTATACTATAGCTGAAATTAGCACATGGTCATTAATTCAGAAAATGAAATACTGGCCATTTTACAGGCACGTTAAAAGTGTCCTTGGCGCATGGGGAGACCCATATGGTAATCATAGCGCAAGCCACCTTTTAGAGCAGCTTAGTAAAAGGGCCCCTAAGTAATCCTGTTATACAATTACCTCCTATAGCCAGGAGTGGCCCAAGACAGTCTGCCGCCTGAGGCGAGGGGATGGTCTGCTGCCCTGGCTCCGCTCCATTCCCCCACCCCAGTCTGACATCTCCCCCCTTCCTTCCTTCCCCGAATTTACCTTCTTTTCTGGCTTTCCCAAAGTCAGGGTGGCGGCGGTTCCCATACGCTGTCCTGCCGCCAGCCCTGGCCATTTCTCTCTACTGCGTCTCGCCCCACCTCCAAGGAAACAGGAAGTACGTCAGAGAGGCAGGCTGTACGAGAGCAAGGGGTCAGTGGCAGGGCAGTGTATGGGAGCCGCTGCTGCCCTGACTTTTGGAAAGCAAGAAAAGAAGGTAAATTCAGGGAAGGAAGGGTGAGGGCGATGCCAGAGCACGGTGGGGGTGGATGCCGCTCTAAAAGAGTGCTGCCTGAGGCCCCCGCCTCAGGTGGCCTAACTTAGGTGATGAACAGATTTTGTCATGCCAATTAAGTTTCCTGAGTGTGAATCTGAGAAAAGCACCACAGGTAGGAGATGGAGTGAGGCACCAGTGGGGAGGAGAAGGGGAAGGTCAGTTTGAAAGGAGTGATCTCAAAGACTCTGTTGGTTTGGAAAGAATAATAAAACGAAACCAACTGTGATTATATATCTAACTATTGGATTTATTTCAAAAATTTATATACTGCATGATCTATTGTTCTCATACATAGTAACAATCTTATATTACAGCATCCCCTCCCCCCCCCCTTTTTTTATATAAATATCCCTTGGTTAGTACTTCTCTGGTTGTTCCCCTTTTTGTTCTGTTGTTTCTCCTTGGTTGGTTTTACAAAGAGGGTAGTTCAGGTTTTTTGTTTTGGTTTTGGTTTTAGCATCCTCATTAAAATCGTATCTCAGCAATCGTGGCAAAAATAACAGACTCACAAGATGTCACTGTCAGCATATTTCAAAGGTGGATGTTACAGTTTAACCACAGAGTGCTTCTGTCCCAAGGCATCAGGTATTGCTGGGCTTCTCCAGCACTAGGAGGCAGTACACTTAACAAGAAGTACTAAAGTGTGTGGTTCAGTCACTGGGTGCCACAATTCGTAGCAATCATTAAGAAAGCTATATGGTTCAGTCACTAGGTAAAAAGCATTTCAGATGCATAAGAAACAGCCTTGCAAGGATAGCGGGTGTGTAAGCAGGCAGAAGGGGTTGCATGGTGGGGAAAGTATGTGGAGCATATCTCATGGCATTATTCCAGCCCCTCTGCTGTGTGTGTGTCAGTGTATTTGTGGGTAGCTGTAACGACTTTGCATATTCCTGTAACCAAAAGAGGGGCAGTTAGAAAGAAGCAAATTCCAGTATCAGTGTTTCTACGCTACAACTTCTAGAACTGCTTCTACCTTCGAAATGCATTGAGCCTTTATTGGGGGGACTATTTCTTCAGAATCACCAGCCCAATCTGGCACAATTTCAAATCTGATGTTTTTTTTTCTTTTCTAAATGCCAAATTTGATCCCTCGCTCTATTAAGTTTCCAGAGAATTATTTTGTCTACAGGGAGAAAAATAGTCTTGACAACTACTGTATAATTTCTTTCCAGTATTTCTTTAGGTTGGAAAGAACGGGAAGGAAGTGATAATAACTTTGTACAAATAATTTGTGAGACCTTATCTGAATCATTGTTCTAAGTTCTGAATACATCTCCAACAGGATTTAAATCGGTGCTTCTCAATCTTTCTGTGATCGCACGCCCTTTCATATGCCCAGTGAAACTGCGTAACCCCCCCCCCCCCCCCGCCTGGGATGTGTGCACGAGTGATGTCTTTTATAGAGGGCCTCCTAAGCTTATTACCCCAACCATGGTTTTTGCAATCCATTTGGGTTTACGACATACAGTTTGGGAAGCCCTGATTTAAACAGAGTAGATGCAGTCCAAAGACAGGCTACAATGAAGTGAGCCTTAAGGACTCGGTACACTTTGAGGAACAATGCAATTATGGGAATGTAGAATTTTGTGTATAATTCTATACAGAATCATATTATACCCCAAATTATGCAGGAAGGAGCCAATGAAAAAGAAGGCCTTAGAAGAAAATGCAGGCAGGCAAGGCAGGAGCAGGAACAATATAAATGGCTGTATAGATGCCCAGAGGCATTGTTAGGCCTTGAATCTATTTTGTTGACAGTGCCCAAGGTCTTATTCCTTCTTCCACCCCTCTCTGGCCCATGGCTTCTATCACAGCTGGTGTTCTTGCTAAGGAGCTGGCTCCTCTTTGTGCTAGTGCCGCACAGTTTGCTGCTCAGCAGCTGTTTGAACTGCACACGGCAGTACCTACAGAGTGCTACATGGTTCAAACAGCTACTGATCAATGAAGTGTGTGTTGCTAGCAGGAAGAGGAGAGGTGCTGGATCCATGGCAGAATGGCCAGCTTTGATAGAAGCTTTGGAGCAGGTATTGAGGTGGGTGACAGAGAAGGGGTGAAAGAGGTTATAGAAGCTCTTGGGAAGGAAGGCAATAGAAAGCAGAGAGTGGGGATTCCAGATTGGGGTAGGGGAAAAGAGAGAACGGGCTGTTGTTGGATGGTAGAACTTGGATATTAGATGGAGGAGGAAAGGTGAGTAGGAGTCAGTGGGAGAGAGGAAGAGACTTTGTTCAAAAACAATTTTTATTAAGTTTAAAGAATATAACAAAGGAAACGTATACAAAACAGGTTTCAGATTGTATCAAATCAGTATCCCCCCCCCCCCCAAACTTGCATCCCCCCTCTCTCCCAAACCCAAAATTACAGCACAATAATTCATAGCAAACAGGGGGGCTTTGGCTTATAGCCCCCTGATACTAGGAGAAGAGGGGACTTTAAGGGGAAAGGAGGATGCTCAAAGTGGGGACATGAAGTAGGAAGCAGGGGTGGTCAATGGGGGTGAAGAACTTGCTGGGGCAGGGAGGCCACCACATGGTTTCTGAACTTTTGCACCTGCATAATGCACTGTTTTCTTGTTTTTAATCTGTAAAATCTACAGTAATTATGAATTAGCAGTAGCAGTAAGATGTTTAGGTCAATATTCAGGTGCTCTGATCAGTGTTGTGATTTTTTTTTTTTTTTTTTTTTGAAACATTGGCTGCAGTGGTCAAAAACTATCCAGATATAATGTCACTAACATAGAGGGGCATAATCGAACGGCGCTGGCCATCTTCGAGGCCAGCTCCGCGATGGGGCGGAGCCAAGCGTATTTTTGAAATACGCTTGGCGCCGGCCAAATCGCTCGCCGGGTTTAGAGCAGGATCACTGGGTTTATATGAGATGGCCAGCTTCGTTTTTCAGCCATAATGGAAACCGGGCCCGGGCATCTTAAACCTGGCGAAATGCAAGGCGTTTGGGCGTGGGAGGAGCCAGCATTTGTAGTGCACTGGCCCCCCTCACATGCCAGGACACCAACCGGGCACCCTAGGGGGCACTTAAAATTAAAAAAAAACAAACCCAAAATAGCTTCCAGGTGCATAGCACCCTTACCTTGGTGGCTGAGCCCCCCAAAACCCACTCGCCAGAACTCTACACCATTACCATAGCCCTAAGGGGTGAAGGGGGCACCTACATGTGGGTACAGTGGGTTTTGGGGGGTTTTGGAGGGCTCAACATTAACCATCACAAGTGGAACAGGTTGGGGGAGGGATGGGCCTGGGTCCACCTGCCTGAAGTGCACTGCACCCACTAAAAACTGCTCCAGGGACCTGCATACTGCTGTCAAGGAGCTGGGTATGACATTTCAGGCTGGCATGCAGGCTGGCCAAAAATGTTTTTTTTTTTTTTTTTTTTTTGGGTGGAAGGGGGTTGGTGACCATTGGGGAAGTAAGGGGAGGTGATCCCCGCTTTCCTCTGGTGGTCATGTGGTCAGTTGGGGCACTTTTTTCAGACTTGGTCCTAAAAATAAATGGACCAAGTCCGGCCGGCGAAATGCTCCTATCATGTCTCCTCTCTCCCTCCTCTCTTCCAGCGTATACATGTTGAGGTTCATAAGCCTGTCCCTATAATTTTTGCATTCAAGACCATTTACTAATTTGTTGAGTCACCATGGCTAAGAAGATGGTGATTTTTGTGTAGTGCATATGCTCCTAACCAATACAGCGAGCAGTTCTGTAAGTAACTGTTAGGAAAGCTTCTGCCCCTGGAAAACTTTCCTGTTATACTAGGAGGGGATTTTAACTTAGTGTGGGATCCACAGATAGATAAATCATATAAACCCTGTTCAGAAGTAGTTAACCCCCTAAGAGGGCTTCCACGTCTCTGTAACATCTTAAATCTTTTGGATACTTGGAGTGTCCTGCATCCCTCGGACCATGATTACACCCACCTGTTGAGGACACACTCTACTCAATTTCACATCGATTATCTTTTGATATCAGAGGAGCTAATGTCCTCCATGCATTTGGATGGAAAGACAACTGAGTTCAAAGCAGGGGGGAAATTTCCAGTGGAGATTTCCTTTATGGTTGTATGGGGATGGAACTTTTAAGGATAAATTGCTATCTAGCTGGAAAGATTATACAGTGCAGAATGCAGATCATGAGCAACAACCCATACTATATTGGGAGGCGGCAAAGGCAGTTTTAAGGGGAAAGATCATAAGCCCTATTATGATAAAAGGGCACGGGATTGTGAAATTTTACATTGGGAAAGACAATTGCGAGCTGCTTGTCTATGAATGAGGCAGATAAACAACATCTTTTAGGCTTTGCAGACAGATCTTAATGAACTGCTACTTCAGAGGGCTACCAAATCAAATGCTTACTATAGGTACCAATTGTACAAGCATGGCAATAATGGGAGTAAGTTATTAACCTGTGTAGTATCAGCTAGGGAGGGTCCAAGGAGGGTAATGAACTTGCAAGACAAAAGGTGTAAGAGAGTCGGTGATTTGGAGATTAACACAAAAAAAATATTACGAGCAATTATGTGTTGCACTTCGGGAAGAAGGGCTACAAGGCGAACAATATTTGGAGGTACTTTCTTTGCCTAAGCTGTCTCTAGTTGACTGAGCTTTGCTTGAAGCCCTAATAGACAGGGGGGAAGTGGACTGGGCAATTAAGCAAAGTTCGCTCCTAAAGGCACCATGATCTGATGGTCTTATTGTAGAATTTTACAAATTAATGGGGAATTAGGTAGAGGCTCCCTTAACTAATATGTTTAATGCGTTGGTGGACTTGGGGTTCCTGCTAGGATATCTAAATTTGCCCCATATAACTGTCTTGCCCAAACCTGAGTCCTTGATTTCTAAGTTATTTTCAAAGTTATTGGCAAAGGTCATGGCAAGTAGAATGCAAGAGTGTTGCCATTGTTTATCCATGGCACATAGGTCTATAATGAAAATATTTGTAAAATTAGAACGTGGAGAATGGACCTTCCAACCATCCCTATTAATTAGTTTTGACGCAGAGAAAGTGTTTGATAAGGTCTGTTGAGATTTATATATATATATATATAAAGAAAAAATGGGGGGGGGGGGGGGAACAAGGAAATCACCACGGGAAGCTGGATTACATAGACAAATAAGGAATATGAGCAGAAACCTGGCCTGAAGGTACTAAGATAAGCTTGTGGAAGTCATGGAAACTCCTTTACCTTCCTAGAAAAATATGTAATTGAGCTGTTTCATAGGAAATGTACCTATTTCCTTGATAAGATACAAAACATTTACATGGAAAGCGTAATTGAAACACAGCTCCCTTAGCAAGACACTGTGATGAAATACAAGAAACGTCTTTCTCCGTAGTTATCTATTGAAACATCTGGAAAAATAAGAATTCTTTCTTCCATAAACCACACATTCTTGGGCCTGTAAAAAAGCCTCAAGATCCTCTCTTTATCGTGCAAGAAAACAAAGAAAACCAGAAGCGTTGATCTACCAGATATTTCAACTTCTGAAGATTCAGAGTCCAGAAACATCCAAGTTCTTCTCTTCCAAAGCAGCTTCTGTTTCCAACTTAGAAAGATGTTACAGCTTCTGAACAGGGGGAATACTTGAATCCTGTATTTTCAGGATTGTTATTAAAAAAATGTTTTTAAAGAATTCCATAGGTGAAAGAAATCTGGAAACTGGAAAGTTTAAGAACCTAAAATTTTTATGTTGGTTCTCCAGATTTTTCTGTTTTTCTCAGTATTAAAGTTTAATCTCCCACCTGTTGGACAATAGTATTCATAGCTTCCACATTTTTCCACTTTTTCAATTCTAGACACATGTTGTTGACGTGTTCAAGATTTTGCAACTTGGTGGAAGTATTCATAGAAATAGTTATAAAATTAGAACAAACCTTATGGAGACCTTCCATAGTTGTCCAAAGAGCTTCCATGTTCACTATCTGTGGCCTCACCAGTGGCTTGAGGGGGAGCAGGAAGGATAGATCTTCAACTCCCTGGAATAATCTGGGGTAATCCTACCAGCACCTCACACTCTCCTCTGCTGGGATCGAGCAGCGATATTCCTCCTCTCAAGGTCAACGCCACTGTTGTAAATACATAGTAACACAGATAAAGACCCGCAGAGCCTATCCAGTCTGCCCAACGAGGTAGCCAGAGCCATGCCCACCACTCTGTATGGGCCCCAGCCACCCATTCTTAAACACTGGTTGTCCAGTCTCCACCATGTCAACCATATATGCAGGCAAATGTGATGGTTGTAGCCATATATCATCCCCAAGTATTGCTGACAGCATTCAACTTGCCATTCAAAATGCCTCCTCCCTCCTCCCTCATGCTTCACAGTATCCTCACTCACCTCATATGACAATAACGTGATCTACATCACTGGAGTTGCTGAATCTTCACCTGTCTTTTGCCATTTGCGGGACACAGATCATAGAAGTCTATCCAGCATTGTCCTCAGTTCCCACTACTCTTGCCCAAGATAACACCTCAACACCTATGTTGTGTTTCCATCTTCCAGAGAATCCACTCTGCTGAAAATCTTGGTGTCAGCCACCAAAAGGCAAACTTTTCCTTCTAAACCTAAAGCAATGTTGCTCACAAGTACAGTATGTTGAATAGAATTGGCACCAATACCGATCTCTGAGGCACTCCACTACTTACCTTTCTATCCTCTGAGTAAATTCCATTTACCACCACCATCTGCCAGTCAACCAGTTCCCAATCCAGTTCACCACTTTATGTTTTAACTTTAGCCCACTGAGTTCATTTATGAGCCTCTTATGAGGGACTGTGTCAAAGGCCTTACTGAAATCCAAGTACACTACATCTTGCACATGTCCACTGTCCAATTCTCTTGTCACCTAGTCAAAGAAATTGATCAGATTCATTTGACATGATTTTCCTTTGGTGAAACCATGTTTTCTTGGATCTTGTAACTCGATGCATTCCAGGAAAGTCGCTATCCTTTTCTTGAGTAGCACCTCTGTTACCTTTCCAAACACTGAAATAAGACTTACTTTGAGTGAAAAAATATTTCCTCCTATTTGTTTTAGAAGTATTTCCATGTTATTTCATTGAGAGTCCCCTGGTCTTTGTACCTTTTGAAAGAGTGAAAAATGGATTCACTTCTACCCATTCAATACCACTCAGGATTTTATAGACCCCAAATCATATCCCCCCTCCCCTTCTACTGAAGAGCCCTAACTTCTTTAGCCTTTCCTCATATGGGAGGATTTCCATCCCCATTTATAATTTTGGTTGCTGTTCTTTGAACCTTTTCTAATTCTGCTATAACGTTTTTGAGATACAGTGACCAGAATTGAAAGCAGTACTCAAGGTGAGGTCGCATCAGGGAGCGAAACAGAGGCATCATAATATTCTTGGTCATATTTTGCATTCCTTTCCTAGCATCCTGCTTGCATTTTTGGCTGCCGCCGTACACTGGGCAGAAGATCAGTGTATTGAGTGCACGGTTAACGCCTAAGGTGGGACCCTAGCATCAGGTAACTATGATTCAGATTATTCTTTCCAATGTGCATCACTTGCATTTAACATAAGAACATAAGAGTAGCCATACTGGGTCAGACCAGTGGTCCATCTAGCCCAGTATCCTGTTTTCCAAACAGTAGCCAAGCCAGGTCACAAGTACCTGGCAGAAACCCAGATTGTGGCAACATTCCATGTAGAACCCCAAAGAACAGCAAGATTCTGGAATCCTAAAGAGTGACAAGATTCCATGCAGAATCTCAGAGTAGCACCATTCCATGTAGAACCCCAAAGAAGGAAAAATTAGTTATTACCTGATAATTTTCTTTCCATTAGTCCCACATTAAATTTCTTCTGCCATTTGGATACCCAGTCTTTCAATTTCCTAAGGTCTTCCTGCAATTTTTCACAATCCACATGTGTTTTGACAACTTTGAATAGTTTTGTGCCATCTGCATACTTAAGCACCTCGCTCGTCGTTCTGTTTTCCAGATCATTTATAAATGGGTTAAATAGCGCTGGTCCCAGTACAGATCCTGTGTCACTCCACTATTCCAAGATCCTTCTGTAATACTAAATGTTTATTTTCTTATATATTTCCACCATTCATGATGTATTGTAAGCCACATTGATACTGCAAAGAGGTGGGGAAATGTGGGATACAAATGCAATAAATAAAGAAATAGTTTCCTACTTTTTTTCTGCCTCCACTTTTCTCCTTAGCTGGGGCATTGGATGCAGCCCATGATTCATTCCTGGGTTCCTCCATCGCACATGCTGATGTCTCCTGTGACATTCTGGAGAAGGACGGAGTTTCTGATCCTCCTGTGCTCAACAAAACTTTGTTGTCTAGGTTGGGCTCCTTCCCCAGCCCAACAGCAGATTCACCCACAGAGACTATCAGGCTCATTTTCGAAAGAGATGGACGTCCAAAAAGTGGCATAAATCAGCATTTGGACATCTATCTCACAGAAACGGCCAAATCGGTATAATCGAAACCTCATTTTGGATGTCTTTCTCCGAAGTCCGTCAGAAGGACATCCAAATCCCAAGGGGGCGTATCAGGGGCATGTTCAGGGCAGGACTTGGGCATTCCTAGGACGTCTTTGAGCCATAGTGGAACAAAGCAAAGACGTCCAGCACTAAAACTTCGATGTTTTGAACTAGACCGGTTTTTAATACGAATAAGGCACAAAAAGGTGCCCAAAATGACCTCCCCTTACTCCCCCAGTGGTCACTAACCCCCTCCCAACCCCCAAAATTGTGATGAAGAACATTACTTGCCAGCCTCTATGCCAGCATCAGATGTCATACTCGGGTCCATGATAGCAGCATGCAGGTCTCTGGAGTAGTTTAGTAGTAGGTGCAGTGCACTTCAGACAGGTGGACCCAGGCCCATACCCCAACTACCTGTTACACTTGTGGAGGAAACTGCGAGCCCTCCAAAACCCACCAGAAACCCACAGTACCAACATATAGGTGTCCCCTTCACCCGTAAGGGCTATGGTAGTGGTGTACAGTAGGGGGTAGTGGGTTTTGGGGGCTCAGCACACAAGGTAAAGGAGCAGTGGTCAGATGTGTACTTGGGAGCTTTTTATGAAATCCACTGCAGTGCCCCCCTAGGGTGCCCGATTGCTGTCCTGGGATGTCAGGGGGACCAGTGTACTAAAAACTCTGGCTCCTCCTACGTCCTAATGGCTTGACTTTGGATGTTTTAGACTTGGACATTTTTTTTTTTTTAAATGGCTGAAAATCAAAGACGTCCAGATCACAGGATGTCCATGGTATTTTCGAACACAAAAGATGGACGTCCATCTTTTTCAAAAATATCCTTCTTTCCGGTTCGGAATTTGAATGTCTTTGTAAAATGTCCAAATTCAGACTTAGACGTTTCTTTTGAAAAGGCCCCTCCATAAAGGTGGTAATATCAGTCTGATGCGGAGAAGTAGTGACAGTAGCAGCTGGAGGGTAGACCCTCTGTCACTCTCTTCACTGTAATTTGAAATCGTCGTGTAAGAGGTAGTAAAAAAAAAAAAAAATATATATATATATATATATATATATATAAAAGCCAAAAGAAGTGGGAGCCTATGCGATCTTAAATACTTATGGATTTGAGGAATGTTTTGTAGCAACTGTTCATACTCTATATGCTTCTCTGATGGCAAATGTTTGTGTTAATGGAGTCAGTTCTGGAGGGGGGTACGATGCAGGGATACCCACTTTCCCCATTGTTGTTTATACTGACGTTTTGGGACATTCATGCTATCCCAGAAATTAAGGATATTACAACAGGGACTCAAGTCTTCAAAATTATGACTTTTGCAGATGATCTGCTCATACATCTGATAGACCAGATCCATGGAGATGCTCTTAGAGATTTCAGAATTTTATGCTAAATTTGCAGAAGCCAGAAGCGGTGCCATTGAAGGAATCCGTGAAAAGACTTTGATGTTCTGCCTTTCCTCTACGCTGGGTAGATTGAGCATTTTGATATTTAGGGATCCCTGTACGCGATGAATATCGACAAGCTTTTAAACTCTTCAAGACAGCAATTGAAAGGTTGGATGCATTTGCCCACTTCCTTGGTTGGTAGAATCAGTTGGTTTCGTGTGATAGTATTCCCCATATGGCTGTATGTTTTTCAAATCCTCCCCCTCCGTTTGTTAAAAAAAGATTTGGATTGCTTATATAAAATGGTTTCCAAATTTTGTTGGGCTGGGAAGCAACCAAAAATGTTCCAATTGTGGTTAATAGGTAATTGGTAGAATGGAGGGTTGAGTTTACTGAATCTAAAATTTTATAATTATGCATATTTAACAAGGCATTTAAGCAACTGGCTGCAGAAGAGTCGGGATTATATATCAGCTTCGTATGAGTCTGCTTACATGATTCCATGTCATCTTAATTATCTTTACAGGCTCTTTATAAGCAAATTCCTACACCCTGTGGTAGGAGTATACGTCTTAGATCATTGTGGGAAGTGTGGAGAACTCTTTGTATTGTGGTTAGGGGGGGACCCGAGTACTAATCAGCTGCCAGGGGAATTTGGCATTTTCCCCAGGAATGGACATTTCTGTATTTGTTCAGTAGGAGGCAAAGGGGGTTTTCCTAGTGGAGCATATGTTTACACAAAATAGTTCCTTGCGCTTTCAATAATGTCTGTCTCTTGTTTATTCAATACACATGTTAAAAAGCCTATTATTCTAAACAGATTGCTAATTCTGATAACTGTTCTAAAAAATTATTCTATATCTTTAACAATCACCAAGTCTAACACCTCTGTCCAACCATCTCCTGATGCTCTTGCAGCTTTTTTTCTCAACAACCTTTTTCCTTCTACTGAACTCTTAGTGCTGTGTTTTCCTCTAGCTGATCTACCACAACTCAGTTAACTTGGTTAGTGAAGACTTGATCTTGACTACTTCTTCACTTGATCCTCTTCCTTCTAGGTTGCTGCTTTCATCTAGGCATGGTCTATTACCGCTAGCCCAGCATATGGTTTCTCAAAGCTTAGTCTCAGGTTCAGTCCCTATAACCTGGAAACATCGCCTAGTCTTGAAATAGCCATTACTGGATCTGGCCCTAGCTGAGAGTTATTGTCCTATCTCTAATCTCTGTTTCATATCCAAGATTCTGGAAAAAGTTGTTTTTGAACAGTTATCGTCTCACATTGATCAATTATCCGTTCTCCATCCTCGTCCAAAAGGTTTTCGGGTAGTTCATAACACAGAAACTTCATTCTCATCTTGACTCAGGGGTAGTAGTCTTATTGGTGTCTTTGGATCTATCCTTAGCATTCGACTTTGATTGATCGCGCCCTTCTTTTTTCTCATTTTTGCTCTTTCGGATTATCAGCTACAGTTTTGTCTTGGTTTTCCTCTTATCTTTCTGACCATTCTTTTTCAGTACAAGTTGGCTTGTCATCCTCTCGCTCTTTTTTTTTTTTTTGTGGGGTCCCCCAGTGTTCCTTGCTATCTCCTCTTTAATATCTTTCTCAGCCCATTAGCAACTCTTCTTCAGGACTTTAATATTTGTTTATTTATGCCAATGACACCTTTTTCCGTACTCTCCCAGGTTCTATTGATATTTCACCATTGCAACGCTGTCTGTTCTTAGTAGATGTCTAACAACAAACTTGGCCTAAACCCCACTAAGACCACAGCGTGTGGGATCTCTGGTATGTTACCCCTCCATCACTTATTCCGGTACTCTTTGGTGTTCCTGTACCCACAGTTAGTTCTTTTCGCTACTTAGGGGTTATTTTGGATTCTCGTCTCACTTTTGTTGTTCAAATCTCTCATATGCTTAAACATGGTTTTCTTTCTCTTTCTCTGTCATTTGCGAGCCATTTAGAATTGCCTTGTTTTTCAGTCCTTTCACACCCTTATTCAAACATTGCAAAATACCTGTGCACGGTTTCTCTGTAAAGCAAAAAAGTCTGACCATATATCACTTCTTATGCGCCTTCGTTGGCTGTTCATGGATTATCGATTCCTTATAAATTTCTCACTTTGGCTTATGAAGCTCTGCATTTAGAAGACCTCAAATACTTATCCTCGGTAATTATTTCAGATACACCTGCTCAAGTCCTTCGGTCGCTTGATTATAATTGTCTCCCCCCCCCCCCCCAAAAAAAAAACCAAACATGCCCACTATGAGACTACCTTTTTGCAACCCATAAGCTCTGGAATGATCTCCCATTTGAGATTTGTTCTGAGCTGTCTTTTGTCAAGTTCAGAATTCTGCTTGACTCATTTTTTTTTTCCAATGAGCTTTTGGTGCATCCTTAGAGATTTGATGGCTTGAGCTGTACTCTTGTTAACTGATGTTCCTAGTTGAACTGTTACTTTTTATGATTTGTGTTGTTTATTGTTGTCTTCTACTTTACTTATCTATGCTTTTAATAATGGTGTTCCTTTTCATGTCTTTATTTGTTAATATTTTTAATGATGTGTGAATCACTGTGATCCTTATTTGGAAATCACAGTATAATCAAAATGTTTAATAAACATAAGCATCTTCAGAGGCAAATAGGAATTGAGTGGGGGGGGGGGGATAGAATCCCATACTGTCAAATTAAGCATTATATTCAGACTTTAAATAAGGAAGCCCTTGAGGCTTGTGTTGATTTTTGAGGATTTTTTTTTTGTTCTATCTCAGAGGAAAAGCTTTCTAGCTCGGGCATTCATGAGGCTCTTACTCTTTAGGGGGTGGGGGAGAAAGAAAGACATAATGGGTGTGAAAATTAGAAGGGAACTAGATCTGGGTCACAGTTTGCAGGATTGGGATATGCTGTCAGTGATAAAGGGGATTCCCCAAGTTGTTTGAAGCACTTTTTTGACAGCCACTTTCGGTCATAGGATCCAAGATGGCAGATTGAACCTGTTGTGGATCGGACTCTGCCCTTTCCTTTTCTGATTACTGCGAGATGCCAAAGCGCAGGGGAAGGTCGGCAGCCGTGGTGACCCCTAGCCAGCCTCCTGTTTCAATGGTGGGTCCTATGGATTCTTTTGTGTGGATTTTCGAAATGTCAAATAGGTCGGTAGGTGGCGCGCCTGCGACCCTCAGGGTGGTTGGAGACCCCGGAGCGATGCTTGTGTTTGGACGTAACTTTGAGCCCCAACCATAGAGCGCCACCCCAGCCACAGAGCGCCAGTTCTCCTGTATCAGCGTCTTCCTCTCTGCAGCCAGGAAGTGCAGCCGGGTTGGAACGATTGGGGGTTCAGGAATATCCAACGGAGGACATAGGAATTTCAAGTTTATTGAATTCCCGACGATCTTTGGAGAAGTCGGCTACTTCTGCGAGAGATTTGTTGGCTAAAGGTGGTGAGATATTTGCTCCAAATCTTCCAACTTATAAGGTACAGACTCCACTTTTTCCTACTTTCTTGGAGGAGAAACCGTCTGAAGTTACCCTTGACAATTTATGGGCCTTAATTGTAAACCTGATTAAGGTTCTATGTCCCCAGATTCAGGCTTTGGAGATACAAACGAAAAATTTAAAAGAGTAATCGGAAATAGTTGATATTGGTATGAAAAAATTATCGGAGAAAGTAGAGACACAGGAGAAGGATCTTGTTAAGATTCAAGAAACCCAAACTACTATGATAAAAGATACAACGAATATGTGGAGAAAAATTGATTCTCTTGAAAATTCTTTGAGAACTAATAACTTACGATTCCTGAACTTTCCTAAAGTGCTGTCTGTTACACTTAGGGAAATGTTGAGAAGAGATATAAACAGGGCTTTTTTTGAGGCGGTACTTGGGGGTACTGAGTACTGTACCGGCACCTTTTCCACTGTCTGCTAAACTTGACCCATGGTTCTCGTATTTTAATGAAAGAGCTCAGGTTCTACATACAAATTCTGCCTTGTCATAGATTCTATGACTGGTTGCAGGGGTCCTGGCTATTGTGGGGTGAGTCCCTCAATGATCACCTCACCCTTGAAGGGTGGCCTGGCATTTGAGTACCGGCACCTTTTTTGCTAGACAAAATGCACTGTATATAAAATAAACTTTTGGTGTTTCGGATGATTCTATTCCCCTTTTCTCTCGAGTATACTACCTACCGAGTAAGCTGACAAAGGCCAATTGTTTGCTGAACAGGCTGACCCTCCTTTGGATGTGTCAGCAATTTTAGAGTTTTCGGACACAGAACTGTTACTTCGTCTACTTTATTGGCTTTAACTCCAGATAAAATATGGTTGATGAAGATGTTCTTCAAGAATAAAGATAAGGAATTTATGGGACTTAAAATATGTGTATTCCCAGATGTATCAAGAGAGACTCAGAAAAGACGTTGTCAGTTCTTATTACTTAAAGCAGGGGTCCTTCAGATCGGTGCTACTTTTTATTTGCGTTATCCATGCAAATGTGTAGTCCTGTACCAGTTGGTAAAATATGTTTTGTTTTGTTTTTGAACCTTCACATCTTACAGAATTTCTAGTAGCCAAGAGATCTTTGGGGTCATTAATGTTATATTGACATTTATATCTATATTAATGTAGCTCTGATAATGGAAAGACATTTTGTAATCACTCAGGTTTTATTTCCTCATTTGTTCGCACGTGTTGCAATATTACCTATATAATAATTCCATCTATGTAATCTTGGATTCAGTATTAAGGACTTGAGTGTAACTATTCAATAATTTCCTTTAGTTTATAATCATATTATGTAATTAACAGTGAATAGTTTACCTTTCTGTACAAGTTTTACTTGATTGTAAGAATTAGAAATGTAAAAAAAAAAAGAAACAAAAGAAAGCCACTTCCAAATATTGCATAGGGCATATTTTTCTCAACTCTAGTTATTTAAAGCAGGGGCAATAGTCTCTCCATTATGTATTGCCACAAGGCAGAGAACTCCTTTTTTTCATTCTGTCTGGAGTTGTCCTAAGTTACAGCAATTTTGTAGTGCAGTAGTGAACTATTTGGCTCAAATACTAGATGTTAGCATCCCCCTGTTATTGGGTAAGGTAAAGACTTTGGAGGTGGGAGGAAAAGGAATTTACTCTTTGTTTAGTAAGTAAAGTTTGGTAGGTTGGAAATGTATATTGAAATCTCTCAGAAACTCCCGAATTGGAGCTGGCAGCAGCTTGGGAGGCCTGGGATGCAAAAAACATCTCCTAAACACAAACGGTGATTCCCACAAATGAGGACAGGCTGGAGTGGACTTCGACAGCAATTCCAGTTGTTGAAACTTAAGGACAGGGCTGGGTGGACTTCTTTGGTCTGTGTCCCAGAAACACCAAAGAAAGACCATGATCAAGTATTTTACATCGCATTCATTGTTGATTTAATCATCCTATAAAATAATCCTATGTAATAATTTGCACCTCCGTCTGGATGCTTGGGTTCGTAACACACTTCCCATTGGTCCGCCCTGGCGATGATGTCAGAGGGTGGATCAGTGAGAGGCAAGGGAACCCAGCACCAGCCAGTGGAGGTGAGTAGAGAATCGCCCCCCTCTCCTCCTCCCCCTGCCCTCTGAGTTCCAGCCTCCTCTCCTCCCCTTCGAGTTGCAGGATGTCCCTCCCCCCTCCCCTAAGAGTTGCAGGACGTCCCTCCCCCTCCCCTTCGAGTTCCACAGCCCCGCACCTCCCTCTCTCTCCTCTCCGAGTGCAAGCACAACCTGTCCTCCGGCAGCCCCTCGCCTTCCTCCGTGCCGGCTGTAATCTAAAAATTCTTACCTCGGAGTCCGGCGTCAGCAGTGAAGGCGAGCTGTGCTTCAGACTGCCTTCCCATGTGTCTCAGCTCTGCCTCTGGTCCCTGTTGGATTATTTGTAGTAAATAATTAGCAGATTTTAGTACACACAGCTTCAGCTTTAGAAATGTTAATTTCTTTCTTCATCTCTCTCTCATTCACCCCTGAATAATTCACTGCTGAGTCACTTTAAAGTTGAAGTAACAAAACATCTGTTTACTCACAGTTTGCAGTTAGATTATAATCAGACAGGCTTATATATACATATTACTATACATTTGTCTTATCAGCTCCTTCCATGTGCTTAGATGGTAATGGATGCTCACACCACCATAGATCCTCTCAGGTTAGGAGAGATCATGAGCTCCATGTGCTCCATGTGCTGCATGTGCTGCATGTGCTGTGTCTAACCCCCACAGGAAGTTGCATAGCTATGTGACCTCTCTAAGTAATTCACATCAGAGGTCACAGAGTAATCACAGAGAAATAATAGGTGACAGGCAATGCATGTAAAATACAATTACATTCCAACAAACCCCTTCTCATGCATAACTGTCATGCAATTATTTATTCATACAAAGTCCAAGCTTTATACGCAGATTCACAAAATGTTCTCTGGGTAACGGTTTGGTCATGATGTCAGCTGTCATCTCACTGGTGTGACAATAGTGTAGACTGATGACCCCTTCTTTCGCCAACTCTCGCACGTTGTGGTATTTCGTTGCGATGTGCTTGGTGCGTGACTGAACCTTGTCATTCTGTGACAGTCGGATGCAGCTCTGATTATCTTCCATTATCTGGATTGGTCTCTTTTCAGCTATTCCAAAATCCAGCATAAGTTTTTCAATCCACATCAGTTCTCTGCACGCTTCCGATACAGCCACATATTCAGCTTCTGTAGAAGACAAACTCACAATACTTTGTTTATGACTGGCCCATGAAATTTGTACATTTCCATACATAAACACATATCCACTTGTGGATTTATAATCAGAATGATCCCCTGCCCAATCTGAATCACAGTAACATATTAGTTTTGGATTACTATTGGCTGAAATCTTTAATTTACAATCAATGGTACCCTTTAAATACCTTACCATCCTTTTAACTGCAGTCCAATCTGATTTGGTAGGTGAGCTGACCCTTCTGCTCAAAATTCCTACTGCATTTGCTATATCAGCCCTGTATGTGGTAGCTAGATATAAAAGCTTACCTATGGCTGATCTATATTGGATGTTATCTGGTAAAGGTTCTCTTACTGTTTCATCCTTCAGAAAATCAGTGATCATGGGAGTGCTTACAACTTGGGCATCTTGCATACCTAAACTTTCAATAAGCTCATTTATTTTCTGCTTCTGGCTTAGAAGATAAGAACCATCATTTTGTTTCTCAATTTCTATACCAAGATAGTATGACACATTACCAAGTTCTTTTATCTCAACATTCTGGTTTAAACACTTTACAATGTCCTTGTACTCTTGCTCACTTTCGCTTGCAATGAGCAGATCATCAACAAAAGCTAAAATGTATGCATATTGTCCATTTGTGCACCTAGTGTACAAGCATTTATCTGCTTCACCTTGCTTAAATCCTAAACTTGTCAATATTTCATGCAATTTGTCATTCCAACATTTTGCACTTTGCTTTAATCCATAAAGACCTTTGTTTAATTTACACACTAGCTGTCTTTGTTTTGTATTTATGAAACCTGTTGGCTGTTCCATGTACAAGTCTTCAGTTATTTCTCCATGAAGAAACGCTGTTTTCACATCAATGTGGTTGACTTGCATGCCTTTTGAGACTGCAATGCTCAGAAGTGTTCTAATTGTCGTGTGTTTCACTACAGGTGCAAACACTTCATCAAAATCTTCTCCATATTTTTGAAGATATCCCTTTGCCACTAATCTGGCTTTATACCTTTCCACTTTTCCTTGTGCATTCCTTTTTAACTTGAATACCCATTTGCATCCTATAGCTTTCTTGCCAGGAGGTAATTTTGTAAGAATCCAAGTATTATTTTTATCCAATGCATCAATTTCTTCTTGTGCAGCTTTATGCCATTCAGCAGCTTCTTCTGCTGGCATTTTCTCAATCTCATCCCATGTTAAGGGCTCTTGAGCTTCTGCTGACTTTGTTAAGTAAGACAGTCTTGGGGGTGGAACACCTTTGTTTTCCCTGGATGAGCGTCTGACAACAAGTTGGTCTGACCTTTCTGCATCCTCTAAATCTGAGAGTCCTTCTCCAATTGATTCCCCTTCTCCAACTGTACTGTCTTCTTCAATGATCCTTTCTGTGTCTGCTTCCTCTGCCTGTTCCTCGTTAGATACAGATGAGTTGCTTTCAGACATCTGCCTTGGTATGGCATTTATATACACTGGCATGTCTATTATGGTTCTAGTTTCATATTCTGGATGATAAGGCTCATCTGGGATAATCCAGCCTTTATCAACCCTTTTGTTTTCATCAAAATATGTAACATGTCTTATGCCAACAATGCCAGTTTTCAGATTCAAAATTCTATATCCTTTGTGTCCTGGAGCATAGCCAACTAAAATGCCCCTTTCTGTTGTGGAATCCAGCTTATGCCTTCTTTGCTTTGGTATATGAGCATATGCTGTACTTCCAAATGTTCTTATGTGTGACAGGTTTGGCTTCCTACCATGCCATGTCTCATGTGGTGTGCGCTCAGCGCCTTTAGTTGGCATTCTGTTTTGTAGGTACACTGCTGTGAGAATGGCTTCCCCCCATAGTCTTTTAGGGAGATTGCTATCTGACAGCATACATCTGGTCATTTCCACAAGTGACCTAAATTTTCTCTCTGCAACAGAATTTTGCTCTGGTGTATAAGCTACTGTTGTGATATGCTGAATGCCTTCTTGTTCTAGAAATGTGCGCATGCTTTGTGAAGTGAACTCACCACCATTGTCGGTCTGAAGAACCTTTGGTTTTCTTTCAAATTTATTGCTCACCATGGCTACGTATTTCTTCAGCATGTCTGTGACTTGACTTTTTTCTTTCAGCAAATAGGCCACACAATATCTAGAGAAATCATCCAAGAATATCAGCACAAATTCGTTATTTCCCAATGATGGGATATTAAACGGTCCACATAAGTCACTGTGTATTAAGTCCAGCACTTTATTACTCCTATTTCCTGTGTATGCAGGAAATGAGGGTCTCACACCTTTTTGAGTAACACAGTCTATGCATTTCTCCATTTTACCAGCATCTGCACTTATCTGAATGCCGGTGGCCAGTTGCTTACTGTAAAGATCCTGGATCACCTTAGAATCACGATGTCCCAGGCGGCGGTGCCAGATTTCCAGACTACATTTACCATCATTCTTCCCCACTTGCGCCAGATGTGAGGCTTCACCTGAAATGTTCAGCTTATAAACATCATTATGCATAAAAGCTTCAGCATACACTTCATCATTTTTAGAGATTGTGCACTTACTGTTTTCAAAATGAATCACAAATCCCTTCTTATCTAATGTAGATACACTAAGCATATTGCAAACTGCTTGGGGAATATACAAGACATCACTTACAGGAATTTCTTTAACTTCATTAGACACTTTGCATTTTAAGAATCCAATACCTTTTGCTTGGATCTTAGCAGTCCCTGCGTTTGCAGTTTTAAGAATACCTTCCTCTGGACACATTTCCTGAAAGAAATTCTTACAATTGGTTAAATGGCATGTGCTCCCTGAATCCAAAATCCAAGTACTTTCATTTGAATTATTATTTACCATAGTCAAAGATTTTTCTGCCATTAGAAAGCCCTTGTGTTTATCTTTGTCCTTCATACATTTCCTGGTTTG